>NC_059131.1:64760714-65381785 GCF_020740605.2 Lemur catta | reverse complement strand
GCCAGTATTTTAAGATGATTTTTATTTACATATTTATATTTCTTACATGAGAAATAAAGAAATAAAGAAAAATTGCCTATCTCCTAAGTAAATAAGCCTTTACTTGCAAGTAAACTTATCTCCTTAGTAAATAAGCTCTTTCCATTTTTACATCTTTTCCTTACCCATTCACTTACATATTGTGGCACAGACTGGCCATGTGCTCACCAGGCCCACCTTCCCTTCTTCCTGGTCACTCAACTACATTACATCTTCCAGTGCTCTTTGTCTAGGTGAGGCCAGGGGCCATGTGACTTGCTCTTGGCAATGTTCATGAGCAGAAGCCATGTTTGTCATTACAAGTGCAGGCAGTTAAGGGCAAGTAAAGTAAGCCTTCCCCACCCTCTCGCTTCCTCCATCTACCTTCCAAATGAGGAAGATCTAGAAGATGAGGCACTAGGAAGTGACAGAGCCATTAGTTGGAAGGATCCTGAATCCCTAAATCACTGTGTGGAGCAGAGACCACCTGGCATCTCCCCCACCAACTTTAATTAGACTCTGATATGAATGAGAAATAAACTTTTATTAATTTCAACCACTGAGATTTCAGAATGATTTTATAGTACTTAGCCAAGCATAATACACATATTTTACCTAATTTCATAAAAAGTTATAATTTTTATTTTATTTGTTTCACACTTGACATTGTTATAGTTTCTATATACTATATAGTCTTCTGTGTGCTATAGAGTTATGGTTTTTATGCTTTTATGCTTCTTAAGTGATGTGCCTGACATAACTATTTTTCACATATTATATAGATTGTTCTCATGTTTTCTTCTTTAGGGAATATCTTCATTATTATAACATATTTTCTTTGCATTATGTTACCAATTGCTTTTTATAGTCATGTGTCAGTTTACATTCCCCCTAGCCACTGTAAAGGTAATAATAAGAGTTCTAAAATTGAAATTTTATTTGTTCTTTTAAAATTTACTTGACATTAAATGATACTTTATAATAAACACTACATATATAAATATATCATATTTAACCTCTTTATATATAAATATGAGGACATGTCATAATTTGTATTTCTTTAATAACTGGTGAGTTTTACATTTTCTAAATATATTTGCTTAATACTAAAGGTTCCTTTCACAAAGAGAATTTAATTCTGTGCATTGGGAAGCATACAACTTCTCAATTTAACAGATGACACAACTGAGAAGTGAGGTGATTAGTATGAGGAGGTGATGTTAAGATAATGACTGTTACTATAGAATACAGATTTTTAATTTAACACAGGAATTTTTCTATTATAACAAAACTTCTGTATTTATGAAATATGGTGTGTCATTCTGTTCCTTATGACTATCATCCTGGAAGGAATGATTATGATATAAATAAAATATGCATCTCATCCTAGATCATCCCTTGTCACTTAAGATGAATTCAATAAAAACCTCTGGATGCTCAGTAGAAGCACAGATATGGTTCAGCTAATCCCAGCCATTCATAGAGCCAGATAAAACAATGTATTTCACAATCTAGCCTCATAGATTTTGTCTGTATAATACAGGGATGAATGCATTTTAGATCAGTGATAGAGTATTAATGATTGAGTATTAGAAATGGCAGGAAGAGAGACAGAGGTGTATGATATTTTAGCAGCCATGGGTCATCGTGAGCACAGACTTTACCTAGAGAAGTGAGAGATAAGAGGCTGGAAAGGCAAGGTAGAGCAGTTATAATTCAATTCAGAACACAAGTATTGAGTTCCTACTATGTACCAATCACTGCCCTAGTTACCCAGTTGATGAGAAACACCAGATGAAAGTCTTGCTTGAGCTCCTAATCAAATCAAGGAGACTATAGTTTAGTGATGAAGACAAGATTCTTTGCAATTAGCCTTCGGTTTGAGTCTCAGCTCTGATTATGTGAGCTTGGACAAGCTACATAACACCTCAGTGTGACTTTCCTCATTTGTAAGTTCAGGACAACTATAGCACATAGGTTTGTGGAGAAGCTAACCTAGGATTTTGCCAATGAAGATTTTAATTCATTTCCTCATGTATAGTGCACCCATTAAAATGCTAGTATTATTTTAAAGCATCAGTTGGACAGACCAACTGTCAAAAGTTGCAATATATCATTGTTAAATGTGACTGTACAAACACATACAAGATACAGAGTTAGAAAAGAAGAGACCTCGGGATATAGTTACACTGAAAGTGGATTGAATTATTGGTACCATTCTTGACCTCTTCTGTGTCCATGGCCTTTGTCCTATGACTTATGCATTTCATTCTGTCTCTGTAGGAAAGTTATACTTTCTTGTCCCTTTATTTTGTTTGAATATGCTATTTGTGTTGACCACTGGATGTTAGCAAACATGAGGAAAACAGAAGCTCGAACTGCACTTTACAGAATGGTGCATGTTGCTCTTGCATTTCTGTTAAGCCATGAGGACATGTTCTGCTAACCTGATTGTCCCAGGAGGAAGATGAGAGACACATAAACAGATAATATAGACCCACTGATCTGTAGCTTGAAGCAGAGTTACCTCTCTAAGTCCAGCTTAAGTCCCAAACTCATGAGCAAGAAATAAATGCTCATTGTATGCCAATTAGTTATGGAAGTTATTCTTTCCACAGCAATGTGGACTGATGCAAGGTTGATGTTCAAGGATGATCCTTCAGAAGAAGTAACTTGTAAATTGGATATTGAAGGAGGAATAGGTATTTCTTAGGATGAAAAATGGTTTAAGGATACTCCAGAAGAAAGAATACATAGCACAAAAATCCTGAGGTATGAAATGCCGTGTGTTAGCATGTCAGTATTTACTCTATGATTGGAGTATATAGGGTTAATAAAAGAATCACAGAAGAAGAGACAATGGACATAAGAGTTAAGCAGAGACCTCCTGATAGTGTTTTGTATCTTAAACAATGAATGGAAAAGGCAATTGAATTATTTAATAATTTAAATTATGAACTAGCTGGGTTGCTTTACTTCTCTGGGGGGTGTGTAGTGTGTGTGTGTGTTTTAAGGGCTTAGATTAAATAAATTCTAAGACTCCCTCCAGCTGCCTATGATTTTATGACAAAATAGTATCTTTAAATCTTTGTGAAAGTATTCTCTAGGTTTTTCTTTTTTGCTATGGGATTTACCAATGGCAACTCAATATATCCTATGGTATCTGAGACAGCAGTTCATAGTAAAAAGCTGCATTTCAGCTCACACGTACACTACATCCTAAGGGACATTTGAGTTGAATAAGAGTGTTTGACTCCACAGCATCCTTTCCTGGGGTTGACTGACATAGAACCACAATTTCTCAATTTTATGTTGGAATGATAGGTGATCAGATAGTTCTATGATGCCTCTTTCTAGAATCTTACACAATCCCCTGATGAACTATAAATCTAACTGGATCTGCACTGTAGGAATAGAATCCTTTATGAGTTCATGACCATAGATAGCCTATTCTTATGCAGGTTCTCAGGGCAGGATTCTGCAAATCACTGAATTGAATAATTGATCCCTGAATAGTAAAGTAAACTCATTAGGAGCCCATGAGAAATTAACTCTCATTCTGAAGAGGAGATAAATTGGCCAATTTCCTAGATATTTCCAAAGATAATGGGGACCCTATCAGCCAGCAGCTCTTAAATTTTTTGTTAGAGTTTCACTTAAATGAGGCAAAATACAATAAAGACCTTTCTCATTTTCCCAGTTTCAAAGGAAGAAAAATATTCTTTGTTTAATTGCAAAGAAATGTTACTGTAGAAGAAGATTTTGGAAGAAATTATATATCTATCTTTTAGCAATGGTGGTGGGAAGGAGGGATGCATCATCTTTTACCTGCAAAATACATGTAACATATAAAGTCTAGTTATTTGAATTACTGGCAAAATATCCTGATAAACATATATACCATTATGCATGGTAGATTTAAAAAATACCCCACAGCACACATAATTCATAATTGTAAAATAAAACCCATAGTGCTTTAAAATTGAAAAGCAAGAATATCAACCAGTGAAAGCCATGACATATGGAGACAACATTGATGATGCATTGGCAATCTTGTCTAATCGTATTACTGAAGATCTGCACGTATATATTGACATTAGGATCTTCACAGAATTGCCAAGAATTGCAGAGCAGAGAGACTTTGCAGAAGTAAGCTCTTGTAATACCCTAGTTCTAATTTGAATTTCTATTGACCTTTCATAACTAACTTAGGAGGGCAGTCGTCAGCCACAAGTCACATTCACAATTGCAAACATGAATCTACTATAGGATTGCCTATCATTCATCGCAGAACTGAAAAGAAATTTGTAGCCATGGGAGAGGATTTCATGAGTTCTGTTTTAGACTAATTGCCTTATGCTTACTAGCCTCGATTTTTATATGGAAGCTTTGATATTGTGTATGAGACTACTATCAATATTAATGATATGTTGTAGTGTGAATAGATCTTATTTCTCTCAATGGGTCACTTAGTGCCAGGAATTGGGAATTTGGGGACTCAATCAAGTACTTATCAAAGATATGTTTTCTTTCTTTTTTTTTTAAACAGCTTTATTGAGGTATAATTGATATTAAAACAACTTTTCATATTTAATGTGCATAATTTGATGTTTGGACATACATTAAACAAATACTCATGATACCATCTCTACAAGCAAGCCAATAAACATATCTACCACCTTCCAAAGTTTCTTTGTGTCTTTGTTTCTTTGTGTGTGTATTAAGGACACAACATGAAATCTATCTTCACGTGTGAATACTGTATCATTAACTATAGGCACTATAATGAATAAATTCTCTACAAAGTATTCATCTAGCATAACTGAAACTTTGTGCCCATTGAACAACAACTCTCCGTCAATATAGTCATCACCTGAGACAGAGGAAGAGACCATCGCTAATTACTCCACTAAATATCAGAAATTTTGCCAGGTGTTTTATGTATGCTATTGTGTTTAAACTTTTAACCAGTTTATGAGATATTTATTATTTATACCAATTTATACATTGGAAGGCAGAGGCTCAGAAAGCTAACTAATCTGTTCCAGTTTATACAACTACTAAATAATGGAGCTAGGATTCAAACCAGCATCTTTTTGTTTCAAAAGGCTGTTATTTTCACATCATTGTCTGTCATAAAGATTACAGACATCCTTCCCCAACATTTAGGACATATACTTTCCAAACACTCTCCATCAGTCTGATAGATTTGCCCATAATCCTGTCTCTGGGCTGGGGACTACAGTAGCATGACCTGTAGGGCAATGATGAATGACCCACATTAAGGTTGAACATATGATGTCAGTGTCTCATGAGTTTTTTGGAAATAGAATTTACTAATTTCAGCCTCCCCATGTGGTAACACAAAGAAAAAATGTTTTGTCTGTCCTCTTTTAAAAAAAAAATCAAAGCAATGGAGAACTTGGTAAGTATCATCAACTAATCCTTTGAAAAGAAGACCAATGGGAGGAACATTTAGCTTCCTGGGGATATGATAAAAGTTCAAAGCCAGCAATATCACATTTTATCTTCCCTAATCCCATAGGTCTATCTCACCCAGGAACGTCACTGGAGAATGCTGATGTTTTTGGGAGCAGAATATCAAAGAACAGGCAATGAATAAGTCATAAAAGTGGAGAGAATCCTTAGCCACTTTGCTTTTGGAGTATGATGCTCCAGAGGCAGCTCTACAGTGAAGACAGGTGAAAATAAATACCTCACTCCTATGAGCATAGCACTAGGAGCTCTGCCAGTAATTTATGTGCATAAGTGTCTATAATTACACATGTTCATACATATTCATTCACATGCTCCTAATTTTAGAGAACAGAGAAGTGAATAAATTGATTAGTAATTTGATTGTATTTGATTCAGTTGGCTCTCCATGTTCCCTATAAAGTTCCCAGAGAATTCAGCCAGAGACCTTGGGGAGCAGTAGATTGACTGATGATGGAGTGATTGAGTCATTTGTTTATTAAATATTTTATTTATTTAACAATTATGCCCTACTATACCCAGGCACTGTGTTAGGTATAGAAGACACCCAGTTTGATGAGTGATTGGAACTGCAACTTCTGCCTCTGTGGGGAAATTAGTCTAGTAATGAAGGCATTGACTATAGGGCAATGTGGCCATGTACTAAAGGTATCCAAAACAGGCTGGAGAATCAGGAATGATTTCCTAGAGATGGAGAAGCCTGGGCTGCTTTTTGAAGGAGGGTTAGGAGTTATTTGGATGATGAAACATGGAAGGCATTCCAAGTAGAGAAACAACAATAAAAAGAGTCTTTTACATTTCTAGCAATTTTGTGCCATTAGAAGGGAGTGAGGAGGGTGGTTGAAAAAGAGGCTCCAGTTGCCAGGAAAGGTCAGATGGTCAATGGCCTTTTGCGATAAGTTAAAAAGTTGTAGTTTATCTCTCCTAAAACTGAAATGAGGCCTGGGAAGGTTTTAAAGGGTCACATGCTAGATTTACATCTCATAAAGGCCAGTCAAGTTTCTCTGTGGAGGGTGAAATAGATTTGGCACAGACTCTGGGCAGGCAGTTGCATTAGAAAGCTGTTGGAGAGACTCACACAAGGAATGATGCAGCTCAGAGCTTAATTCATAACAGTGGAGACAGTGAAAGGAGGGTAAGGTTTGGTAGATACGAGGCAGGTGAAAATTGTACAGCTTGGAGATATTATGGGAAATAAGGGGGATGTGGGGTTAGCCAGGTTCTGTCTCGGCAACTGGAGGATTGGGATGCTGTTCATGAGGGGAATCCAATGATAAGGACAGTTCTGGGGAGGAACGTGTATCAAATTCATTTGGGGATGTGATAAATTTAAGAAGAGAAGTCAGAATTCATGTGGAGCTGAGGCTTAGCCACACTTTGAAACTACCAACAATCAGCACACAGGATGTAATCTATTTTTCATTCTGCCATAGGGCTATTTTCAGAAATCTGTTCCTTTGGACATGCCTTTACTTCCACTTGGAATGCCTCATCCTCCTCTCTTTCCCTCCTCCCCAGACAAGCACATACTTCAGTGTTAAGGATCGTCTCAAATGGGACTTTCTCTGTGAAGCCTTCTGTCCCCCTACCTCCCCATCCACAGCCCATTTCACTGCCATCCTCACTGCCCTGCAAGAGCTAAGTGCTACCTCTCCTTTAGTCTTCATCACATTACATTGTCACTATATGCGCACGTTTGTGTTTGTCTCTCCTGACACACTTAGAGCTCCCTGAGGGCAGGGGGCATCCATCCCTTATTCACCTTTATAACCTCAGCACCTAACAGGACCTGACACCTACAGGGCCCCCAACAAATGTTTACTGAATTATATTCTCTCTCAGTCAATTCTCCCCTTTCCTTGAATCCTTTTCTTACCTGGCATCCTAGTCTCACATACGATGGGTCCATAGCTTTCCAAGTGAGGAGAGAGGGAATTACACTTGATTTTGCTTGTTTACCTGGTGGCTGTTCCCCTGGGAAATGGTGGAGCAGGGTGGCATAGAGCTCAGATCTTTTTCTCACAGAGGGTGGGAGGGATCCTACAAGAAACCATTAGGGCAGAAAACAACATTCTTCAGCATGATTCATTCCCCTGCTTCCAGTTTCCTGGAGCTCTGTGCTTGGTAGGCAGATGTAGTGACAGAGCTCTCAGGAGCAAGGGGAGTGAGAGAGCTCACGGATACCATGTGAGGCATCTCTGAGCCTGGCCTCGGGAGACACAGACTCAGCCCCTATGACTTACAGCTCAGGTGGTAGGCTTCCCCTTGTAGAATTCTGACTTGGAACCTTACTGAACTACCATTTGGGAGTGCCAGTGTTCCCCAGCTCCACCTGGCTGCCCATGAAGATCACCTGCAGAGGAGCCCACTAAGTTTTCAAACCAAAGGAAACCCATCTGGACCCTACTGGTAATAACAACGTCCTTGGGTGCAGCAGGTTGTCCCTACACAAAGTCTAGTCTTGGATACTCTCTGCCTAATGATCAAAGACTTGGAGGTGAGGAGCCCTGGGTTGATGACAGCAGGCTCTAACCCTGCCCATGCAGCCAGTCCCGCAGACACCGAGTCTTCCTAACCAACCATTCTTCTAGTTGGTGTTAGGTTTTTGGGAGGGTTAGACCGTTTGGAACCTCTGTCTGCCAATTTCTCATAGAGGACCTGTGCTCTTGGGGTTTCAGTTGTGAACTCAACCTGTTTTTGAGGTGGCCCCAAACTGTGCCTACTTCAGGTATTTTAGCCTCATGACTGAGCTTTGCTTCTCATAATATATTATATAATCCCAGACTCTGTTCAATAACCCTATTCCCTCTTATTGTGATAACTGATTCAATGGGCTTTCTACCCTCCGGCTTTGGCCTGAATATTCCTAAGACTCTCATATCTTTTCACAGTTTGTAAAACCTGACAATGCTCTGGCAACTCTAATCTTGGCTCCAGCATGACCTCCTCCTGCCTTCCTGATCCTAAGTCATCTCACCTTCCCCGAACCACACTCTGGACAGGGCTATTCCAAGGGCTTTGTCAGTTTACACTGGCTTGTGTTTGCTTGTTTTCTCTCTGCTACTGCAGAAGCCTCCAACAACAGGCAGAGCAGCCAGTGTCAACACCTGCCTCTTTTCTTTAGATATACAATAGCCACCATTTGTTGTTGGTTCATTTATTACCCTGGAGTTTGTGGAATGAGTGTATAAAGAGAGAGCAGAGACATTTGCTCTGGAAGGGAGCCAGAGAAGCTGAATCTGTTATAACTTCCTTCCTGAGCCATGTTGGGCAGAAGCCAGGCTGCTTAGCTTAGAGGAGTTATAGAGCACATCCAAATGACAGGCATAGGCTGTGGAATTACACTGCCAAGACCCAGCAGCCTAGGCTTTAGGAAAGCCTCTAGGAGGTGTGCAAAGACAATAGGGAAATGGAGAAATCAGCTGGGACTGAGGTTGGGAGGGACAGACATGCGGATTAACTTTGCTTGAGATGTATTTGCCAAGACCATGCTGAGATTCAGAGCAGTACAGGCTCACAGAAACTCAGAGCTGGGAAGATTGTGAGATCATGTTAGAGAAGCCATCATGGGACAGGTGGGCAACCTAAATAAGTTAATAAGTAGGGACGATGGCAGGCAATGGGTGGTACCTCCCCACACAGACATTGGTACCGTGCAGTAAGTCAGTTCAGTATTGTGAGATCTTCACAGTTTTCAACAAGACCCAGAAAGCCAGGTTTTATGAGAACTTTTATGACTTCTAAATGGTGTCAAATAATTAAAATTATTTTTAAACAACAAAATCAAAACACATCTTTGTGCTGGATGTAGCCTCCAATCTAAATGGATCCTGATTTTTTTAGGTGTAATAGCTGAGGCCCAAGGAATAAGTGGATTTCTCATACACGTACACACCCTTCTCCTAAAAAAATGATCTTAAAATGAATTTATAGGACCTAGGCGAGTAAAATAGCAAATCTTTACAATGATGCATAAAAGAAGATGGGGACAAATGATCATGCAAGAGAAACCATATTGTAACAGATGTCCCCGAAGTTAATCTATAAATTCAGTGGCTTACTTCCAATTCAGTATATTAATAGAATACTAGTAAAAATCTCAATCACATTTTGGATGTGGTATAGGGGAGGTTATAAAACAATTCTCAGTTCATTTGGAGGAATGAAGTACTATCTGCTAAATGTATTCAGAATCCAATCACTTCTTTCTACCTCCTTCAGTCCAAGCCATCTGTATTCCTTGTGTGGATCATTGTAACGAGCCTTGTGCTTTGATACTTTCTCCCTTCAGTCTATTTCCGACACAACTTCCAATGTAGTCCTGTTAAAATGTAAGTTAGATCATGTCACCTTCCTGATCAAAATCTTTCAATGGATTGCCACCTTTTAGAGAGTAAAAACAAAATTTTCCCAGTGGCCATCAGTGACCCATATGATCTGAATCCTGCTATGGGGCTTTCTCCCCTCCTACTCCTCCACTGCCCACTTAGTCTAGGAACACTGTCTCCTGGTGTTCTTCAAAGACACCCTGTATGTTCCAGCCTCAGGGCTTTTGCACTTGCTGTCTTTGCTTCCTGGAATGCTTTCCCTCCAAATGTCTACCTGGTTCACTCTCTCTCATCCTTTGGTATTTACCCCACATATCACCTTCTCAGTGAGACCTTTCTTGTCTAGCCTATTTAATATCCAAGCCTCTTCCCTCAGATACCAATCACTATTTTACTTTGCAGTAATTACTAATATCATGCTTTCAGCATACTATACATTTTATTTTTGTAAGCTAATTAAGGACAAAGTTTTATCAGTTTTGTTTATTGCTGAATTCTCAATGCAAGTGCTTGGCTAATAATATGCACTCAATAAATATTTATTGGATAAATAGTGAAGAGAAACTTATACTATGAGACACTAAAATTGACTTTAAATATAAAGTAATTTAAAAGGCATGGAATAAATGGAATAAAAGAAAAAAAGCCCAGGAGAGACAGATTCTAAATAACAATTTAGAATACATTAATACTGGCATATTTCTTATGTAGGACTGGTAGAATCTGATGACTCATTTATCAATGGAATTAAGTGAACTACCTAGGAAAAAGGATGAATCACTATCCTATAATATGTATACATCAAAATAAATGACAGTTGGACAAAGAATTTACCTAAAAATGATATTAAATGACAAAGAAAGTCCCAGGCCAAGATGCCTTTATTGGTTAATTCTACCAAACACTTGAAGAATAATTAATACAATTTTTTAAAACTCTTCCAAAAAATAGAAGAGGAAGGAACTTTTTTAAAACTCATTCTATGTGATCCGTTTTACTCTGATACAAAAACCAGACAAAGACATTGTAAGAAAATAAAACTATAGACAAATATCTCATAAACAAGATTATACACCATGACCAAGTAGATTTATCCCAAGAATGCAAGGGTGTTTAACATCCAAAAATCAATTAATGTAACAAATCTTACTAACAGAATAAAAGACAAAACCAACATAGTAATCTCAAAATACACAGACAAAGCTTTGACAAAATCCAATAACTTTTCATAATAAAGCACTCAAAAAACTATGAATATAAGGGATTTTCCTCAATTTGATAAAGGGCATCTACAAAAAATCTCTATAGCTTGCACCATATTTGCCCATGAAAGACTAAATGCACTACCGCTAAAATCAAGAAGACAGGGATGTCATCCTTTATGAATTCTATTTAACACTGTATTGGAGGTTCTAGCCAGGGCAATTAAGCAAAACAAACAAGCGAACAAACAAACAAACTCCCCCCACCCCAGAAATTAAAGGCATATAGATTAGAAAGGAAGAAGTAAAATTATCTCTATTTCCAGATGATACAATCTTGTATATAGAAAATCCTAAGTAGTCTAAATTACTAGAACTAATAAACAAGTTCAGCAAGGTGGCAGCGTACAAGATCAATATACAGATACTAATTATATTTGTATAACCTTGCAATGAACAATCTGAAAGTGAAAATAAGAAAATGATGTAATTTATAGTAGTACTAATAAGAATTAAATATTTAAGAATAAATTTAACTTACAAGATTTGTGCTCTGAAAACTAAAAACATTGTTAAATGAAATTAAGAAAGCCCTGAATAAAGGGCACAACATCTTATGTTCATGGATCAAGAGACTTAATATTGTTAAGATAACAATCCTTCCTAAATTGATCTACAAATTCAATACAATCCCTATCAAAGTCCCAGCTGTCATTTTTGGAGAACTAACAAGCTGACTCTAAAATTTATATGGAACTACAAAAGAGCTAGAATAGCCAAAGCCATCTTGAAAGTAAGTACAAAGTTGGAAGACTCATATTTCCTAATTTCAAAACTTACTACAAGTGGACTGTCATAAGGGTAGTCCTGGAGATCAGTACAGTAGAACTGATAATCCAGAAGTAAACCCTTACATATATAATTAAATTTTTAATTGTAGTGACACCATTTAACATGAGATCTACCCTTTTAACAAATCTTTAACTGTACAATAGAGTATTGTTAACTATAGGTATAATATTGTACAGCATGTTTCTAGAATTTATTCATCTAGTATAACTGAAATTTTACCCATTGAATAACAACTTCCTGTTACTAACAACAGCCCTGACAACCATCATTCTACTCTCTGCTTCTATGAGTTTAAGTATTGTAGACACCTCATGTAAATGGAATTGTGCAATATTTGTCCTGTGACTGGCTTGTTTCATTTAGCCTGTTTTCAATTTTTATCCATGTTGTTGCATATTGCAGGATTTTCTTCTCTTCTATGGCTGAAAAATATTCCATTCTATGTATATAACACATTTTTTATCCATTTTCTATCCATGGGCATTTAGGTTGTTTCCAAATATTGGTTATTATGATATACCAATTTTTGACTAAGGTGCCAAAACTATTAATTAGGAAAAGAATATTTTTTTCAACAAATAATGCTGGGACAACTTAATATTCACATGGAAAAGAAGGAAGTTGGACCCCTTCCTCGCACAACACACAAAAATTAACTCAAAATATATCAAAGACCTAAACGTAAAAGCTAAAATTATAAACATTTTAGAAAAATAATCTTTGTAACATTGGGTTTGGCAAATCTTGCATAACACCAAAATCACAAGTGACAAAAGAAGAAAATAGATAAATTGGACTTCCTCAAAATTGAAACCTTTTATGCTTCAAAAGACATCAATGAAGTGAAAACACAATCCACAAAACAGGAGAAAATACTTCTAAGTCATATATCTGATAAGGGTCTACTATCCAGAATATGTAAAGAATTCTCACAAAGATGAATAACTCAATTAAATAAAGGTAGACATTTCTTCAAAGAAGACATTAATACAAACAGTCAATAAACACATGAAAACTTATTAAATATCATTAAAAGTTGAAGTGAGGTGCCACTGCATGCATGCCAAGATGGTCATAATAAAGAAGACAGGTAATAACAATGGTTGATGAGGATGTGAAAATATTGGATCCTTCATGCATTGCTGGTGTGAATATAAAATGGTGCAGCCACTTGGAAAAGAGATTGGTAGTTCTTCAAAATGTTGAACATAGAGTCACTGTGTGACCCAGCAATTCCACCCCTAAGTATGCATCCAAGAGAAATTAAAACCTAAGACCACACAAAGCTTATACACAAACATCCATAGCTATAATATTCATAATAGCCAAAACTGCAAGCAAACTAAATGTTTGTCAACTAATGAATGGTTTAAGAAAATATACTTTATCTGTACAATGAAATACTATTAGTTAATCAAAAGGAATGAAATATTGATACATGCTAAAATGTGGAAGGATCTTGAACACTATGCTAAGTGAAAGGAGCCAGCCACAAAAGACCAATTTGTATAAATCCATTTATATGAAACGTTCAGATTAGGAAAGCCCCTTGAAACAGAAAGTAGCTTAATGGTTGCCTAGGTCTGGGATGGGATGGTGTGCATATGTGGGGGGATGAGTTGCGAATGACTGCTAATGGTTAAGGAACTGCTTTTCTGAGTGATAAAAATCTTCTAAAATTGATCATGGTGATGGCTGCACAACCCTTTGAATATATTAAAAGCTATTAAATTGTGCATATTAAATAGGTCATTTGTATTACGTGTGAATGATATGTCAATAAAGTTGTTAAAAATAATCTTATAAAAGGCATGCCATAAAGGTAAAATGACTAATTGCTTACCATACATTATGTCATCCTTTCCTCCAACAACCAGGAGAATGTGCTCTGGGCACATGGGAATATCTCATTGCGCAGAGGAGAAACCCAAGTTTCAGGTTTAGCCATGTACCCAAGGTTACTCCATGAGTAAGCGAATTATCTAAAAATGAGGACTTTGGGCTTAACATTTTATTTTATCTCCATCCCTATTTCTTCTTGTCTTTTTGATTTCTATTTTTAGACCTGCCCTCTGATCACTTCTGATTAGCCCTATATTCTCTACATTTTTTTTCCCCACCTGGATCAGCCTTTTATTCATTAATTCATTTATATATCCATTGTGAAATAGGAAGACTGCTCTCTCAGCTGACTGTCAGAAATCTGAATTCCTCCACATCAAGAATTTTGAAAATTCTAAAAGTGATAGTCTTTCATGAAAAATACCTTCTGGCCTCCTATTCATTGTGGAGTCAAGCTATAGCTCTGCTGGCTGATCTAACTGTCAGGGGAGGTGATTCCATATGGCCTTGTCTGGATGCACTTATTTCATTTCACGGCTTCTTTCTTAAAGTCTTACCTCAGTGACACTACGTCTAAACTGGTTAGTCTGACAGTCTGTATCCATATAGCTCTAATACTCTTAAGAAGCTGTGCTCCAGTACTTCTCTTTTTACTTTCTCCTCCTTCATACTTTCTTTCTTTTTCTGTATTTTTTAATTTTTCTAATAAATATTTGAGGAATAAATGAATGAATAAATACATGAATGAGTGCCTGGCACACAGGATTTTAAGAAGGAGAATGGCAAGGCTAACTTTTTCATTTCGGGCATATCTCTAGTGGCAGAAGGGAAGATACAGAAGGGTAGAGGAGACCAAACACTGGGAAATTATTTAGTAGACCCTTGTTATTTTTGGTAGTCAGATATGATTATTTATTTTGGTGATTGAAGGTATTTCAAGATATCAAAGTGCCAGCCATTCAGGGCATCAGAAGTTCAAGTTAAGTTTCTTGCAGTTTGATTTCTAAGATCACTAACCTAGAAACTGGCAATAAAGCTCCCACTCCCAGAGCATACTACAGTCATTTGTTTATTCAGCAAATACTTGTTTAGCACATACTCTGTTTTTGGCGTAGTGAAACTGGATATGCAGTGGTCAAAAAAACAGGCACAGTTCTGGATCCTAGTCTAGTGACAGGCAACAGGTAAACCAGCAAATAAATATGAAAGCGGATGTGTGAATAGATTCCAGTTTTGTGGACTGGAGGTAAAGGTCTGTAAAAAGGAGCAATGGGAAATTGGAATGAGTGAAATTAGGAAGGGAAGCCAAAGAAAGACAAGCCTTGAGTGGCAAACAGAGCCAGTAGTGACGACGATGTCCATGATGCTGATGTTAGCAGCAATGCTTTTGTTCAGGTAATATCGCTACCCTTACAAAGTATTTGCGTAACTGTTTAATTCTTGCACCTTTTCAAAGTGAAATGTGAGTAGCACAAAAAAGTAAAATGAGTTATCTGGCCACAGAGTTGCCAGTGGTGGAAGTGATGTGAGAGTCACCTTTTGTGATGAGTGTCTCTAAATGTATCACTACAGAACCATTTGTTAACAAAAATCTCATAACCTCACATGTAAACATATTCCTCACTCTGATCCTACATGAATGCTTCCCTCTATTCTCCACTGCCCCCCAGGGCAAGTTCTCTGCTCAAAGGAACATAGTTTGGACACTTTCATATGTTATACTTGCTATGGGCATGAGATATTGGGAAATGAATTTGTCATGTAAGTCTAATAAATATACTAAGTACTCTGGCCTATGTTCGACCTCATATTTTTTCATCGAAGCATTGCTAGAAAAATGTAATCTAATAAATTTAATATTGCTTGATCCCTATTGGATCATATAGGGCCATTTGGCTAGTCATAAGGGAGAAGAAATTCAAGGAAACCTACTGATACCTCTCCCTGTGATTGGTGAGATTGCTTCACTTTGCTCTGGCCAAGTTGTCCTCCACCAGGTGCTGGGATGTGCCAGCTGTCCCACTGTGCTCACTGACACTTCCTTTTTTCTGGTTGCTGCTTCTTAGCCTATGCAGAGTCCAACATTTTCAAGTCAGAGCATTTCTTCCTAAGCCCAGGAAAATTGGTACTCTGGAGCTCCTCTGGGAACAGGCCCCACACAGCAGTCCCTGACACAGTATTTCTCAATTTCTTATAGACAGATGATGATTTCCATGGCTAGATTTAACCTGTTTAGGGAAAAAACAATCTTTGCTAGCCCCTCTTCAGACCGGCATCCTTGCCTGGCCTCTTCTTTGTTTGACCCATAGGAACACTGTCTCTTCCCGTCTTTTGAAAAGTGACTTCATGACATCTTTTCCATTTGGGTTCCTTTCAAATTGAATGCTCAGACTACCTCCAAATCACTCTCCCAGAGATATTAGATTTTCTCTATCTTTCCCCTCTGAGAACTGGGGCCTGCCAGCAGCTCCTGAACCAGCTGCTATCCTCCTATCCCATTAACTACCTTGGATCTTTTCAATAGCGTTGGAACAGGCATGAAAGTCACAGTGTGTAGAGCAGGCTTTGCAGTGGAACACAGTTGCATGATGCCCACATGCTGTGGTCAGAAGGCCATGTCTCCTACCCCAGTATGCCTGCTGGGTGTCTATGAACTTCCAGGACTTAGGTCAAAAGGTCTCTGTGCTGGGTTCGATAGTGCCCCCCTGTCCCAATTCATGTTCAACTGGAACCTCAAAGTGTGACCTAATTTAGAACAGGTCTTTGCAGATGTAATTAGTTAAGATAAGGTCATACTGGATTGGGATGGGCCTTAAATCCAATGACTAGTGCCTCCATAAGGAGGCCATGTGAAGACAGAGACATACACACAGGGATGACGGCCGTACGATGATGGAGACAGAGAGAGGAATGATGCCTCTGCAAGCCCAGGAAGCCTAGGATTGCCAGCAACCACCAGAAACTGGGAAGAGACGGGAAGGATTTTTTCCCTAAAAGCCTTCACAGGGTGCATCACCCTGCCATCACCTTGATTTCAGATTTCTAGTCTCCTATGTTATGAAAGAATAAATTTCTGTTGTTTTAAGCTACACAATTGGTGATAATTTGTTTACAGAAGCCCTAGGAAACTAATACGGTCTCTTAGCCTCTGAGGCCTTTGTGACCACTCTAGGTAGAACAGAGAATTTCCTTCCTAGAGTTCTGTGCTGGTTATTTGACATCTGCTTTTCTATGCCCTTTTCCTATTCCCTGAGATGCTGACATAGGTGGGGCATCACCCATGTCCCTCACTCTCTGGCTGCTGCTGGGCTTGGTCAGTGGGAGCCCTGCAGGAGAGCTGAGGGGGAGAAGAGAAAGAATTGGAGGAACCCATTCATGTGGCTCCTTCCTGCTGCAATGACCTTTTGACTTGGCCGCCTCCCTCTACAGCTACAGCGTTTGTCATTTGGCCTTTCTTCCATGGCTCCAGCTCTCAAATGGGCTTCAGTAATACAGTTTCCTCCCCTCAATCCTTTAAACCTAGGGTGGTAACTGTTGCCAGTCCTGGGTCCTCAACATCCCCTGCAGATGTCCTCAACCCTGCCCACAAATCTACAGATATTTCCATCATTAAAAAGCCTCTTCATATTCATCCTAGTGGAGTGTGTTGACACAGGAACCTCTCTGCCCTCTGCTATTGGAGGACTATCGAACACTTACCTGTGCCTATGTCTGTCCCTCTCAGACTATGGCCCCCAAGCACAGGCGTCCTAGAACCTAATAGTTTTGGCATGTCACACAGAGACTGTCTCATAGTAGTTGCTTAGTAAATAAATCAATAAATGAATACATGAGGCAGAAGCCCTTTTACGTTCTAAAGGTGTCTGATTCAGAAGTTCATCTCCTTGGGCTCCTAGGAATGGCAAGCTGAGCTTTGGAGATACATGGCAGAGTATACTTTCCAGATAATAAAAAACAATTATTGCAGCACATTACATTCACAGAGTGATATTTCATGTATCATGCCATTTGACCTTCATCACAACCTTATGAGAGAGCAGAAGAAGCCAGATATTATCTCAGGATCCAAAAGAAGCAACAGGCCCTCAGAAATTAAACATATTGTAATTAAGCAATGATTTCTTGATCATTGCTTAAATAATCTATGTTTGATTAATACAACTTAAGCATTTTCAGTAATAAGAGAGATCCACAAACAAAAGCATTTTATTCTGAAACAAATACAGTACGGTAGCTGGCAAAAAGAAACTATCTTTGAAGGAGATACTATTATTAATGCTCCTACATCCATTCATTTTCCATTTGGCTCCTATTCTTTTGGTTGAGAATTGAAGAATAAACAATTAGGAGTTACTGAGTGAGGAGACTGAGGATTGGGATGAGTGCATTTTATGCAGAAGGACTAGCTCATTCCAAAATTGAAAGAGATTAGACCCTCTGAAGAACCAAAAAAGCCTAGAGTGGCTGAAATTTGGTTGTGGCGGGGGAGGAGGGAGGAAGTCATAAGCCTGGAGAGTTCTTGCAGGCTCCGCTCTACCTGGATGCTCCCAGCCTGCCAGTGTGGAGAGGAATGCAACTGATTATTCTCCCTTCTGCCTGGAGTCTGTGCAATGAACTGTCAAGAAGAGATAAGAAATTTAACAGAATTTTAAGTATGGGGAGGGATCTTTAAGTTTTTAATTATAGAACATTAGTTTTTTATTATGTAGTTGACCCTTTGGGTGTTTGGCAATAAGATCAAGAGACTACACTGAAAATGCTGGAAAATTAGTTATGGCTGACTGCATTTTTCATAATTAATTCTAATAAACAGAGTAGAACTAATATCCTCAATGAAAAGGTTGCTGTACCATGTCAAGAATCAGTTGAATAAAAAAGAGAAGAATTTTAGGATCTGAGACATGTAAGTGACATGGTAGGATCTATATGGCCAAAGTGAAAGGGACATTAGCAGTTGCAGTAGTCAGGGTCCCGGTGGGACAGATGGCTCATGCTAAGGGCTTATTAAAGAGTTTAAAGAAAGGACTCTTTATAGATGAGTGCACAGGGTTAGCAACCCATAACAGATGGGGAGATGGTGATGTGCTTTTATGGTAGGAATGTTTTTTCTCCTCCAAAAATTTATGTTGAAACTTAATACCCAATGCAACGTTATTGGGAGGTGGGAAGGTTTTACAGGTATTTAGGTCATGAGGGCTTGGTCCTCATGAATGGATTAGTGCTATTATAAAAGGGCTTAACAGAGAGAGTTTGCCTTTTTTTTTTTTTTTGGACATTCTGCTTTCTGCCACGTGAGGATGTAACATTCCTCCCTTCCACAGGATGCAGTGTTCAAGGCACCATCTTAGAAGCAGAGAGTGGACCCTCATCAAACCTACCAGCACCTTGATCTTGGACTTGCCTTGATCTTGAGAAATAAAAGTCTGTTCTTTATTAATTACTCAGTCTGTGGTATTCTGTTATTAAAGCACAAGTGGACTAACATAGATATAATTACCAGAGAAGTAATGTTGCTAAACCAGTATCTAAAAATATGGAAGCAGCACTGGAACTAGGTAATGGGCAGAGGCCTAAATAGTTTTGAAGTGAATGCTGGGTAAAGATTGTATTGCCATGAAAACAGCATTAGGCAATTTTTCTGAGAGCTCAGAAGAGGAGAGCTATAGGGACAGCCCCATTCTTCTTAGAGATTACTTATGTGGTTATAAGGAGAATATTGGTAGAAATATGGACAGTGAAGACTATTCTGATAAGTCTCAGATGAAGTGAGGAACAAGGCATTGGAAACTTGGGGAAGGACCATCCTTGTTATAAAATGGAAAAGGACTTGACTGAATTATATTCATATCTCAGGACTTTGTGGAAGGCAGAACTTAACAGTGATGAACTAGGATATTTGGCAGAAGAAATCTGTAAGCAGCCAAGTGTTCAGAGTGCTGCATGGCTTATCTTAATTGCTTATAGTAAAATGTGAGAAGAGAGAAACAATTTAAAGATGGACTTTATAATTAAAAGGAGAACAGAACATAAGATTTATAAAATTCTCAGCCTGTTTGGGAGAGAAAACCAGAGTTGTGGCAGAGTGACCATTTGATAAGGATATTAGTAGGAAGGAAGCCAGAATCTACTCATTAGGATAATGAGAGAATGACCCTAAAGACATTTTGGAGATCTTCAAGGTTTCCCCTTGCATCAAAGGCCCAGAGTGCTAGGGTCTTGAAGGTAGAATGGTTTTGGGGGAGGGGCCCAGGGTGTTTGTGGAATGTTGGGGCTTTCTGTCCAGGGCTTTTATTCCAATACCTTATTCCTCACATCATCTGAGACCTCATCAGAATAGTCTTCGCTGTCCATATTTCTACCAATATTCTGTTCATAACCACTTAAGGCATCTCTAAGAAGAATGGGGCTGCCCCTACAGCTCTCCTCTTCTGAGCCCTCAGAAAAATTGCCTAATGCTGTTTTTAGGACTATACAATCTTCACCCAGCATTCATTTCAAAACTTTTTCAGCCACCTTGGATCTCTGCTCCCGGCATTCCACTGCTGCACTCGTTGGCCACCCCGGCTGTGGCTCAGGCAGGCCCAGGTGCAGCTCAGGTCACTCCTCTGGAGGGTGCCAGCCGTGAATCTCTGCTCTAGATGGTGTATAGTTAGCACACGGTGCTAACTTTGAAGGCTCAGAGAATGCAAGAGCTATGAAGGTGAGATGGAGCAGGGACCCCTCTTAGGAGCCTGCTGGGCTCCCCCTGTTTCCCAAAGCATGGATATAAAGAAAAATTTGAGTCCTTCAAAGGAAATTCCAGGCACTTAGCTATTCCTGCAACCAGCAATTAGGGAAGTAAATGAATAACCAGCTAGGCAAAAAGATAATAATAGTTTGAACAATAGCCACCCAAGTAAGTCAGAGGCATGAGATGTTTGGTTCCCTATAGAAACTAAAGATAATATCTTGACATATGTCCTTGAATTGTTTTTCAGAAATCAGGACCCCACCCAATGGAAAATGCTGACTGAAAATGACTTGTAGACATTTAGATAGACTGAAAGCAGAAGACAGATAAATAAGTTCTGGAAGTGTCCCAGCCTTACTTTGGATGTCCTCTCACCACTTGCCTTTGAAAACCCTTGCTTGTAAGCCTTCAGGGAGTTTGGGTCCTAAATATTAGCTGCCCATTCTCCTTGCTTGGTACCCTGAAATAAATGCCTCACTTTCTCTGGCTGCAGATCCTATTGTCAGTGTTTAACATTTTCTGCATGCTGGGTGAGCAGGCCCACATTTGGTTTGGCAACAGAGGTATGACTACCTCCACTTAGATTTCAAAGAATTTCTCGGGCAGCCTTGGGGCCCAGGTAGAGAATTGCCACAAGGGTAGGGCCACCAGGGACTCCCCACTAGGGCAATGCTCAATGGGGCTGTGGGGATAAGGCTACCCCCGAGATCCCAGAACTGTAGAGCCACCAGTGTGCAGGGCCAGCCTGGGAAACCTACAGGCATGTGACTTCAATGTGTGTGAGTTGAAACGTGCGCTGTGCTTAGCAAAGTCATGGGGGCGGAGGTGTCCAAGGCCTTGGAGGCCCAACCCCCATCCCAGTGTGTCCAGGAGATGGGACATGAAGTCAGAGAAGATTCTTCTCCAGCTTTAAGGTTTAATGATGTATGCCCTGTTGAGTTTTAGACTTACTTGGGCCTTGCTAATCCTTTCTTCTTCCCTATTTTTCCCTTTTGAAATGAGATTATCTGTTCTGTGCCTATCCCACCATCGTATTTTGGAAACATATAACTTATTTGATTTCACAGGCTTCCTCCAGCTTGTGGGAAATTTTCCTCAGGATAAATTATGTCTTGAGTCTACCCTGCATCTAATTTAGATGAGACTCTGGACTTTAGATCTTTGAGTTAGTGCTGGAACAAATTAAGACTTGGGGCTACTGGAATGGAATAAATGTATTTTGTATATGCAAAGGACATACGTTTTTTGGAAGGGCAGGGATGGGATGTTATGGCTTGAATATTTTTGTCCCCTCCAAAAACTTGTTGAAACTTAATCCCTAATGCAATAGTGTTGGAATGTGGGGCCTTTTGAGAGGCTTGGCCTTCATGAATGGATTAATGTTGTTACAAAAGGGCATGAAAGAGTGAGTTCATTCTTTATTTGTCCTTCTGCCTTCTGCCATGTGAAGACACAGCCATACCCCTCTATGGAGGATGCAATGTTCAAGGCACCTTCTTGAAGCAGAGACTGGACCCTCACCAGACAATGAAGCTACTGGCACCTCGATCTTGGACTTCCCATTTTCTAGAACTATAAGAAATAAATTTATGTTTTTTATAAATTACTCAGTTTGTGGTATTCTGTTATTTTAGCACAAATGGACTAAGATGTGTGCCTAGGAATTAGTGGGAAATTGGTACCACACATAGACCTTAAGAGGCACTGGTGTATTGACCATATTTTCTTATTTTCTATATTCTTAATGCTCTGGCATTTGGGGTCTTGATCCAGAAGATAATTTCACTCCCAGTTCTAGCTAATTCCTAGAGATAGCAAAAGATTCCCCTGTGAGGGTGCCTTTGATATACAAAGCAACCAATCTGGAGCCCACACCCCCAGCCATCTCCTTTATTAGACTCTCCTATGTCAATATTCCCTCTGCTCTAAATCACCCCAGGCCCAGGTGCTGGACAACTGGGACCACACCTTATAGCCCAGACCCTTCCCAAATTATTCAAACTAAGCAATCCTAAACTTACTCAGCCTGCCTACCCTGCCTTGCCCATCCCTTCCTGCAAAAACCCCAATAAATGCTCTGGGCCATGCTTGTCCCTCTTTCTCTTCTGTCTCCTGACCAACACTGGTGCTTGCCTATGTGGCCTTGCATGGCATGCCATGCCTCCTGTTTCTAGGGAGCTGTGAGCATAAATCTCTTCCTCCATGACAATCATTTCTGTGTCTTTGTGTCTTATCATACCTGATTAAAACAAATCCTGGGTACATTTTTAGAACAGTGGGCAAGGAGCTGTTTTTGGAATGTAGTGAGAGCCATAGCCACAGAAGAGGGTCCACCCATGAGAAAGACAGATTTAAGGAAGGAAACACAGCTGCTGCCAAACCACAGCCCATCCAGAGGGAGTCGGGAGGATAAATACGCAGCCTTTCTCTTCCCACTCTCTCATCTCCTGGCTGGCCTTCTTATAGACAAAAGCAAACTGAAAGCAAAGGGAAAAGGGATTCCAGGTGATACAGACTCTGCACAGCACAGAGCAGGAAAGAGAAGAGTGGAGAGGTGACACATGGGCCAAAAGCTACTCAGGGGTCAACTCATGAATTTCAGCCGTGTAGCCTGTTTCTGCTATAATATAAAACACTTTTGACTGTAGCATAGATTTGGCACATGGGACTGTATTAAGAAGAATGAAATTAATTGTCAATTGAGATGATCCCTAATGTTTCCTAGACCTCCTCTAAAGAGCTAAGTGCATTCTAGAAAATTTACAGACAACCCACGGTCTAACTAGTATTTCATCTCCAGTCTTCCATGTTTCCAATCCACCTTTAATTCTTCAGCTGGTTACCTTTCCAGGACACAGGCCAGAGGATGCAGCTAATTTCTTCAAAAACCTGAAAACGTTCCCAATAAACCTGAAAATGTTCGCAATTGCCTTTAGAAGCAAGACCACTGAGGTTCTCCATCTGGTCTGGAGCTGCACTTAAGCCTCACTTTAGCTTTTCCTCCTTCTCCCATTCATTTTCCATGTCCCCGCACTTTGAGCTCCTCTTTATTCTTTAAGCATATGGAACCTTTTTAAATTTCAGAATTCTGAACCTTTGCTCATGTCGTGCTTACCATTTAACCTACCCTTTCCAATCTTTGCCTGACAAACTCCTTTCGTGACTCAGCCCAAATGTCACCTTCTCCGTAACATTCCTTCTCTCTTCCTTCCCATAATCAGCATAGTTATACCCTCGCTCTGCTTTCCTCTACAGTTCTTTGCTCAAACATCTATTATAGCATGTACAGTCTGGCATTATTTAATTAATAAGTTTTCACTCTATAAATAAGGAAGGTATACTGTATATTATCTTGCAACTTGCCTTTTCATTAAAAATTTTTTCAAAGCAATTTTATTTTATTTTTATGTAAACTATATTTTTAATAGACTATTTTTAGAGCAGTTTCAGGTTCACAGCAACATATTTTTCAAACTTTTGCTTTTGAAATTTATCTGTACTGCTTTTTATTTTTCTCTCAGGCTCTCTCTCTCTCTCTCTCTCTATATATATATATAGGTGTGTTTGTGTGTATATATAGATATGTATATACACACATATATAGTTATTATAAATACTATGTATTATTCCATGTTATTTATCCACTCACAAATAGTAAACAATTTCCCTCCATTTCTTCACTGTAACAGATGATATAGATACATATATAACTAGAATATCACTACTGTGCTTATTGGTAAGTGGAACTGTTAAATCATAGGATATGTGCTTTCAGCTTTACCAGATATTGCCAAATTGTTTTCCAATTATAACAATCTATGCTTTTTCTATGCGTAGAAGGACATTTCTAGTGGTGGAATTTTAGGTAGTGGGAAAGTGAGGGTGGAAGTTATTGATGGGCAGATGAATTGATAGGACATGGGCTCGGTCTCATAACCAGCATCTTCTTTCATTGGCTAGAGTGTGCTCTTCATCATCCTACTGTGCAATGTTCTGCAAACTTGATAACGCCTGGGCCCAGGACCTTTCTCCTTTCAGCTTTTATTATCCTGTATATATCCTCCCTCTCCCACACATGTTCAACCAACATGAAGTTCCTACTCTGGTGCTGTTTTCAGTTGATTACGTGTGTAATGAGCTCCCTATCAGGTTAAATTCCACAGCTGTGTGGTCAATTGTAGATGACACATTAGAAATCTACATGGACTTTAACATGTAACATTATATTTTCCGGAGGACTGTCATCCAAGGAAACTACCTGTACCTACTACTCCATAGGAAACATTTTTTCACTGTCAGAATAATAACATGCACTCAGTACTCAGAATCAGGATTGCTCCCCACCCTGTTCCCTTCAGCTCACCCCTACTTCACTTGATGGTCATGCTCCAGACCTCTAGAGAACCTTTTGTCTTTGCTCTACATTAGTGGTATGTAATTTTGCTTGCACATTGGAATCACCTTGGGAGATTTAAAAAAATATATTTATGGCCAAGTACCACTGCCAGAGGTTCTAATTTAATTTGTTTGGCGTATGCCCTGGGTATTGGGAGTTTTAAGAGCTTCCCAGGTGATTCAAATGGGTAGCTAATGTTGAGAACCACTTTTCTGTATCTTGCATTTCTTTTTCTCCTCTGAATCGCTGCTACATTTTTATTGCTCTTACAATATCATATAAAACATTTTTATTTCCCTCACTTCATTTCTTATAACGAAGCTCAATATTTCACATTGAACTCTCTACTTTCTTCAACAAAATGGCAACACACATCTTTGAATTCTCTTTAGTGTCGATCCCAGTTCTGTGCATGTAGTGGGTACTTAATAAGTACCCAATGGGTCAATGTACTGGAGACCACAGAGTCCCTTCACAGAGGGACACAGAATCCAGTCTCTTCTTCTTCCTACTGGAGACAGACTTCCATTCCAGAGGGAGCAGCAAGCCAGAAGATCAAGAAGACAAATTGGTTTTGAGAATGTCAACATGAAAAATGAGAAAACTACTTTTAACAGTTGGAAACCTATTTAAACTCCTAATCCTCTTATTAAACCTGTTTGAAGACAGCTTGGAGAAACCGATGCCAGAGATGCTTCCATTTACCATCCAGATGTACAAAATAAATAATGGAATTTCAGTCAGCTGGAGAAGCTGCAAAGCCTTAACACCTGATGAGACTTTTTTTTTTTCCATTCATTTTTCCCCTGGGAAAAATAATTACAGCAAACTATTTCATCAAACTGTCCTGAAGAGTGGTTGTACTTGGCAGTTCTGCTCTTGGAGACAGGGATTTTACTTAATAAAAGGATATGACCTTAATTCTACTACATTGAAGTAACAGAAACCAATTATTTGTGTGTGATTGTCATAAGGGCTGTTGTTATAAATGAGTTTTCAGGAGAAGGAAAACATTATCGTTTGGAGAAGACTGACTCAATCTTCAAAAGCATTGTGTTTATAATTGTTAATAATACAGCTTTTGATTTATTATCTTATATGTGCAGTATTTGACACTAGTTTGGCAGGCTATCTGTGTGTGTGTATGTGTGTGTGTGTGTGTGTGTATAAATTTCACAGTAACCCCGAAAATTGGGAAACCATACTTCTTTTTGCTGGTAAAGAAATTGAGACTCAGAGAAACTATGTGTTCAAATAGGTGTTCAGTGTTCAAACCAACATGAGAATTCAGGCCTAATTTATTTCTTTTTTCAAGCTGCTTCCTATTATGGTGAAAAAAAAACCAGCCTAGGACTTTCAAATTTCTTTGTTCAAGTGACTTGAAGGTAGAGATTGGCTTAAGATCCCTAACTACTACCAGGCATCTACCCAAAGGGAAAAAAGACATTCTATAATAAATACATCTGCAATCGAATGTTTACAGCAGCACAATTCACAATTGCAAAGATGTGGAAACAACCCAAGTGCCTGTCAATACATGAGTGGATTAATAAAATGTGGTATATGTATACCATGGAGTTCTACTCAGCCACAAAAAGCAATGGTGAATTAGCACCTCTTGTATTATCCTGGGTAGAGATTGAGCCCATCCTTTGAAGTGAGGTATCACAAGGATGGAAAAACAAGTACCACATGTACTTGCCATCAACTTGGCACTAACCGATCAACACTAAGGTGTTCACATGGTAGTAATACTCACTGGGTACCAGTCAGGTGGGTGGATGTGGGTGTGGGGGGTAAACCCATAACTAATGGAAGCAGAGCTCACTGTATGGGGGAAGGAAGGACATGCTTATAGCCCTGGCTTGGGCGAGGCAAATGCATTACATGTAACCAAAATGTTTGTACCCCCATAATATCCCAAATTAAAAAAAATACAAAAAAAAAAAAATCCCCAGCTAAGACAGCGAATCAAATGAGCACTGTCCTGGGGTGTGGCTGAGGGAAGAACTTTGTGTCCAGTGGGTTTTCTCCCCCTTTGGGGACAAGCTGGACTGAGACACTCAGATGGAAGGAGACGGTCTATCTACTGGACATCAACCCAGATCCTGCACTTGATGCTACTCTTGGTGTTTAAAGTAACTGTGACATAATACCATGCTGTCCTGGTGATGGCTACTTTAAAGTGCCTGCCACATTTTGTTACCATCATCCGGCTTTTGATTTATCACTGTCACTTCACACCTGGATTATAGCATTAGCTTTCGTATCAGACCCCCTGGATTTCATTTTTTCTCTCTTGCTCTCTCTCCTTATGCCAGGCACCTGTACCTTTAATGCCACTATCTTTCTGGGTCACTCACTGCTTCCAAACCATCACTGGATCCTACCACAGAACTCCTCCAACTCCCTGGCAAACTTCCCCTCTTCCCTTCAGACAAGGTCAAGGTCATTCTCCGTTACTCCCCAGGGGTGCTGTCTGTTCCCCACTCAGATTAACCCTCTGTGTCTCTGCTCCCATTCATTCCTCCCTCCTCCACCTTCCCTCCTGAATAAGCTCTCTTATCTCTTTCTCCTCTGCACATAAAAGTCCTACACATTTCCATTCCTCTGTTACATGAAAGTCTCCTTGTCAGTCTGTGGATTCTCTTAAATTTGTTCTTAACAATTCTGTCTTCTGCTATTCTCCATTGTTTTCATTTATGTTCTTGGCGTGTTTCCTACGGTGCTGAACAGTCAGTAGAAAGTCAATAAACTTCCAATACTAACTAGGAAAAGGGAAAGAGAGTGAGGTAAAATGTGCTGTAAAACCTTGAGATTTCCATGTTTATTTTTTTCTTTCCTTCAACTCAGAAGTAAAAAAAAAAAAAAAAAAACAAGGACAATTACATGTGGAATAATTTTATTCTGCAAGTCAGTGTTTCAGAAAATGCTCCACTTCAAGGGTAGCTCATTAGTCCAAAGAGGGGTGACAACATATATTGTTATTCATTTGGTCAGTCATCCGTGCTCCTTTGTCTTCCAGAGTATAGAGCTAATTGTCCAGTACCATTTCTTAAATAATTCATCATTTCTACCCTGATTTGAAATAATTCCTCTATTCTATACTAACATCTTATTTAGTCTAGGGTATTGTCCTTCTGGGTTAGCTCTTCAGTAGCATTCAGACTTGGCTTAATATTTGTTAGAGAAAAATTCCTTCAGTTTTTCTTATTTTTTAAAATAACCTTGGCTGTCTTTACTCATTATTTTTCCAGATGAAATGTAAATTTACTATGATAAAGGATTCTATGAGGATTTGGATTAAAATTTTAGTAAACCTGTGCATTAATTTGAGGGAGAGTTGACATTATCACTACTTACAATGATCTTATTCAAAAACCCAGTTTGCTTCAGTGTTTACTCAAGGTTTCTTTTATACTTTCTGACACAAAAATGTTAGTTTCCTCCTGTATAAAATGGGCAAAATAGGATCTATGTTGTAGTGTCATTGTGAAGATTGAATGAGACTATACTGGTAGTGCCCTTAATGTGCCCTGCACAGAGTAAACAATCAATGAGGATCACGTGTGATCTCTGATGTTGATGGTAGAAATGGAGAAGAAGCTAGTCTTAGTTTGCACTCCTATAACAAAGTACTATAGGCTTGGTAGCTTATTAACAACAGAAATTTCTTTTCATAGTGCTGGAGACCAGAAGACTGAGATCAGGGTGCAGCAAGCATGGTTGGGTTCTTGTGAGGGGCCTCTTGTGAAGATGTATCCTCATCATGGTCCTCTGATAAGGTCACTAATCTCATCACAGGGGCTCCACAGTCATGACCTAACCACTGCCCAAAGGCCCTTCTTCCCAATACCATACTATTGGGGTTAGGGTTTTAATATATGAATTTTGGAGGTACACAAACATGCTGTCCATAACACATCGCATTGTTCCATCATTCCATCTCCATCTTCATCCCAAGAGATAAGCAGTGGGAGAATAAATACTATGTTGGATTCTTCTTAAACTCCCACAAGTATTATATAAGGTATCTCTGAAAGTCTGAGACTTCTTTGCCTAAAATCAGTGATAGGAATTGTTAATGTGAACAAGCTGGCAAGAAATAAAACAGAATTCTGCATGATTCAAAGGTTATGCTCTATGAACTGTCTGCTGTCAAGTAATGAGTTCTACCAGAGTGAGAGAGAGATCTATCATTTCTTATTGTAAGTTTGAGTATTTTTCTTTTCTCTTTATTGCATTTGATTTGATGTTATGGAACTTTGTTTTCTTCGGACTTTGTTTTCAACAAACCAGTCACTTGATTTATTTATCTACTCTACTTTTTTTCTGGGCTTTATATTTTTATTTTTAATTACATTCTTATTAGTTCCCCTGTCTTGCTTTCTTTAGAATTTTTGTCCTTGTTTTTTTTTCTAATTTGAGTTCAACAAATAATTTATTTTCCTTGTTTCTGGTGAAATCATTTATGTTTATGATATTGTCTCTGAACAGGGCTTTTAAGATATGTCATATTGAATTGTAATATAGCATTCTTCATGTCTAATAATCCATAATTTCAGTGTTGATTTCTTTATGAACTTGGGAGTTATTAAAACAGTAAAGGTCATTGTTTTATTGACTTTTTTTCTTTTCATACTGAATACAAAAATGTATTCAGTATTACATTTCATGTACTCAATTATTTTTGCTTTTATTTGATTGAATTATATAAAAGAAAATGCATTTGTATAGGCAATAGGCCAAACTAAGATGGCTGCCAGAGTGGTTTTTCCAGCCTGCCCTCCAGCAAGCGGCCTTCTGGGGTGGCATGAGTCAGCACACTTATGTAACCAAGGTGTTATCTTTTATGTGAACCCATGTGATCATGCTTTCCCATGGCATGTTGCCATTATTGTTCTGAGCCATATGTAAGCTCTCACCATTCGCCATGTTCTCACTGTCTCACTGCATCCGCTGCCCCCCACCCCCATCACACACACACACACACACACACACACACACACACACTAAAGAGTATGTCTCATCTGCCCACTGCCGCCAGCCTCTTTCCAAAGCCACCTCCAGTGCACTCACTAGCCACAGAGACCCCTTGCCACAAATTGTAATCAGAGACTATGTTTTGTACATTTCCAATTGGGATAGATAGATTATTCAGCTTTCCTTAGTGACTAAATATATGTTACATTTTTATAAATGCACCACAAAGTCTTCAATAAAGTGTTTCTCTCAAAGGTATTTGTAATTATTCCTTCCCACACCACTCAAATACCATTCATTACCAAACTCTGCAAAAGCTATCAAAAATACGTTTCACATGGGCCTCTTTGTCTCCACCTCTACTGCTTCCACCTCCTCCAAGAAGCCCCATCTCTCTCCTGGCCTACCAGAATTGCATCCTCACTCCTAGTTCAACTCTCCTTCCTTTTCAACGAATGCTCCACACATCTGCCAGGTGATTTAAATAAGCCAGACTGTGTGCATGCTTTCCGCAAAGTGCAGCATGCTCTCCATTTGCTTCTTCCCTCAGGACAGAATCAAGACTTGAATACGCTGCGAAGTTGTATTCAGGCCCCTTTTGTTCTCCCTCCCTTGATCACAGGCCCCCTTTCCCCTTGCTTATTATGCTGTAGCCACAGAGGCCACAGCCTTCTTTTCCATTCTTGAATATACTAAGAACTTTCCCATCTCAGACCCACAGCACATGGTCCCCCTTTATCCCCAACACCCCCCAGTCTGGAATGGCACCTGCTGTGTGTGCCTGGCTGTCTTCCTTGCCTTCTGCAGGCCTCTTTCTCCTGAAAGCCCTTCCCAGACCACCAGGTATACAGGAAATCCACTCTTCCCACTCCCTTTTCACCTTCATTGCATCCCATATTTTTCTTTTTTTAATAGAGCTTAATGTAATTTATAATTGAATATTTATTTGTCACAAGTTCAAAGACTATCTGTTCTATTCAGCTGGAAGATCCATGAATGCAGGGTGATTATTTATGACCTACAGAAAACCAATTCTTAGCACATTTCCTATGTATAATAGTTTCTCAAAAATATGTTGGCTGGAAGAGTGACTTGTGTAGAGCACAGAGTATAATATGTCTCCTCAAATTTAACCTGATTATTTTTAGTATTCAGAATATATATCCTTATTTGTTTGTTCTTCTTCACTAATCAAGTGTGGAGCAATGAGAATGGAAGTTCCCCTACAATTATGTTTCTGTCAATTTCTTCTCATATTTTTGGCATGTTCTGCTTTAGGAATGCTGAGGCAATGTTGTTCAGAGGATAAGTGTTTTTTGACTGTTGTAATTGTGCATGATTTAGGATTCTTGGTTGTAGCTAATAGAATTCAGTATAAGCTTGCAGCAGTGGACTTTAAAGGAAGAGACTTATAAGGTGGCAGGGGTACCTCAAGGGCAAAGTAGGCAGGCCTTAGGATGTCCCAATGTGTGTGTGTGTGTGTGTGTGTGTGTGTGTGTATTTCTTTCTGTTTACCTTTGATTGATTTTAAATCAATGCAGGTCTAGGACTTGCTCGTAAACAATGCATGTAAATTTTCCTTAGTTTTTCTCACTGGTCACCAAATGGCTTGGACTCTTCTGATAGCATAAATAGAAGCCCTGTGAATGTGGCCACCCCAAAAGGATTTGGTTTCTGCATCATGTCTGTCCTGTGTCTGGTGAGGCAACCTCTCTGTGGGCTAACCTCTATACTTGGCCTTCTGTCTAGACAGATTTCCACATGTCACTGAGCCAAGGATAAGTTGAGCCTGATATAATGTCCTCCTTCCTGCTGCTCCTGGCTGCCATGATTGGGCAAACTCCTGGCTAGCTTTCTCTAAGATACCATCTTTCTTTTCCAGTGCTGTTGAACTATAGCAGCAAGAAATAAACCAAAGGGCTCGGTCCCCATCTGTCACAACCCACTCTCACCTCTGCTCACCAACCCCAGTGTGAGTGTGGGGTAATGGGAATGGGTTTCCCCTCATCCTCTAGTCTAGATTGTGCTTCTGCCACCCTGTTGCCTTTCTGCTCAATCTAGTACCTCCTCAACCCAGACTCTCCCAGGGTTGCATCTTATTCAAATGACACTTCATGAAAAAGGGTTCTGTGGGTTATCTATATATACTCTCTATTCACTCACCTTATCCAGTGAGACACAAATCCAGTCTTGGTAAGGAGAAACTTTATTCAGAAGCATTATGGCAATAGGGGAAAGGGATTTTTGCAATAGAGAGAACCGTGGTCATAAGCATCGCAAGGATTAGATAAAAAGAGTTTTTCTTGTATAGAGAGAAGTAAACAAGGTTAACAAGAACTGGGTGTGGGGAAGTGAGATAAAAGAGTGGCATGATCAAATGACCAGCTATTTTCCCAGAGAGACTTGTAAGGAGGAGCTGTATTGTTGGCTCAGGCTGAGGTTGGACCAAACACCAGAGAGCCAGGGAAAGGAGAGAATCTTAATCAAAGTGTGGTCAACAAATATTTTGTTCCAATTGATCGGTGGGCACAAGCAGTTCAGCCAATCATTTATAAGACAAAGAATGGGAATTTAGAGGATCTGTGTCTTGCTTTGTCATGAATAAATAAGGGAGACAACCATGAGTATTTTCTTTTTTCTAAATAATGTATTGAGGACAATTTCAAACATATAGAACATTTAAGAATAGCCATATAGCCATCGCCCAGCTTCAGTTACCAACCTTTGCCAATCTTGTTTCATATACAGTAGTCCCCTTATCTGAGGTTTCACTTTCTATGGTTTTAGTTACCGAGGTCAACCTCCATCTGAAAATATTAAATGGAAAGTTCCAGAAGTAAACAATTCATAAGTTTTAAATTGCGTGTCTTTCTGAGTAGCATGATAAAATCTCGTACCATCCTCCTGTGGGATGTGAACCATCCCTTTGTCCAGTGTATTCACACTGTATAAGCTACCCACCCATTAGCCACTGAGTAGCCATCTGGTTATCAGGTCACAAAAACATAGTATATATAGGAATCTGAACTGTCTGCAGTTTCAGGTATCCACTGGGGTTCTTGGAATGTATTACCCACTGGATAAGGGAGGATTACTGTGTCCTATTCCTGGGGTAGGGTTGCTGGGATTTTCTTTAAACAAATTTTAGACTACTATAGAATTTCACCTGTTAATACTGCAGTATATATTTATAAAGGATAACTTGTTCCACATACCACACAATGCCCATCATCACCCAGAACTAAATCAACAATAATTTCCTAATATCTTTTAATATGTTCAAATTTCCCTAATTTGAACATCTTTTTACAGTAGATTTATTCAAAGCAGTATTCGATCAAGGTTTACCCACTATATAGAAGACAATAGGGTTTTTAAAAAGTTTCAAATTAATTTTTAAAGTTTTTGAAAATTGACAGATAAAATTGTTACATTTATCATGTATAAAATGAGTTTTTGAAGTATGTATACATTGTGTAATGGTTAATCTAGCTGATTAACAAATGTATTACCTCACATAGTTATCAATGTTTGTGGTGAGAACACTTAACACCCATTTTCTGGGTTTTCCAAGAATACATTGACATTAGCTATAGTCACAATACTGCATAACAATTCTTTTGAATTTATTCCTCCTGTCTAACTGTAACTATATATCCTTTGGAACACATTCCCCTACCCATCCATCCCCTCTAACAACCAAAGCTTCTGGTAGCCACCATTCTATCTTCTATTTCTATGAGATCAACTTTTTTAGATCCCACACATTATAGGGTATTCTTCTTTCTGTATCTGGTTTATTTCACTTAACATAATGTCCTCCAGTTTTACCCATGTTGTCATAAATGATAGAATTTCATTTTTATGGCTAAATAATATTCCATTGTGTATATATACCACATTTTCTTTATCTATTCATCCATTGATAGAAATTTAGGTTGATTACATGTCTTGGCTATTGTGTATAGTGCTTCTATAAACATAGAAGTGCAGATATCCCTTGGACATACATATCCACTGGATATATACCCAGTAGTGGGATTGCTAGATCATATGGTAGTTCTATTTTTAATATTTTGAGGAACCTCCATACTATTTTCCATAATGGCTGTGCCAGTTTATATTCCCATCAGTAGTGCATAAGAGTTCCCTTTCTCCACATCTTCTCCAACACTTGTTATCTTTCATCTTTTTGACAACAGTCATTCCAACAAGAGTGAGGTGATATCTCATTGTGGTTTTGATTTGCATTTCCTCGATAATTAGTGATATTGAACATTTTTGTCATATACCTGTTGACTGTTTGCATCTCCTTCTTTTGAGAAATGTCTACTCAGGTCTTTTGCCCATTTCTAAATCAATTTATTTGTTTTCTTGCTTAGAGTTGTTTGAGTTATATATTTTAGATATTAACCCCTTATCAGATGAATAGTTTGCAAATATTTTCTCCCATTCTGTAGGTTGTCTCTTCATTCTGTTGATTGTTTCTTTTGCTGTGCAGAAGCTTTAAGAAGACATGAAGGAACATTTCTATGACATTGATCTGGGCAGTAATTTTTTGAACATCACTTCAGAAGTACAGGCAACGAGGGCAAAAGTAGACAAATGTGATCCAACAAATAGTGAATCTTGTCTTAGTTCTATGGAAAAGGGTGGTTCTTTGCAATAAGCAATTTTCTGGAGCGGAAAATATGTGTGAATTTCTTAACCTTTGCTGTTTGCCAGAATCACAGGGTTCAGGCAACATTCAGTATTGGCACCTCCAATTCACTCTTCAGTCGACTCTGATCTGGCTTCTGCATTGAAGTGCCTTTTTGTTTAAGCCACCACTGACCTCTTCCTTGCCAAATTCAATGGACTCTTCTCATTCCTAATATCCCCTAGCTCCCAGTAGCATTTGGGACAGGTGACCGCTTTCTCCTTTTTTGGAATGGTAACCGCTCTTGGCCTCCATGAAGATTTCCTCCTTTCCCTCTAACAGTGATTATTATGTCTCTTTTGTGTGTTCTTCCCTATCCCAACACCTAACAATGTATTTTATAAGGCTTAGTTTTGGGGCCTTTCCTCATGTGTTACACTTTCTTGAGGAGATGTCATTCATTCCTATACCTTGACTTGTTATATCTTTGTCTATGACCCTCCAATTCTTATCCCTATCCCCTACCTCTTTCCTGAACTCCAGACTCATATAACTGATACTTGAATCTCTATCTTACCTATTTAAAAGGAACTTCAAACTTAAAATACCCTAAATAAATTAATTTTTGGTCCCCATGTATGTATCCAAACTTCTCCCATCCATTCCATTCCATCCATTTGGTTGTGTAATCTATAAATCCATAACTCTCTCATCATTTCTTTCTTCGAAGCCATGGCCAACCCCTATTTATGGACTTCAGGACATCTGAGGCCATCCACTTTTCTCTATCTCCACTCTCACAGTTATAGTTCAAACCACCATTATTTATCACTTGAACCACTGTGGTTGCTTCTAATTGTCTTCTCCAATCCTGTCCTCTCTCCCACTCAGTCAATTTACCACATGGTGGCCAGTATAATCTTTTAACATCTCTTATTCAAGCATATTAGTGGTTCCCTTAGGTTAGAAGCCATAATCTTCAACCTCAACACTGGTGACATTTTGTTCTGGCTAATTCTTTGTAGTGGGAGACTGTCTTGTGCATAGTAAGAAGTTTAGCAGCATCCCTGGCCTCTATGCACGAGATGCTAGTAGCGTCCTGGTTCCTTCTTTGTAGAATGCCGTGTCATTGTATTTCACAACTTGTTCATCTATCAAAATTCCACTCAACTTCCATCAGACTAGCCAACTTCTTCATGGATCTTTTCTGATATTCCCCAACCCACCTAAAACTATCTCCCAGCAAAATAAGTTGTTTCCTTCTCTATCCTTCTTTAGCCTTCCATCTATACTCCAAATACGTATAAGGTTGTATTCATCATAATTCTTCTGTTAGATATATATTTTTATTCCTGTTTTGAATGTAATACTCAGCATAATATTTGAAAAATGGGAGAAAATATTCACAAGCTATACATCTGATAAAAGACTAATAACCAGAATGTATAAGAACTCGAGCAAATCAGCAAGAAAAATAATCAAATAACCCAACTAAAAAGTGGGCAAAAGATATGAACAGAAGCTTCTCAAAAGAAGATAGACCAATGGCCAAAAAACATATTACAAAATGCTCAATGTCACTAATCATCAGGGAAATGCAAGTCAAAACCACAATGAAATATCATCTTACCCCAGTCAGGATGGCTTTTATTAAAAATTCCAAAAACAATTGATGCTGGCTTGGATGCAGAGAGAAAAGAATGCTTACACACAATTGGTGGGACTGAAAATTAGTACAACCTCTATGGAAAACAGTACGGAGATTCCTCAAATAATTTTAATGAATTTAATTTTTTATCATGTTCCCACAAAAAGTTGCATCTGCGACATCAATGGTGCCATTCTCTCTCTGTGCATACAGTGATGCCCTTATGCTGTGTTCCTGTAGGTGCTACCTTTTTTCCCTGATGGACCTTTCCTTTACATCCTCTTTTAATCTTTTATCTCCCCACAAAGATATTTCAACTACCAGTTTTTCTCCCTCCAACACCAATCCTCATAGTCACTTTTCTAGCTGTTTTGCAAAGTGGAAAATGCACCAGAGAGCTAAGAGGCTCAAGGTCACTTGGCTTGTCTGAGGCAAAACTACTCAAACACAGTCTGAAAACCCACACTTCCTACACTGTCTTTCTAACAGATGGTCTATTGGAAAGGACAACTGAGACCAAAAATAGAACTGTAATGGCTTATTAAGATGCATTTAGGGAGAGAGAAAACACATTTCGTAATGTCCAATAATGATATAAATGCAGTACCTTGCAGTTGGATAAAACTTTTTGGAAGCACTTTATCTATATGGCTGTCACATCAAATGTTCCCTGTGGCCAACCGCCCATTCTGATGTAGTGGAAATGTACCTACTGCTGTGATATTGTTTCTGGGCTTTTGGGAGCATTTCTCTGTTTTCTAAAATTCCTTTCCCTCCTGATACACAGATATCAGACATAACACTCCATGCTTTTACGTGTGCCATAGCCAAACAGGAGCATTTTCCCTAATTTAAATGTTTAAAAAAACCCAGAATCTTGAAGGAGACCTTAATACATGTTGGCTCAAAGAGAGTGCACATAATTTGAAGCAATTAATGGATATATTTGAAATTCATTTTTATCAAGATCTGGCTTTGGAATGGGGTTTAGAAATTAAATGAGAGTTTCTCAAGCCAGAATTTAGCAGAGGGAAAATGGTAAGTGAGGAGAGTGTGAAGATCCAAAAACCTCATTAACACAGCTGACGGAAACTGCATCCCCCTAGGAAGAGCATGTATATCTTTGGGACCTGAGGAGAGTGAGCAAGGAAATAGAAAAACACCAGTCACAATTCTGGTTCAAGTTTGGACCTAGATATATTTGATCCTATGAAATGTGGAAATGCAAGTTCAAGCAGACACCTGTTCCAGCCCCTGAATGAATTGTTGCTGTGGCATTTGCAAGCAAGTATCTTTTATGAACATCTTGGAGCCTGGAGCCAGAATTTTGTGTTTGTTAAATCACCACCCACAAATAAGAAATGGGTATTAGAAAGTACTTCATTATTTTGATACACTATCTGTACATATTTAGCTTCCTTTTTATTTTTCATAATTTGAAAAGAAATATTATTACTTGCCAGCGGATAGAGTTCACCATATATTTATCGCCAGTGTTGTTATTCTTTACATCTGCACATGTAATTAAAGAGAGGAAAAAAGATAGTACAGTTGTAGTTCTTCATATATAAAAAAGATGGAATGAGAAGAATTATTTTTGGAATTGATGAGATGATGTTGGCTAATGGTTTGGAAAATAAAAGAGGATTAGAAATGAAAATAAGCTGCAAACTTTATTCTAGTCTTGGCCTATTAAATTATTGTGAGGAAGTATATGCCAAGCTAGAAATGTTATCACTTTCTGAACTCATAGAAATTTTAAAGGTAACTCATGAGCAAGTAAAAAGTTTAATTACGTTTACACACCTACACACACACACACACACACACACACACACACACTTTCAATAAATACCATAGACTGCTATAGTTCAGGATTTATAGATCACTGAAAAAGCATATATAGAGAAATAAAAGGACTTTTCCAAGGTAGTGCAGCATCTCCATTGGTCTTTAATTTTTTCATTTCTCCTACCAGTAGGGTTCTGCTCACCCTCTTAGACTTGTGATGTCTGGAGAAAAACTAGGTAAAGGAGAGAGAGAGGTAACAATAGCCTGAGAGGTCCTGGGGTAAAGAGTAAAGCCTCTACATCCTGCATGGCCCCAAGTCAATTCCACCGGGATCTTCCAGTTACGTGACCTCTGAGGGGGGAGGCGGTGGTGAGGCCCAGCAGTCTCTCTGAACAGGGTCTAGGGTTAGAGGTAGATGAGGTTAATTCAGAACCAAGGGTTCAAATCTGTGCTAGACATGGAAGGGCCATAAGTCATCTCTGCCCTATCTTCTAGGGAAGACACCAAAGCTCAACAAAGCCACCATTTTTGATAGCTACTTTTTTCTGGAAGGATGAGGCTCCTGCTCAGAGTGAGCCATTTATGGTACTCCTTCTCTCCCAAGTACCCAGAGGGTGTCCAAGGACCCAGTCTTAGCATTTTTTTCATAAACCTCATTTTCATTTGAGTACCTGGATTACTTGATCTCCTTTCATTGCCCACAGCATTGGGTAGCATAACAGAAGTTCCAACAAATAACCTTTTTCTCTGACAGTATTTTCCTGTCTATTCTATCATCCTTTCCATTTTGACTGTCTTACATTTTCTACATATTTATCTACTTCATAAGTTCCACAAAACCCTCTTTTAAAGAATTTGATGTTAGCTAGAGAAGATGTTGGGCTAATAGGGAAAGCAGAAATTATAACTTTGCAAGATAATACTTTCCAGCGATTCCTTAAGGATAGGCAATCCATTCATTTCTCTAAGACTGTGGCTCTCAGCTGGAGAGGTGCATCTGGCTTCTCCAGAGAGCTTTTAAAAACCACCAATTGCTGGTACTCACCCAGATTTATTAAATTGGACTTTGTGGAGTAGAAGCCCAGTGGATATTTCCCAGTGGAAAAATATCTAGTTTAGATCATCTGAATTTTACTCCAAGACCAAACCAATTTGAAATTTGTGTGCTTCACTACATTTATTAGTCCCCAGTGTAATTGTATTTATGAAATTGTTTTTTGAGCCTTTGTGCCTAGGTTGAATTGAGTGGATTTATGAAAATTGCTAATTTACAGTAAATTTGATATCAAAGATACTGTCTACAACTTCACATATTGTTTTGCATCAGGCTCCTGGGTAAAAATTTCTCTTAGATTTGAGTGCTGCAGTTGAGATGGGGGTTGGTAGAGAAGGCAGAAATGACTATTTTTCCTGAGCAACTTTCACTTTTTGGGTTTTGCACTTTGTAACTAATAAGGTTTCCTCTTTTTCTTTGTAGTCTACTACAAAGCTCTTAATTCAAGTTCAAGCTCAAAGTAATCAAGTTTTAACAATTATGAATATGCTTCTAGTGTACATTTCTGTGCATATCCTTGGCTTCATTTTATTTGTCAAATTATATTTTCCTTTGGGCTTCATTTCTTAATCTGCTCCCATTATTTTGAGTTTATTACTGGAAATTGCATCAAATTCTTTCTGAGAATGAGTAATAAAACACAAACATACACATAAAAATGGTCACTTTTTTTCCTTTTATAAAGTTCGCTATTAGACTTTGAAACAAATATTACAGACTCTAGAGTTTGTTAAAGTATAATACATGACAGATGAAGAAATTGAAATTAAAAATGATGGCTTTACACAATCTTTCATTAATGAATGTGATCAATTGTTAACACTCTCTTTTGAATATAACTATTACATTTTTATAATATGGTGACTTTTTTCTGATCATTTTTTCTCTCATATTATCTGGTTTGCTTTTCACAACTATTCTTTATTATAACTAGCAGTATAATTATTATTCTCTGTTCGGGAAAAACTCAAATTGTGTTTTTCGTCTGCTCTCACACTACAATAATCAACACAGAAGACTTCTGAGACCCCCAAATATGCAGGGATTTCTTCCCATCAGCAAGCAAGCAATCAGTTCTGCAGTAGACACCAATTGGGTGTCCTCTAAGTCAATTCCAACACTACCTGGAGATAGTGTCATCCCATAGGTTGAGGGCTCAGTCCCCAAGTCTGCCCCTCACATTCTTCAGACACTAGTCATAAGTCCAGGCCTCTGGAACTTCTGACTTATGAGGTTCGGACTGACATTTTATTCTGAGTGAGGCTGTCAGGTGCAAGTTGGGGTTCTCACAGCCCCTTCCTTGGGTTTGAATAATTTGCTGGAACAGCTCACAGAAACACTTATGTTTACTCGTTTATTATTACCAAGGATACAGATAAGAGATGAACAAGGTGAGGTATGGGGGAAGAGGTGCAGAGCTTCCATACCCTCCCATGGGTCCCACCCTCCAGAAACCTCCATGTATCCAGCTATCAGGAAGCTCTCTGAACCCTGTCCTCTTGGGTTTTTATGGAGACATCATTACATCAGCATTCCTTCCTTCTGGTATGGGGAGGGACCCTCTCTGGAATGCAGGTCTTTTGACCCACAATCAGAAAGGTGATGAAGGATTAGATTTCTGCCTTGGGGTAGGTGAAAGGAGGGCAGGAAAAGGTCAGAGAGTTTCTGTTTCCTGAGGCTGCTCTTGAGGCCTAAAGCACCAAATGCTATAACAAAAGACTGTAACAAGGGCTATGGGGGTTATAAGCCAAGAACTGTGGGTGAAAACCAATATATCCATATATATCTCAATATCATGGCATAACATCCTCATTTTAAAGTTGAAAAAACAAAGTATTTGTGTCAAAAGATGTTCTGATGTCCACAGGAATATAACCTCAGGATTTGGGGGACATTTTGAAATCCCTTCTCTGATTTTATAGATGGTCATTTCAGATCAACCATATCTATAAAATTCATTTAATAATATTTATTAAATTCATATAGTATGAATGACAGTGTGCTAGAGACTAAGGTAAAGATATAGAAAGAATAAGGTAACCCCCTGACTTCAAGACATTTATAACTCCATTGGAGAGAAAAACATATAAAAATATAATTTTAAGGAAAGACTAAACAGAATAAAATAAATAGCATAATAAAGTATTAGTCCAAAACTAGCAATTATAGAGAAATTAAAATAATGTTATCCTATCTTTTGCTTATTAAATTGTTAAAAGTAACGAATACATCATATTAAAAGCTGTCAAGGGGATGGTGACCTGAATATATCTTAATTAATATGTTTTTGGATAATATTTTCTTACAAATATTCTGGAAGACAATTTGTCAATAAATATTGGAAATCTAAGATAGATTCATATCCTTGGACACATAATTCCACTTCTATGACTTTAACCTGAGGAAATAGATGACATAATCAAAAATATATTTATGAGAATGTTTAAGGCTAAAGTATTTATCACACTTTACACATACAACCATAGAAAAAAGGCAAGGGAGAAATAAATCAAATTGTTAGCGATGTTGATCTCTGAATTTAAATGTTTTTTCTTTTGACTTTTTACTTAAAATATTCCAAATTTTTATAGACCCTCAATAACCAGGAAAAAAAATCAATAAATGTGATTTAAAAAATTCTTACTGGAGAAACTACTTATCTTAAGCTTGTAAAACCAAGTGTGGAAATATCTGGTTAGTAGTATCCAATTTTAACTCCAGTTTATTGTAGAAGGAAGAGTGAGAAGAGAGGACGGAGTTTGTATCCACAAAGCCCCAGTGCAGGAGAGGCAGCTATGGAAATGAGCTATTTCAAGGAGAAAGCTTTGTAAGGGCAGCGGATGCGCACCGGCTTCTGTGAGATGGAGTGGACTTTGATCTGCCCCTTTCCCGGAGTCACAGGCGCTGACACAGCCTACGTGGGAAGAAGGACATTACATTCCAAGTGAGGCTGTCAGGCGCAGCTGCTCCTGCCATCTGCTCTGTCTTTGATTCATATTGTTTGTCATTTCCCTTGTGCCTTTTTTGTAGGCTGCTGTCCAGTGCTCATTTTTAAGTGACTTCTCTGAGACCAGGGGATTGATAGTCCTAACAGCATGATTTCAATTCTATTTTACCTGGAGGGCTTCGGTTTCAGAAAAAGAAATGCAAGCAATACATCAGCAACCCACGTGGGACATTGAAAGTTCAATTCAAGAAGTTAATCAAGTTTTTGTGATCCTTTTGCTTTGATGACCTATTTAAGTAACTTGAGGATGCTGGGGGGTTATATTTGGATTGAGTGTGGACTGAAGGATAGAGACATGAGTTAGATGGTACATATACCTCAAGTGACAGCTAGAAATTGGCTATTTTCTGTCAAATCAGTCAACTATAACTTTTGTGCCTCAATTGCTGTCAGCCTAATGATTTATTTGATGGAAGTTTTTTTGTCTTTTTCGGAACAAAATGAAATTTTAAATAAAATAATCAACCTTATTCATTCATTCATTTTGTTCAAGTACTTGGGCACTTACTTTGAGCCTGGCTGAGCATCAAATTGGAGACACAGAGATGAGTAAGGGCATTCCTTCCTTGAAGGTGTGAACAGAGCCCAGTACAAATTTATTCCTTTGCTGGGCTACAAAAACACTATGAAAAGGTTCAGCAACTCTCATTGAGGCAGTGGCTGCAAAGATTGAACAGATGAAAAGCACTGAGCAATTTGTTACAGCAAGAGGGAGAGTAAATGAAAAGGGAAAGGTGAACCTAGAAGAGAGCCATGGAATCTTAGAATAGGAAACTATAATGGATTAGGACAGTATTGGCAACTGAAAGAGAAATCATCTGGCTCCCTTCTTGATTGTAGATCATCCAAAAGGTGGTTTATCTTTCACTTCCTGGAGATCTTGTGTGGAAAGTATCTTGAGACATTTCCATAACTATCCATTTAGATGTCTCATTCTCTCCCTCTGACAAACATTCTCTTCCGTGTCCAACCCAACTTTTGCTATGCAAGATTGTTATGGTGTTTGCTATGCAAGACCACGTCCTCTTGTTTGGTAGTAGCAACATTTGCAAACGATGTTTGCAAACATTCAGTGTGCTTTGTGTGTAAAGTGCTTTGCATTTTTTTGACTTTTTAAAATTCTTACAACAAGCCTGAATGGCTAAAGTTTTATTGTCCTCATTTAATAGATGAGGCCATTCAGACTCAGGGAATTAAGAAAATTGTGAAAAACTAGTAAACAAAGCCATAAAGGGCGTTTCTGGTCCAGGCTGGCCTGACTCAAGAACGTGGTTCTAAAGAATAGATTATTTTGAGGATATGAAGAATAACTCTGGTTATCCTTGATAGCATTTTCAGAATATTCCTAGTTCTTTCCCCTTTCAATACAGTGTTAGTATTGCTTTTCCTGACTTCCTGGTGATGTAATGGGGCCACACAACTTGCTTAGCCCATGAGTTGGGAGTGAGAGATAATTGTTGGTATGAGATTCTCCAGAATTTCTCCCTCTTGTGTAAAACCTGGCCATGTTCGAAATGGTCGTTACTTAGTCCGAGGCTCTGAGTGACTGTGAAGAACAGAGTCCCAGATGACCCATAATGGTCATGTAGCATAAACAAAAAACAAACACTTGTGGTTTGAATCCATTGAAAATTAGGAGTTGTTGCCACAGCATAAATTAGCATATCCTGGCCAGCACAAACTCTAATGTCTTTCTTTTCCAGACAAGAAGATGCTGTGTGCAAGTGGGTTTCTTTCTCATCTGTTGTCTCCAGGCCTGGGGATCAAGACTGAAATTAGTGAATGAATTCACTCAGGGTTTGCTCTTCTGAGATTTCATTAAGACCATAAATAGATGATTTGAAAGTGGCTATGTCCACATGATGAAATGAACTTCATACATGTATGAAATAGTTAAGGTGTGTATTTATTGCAAGTACCCACAGGGAAGCCCAGTGGTTATTATAAAAATGTCTCTTTGATTGGATCGAGGCAGAGTTGAGACAACTCTATTTCTGTGTTAACTTTGAGACTGAAAATATCACCATTGGGATTTGGGTTTTTCCCTTGGACTCTTTCCTAGGAATGTTATTCTTAAATTCCAAGACTGGATTCCCAAATCTGCATGTACTGAGAATTCTCTGGGGAGCTTTTATAGATCCAGATACCTAGCTTCTACCCTTATATGCTCTGAGTCAGAATGTTTGGAGGGAGCCCAGGGAATCTGTATTTTGCAAGAATGAAAGCCCCAAACTCAACTCTAGAAAGCTTCTGTGGATACCCCTGACCACAGTCAAGTTTGTCTGTTTTAAAATATTCTTCTCCTTCCTAACCCTCACCCTAAACATACGCACCTTGAGGTCCTTGGATGAGGCCTGGTTGGCTGGGACAGCATTTTGTCTCGCAGTTTTCAAAACAGGAGATTCTTGGGGTCCCAGGGAAGCAAGGCAGAGGGAGCAAGGTGGGAAATAAAGAACAGAAAGTACTGCTGCTCCACTTACCTGCTGCATCACAGAGGAGCACCCTGAGAAAAGATTATTTGAATTCTTCGCAAGGCCTTTTATCTTCACACTGTCAGAAACATGCAAACACAGCCTATGCATACTAAGTAGGAGTTTGAATCAAACAGCCAGTAATTTACTGTTTTGAAGGGAAGAGGAAACTATTTCATTTATTCACATTTTTTTACACTAAAAAAAGCCAGATCTGAAGTTAGTAAGATCATCCAGAAGGCAAAACTTCACTAGCAGGACTCATGCATGGGTCTGAGTGACATGCCACTGTACCACTATCCAGCTGACAAGCACCTCAGCAACATGTGGTGGCCCCCCAGGCAGTTCCCAAATTCTACTGGCAGGTTACATTATACACAGATACAGATACCTTCCCCTTTTCTTCACTTCCCAAACATCTTTGCCATCATTTGGTTCTTTGATTCCTAGATAAAGAACAAGATTCCATTCCCTGGCCTTAACTGAGCCCCTAAGCATGGAATTGTTTCACCATTATCCTTGAAAATCTTTTCTTCGTTGAAGATTCTAAACCCCTGTTATTTATTCACTCATATAAAGTGACTTGGTTAGAATTAAATGGTGGTCAATGACAAATGTGGTTTGTATTTATAGATCCTTCTGTTTTCCCTTTTTTTCTTGTAAAGGAAATCTCAACTTAATAAAAAGTAGTGCTTACTATTACTGGATCGAATGGTAAGTCTACTTATAGTTCATTGAGGAATCTCCATACTGTTTTCCATAGAGGTTATACTAATTTACAGTCCCACCAACAGCGTCTAAACGTTCCTTTTTCACTGCATCCACATTAACATCTATTATTTTTTGATTTTTTAATAATGGCTGTTCTGATACGGGTAAGGTGATATCTCATTGTGGTTTTAACTTGCATTTCCCTGATGATTAGTGAGGTTGAGCATTTTTTCATATGTCTATTGCCCAATTGTATACCTTCTTTTGAAAAAACTGTTCATATCTTTTGTCCACTTTTTAATGGAGTTGTTTTTTTCTTGTTGATTTGTTTGAATTCTTTGTAGATTCTTGATATTAGCCCTTCGTCAGATGTATAGTTTGTGAATATTTTCTCCCGATCTGTAGGTTGTCTATTTACTCTGTTGATTATTTCTTTGCTATGCAGAAATCTTTTAATTTAATTAAGTCCTATTTAATTATTTATTTTTGTTGTTGCTATATTTGCCTTTGGGTTGTTAGTCATAAATTCTTTGCCTAGGCCAATGTCTAGAAGAGTTTTTCCTAATATTTCTTGCAGAATTTTTATGGTTTCAGGTTTTAGATTTAGGTCTTTAGTCCATCTTGAGTTAACTTTTGTAGATGGAGAAAGATAGGGATCCAGTTTCATTCTTCTGCATGTGGCTATCTAATTTTCCCAGCACCATTTATTGTATGAGGTATCCTTTTGCCAGTGTATGTTTGTGTCTGTTTTGTCAAAAATCAGTTAGTCATAGCTATATGGTTTTATTTCTGGGTTTGCTATTCTGTTCTGTTGGTCTTTGTCTCTACCTTTTTACCAGTACCACTTTGTTTTAGTTGCTATAGTCTTGTAGTATAACTTGAAGTCAAGTAATGTGATGCCTCCAGATTTGTTCGTTTTACTTAAGATTGCTTTAGGCCGGGTGCTGTGGCTCACGCCTGTAATCCTAGCCCTCTGGGAGGCCGAGGCAGGTGGATCACTCGAGGTCAGGAGTTCGAGACCAGCCTCAGCGAGACCCCCGTCTCTACTAAAAAAAAAAAATAGAAATAAAAATTATCTAGACAACTAAAAATATATGTAGAAAAAATTAGCTGGGCATGGTGGCACATGCCTGTAGTCCCAGCTACTCGGGGGGCTGAGGCAGTGGGATCGCTTAAGCCCAGGAGTTTGAGGTTGCTGTGAGCTAGGCTGATGCCACGGCACTCACTCTAGCCTGGGCAACAAAGTGAGACTCTGTCTCAAAAAAAAAAAAAAAAAAAAAGGTTGCTTTGATTATTTGGGCTCTTTTTTGGTTCCATATGAAGTGTAGGATTATTTTTTTCTAGATCTATGAAAAACATCACTGGTATTTTCATGGGAATTGCATTCAATCTGTGAATCACTTTAGGCAGTATGAACATTTTAACAATGTTGATTCTTCAAATCCATGAGCATAGGGTGTTTTTCTATTTGTTTGTGTCATCTATGATTACTTTCACCAGTGTTTTGTAGTTCTCCTTGTAGAGATCTTTTACTTCCTTGGTTAAGTATATTCCTAGGTATTTTATTTTCTTTGCAGCTATTGTGAATGGTATTGCATTCTTGATTTGACTCTTAGCTTGACTGTTATTGGTATATAGAAATAATACTGATTTGTGTACATTGATGTTATAACCTGAGACTGCTGAATTTATTTATCAATTCTAGGAGTCTTTTGGTGAAGTCTCTAGGGTATTCTAGATAGTAGATCATATCGTCAGCAAACAGGGATAATTTGTCCTTCTGTTTTTCGATGTGGATGCCCTTTATCTCTTTCTTTTGCCTGATTGTTCTGGCCAGGACTTCCATTAATATGTTGAATAGAAGTGGTGACAGTGGGCACTCTTGTATTATTCTAGTTCTTAGGGAGAATGCTTTCAACTTTTGCCCATTCAATATGATATTGGTTGCAGGTTTGTCATATATAGCTTTTATTAATTTTAGGTATGTTCCTTCTATGCCTAGTTTGTTGAGGGTTTTTATCACAAAGGGGTGCTGGATTTTATCAACTGCTTTTTCTGCATCTATTGAGGTGATCATATGATCTTTGTTTTTACTTCTGTTAGGTGGTGAATCACTTTTTTTTTTTTTTGAGACAGAGTCTCACTCTGTTGCCCAGGCTGATGCCATGGCATCAGCCTAGCTCAAACTCCTGGGCTCAAGCAATTCTTCTGCCTCAGCCTCCTGAGTACCTGGGACTACAGGCATGCGCCACCATGCCTGGCTAATTTTTTCTATATAGATTTTTAGCTGTCCAAATCATTTCTTTCTATTTTCAGTAGAGACAGGGTCTTGCTCTTGCTCAGGCTGGTCTTGGACTCCTGACCTCGAGTGATCCTCCCATCTTGGCCTCCCAGAGTGCTAGAATTACAGGCGTGAGCCACCACGCCCAGCCAAATCACATTTATTGATTTGCTTATGTTGAACCATTCTTGCATCCCTGGGCTGAAACCCACTTGATCATGGTGGACTATCTTTTTTATGTGCTGTTGAATTTGGTTTGCTAGTATTTCATTGAGGATTTTTGCATCTATGTTCATAAGGGATATGGGTTTGTAGTTTTCCTTTTTTGTGTGTGTCTTTTCCTGGCTTTGGTATTAAAATGATACTGGCTTTGTAGAATGAGTTAGGGAGGGTTTGCTCCTTTTCAGTGTTATGGAACAGTTTCAGTAGAATGGGTGCCAGTTCTTCTTTGTAGGTCTGGTAGAAATCAGCTGTGAATATGTCTGGTCTGGGGATTTTTTTATTGGGAGATTTTAAGACACGTGTGCTTGCATGTTTATCACAGCATAATTCACAATTGCAAAGATGCCCATCAATTGATGAGTAGATAAAGAAAATGTGGGGGATATATATATCATGGAGTACTACTCAGCCATATAAAAGGAATGGAATAATATCATTTGCAGCAACTTGGATGGAACTGGAGAGCATTATCCTAAGTGATGTATCTCAGGAATGGAAAAAAATACACTACATGTTCTCACTAAGAAGTGGGAGCTAAATGATGGGTGCACACAATCATAAAGTCATGGAAAGGACACTGGAAACTTAGAAGGGGGGAAGGTGAGAGGGGCTGAGGGATAAAACCTTACCTATTGGGTACAATGTACACTATTCTGGTGATAGGCACACTTAAAGCCCAGAATTCAGCATTATACAATTCATCCTTGTAAGAAGAACACTTGTACCCCTAATATTTTGAAATAAAAATCATAAAAAAAGAAAATGTAAAGAAAATAGTAGTATTTAATATTTAAAGCCTGATAATAAGCTGAGCTGATTGTGAGCTTATAACAATCATAGAGGTACAGAGTGGAGGGGAGAGGGAGATTAGTACTCATGGTCATCTCTAGTTGATGAACAAGATTAGCTCAGTTTAGGACTGTCTCACCGTCCACTCCCATCATTCTTGTTCTGTTTCACATTCTTCTGGGGGTGGGACTCATCTCTGTTCCTTAGTTTTCACAAAACTGAGCAAAACAGAAAAAACAATCATAAAATTACACACAGACCACAAAGATGTGTAAAGAAAACTTTACTAAAGTATTGGAGGAAATGGCGAGATTGAGATAAGAGAAAGGCAAATGATAATTCTTAGAAGTTCAGGTCTATTCCATTGTTCAAAGTCAGCTTCCCTGATGTTTTCCACCCTCCTTTCCCTTCCTCATCTTTCTTCTTTTTTTACTATCCTCCCTCAAGTTCATGTTCTTTACTATACAGCACAGTTTACCTATTGCATTTATGGCCTTAGATTCTAAAGACCAAATCTTGAGGATCTCACTTTTTACTCCAAAGAAAGTGATCAAAATATATTTCTAAAAAGATACAATTCTTTCCTTAACAGCTGAGACTAGCTGTTAAGAATACATGAATATATGAATATATATTTATATATATCCCTTCAAATATGGAGAAGATGTATTTTTTATATATTCCTGTACAGAATTATAAAACATAAAATTGTGAAGAAAACCTGAAGCTGTGTTTTGTCAACATGAATCTCAGGAAGAGAAGCTGGTTACTGTTAAAGCTGAGAACTTGTCCCTAAAACACAGAAGTGAGAACAAAGTGTTAAAGAGAAAAGAAACAAATCAAAGTGTAACAACACAAAGATATTAACTTTAATCTCTTAATAAATACTATACCAGCAATGCTAAGCAATCAGTATAAACCTTAAGATACATACAATTTCTTGTCTAACACCTGACTATTCTATAGCAGTTTTTTCTCACCCTAATCTTATATACAAACCCAGATTTGAAAGCTGGACTTGCTGGATTTCTTTGACACTGTGCTGTTTCAGTTAGAGCACTCCTTTTCAGCTCATGCTATAAGTTGCTAGGCCTGGCTGCAAAGCACAGTTGCAAAGGGAGAAGGTAGAAGCTTGGACCTCAAAGGATCTGACCCAGTAATAGAATTAATCAGAAAGTGCCAGAACTGCCCTGATCTTGGCAGATGTGAATATTCAGGGAGTTCAAAGTGGTGGCTGGGGCTTGGCCACAGTAGCACTAAATGAACGACAGAACTAAGCCTCAGGCAGATGGCAGTGTAGGTCTACTCAGAAAAGGAGAGAATTCAAATGGTACATGGGATCCTAGGTTCCCCTGTCCGTCTGAGAGAGGAACCTGGGAAGAGTTAGACAAGGTGTGAGCACCTTAGCCACATCTTATCTTTAGCAAAAGGTCTCCATAGCACACATTGTAGAAGAGAAGGTACGAAGTGGAGAGAGAAAGCCCAACAGAGTGGTTGCTAAGTGAGGGCTGTGACTCAGCAGCTCCAGATGCCCTGAGTGTTGTCCCTGTGCACATTACACATGGCACATCACCTCCCCAGTCTACATGTTGGGAGTAGGGGGCCAAAAGCATCCTTCTCAGGAACTGCGCTAACTGAGCTGACTTAGGAATAGGGTACAACAGGGCTTACAGGTGACTGGGGACTGCAGTTGTACACAAATGGGGAAGGCAAGAGGTACTAGCACCCTGAACTTACAAAAGATAATTATTGGTTGTCCTCTCCATTTTTTTCACTAAACAAGAGTTCTGTGTTTATCTTTTTCTTGGCAAGAAGATTGCATTCATCTTAAACACTCACATTTTGTCTCCGGAAGCTCAACCCATCCATATTCTATTAGCTTGTTCTGGAGGTTCTTTAACAGGTTCTTAATCTGTAGACCCTTCATCAAGCCCCGATAGTGTGATTCATGCTTTTCCATCTGCCTGGAATGATTTCCTGCTTCTTCTTTTTGTTTTTTTCTTTTTATAATTCCTAACTATTCTCCAAAGCTCAGACCAAGTGTTTCTCCTTGATGGAAGCCTGCTCCAAGTCCCTTGGATTTGGGGAGCTGCTCCTCTTGTATGTGTGAGCACCCTATGTGTTAATGTGATTTTCTCTTAGCATGTAACAGATTATATTAAAATCGTGCTCATTGAATTCTTGTCTCCTCCAGTGCAGGAATTTGTTCATTTGGAGCCCTCAGTCCCTAGCACAGTGTATTGGACATACATGGTATTCAGTCAATATTTGTTGAGTTAAATAAACTACATGGTTATAACGAAATATTTTGTTAGGAAACTGGAAAGTGACCCTTTGAATGTCTGTAAACATAATTTCTTAAAAATAATTATTCTTTGTGGTTTTTATGAAAATGATCATACTTATTAAAAATGAATAAAAAATAAAAAATGAAAAAATTATCAGCATACATTCCATGAACCAGAAAAAACTCAGGTTAATATGAGAGCAACGCTATGCTGACATCTCTGTATGCCTACATCAGATAGATGAAAATAATTTTGTGAAAATTGGGTATGATGTATTTTTTTAAGAATAATTTTAAAATTTCATTTTATTTGAATTTTTCAAAAGAAAAAGAAAGTAAAATGAAACAGAAACAATTACTGAATTTTGGATAAATATTTCTTTACCATGAGAAATATTCATTTCTAAAAGTTCCCTCTAAACTGAAGACAAGAAAATTAGGAAGAATATTAAAAGTTCAGAGCCATTGTGCTTTTTCTTATTATGAATTTCAATTTATATAATATAAGCTCCTGCTATGACAGAAAAAGAAAGTCACACTCTCATATGTCTTCCTTTCTTTTTTTCCACCACCTCCAGGGTGTTGTTAGTCATATTTTAATTTTAATTTTGTTAAAAACTATAACATTTCTATACTTTTGAAATTAAACAACCTACCCAAAAAGTGTTCTGGCGCCACTAGTGTCAATTATTTTGTATTAGTTTTTTTTTTTAAACATATATTCTTTTAATTTAGAGGTTCAGTTCTTTCTTTATTCCAAAGAAGGAATATTTTGTTATATTTCTAAATACTTCTTATCCAATTTGATGGATTCTTGATCCTCAGGCCTCAGTTATTCTTATTTGGATAACTTTTATTCTCCCTCACTATTATCTTAATAATCTAATTTATTTCATCTCTATTCTTTTGGCTCCACATTTATTGTGTGAAAATACAGGAAATGTCTTTTTAGAAAGACAGATCTCCATCTATAGAAGTTCTATGGTAATACCTGAGCACCATACAGCCTGGGGTGAAGGTGGTAGAATTATAGGAAACGGGAATGTGGATTACTATCTAGCTGTTGTCAAATAGCAGACCCAAATTGGAATCTCAATGTAACCTTGATTGTGTTACTTAACCTCCTGGAGACTTCACTTCTTCATTTGTAATATGAAGTTAATAATGCATACTTCATTGTGCTACTATCAGGACAAATCAAGATAATATGCTGTGACTGACACATAGTAGGTTCTCAGAATATATTAAAATAATAGCAAAAAAACTTGAGTAAGTTCGAATAATAAAGCAACATGATTTACATGTATATCAGATAATAATCTGATTTTTCTAACAAATCCTTTTTCTTTAATTTTTATTTTTGTGTTAAACTTAAGGGTCAGTTCAATGAAAAGTGATTAGAAACTAGTTGGTTTATATAGTTAATTTTAGTGTAAGCTAACAACTCAATGAGCTAACCAGCATTGGTTAGATAATGCAGAAAAAAGGGTGAAGTTTCAAATTTGTCCCAGTTACATCAATAAGTGAGAAAATGGATGTGAAAATGTTTCATAAAATGTGAATTTCAATAGAAATAGTATTAACTATCTTTTGTTTTGAGAGAAGAGCAAAAGAACTTGGAATTAGGCAGACTTAAGTTTGTCTCTCACACTTGCTATTTAATAACTATAATATCAGATGAGGTTTTTTAACCTTTATCTCAGTTTCCTTTTTAAGAGTATTGGAAAATTAATTCCAACTTTGCAGGGCTATTAACATAATGTGAAAAAACTTCACATAGTTGCTCTCTGGTAGGTTGAATTATTGGTCCCAATTCCTTGCTTTTCCCTATATTTGTTACATGAATTTGCATTTCATCCCTCTATGGATGGGTGTCCTTCCCTTGACTTGAGCTTGGGCATGCATGCTGTTTTGCAGAAGACATAATACAAGTGAAACCTGGAAATGTGTTCGCACGGTTGGGTTTCCCTCTGTGCTTCTGCCATCACCACTAGAAGAGCTTCCCTTGAGTAGCAACTTTAGCCTGGGACCCAGAATGAAGGCACATGTGGGAGACTGAGCCCAACTCACAGTAAAAAATCAAACGTAGACCCACATTTTGAAGTGGAGATACCCACTTAAGCTGGGTTTAAATTGATTGATCCACATCGACTTGCAAGAACAATGCTCACTGAGTTCCAGGGAAGTTTGTTACACAGTGCTATTGTGATGATAAATGACTGATACTCTGGCCCATACCATGTGCTCAATATAAGTGTATGTGATGATTGATATGATTATTAATGATATTATTATGACCATTTTTGACAAAGCAGTTGATACTGAACTGGGAACACAATAGCAAAACAACAGTATAAACAGATGGGATAGACAAAGTGGCATAGACTGATTCAGATTTTTATGAGCAGATTGACTTTTGTTGTATTTTTAAAGATCACAAAGGGCCCTCTTGTTATGACAGGGGGTTCATTCGTCATCTGTGGTGAACGTGTCTTGCTCTTGCTCTGTAAACCTATTTTGTCCTTCCTAGATGGACTTTGTTTCACGCTTGCCTTGCTTTTGGTGTGTCTGGTCATTCTTCAGCCAGGACCACACCGAGAGCCGAGAGCAGACAACTACCACCTGCCATCTTGGTGCCTGTGACTCGGATCACTCTGTCTGGGTATACCAGCTAGCCCTTTCATTCCATGGGGATGGTCAGACTCAGATCACTCTGCCTGGGTAAGCCAGCTTGTCTTTTTCCATGAAAACGCTCTTGTTTCAGATCTTCCGGCTTTGCAGCCAGCACTGGAGGGGGCATTGGTGTTACTTTTGCTTTTCCACCCTCGCCATTTCTCAGACTGCATGGTTGAGTTCTTGGCTAACCCTAGGTGTGTGATGGGAAGTTTGGGGACCCATCCCTCACAGTACGGGAGAAGTCTTTTATTTTGTTTCACTTTGGAGAGGAGGGCTGTGCGCTGTAGCTTTTGTGCTTCCAGGCTTTGCATTGGTTTTGACAATGTACTCTTCTTTCTGATCTGATGGAATGCTTGTGGTCCCTTTGCATTTTGGGGCTGGGTGATGTTTTCTCCCCCTGCTTTTATTGGGCCTTTCTCTTTCACCTTCAGGCTGCTTCTTTCGCTTAATCCCAGGATGTGCCTTCCTTATGATGGCAGTGCCTTCCTTGTTGTGGCTGGCCACCCAATCATTGGTGCTGATGCTTTACAAATGACCAGGTCATTGTGCCACCAGATGTTGTTGTCCTGGCACTTGGAAGAATGAAAGGCTCTTGGGTTTCAGTGGTTGTACCAGTCTCTCTTCCTATGAATTGGGGGGAGGGGGATGGCTGGGCCCATACTTTGGCCTAATGGCCTGGGTCATTGCCTGGAGACTCCCAGCTCTGGCAGACCCCAGTGGGTATGGTCTCTCCCCTTTCCCTCCTTTGTTCCTTGGCCAGGTTGTTACCTGAGGCCTGGGTTATTACCTGAGGACACCCAGCTCTAACAGACCCCAGCTGACAAAGTCTCTCCCCTTTCCCCCTCTTTTCCCTCCTTACTCTCATTCTCTCAAACTGAGATAGGTTTGGTCCAGACACTCTGGGGAAGAAGTGTTTAGTCTTCTGCATGGCCACCTGGCCACTGTGCAGGCCAGATAGCAGGGAACAGTGGCCGCCACATGGGACTCTGGATCCCTCAAGCATCTTATGGTTGGGCCTCTTTTGCAAGAGGTGCAGGGGAAGGTGGGCTGAAGTGCCATATATACAAGCTTTCTTTTATTTGTGGGAAAATCCTCAGTGGTGCAGGGGATGTTCAGGTTCCTGCCCATTCCAGGCTGCCCTCCTGTCCAGGGAGGCCTGAAGTGGGACCTAAGGTGCCTACCTCCACCAGGGGAAAAGGCGGCTCAGCTCCTACCCTTGGTGGAAGCAGCAGGGGACTTCAGACCAACCCAGGTCCATAAACTCTTTAGTAAAGTTAAAACAAATAAAACAGGATATGGGGAGCTACACTAATCACTCTGATAAGTATACAGAGACATTCCATTATTTGTGTTTAGCCTATGGCCTCACTTGGAAGGATGTATATGTTGTTGTAAGCCAGACTTTGGGTGATTTTGGGAAATCTGGGGTGTTAACGGAGGCATGAAAGTTTGTCACCAGATTACATCTTTCAGATCCTGGATGTCCTGTGGGTGAAATGGCAGTGCATGTGACTGACCCAGGGTGGGATGATAATTCCTTGGAGGAGAGGTGGGAGAGAGAACACTTTCTAGTATGTGTTCAGGCTGGCTTCAAGGCTGCCAGACAAAAAGGTGGTCACTATTCCAGGGTCTTCGCCATAACCCAGGGGCCCAAGGAGAGCCCCATGGCCTTCCTGAATTGGCTCTGGGAGGCAGTGGGGAGACATGCCACCCTTAATCTCGACTCCTATGAGGGATGAATGATATTAAGAGACAAATTTTTGACCCAAGCAGCACCAGCTATTAGGAAAAAGCTCCAGAAGCTTGTCCAGGACCCTGCCACCTCCCTGGATGACATGGTGGCCACCACTAATTTTGTTTTCTATAACAAAACTTCTGAGCTCGAGTCTCAGGCTTGAGAGAAGGAGTGGAGGAAGGAGACTAGGCATGCCCAGTTAATGGCAGCATTAGCACCCACATTTGGACCAACAACCAAAGCCTCCACCAAAGGAAGGGATCTCCAGTGCCACATCTGCTGATGGGAAGGGCATTGGGCCAAGAACTTCCCCAACAAGAATAGACTGCCCAAGGCCCCTTGTCACAGATGCCATCAAACAGGTCACTGGACTGCACTCTGTCCTGTGGGATTGTTCCAGGAGGGGAGTTGGCCCCCACACTGGATCATGGTACAACAACAAAGGAGCCTGCTCCCATCAGCACCCTAGTAGATAACAATCACTGGACTGGAGCCAAGGGTAACCCTCTGGCTGGCAGGTAGGCCATTAAATTGCTTCTTGGTACTGGAGCTGCCTACTCTGTCCTCCTCACCTACTCTGGAAAACTGAGCACTCAATCCTGTATGGTCACTGGAGTCTCCCAAGTCCCTACCAAACAATTCTTTACTTTCCCTTTGCTTTGTTTGTAGGAGGACAGGATCATTGAACATTCATTTCTGGTAATTCTTAATGGCCTACCTGTTTGAGGGCAATAACAGCCATACCTTTACTCTTACCAGAGGCCACTAAATTCACTGTGGGAGCTTCTCTTACAGTTAGTATCTCCCACCAGGCCTCCAAGCTCCTCCAGGGAGTGGCAACAAAATGAATATCAGATAGATGCCTATTAAAATTCCACACTATATTTACATAAACTCCTGACTTTAAGACTGAAAACTGCCCAGGACTTAACCCTGCCACAGTTCTTCCAGAGGAGAAGATAGGGGAACCAAGTACGCTAGTGCATAATTGCGAAGAAATTATGCTCCACCACTACCTTCCCCAGGCAGATCTATCCTCAGTCCCCATCCCTCAAGCCCATCAGTGGTTTACTGATGGCAGCAGTTTTGTTGAGGATGGGGAATGACATGCAAGCTACGCAAGTGACGGAGAGTCTAAAAGTGGAGGAGGCCCAGGCTTTACCAACAAACACATCTGCCCAATTAGCTGAACTCATAGCCCTAATCCAAGCTCTCTGGTTGGCCAAAGACAAGACAATGACCATCTATAATGTATTCTAAATATGCTTACTTTTGTGTTATGTGCCCATCCATCTATTTGGAAAGAGTGAGGATTCCTTACCACTCAAGGAATGCCAATTAAGTATGGGCAACAGATTCATGCACTTTTAGAAGCTGTTCAGGAAACAGCTGATGTGGTGGCCATCCATTATAATGGACATCAAAAGGGAGCTGATCTAATAGCTGAAGGAAATTGGGCTGCAGATATGGCTGCCAAATGGGTAGCCTTGGACAAAGTGTTTCCTAACCTCATTGGAGCCCTAGTCCCTTCTAATCCACTCTCCCTATTCCAGCTTATTTCACTTCAGAAATATCTAATGGGTGGACTCAAGGATACCACTTGAGCCCCTCTGGATGGTTAGTTAAAGGAAACCTCTATCTATTACTGGCTAAAGAAGTAAAAAACTTGGTAGAAGCTACCCATAATGCTACCCACTTTGGCCCAAAACCACTTAGACTTCTTCTGGAACAACATTTTGTTCCTCCTTTACTAGCCTCCAGTATTAAACAGGTTACCTCACTTTGTACTGTCTGCCAAACAAATAATCCTCAAGGAGCTTTGAGGCCAGAACTTACCTCTCCAGCTCAGCAAAAGTTGACCTACCCCGGCGAGGACTGGCAGGTGGATTTTACCCAAATGCCTCCCTACAGAGGAGTCAAGTACTTTTTAGTGTTTGTCAAAACTTGTTGTGTTGAAGCTTTCCCTTGCAGGACTGAAAAGGCCACTGAAGTTTCCCAGTGACTTCTGGAGGACATTATACCTCATTTTGGCCTTCTCTGGTCCTTACAGAGTGACAGTGGTCCTACCTTTGCTTCACAGGTAGTACAGGGAGTCTCCAGGGCCCTGCAGATTCTTACTATCTGCAATGTGCCTGGAGGCCTCAGTCCTCAGGTCAGGTGGAGCAAGGTAACCAGAGCCTCAGGCTCCCCCACTGCAGGATGACCCAGGTGACAAGACTCAGTTGGTTACAACATCTCCTAGTTGCTCTTTTGCATTTACACATTGCAGCTAAAGCCCCCTTTTCTTTGAGCACCTTTAAAATGCTGTATGGCCAACCTTTTTCTCTGATCACTTAAAATTCTGATTTTCAGGAAATGACTAGACACCAGCATGCCCTTCAAGTAGCTCAGTTCTTGAAAACATCACAAGAACACAAGCCACCACCTAGAGACCCTTCTTCTTCTAGTTATCTCTGTCAGCCGGGGGACTTAGTGCTCATTAAACAGTGGAAGGATGGGTCCTCCACATCCCAGCTAACTCCAGCGTGGAAAGGTCCTTATCCAGTCTTACTCTCCAACCCAACTACTATTAAGGTCCCAGGGATACCTACTTGGATCCATCATTCTCAGATGAAGCCATGGAGAGACCAAAATGAAACCCATCTGGCCCCCGTAGATGAGGAGTCCAACACTGGAGACAAACATTTGTTTACTCCCTTGGAGGATCTCTGGTACCTGTTCAAGCAGACCTTTCCTACTGTGGCTCCTTCAGATAAGTAGTAGAAACTGTTTGCCCATGGGTGAGACACCTTTTGCCCTGGCAAACCAAACCACACATACCCTGAGGCTCAACCAAACTTGGTGGATATGCCAGTCCACTGTTTTTTGTTAAAAAGTTGGACAGGTTCAGGACAATATCAATGCCATCCTAGAGTCCACCTCCAATCTCCAGACATGAGACGAGACCTCTAGGTCATGGTGGATATCTTTGGTAATTCCCTTGGTCACTCTGTTACTTTGCATCCTGCAAATTCTAATATTGGGACTGATCCTCATAAATTTTCTAACTGAATTTACTTTATCCCATCTAGAGGCCATCAAGCTACAAATGGTCCTATGTTCTCTACCAGCCTCAGCGCCTACCTCCTCATCACAACTACAGCCATCTACCGAGGACATATACCAAAGTCCCCTGGAGAGACCCCTGGGGAACCTGCAAGAGGCCACTCTAATAGGAATTATTGTCCCCATTTAGCAGGAAGTAGTCAGATGAGTTAACACACCTACCCAATGATTTGGGCCTCTATAATAGAGAGTGGGAAAATGTTGGGTGGATAGTGAGGGATTCTAGCTCTTGTGGGGACAAAGGTGGGCACCTTGCCTTGGTGCCACCTCAAGCAATTGCCCCACATGGGAAGAAGGACAAGGGCAGGCGCCCTGTCTTAGTTCTGCCCCATCTTAATCCTGCCCTGAGTAACTGCCATACCCCACACTGGGGAGAAGGGGAAACCCCTGCTAATCTGCAAAGGAATGCAGGGAATTCCCCAGCCTGCAGGCTGAGCAGCCCAGGCACATGGGATTTGGAAGGTGGCCTGGAGTAGCCTAGGGCTAATTATCATGTCAATAACTGTCCATCACAGTGACTCAGTGGTGGCATGTGGACCATGAGAAGGGCCCAAACTAGACATTGTAGGGCAGAACTCCAGACCATGTTGGAAGCCCTCTTGTGATGGGAGGTTTGTCCATCTGTGGCAAACGTATCTTGCTCTTGCTCTGTAAACCTACATCTTGCTCTTGCTCTGTAAACCTATCTTGTCTTTTCTCAAGAAACTTTGTTTCATGCTTGCTAAAAAAAAAAAAATTAAAAAGAAAAGAGATCACAAAGGATGGGAGAGTCAGATCTTTATACCTTCCAAGTTCTCAGAAATAACTATACGTTATCCAGCTAGAATCCCATAAACAAGTATTAGAATTAATAAGATCAATAATTAAAGAAAAATCAAGTACAATTACTGTGTTACAGCCAACCTGAAATGCAAGAGAAAGTTAGATACTTTTGTGAATAATCACAAAAACCCACCATTTTTGAGGCTTTATAGGGTGATATAGACTTTGCTCTGGGTTTACCCTTTTGGTGAATGGGAGTAATCCATGTCAGAAAGCTGGCATTGTAGAGATCTCATCCCTGCTATCAATTAGACCTGAGTTCAGACTTTGTCTCCTCCATGTCTTAGGTAGGTGGCTTGGACACAAGAAATATGTCCTCTGAGTCTTATCTCAACTATTCCACCTTAAGGGAATGTGTGAATTAAACAAGATTACAAGAGTGCCTCACATAGTGCCTAGTTTTTTCTGGTGAACAGATGATCTAAGAGTGAGCCATAAAGCAAGGTCATCAACATGCTCCATAAATCACAGGACACCAGATGAGTGCTTCTCAGCAAAGGTTGAGGTGCAATGTCTGCATCAACCATGCAGGTCCAAAATGCACACCTATACTATTTCTTGGCCAACTCTTCTTTTCCTTATCAGCATCTCCAGTGGCCTTACAACATTGAATCCATTTGCTTTCTATTTTATTTGAAGCCTCCTCATTTCAGTTTAAACTTTGCAGTTCTTTAGAGTACACACAGTTTGATGTCCTGCTGTCTTCTGCCTTGAAAATTCTCCAGCATGCACACTGCTCCACAGGTGGCTGTCTCTGTAGTCAGCTATTTTATTTTTACAGATTTCTGTCCTAAAGAATTCCTTTGTTTCAGAGAAACCATATTTTTAAAGTGGACCCAGAGAGTTGACAGAACTTCATACAGGTATCATGTACTAAATAATGACTGTGTAAATGCCAAACACTGTAAGTAAATTACATAGCAACCTGCTGTCTAATGGATCAAAGTATTTTTACTCCATTTAAAATGCGCTAAAACACCAATTTCTTGGTCTTTGAAGACTAAGTGAAAATTCCAACCATTTATTCTTATTTAAATTTGCCACTTGACATGCATTTTTTAAAAAGTAATATAGACATAATTGGTCACTTTTAAAAGGAGAATTATCCATCACTTCACCTACTTAACATGGGAGAGAACAACTGAAATGTATGATTTTGAGAATAGAATTTTGTCATGAGGATACATTGAACTTGAACAGAATTATGCAGTAAGTTGCTAGTGAGCCGAAATATTCCAAATGTTTTCTTTTTTCTTGGATACCACTCAACCTCATCTTTTTGGTTTTAAATTCAATAAAAGTAGGAATATGTTAATAAAGCCTCTTAATGCCAAAAGGGATGGAATTGTATTGGAGCCATTAAAAGAGAAATTGGCAAGAAATTACTGAGTATGAAGGTATTAATATTATAGGTATATTCTTTGAATTTGATTCAAAATTGTTCTACTTGGTGGCTATTAATAGTGCTTTGTAATTTGCACGATATTTTTCATGTCCCAAAGAGAGAAGCAGATCATTGCCTTAAATTGAGAAAATTGCCAAAGTTATACTTACTTGAAAATTAAGAAGCACTTTGCACCCATAAGGATATTAAAAAATAGCATTTTATAGTTCTTTTAAAGATACCATCTTCAAATATTTAAATGCAAGGACAAACCTTTATCTCCTAGCACTCTTAAAACCAATGATATTGGCATGAACAACATGGTCCTTTTGTCTGCTAGGGCTGATTTCTGCTGTCCGAGGGGCTAGGTTAATTTAAATTGAGGTCAGTTCTGTTCTCTAGGCTGCAAATTCCAGATCGTGCTTCTTATAAGCTACTGATCATATTTGCTGGGAAATCTTCATAGTTGCCAGTGTGTATTTTTATCTCTGTGGGTCCCTTCCCTTCTCTCTCCCCCAAAATACCATCATTCTTTGTAAGCATGAAGTTATTGCTACGAGTTTAATGAAAAAATATAATAAAGCACATACAGCAAATATTAAAATATCTGGATGGCAAGTGAATATTGACAGTGTTCACATAACCTCAAGCTGTTTGCCTGATTTTCTTCTGTTTAATTCATCTACCACCTCCCTTCTTAGGGCTTGAAAGATACAACTTTTCTGGGTGGACTACTTTGAGCCCACATAGTTTCCAGATTCCTAGAACTACCCACATTGTAATGGATTGGGGTGGGGGTGGTCTTTCAGCATCCTGGCTGTGTATTTCTCAGTGTTCTTTCTTTTTCAGGGTTAGCTTAGAGGCAGATGGGAACAGACTTACGCAGATTTACATTAGCTGAATATTCTTCTCTGCAGCTAAAACTTAGGATCTTTTCCCCAAATCTATTTCTCCTCCAGTATGCCTCCTATTTATACATACCTCTTCTACTCACTTGTACCTGAATCCTCCAGGGCTGCTTTTAGAAAGATTCAAATTCCTAGATCCCTCCCTATAAAATCTACTCAGCCAGAATTTTAGAGAGTGGACCAGGGAATTGAAACAGTTAAACCGTCCCTATACGCTTTAGAATGTGTGGACTGTCACAATAAATGGCACCATTAGCCACCCAATTGTTCATGCCAAACCTTGGCAGTAAATCCCAACGACTTTGTGTCTCTTACCCTCCCCACGTTTAGTCAATAACCTAATCTACAAATTTACCTCTTAGGGACATCATGATTGTAAGAGATACAGTCTGAGAGAGTGATTTATAATCTGATTAGGTAGGACACTGAAGCATTAAATTAATTAATTCCTATATGCAATTTACACTCTTCCCACCAAACTTAAAGATAAATAAATACTCCTTAGGGAGTAAGATGCTGAGTGGTTGAACAAGATGCTAAATCAAAGTATGAGAGGTCTAATCCACCAGATTCCCTCATTCCTCTTGGGTTTCTAGCTCATTTTGTCTGTCATTTCCCCCTCTAGCCTTCCAAATCTCAAAGCAGACACTGTAACCTTCCTTAATTCCTGCTTTGGGTCAAAAGGCATCGTGCATTTTACTCTACTACATTAAAGATCACAGTGTTAAATCATGTGTTCTGCTTTTGGGTGATAGAAGCTAATTTTTCAGATGCTTAAAATAACCCAGAACATTTTATTTTTGCTATAAAGTAAGAGACTAGAATCTCCAGGATGATTTTTCTTATAATTGTATCTTATACTACCATTTGCTTGAATTGCTTCCTGACAGAATCCTTTCATAATAACCATTATTATAGCTAATGCTTTAGAATATATTACTGGGTTTCTTTAGTATTTGTTTTGTTACTTCAATCTTAATTTGATACCATATTTTTGCTTTCATATAAATGTCCTTCATTCATTTATAAATTTTAAAAGTAAAACTTTTTTATATAATGCAGTAGTGACTAATGGATATAGGTTGAAAACAAAGAAAAATATAAAGACAAAAAGAAACAAAAAGAAAATCAACTATAATTCTACAAAATATGTATCTCTATATAAAATGAGGCTTAAGGAGGACTTCATGGTACTCTAGGCATCGACTTAGCTCGCAGCTGCTTTTTGGGAGAAGTTGTAATAAATGTTCATTAAATGCATACCTTGTGCCAGGCATGTGCTGAAAGCTGAGTATTTAGGAGTAAATAATTTCAGATACATATGCTATAAACTCCTCTATGGAGTGGTAGAGTGTATAGTTCCAAATTTTATTTTATCTTATTTTTTGCTTTGCTTTGGCAGAAGTCACGATAGACATCCCATTAGGTGAAATGATATCATGTGTTAACCCAATTCCCTTATTCAACAAGCATTTATTGAGTACTATTTCAATCAGCATAAGTAACACTAGTTGCTTTAAGAAAACACCCTAAAAATCTTAGTGATTTTATATAACAGGACCCCTTTCTGGTTCATGTTTCAGTCTGATGGAGGTTGGGCTCCTCTCCAAGGAGTGCCTTGGGGATTCTGGCATCTTCTACCTTGTGATGATGCCATTTTCAGCACAGACCTTCATGGAAGACTGTGAACAACCACATGGGATGGCTACAAGGACCTGGCCTCGCGCGGCTTACATCACATATGCTCATATTCCCTTGGCCGGACTTAGCCCCCAACCTAACTGCAAATATGGGGCCCAGGGACAGGAGAGTGATAAGGGGTTCTGTGAACATGTCTATTCATCCTTGCCTTAGTTTACTAAATGTCCATCTCAGTGATTCTCCACACAGAGAACACTCCCTGATTCCATCTTCTCCCTGCGGAAGACAACCTCAAATCCCATAGTCAAGGCCCAGCATCACTGGGTAATGTGCAGTTCTTCCTGTCACATTTAGGCTTGATGGTATAGAGAACAAAGAGACAAATTATCTACCTCCCTGAAACCTATATATTAATATCATTATGAAACAGGGACTATTTCATAGCAACAAACACTCATAGTCAGAAAGGCAAAGAATGGGGACACATTGCAGTCTCTGGTCTGCAACAGTCTAAAATCCCACTAAACAGATACTAAGAGACTTCCCACCTTGGGGATGATAGAAAGAAAAAACACCCTAATTAGTACAGGAAGAACTTACCTCCGAAAATGATTTTTAGCAAAAAATAGAGGGAAAATGTAAAAGACACTAAAAATATCACGTTCACATGGGTTATGGTATGGGGATATTATTTGTAAAATATCTAGAACCATGTCTGTCACATAATAAACATTCATTTAGCACAAGTTAACAAGATCAGTCATGTACATTTGGCTTCAGGTAATAAAAATCTAATTCAAACTAGCTTTAAAAATAAGGAAATTTATTATCTCATAAACTCTGAAATCCAGATGCGGTGCAGACTTTAAAGCTGAGTTACTTAATGGCTCCATATTGTCTGTTTTTGCTCTGTTAGAGGGTTCCTTACAGGGAGGCTGCCAGTGGCAATAGGTGCTGCACACTTTCTTGGTCACATACTATAGGAAAAAACCAAGAGCCTTTGTCTAAACTCTGGAATAAGCTCTTTCCCTTCAGCCGTCTGGACAAACTTCAGTCATATGCCCATCTGGGACCAATAACAACCCCAGGATAATACCATGCTGGTTGGTTTATCTTTAGATTCCACCCAGGAGCTGAATATGGGCTCCACATCCTGTGGGTCCATGGACCATATGAGGGAAGGTAGACATTGAGTCAGGCAGGAGTTATGGCCGGGGGTGGGGGTGGGGGTGGCAACCATGGGTGTCCACTTACCTCTCAGGTGTCAAATTATCACACTAATTGTTGAACACTTTAAGATATGTGTGATACAAGTTTAAAAAAAAACTTTCTGTATACTCTTTGTTGAAGAAATCTCAGAATGCTCTGGAAATGCATAAGAAAGATACATAATTTGGAGGTGGTGAGTCAGGGAGGGCACACTATGAAAGGAGTGCTGGCAGCAATGGGGAAGGATACGAAGGGGGAGGGTAGGAATTCCAGCCAGAGGTAGTGGCCTGTGGAAGATTCTAGAGACGGTCAAGCATGAGCAAGACTGGGGAAAATGCAAGTGTCTTCAACCTGCACTGTCTGACATGGTAGCTACTAGCCACATGAGGCTGTTGCACGCTCACCTGAAATATGGCTAATGCCGCATGCTGAAATCATACTACTTTTGAATATATTGGGTTAAATATGATAAATTTTATTAAAATACATTTTATCTGCTTATTTTTAACTTTTTAAAAATAGTGTGGCTTATGCTATATTTCGATTGACCAGTGGTGACTTTGACACACAGAAGTGAAAAATTCAAGGAAGGATGTCAGGGTAGTAAACAGAGGCCGGCTCCTATGGGGTCTTGAATGCTTGCCGTGGAGTTTAAATGTTATCATCTTATCATTGGGGAGTCACTGAAGGCATGATGTGCATTTCAGCAAGTTCACTGGCTACTTTTGGAGAGTGGATTGAAGGGGGTAAAACAACTGGCAAGGAGCCTAGAAGACAGTTGCAGTAATTCAGGCAAGAAACGATGAGGCCTGAAAAAGTAGCAGTGAGGATGATGAATGAACAGATTCAAGAACTGTAAGGTGATAGAATCAGCAAAATTTCGTGATTGATTACATGCTTGGGAAAGGCGGAGGCGAATCTAGTGGGACTTGCAGGTTTCTGGCTTGGACACCTGGGCATCTGTGTTTATGAATATAGGAAATACACAAGACAGAGGTAGTTTCAGGTAAAAATCAAGACAAAATGCCACGTGGTGGAGAAGGGGGACAAAGCAAAACACGATTTGGGGTAGGGGTTCGAGATGGTTGTCTTTGTTTGGAGTATAGTCAAATGGGTTGTAGGATCAGTAGCATTGTTCTTGATGTTCAGTTTTTCATTCGTCTTGGTGTGCTATTGTTCTAAGTTATTGTCTTTCCTGGACTAAGCATGTTTTCATTACCCCAGTTTCCCTAGTAAGTTAGCTTATGCTTTGACTTTTATTAATGAATAAGGAATCCAAGTGTTTAAGAGTTTCTCAGTGTGTTTCATAATTATTAATGGACAGGTAATTTTAGTTTTACTCACAGGAACTAAATTATCTCTGTGCCTTTCAGCATCATCAGTGCAGTTTTAACTCATTGCAGCAAAACGTCTGGCCTATTGCAGTTTTCTTTTCAGTTGCTAGGCTTAAAATGGAAGAGGATTTGGAATTCTAATAGTTATGTGTATTTATCTTGCCATATGTCTTACACTATGCGGTACTCTTATTATATAGCTACCTATGTTTGCGTATATATATATATGCACATATAAATATGATTTTATTTTCCTGGGGAAACACTAAAAGACAGAGAGGTTTTCACGTTCCCCTTGGTGTTTGCACTCGCTGGTGGAATTGCTGTGGCAGCAGCATCAGGAGACAGAATGCATGTGCCCAACAGGGGCTGCTTTTGACAGTGCAGCTGTTTGAGGCAGGGGAGACGTTTGACGATAATGACAAATTTTCCTAAATTTCTTTGATCAGGCTTTTGTTATTTTTTAAACCCATATTGGTGAATCCATCAGAGCAGAAATGAAAAACATAATTTTTTCTTTCAGGATTTTGGATAGAGCTAGGTCAATAAGATGCACAATATATAAGAAACTTTCAGGGATAAATAGATAGTTTTATTGACAAGGGACCTTTGATCAGCCCTTATTTTGTGGCTAATCTAAATCCAGAAAATTATTATGTGGCCATTTATTCTGAAATGAGTCCATTTTCTCTTTCGACATTTGTAATAATAGTCAAGAGACCTTCTGTGGGCTGCGTATCTACTGTGTGCCAGCCACTTTATATTTTTGTGGTTTTCTGATCCTTAAGATGACTCTACCAGTTAGGTATCATTATCCTCATTTTATTATTCAGGTACAAATGATTAGATTGAGTAAAATCTCTAGTTCCTGATACACTCTTATCATTGGTAAATGAAATTCTCATTTGCTTTATTTGCTTATTTGTTTTTAATAATATCATAAAATGCTCATGAACCTACCATACAATAATGAAACTAGGGCATTGATGGTAACTTATATCTCATACATGATATTCTGCCTTCCTCCTCTCTCCTTCTTCCTTCTGAGAGAACCTCTATTCTGAATCTAAAAGTAAAACTAAATCTATATTTGTTTGACAAATTGGGGATAATTGGGCACCAGACATGAACACACACACACACACACACACACACACACACACACACATAAATGTAGACCCTTACCTCACATCATACACAAAAATTAACTCAAAATGGATGATAGAGCTACATATAAAGGCTAAAAGTATAATCTTCCAGAAGAAAACATAAGATGAAATTCTTGTGACCTTGGGTTAGGTAAAGGGTTCTTGGCTATGACACTAAAAGTACAGCTATAAATTGAACTTCACTAAAATTAGAAAAAAATGCTTCACTTCAAAAGAAGCCATTTAAAAAGGAAAAGATATAGAGAAAATATTTGCAAATCATGAATATAATAAAGGACTTGTACCTAGACTATATAAAGAACTCTCAAAACTTAATACTAGGAGAGAAAACAAATAACTCAATTAAAAACTGGCCAAAAGAGTTGAAAAGATATTTCAGGAAAGAAGATGCATCAATAATTAATAAGTACATGAAAAAATGCTCAACATTATTAGTCTTTAGGGAAACACAAATTACAACCAGAATTAGATACCACTTCACATCCCCTGGAATGGCTATACTCAAAAAGTCAGAAAATACCAAATGTTGGTGAGGATGTGGGAAAACAGTAACCTTGCACATCTATGGTGGGAATATAAAATAATGCAGTCACTTAGGAAAAATAGTTTGACAGTTACTTGCAAAGTTAAACATAAACTTACCATACAACTCAATCATTCCATTAGTAGGAATCTTCTGAAAAGAAATGAGAACACAGGTCTTCAAAGACTTGTACCCAAATGTTCATAGAATTATTCATGGTAGTCGAGACAACTCGAATATCCGTTATATGGTAAATGGATAAAGAAAATGTGATATATCAATGCAATAAAATATTATTCAGCAATAAAAAGAAACAAAATATTGAGATGTTACAAAATGGATAAACATTTATAAAGTTATCATAAATGAATGAAACCAGCCAGAAATGACTATACATTGTATGATTCTGTATATAAGAAATGCCCAGAAAGTGCAAAGTTGTACAGACTGAAAGCAGATCAGTGGTTATTCAGCCCTGAGGGTGGGGGACAGTGGGCATTGATTGAAATGGTCACAAAGGAACTATGAGGAGTGATGAAAATGTTCTAAAACTGAATTGTGGTGATAGTAACATAACTGTAAACTTAGAAAAATTTTCTGAAATTGTAACATTAATGAATATTTTAAATATCTATTTTTCTGCCTTTACCTATAATATATCCATATATATAATACCACAATATGTGTGTGTGTATATAGTATAGTTTTGTCATACATATATGAATTTCTAATAATTTGTTTTGTTTTAAACTTTACAAAAAGGTTATCATCTTGAATGCCATCTTCTGCCATTTATATTTTTGCTAAATTTTATATTATTAAGATTAATTTTTTGCTTATATAACTATACAGCTAAAATTCATACAATTTTGATAATGTATAATAATTGTCTGAATAACCCATATTTTACTTAATTATATTCCTATTGATGATTTTTGCTATTATCAAAAATACTGTCATAAACATCATTATGCATGTCTCCTGATGCACATTTGTGGGTTTTTTTTTGAGTATGTAAGAACTTCAGAACCTTTTGATATTTATTATCAGACACTTAATATTCTTTGAGACTATTGTAAATTTCATGTTTTTAATTGCTTTCTAGTTTGTTCTTGATGCATAAAAGTAACTCTACATATTTGTCTTATATATAGACACCCTGCTAAATAATTTTATTATTTCAATCAACTTAGATTTGTTTATTCTTTTAAGTTTTCAATCCAGTCTTGATTTCAGGTTTATACTGGCTCCTTTGTAAAAGGAGCTGGAAGGAATTTCATAATTTTTTTTATTTCCTAAAGGAATTTGTTTAAGATTGGGATAACATTTACCTTGCAAGTTTGATGGGATCTACCTAAAATTAAATCATCTTAGCCTGATGTTTCCTTTATAAAAATGTTTTAAAACACTTGCTTTAATTTCTGTAATAGCTATAGAACTTCTGATGCTTTCTATTTTTGCTCAAATGAATTTGGTACTTTAATTAATTAATATAGGAAATATTAAACATATGCATAACCTCCTTGAAAAGTATCTTTTATCTATAGTTTTTCTTACTTTTTATTGATAATTTTTTTTTAAAATATAGACAGCTGTTTGAAACACTTTTGGATTTACAGAAAATACAGAGAGTTCTTATATGCCCTTGCCCTACCCCTTACACAGTTTCTCCTGTTATTAACATCTTATATAAGTGTGGTACATTTTTTACAATTGATAAAACAATATTGATGCATGATTATTAATTAAAATCTACAATATACATTGGGGTATGCTCTTTGCATTGTATAGTTTTATGGGTTTTGACAAATGCATAATGTCATGTATTCACCATCACAGTGGATTATATTACAGTTACAGTATATACACAATAGTCTCACCTCCCATCCCCCAAATGCTCTGAGCACCTTCTGTTCGGGGAACGGGGTGTTCCCCACTTTACCCTGAATTCCTGGCAATCACTGATCACTTTTATTGTCTCTATAATTTTGCCTTTTCTGAAATGTCACATATATAGTTCACAGAGTATGTAGCTTTTCCAGACTGGCCATTCAAAATGTTTTTATTTGTTCTTTTACTTTTGATTAATTTGGAATAGTTTAGTCAATTTTATTAGTCTTTTCAAAGAACTAACTTTGGATCTTTTTGTGTCTCTCTTCTATTTCATCAGTTTCTACTTTCCTTTTACCTCTTTCTTTCTAATTTCTTCAGGTTTATTTTGTTGTCTAGTGCCTTAAGTTGTAGCCTTACCTTATTAATATTTAGATTTTATTTTTTTCTAACATAAGTACGTAATGCAATAGGTTTTCCTTAAAACACCACTTTAGGTGTAGTCCACAGTTTTAAAACGTAGTGTTGTCATTATAAAGCAGTTGTAGATAATCATGATATCTTCTCATAAGTTAATTGAGTAAATTTTTGTTTGAATTTCAAAATGTGTGGGAAGTCACAGGCCAAAAGAATATGGGATATCATTTTCAAAGTGCTGAAGAAAAAAAAACCTGTCAGTCAAAAATTTTATATTCAGCAATATTAAGTTTCATAAATGAAGGATAAATAGTCTTTCTAGGAGCAGCAAATGCTGAGGGAATTTTGTCACCACTACATCAGCCTGACAAGAAATGCTCAAAGGAGTTCTAAACATGGAAATGAAAGGCTGATATTTATGATCACAAAAACACATGAAAGTATGAAACTCACAGGTTTTTTAAAACAATCTCACAAAGGAAGAGGAGAAAGGAATCAAATGGCAACAAAACAAGCTCTCAAATCTCTCTCTTGTGCCCCCAGCAACCTACTGGAGTCCTGGGGGTAAGGGATAGGCCTGTGGGTCTGGCCCACTGCCATGCATTTCTAGGGAGTGCCACCAGACAGGGAACTCCCTGACCAGGCACCGCTGGGTCCACTGCAGGTCCTCAAGGTGAAAGGTGTGGGTCCACTCTCTGTGGAAACTTCAGACTGGAAGACACTCCAGTTGATGAGAGGGAGCCGCTCCCAAAAGTCTCAGCTCAATCTGCCCTCCTGGCTGCAGTGGGCAGGGGAGTGGCGGGGGGTGGGGTGGGGGGGGAGGAAAACAGTCTGGATGGAAGATAACTGGGCCCCAGCTCCTCTGGTCCCTTTCCCTGGAAGAAAGGCTTCATGGAATGTCCTAGCTCTGATATCACTCAGGTTCTTCACACAATTCAGTGTTTGCAGCAGCTCTTGGGCTCGAGAGGGTGAAAAAACTTCCAAAAATCTCAGTAGCCCACTGATTACCAAAGGTGTGTAGGAAGAAGAAATGGAATCCTCCCTTCACTGAGCTCCGAGCCTCTCTGAGTTTGATCCTTGCTGATATATCTTTTCTTCTTTTTCCTTTTCCTTTTCTGCTTTGCAATTTCCCTCCTTGAATTCCCCAGCAGGCTTCAGCACTTCTTCCTCTGAACCACCCCTGAGCTGTGCCCATTCCCCCTTCTCCTTTATCTGAAACCCTTTCTTCCCTCTGGGACACTCCGGCAAGCGATGTCTCCAGTCTGAATATTTCTAATTATACATGTTATATAATTTTTTGTTTTATTTCAGAATATATTTGTTATGCTTATTATACAATTCTTTGTTCCATTTTCTTTAATATCTCAGTTTCTGATGGTATCTGTCATCTAGCTTATTGTTTTCTTCTGAAGTGGTGATATTTATTTGTCCTCAAGGTCCGTGTTAAGATAAAGGGCTGAATACCAGAACTTTTTTGGGTGATGATCCCAGTGAGTCCAAAGGAGAAAAGGGAAAACTCCAAAGTGAAGTTACAGAAAACCACAGTTAATCATTCCTTATCCACACTGAACAAGTCCTCAGGCAAGAATTTTATTCTCAGCTGCTTCACCCCACCCTCATGATGGGGAGGAGACATTCCTTAGATCATAACTCCCCACCGTGGCTTGAAGGGAAGGGGTATGTTATTGAATGTCTAGGCTATTCAATCGCTACCTACTTTTCTCAGCTCCTGTATGAGAGCTTCTGTGGAGCTGCACACCTGCCCAGGTGGCCTGAGTCATGAGGAAGGAACCTTGATGGTCTCAAGAAAAGAGATGGGCTCCAATGGCTTTTCCTAATTTGTTTCTCCTCACCCCACTGACTGGCCCATGCCTTGTGCTAGAGCTCCCACCTCCTAATTCAAACAGCCCTTCCTCTTTCCAAACATTTCCCACAGTTGCCTCTTTGTCTTAGGTTTGTAAAAGTTTCTTTCAATAGTTTCCAGCACCCACCATTGATCTTAGGAGTAGGAGATAGAAGCCTGTGCTAATTTTGCCTCTTGTTAGGAGTCAGAATCACATACTAGTTTTTGATCCACATCACAAAGATGAGGATCATAGGCTGAGTTAAATAAAGTGTTCAAGAATTCATCACTAATAAATGAATCTAAAATCTGTGTTCTTTCTCCTCTAGGAGGGTTTAGACTACACGGAATCTACATTTCTGTAGGTGGGCATGGTGGTGCACACCTGTAGTCCAAGCTACTCGGGAGGCTGAGGCAGGAGGATCACTTGAGCCCAGGAGTTCGAGACTGCAGTGAGCTATGATGAGGCCACTGCACTCTAGCCTGGTCAACAGAAGATGCTGTCTCAAAAAAAAAAAAAAAAATTATATAATGAAAAAAAATGATGAATCTACATTTCTGTAGCTTCACAGCAACGAAGTTGTTTTCTTATACTTCCACTGTGACCTGAAGAAAAAGCAGTTGGCAAGGGCTATGTCATGTCTTCAGAGCGGCAACCTCTCTGAAACTCTGCAAATGAGCGATTACAATAAAAAAACAGAAACATGGTCCCCTCTGTATTTTTCCACAGAGCAAATTCACTGTTGGTTTATCTGACCTTGAAACCTTTGTGTCACAGCTTTGTGCAATTAGAAGAGTCTAAATGTATATTCAGGTCACATCTGTGCTGGATTGTTTTATTTATGTTGATTGATTGTGGATTATTACACAGCATCCCTACTTATCCAGAGTGAGTGTAGTGAGGAGTTTTAAGGACAAACAGTGAACCAGCTGCAGAAAGGTCGAGAAGACAGAGGAGTGTGATATTGCAACTTGATAATGTAAACTTCAAGAAGGAATTTTTATTAAACAATAAAGAACATCTGTACCGTCTTAAGACTTGTGAAAGTGCAGACTTATTTGGCACTAGCTGCATAATGAATTTTGCATTCAGTCATCATAAAACTCTCCTCTACCTGCCGTGGCTTCTGAGGAGGAGCCTTTAGTGTATTCCTTACCTGGGAATACTTTTCAAACTTTTCCCTCAATTTCCTCTAATGGTCAATGAGAATAAGTGAATATCTTCCGATCATTTGGGCCATAACCTGAAATATCTATAGGAAATTCTTACAGAAAATTAAAAAAATCTTTTTTGAATGATTATATTTTAGTTCAAAAATTTAAGTAATTTTAGACTCTACTCCATTAATATAATCATGTTTGCATTGACATACAAAAATATCAACCATTGCCTAAAGTTTGTAGTTTATGTCCTACCTCAGTTCTCAGTGAGATTCTCAGACTCTCTGAGATAGAGACTTCTGCATATTTTTGTAGAGCTGTGCAAGTGTTTCTGATGTGTCTTAGTTGTCGTGCGGCTTTACATTCCCCCCTGGCATAAGAGTGAGCAGTTCTGCTTGAGAAGTGAGGAACTGAATTCTGAAGACTGGATTCCATTTTCTAAATCTAGGGAGTCATCAAAGGCGTGGGGCTGCAAGTGCAAAACAGAAAAGTATGGTGAAGATTTCTGATGAGCTTCTCACCAGGGGAAGAGTGTTGAATTTGATACCACCGGAAGGAGACAGCAAAAGCCCTGGCTGAGTCATTGACAATGTGAGTTGCAGCTTTGTCTGTCACAGGCCACTAACTTTTAAAGAAAATGGGCCACTTTTCAAAATTGCCTTCTTCAAAAGGTTTATGATAGTGGCTTGATCTATTGCTTATTCAGATATGTAAACAACTACAAAAATCGTCCTCTTTGGCTCCCTGTTCAGGCCCTCTGCAGTGTGGCATAGCTCACTACCTCAGTGGACAGTGGGACCCACGTCATGTTGGCTGATGCCTATGGCCATCAGTAGACAGGTGAAGGGAGGAGCAGCAATGCTTTCCAGCAAGTGACTTTCTCCAGTAGTATTCTAGCAGCAGAACTTGTTGGTTTCCTTGCTAATATTTGTTCCCAAATCTTTTTTTTTTTTCAACAGAACTGTGATTGAAGCTTAGGTATTCATCACTTCCCCCATGACTCTGGGTAAATTCTGATTAAAACATGGTGCTCTCAATCTCTTATCCAGTGATTTGTTCAGGATGGGCTTGTGACCTAATTCTGGCTCCAAATCAAAAGAACAGGTCTTTTAAAGGACTTTTCTTCTTAAGCAGGAGATTCCAGAAAGCATTGTCGTTTTTATGCCTTAAGCTTTTCTCTTCTATGGGTATAGTGTTTTGAATTCCAGAAGCCATCTCACTCTGAGGGGAGCCAGCCAGGAGCCAAGTGAGCTACTGCAGATGGTAGAGAGAAGAGAAGGAAAGAAACTGGTCCTTGATAAAGCCATCGGGCTGCAAAATCAAAAATTCTAGAGTCCTACCTCTGTTTTGTTTTGTTTTTGTTTTTGTTTTTTGATATGTTTTATTTTTTGGAGCAATTTTAACTTCACACCAAAATTGTGTAGAAAGTATGGAGAGTTCCCACATAGTCCCTGCCACCTTCATCCTCCCCCTCTATCAATATCCCATCCCTCACCAGAGTGGTACTTTTGTTATGACAAATGAATCTACATTGACAGGTCATTGTTTACAACAGAGTTCACTCTTGATGTTACGCATTGCATGGGTTTGGACAAATGCATGATGATATATATCCACCATCACAGTATCACACAGAGTAGTTTCACTGCACTAAAAATCCTCTGTGCCCTGCATATTTGTCCCTTTTTCCCCTAACCCCTAGCAACCACTGGTCTTTTTACTGTTTCTATAACTTTGCCTTTTCTAGAATGTCGTATATTTGGAATAATTTAGTAAGTAGCCTTTTCAGATTGATTTCTTTCACTTAGTAATACACATTTAAGGTTCCTTGTCTTTTCATGGCTGACAGCTCATTTCTCTCTGGACTTTTTCTTATGTGAGATATACAAATACATATAACACACACAGACATATATATATATATATTATATAATGTCATGGAATAACTTAGAAGTCCACGACTAATCAATATGGTTTCTAAGCTTCTATATAAAGAGAAGAGGAGTCGGGGGTGAGGGGCCCCAGGCTTCAGTCTAAGATTAAGCATTAGTTACCCATGTGACTTTCTGGAACAAACAACACATACTCACCATAGTGAGCACTAAGACTAGTTTTCCCAAATCCATTTTGCTCGAGATAATTGGTGTAACCAGTCAGTGCATAACACCCCCTGGCAGGTGTTGTAGGCCTAGTGGTGAGCATATCCCAGTTTGATCTAATCAGACTAAGGAGAGAGATTATGTTTGTTTAATAAGGAGAATTTCTCTAGCTGCATGGGGACAAAGCAGCATGTGTTCTCATTTGTTGCTGATGGCTGTCTTGTAGTTCTGAGAATCACCCACATGATGAAGTCCATGCTGAGGACAGAAGATGAAAGAGAGAAAGGACTAGGATCATTGTTCACTGATCAGGCCACATGTGGAGCTTATTCCACCTTAGGAACATTCATAAAGAAACATAGTAAATTTATTGACAAAGTCTCTTGGAGTCTAGATTTTGTCCTTCTCCGCTTACATTATCCTAATGGATACCAGATATTCTTCTGCAGATCAAATGAGAGACTGTAAGTAAAGATGTTTTACAATGTTAACACTGTACACATTTACAGAAGTATTGCTATTTTTTCATTATAATAGACATATACTTCTCATGGACCATTGGGAAGGTGACTAGATAAGCATTTATGGCATATCTGCCAGGTGAGAGACCACTGCATAGGTTCTTAATTTTATTATCACAATAAATCAATGAGATACTGTTAACCTCATTAAACAAATGAGGAAACTGAGACTCACAGAAATTAAATCAAGTCCCAAAGATACATGATTGATACATGGATACCTGGATGGATTGCTCATATGCAGCTGTCTTCAAAGTCTGTGGCTCTTCCTACTGCTGTGACCTATTTTCCTCTACTTAATTGTTCCTTTGCAACAATGTCATAAAAACAGTATTTGAACTAAGTAAGAAGATTCATCCAAAAGGGTTAACAACATGAGTAATGGCACAGAGATGTAAGAAATCCTATGGTGTTCAGGGAGTGGAAAAGGATGCTGGACACACTGTGTTTGGGGAAGGGGAGGTGGGGAGGCTGAGCTTCAGGAGTTGGAGAGGGAAGGGTGGATCAAGCTGGACTGGGGGAGCTGTCACGTGGGCAATGGGAATGAAGGGGTGGGCAATGAAAGCTTCTAAATTGGGGCCTGAGGGGTGACAGGGGGATACTCAGATTTCTTTCTTTTTTAAAATTTCAGAATATTATAGGGGTGCAAATGCTTTGGTCACATAAATTGCCTTTGCACCGCCCGTGTCGAAGCTACAAGTGTGCTCATGCCCATCCCCTAGACAGTGCGCACCACACCCATTAGGTGTGAAATTGCCCATTCCTTCTCCTCCCTCTTACCTGCCTGACCCCAATGAATGTTACTTCCATATGGGCACATAAGTGTTGATCGATTAGTATCAATTTAATGGTGAGTACATGTGGTGTTTGTTTTTCCATTCCTGTGATACTTCACTTAGAAGAATGGGCTCCAGCTCCACCGAGGAGCTGGATGCAAGAGGTATTAGTTCACCATTTATTTTTACTGCTGAGTAGTACTCCATGGTATACATATACCACATTTTATTAATCCACTCATGTATTGATGGGCACTTGGGTTGTTTCCACATCTTTGCAATTGTGAATTGTGCTACTATAAACATTTGAGTGCAGATGTCTTTTTAATAGAATATCTTTTTTCCTTTGAGTAAATACTCAGTAGTGAGATTGCTAGATCAAATGGCAGTTCTACTTTGAGTTCTTTGCAGTATCTCCATACTGCTTTCCATAGAGATTGGTATGGATATGGAGAGATAGGAATACTCATACACTGCTGGTGGGACTGTAAACTAGTAACAACTTCAGATATCTTTTTAATAGGTAAATATGACAATCACATATGGAATAAATTCTAGGGGGCAGGGTGGAAGGAAGCAAGAAGTCTCTCTCCTCCCATGCTTCATGTTCTTTTCTGCATTTCAAATATGCATCACATTCCATCCCTGACTTCACCTCCCTTTGCTCTTGCCTGCTATATTACCCCATATCACCTCTGTTGATCTTCTGTCATCCATTCCATTTATTTATTTATTTTTTATTTGACAAACAAAAAATTGTATATATGTATAGTGTATAACATGATGTTTTAAAATATGTTTGCTTTGTGGGAAGGCTAAATCAAGCTAATTACCACATGAATTACCTCACATACCTATCTACTCTCTTAGCAACTTTCAAGTACACCATACAATTCTCCCTTGGTATCTACAGGGGATTATTTTCAGGACACCTTTGGATATCAAAACCGTGGATGCTCAAGTTCCTTATATAAAATGGAATAGTATTTCCTATTAAATGGTTATTGCGTTTATGTATAACCTATGCACATCCTCCTGGATGTTTTAAATCATCTTTAGATGACTTATAATACTTAATACAATGTAAGATCTATGTGAATAGTTGTTGTACTGTATTGTTTAGAGAATAATGACAAGAAAAAATAGTCTGTATATGTTCAGTACAGACCCAACAAAGTTTGTTGAATCCATGGAACCCACAGATATGGAGGATTGTTATTAACTGTAGTCACTGTGATGTACAATAGAGCTCTTGGACTTACTCCTCCTGTTTAATTTACATTTTGTATCCTTTGACCAACATCTCCCCAATCCCACCACCTTCCAGCCCCTGGTAATCACCATTTTATTCTCATTCTTCTTTGTTCCATTTTTTACTAATGTATAGAAATGCATATTGGGATGAAGAAGCTGTGGCCTTCTAGGTTCATAACTACCGAATCCAAATTTTATGGAACAAATCCTTTTATCAAAAGGGGTGCAGCAGAGAAAGATGAAGAGATTAAGTTTTTCTTGTCTATTTAAAAAAGTACAATCTTGAAATCAGAAGGCCACAGTTTTCCCATCCTGTAATAAGACCATGTCACCTATAAACAGAAACAATCTAACTTTTTCCTTTCTGATTTGGATGCATTTTGTTTCTTTTTCTTGCCTAATTCCTCTGGCTAGGACTTCTAGTACTATGTTGAATGTGGTAAGAGTGAGCATTCTTATCTTGTTCCTGATCTTAGAGGAAAACCTTTCAACTTTTCACCATGGACTATATTGTTAGCTGTGTGCTTGTGACATATAGCCTTTATTTCCATTTATTTTATTTTTATATTTTTTATATTTTATATCATATCTTGTATATTGTGTATATTTTTTAAAGATTAAGGTGAAATTCAAATAACATCAAATTACCATTTTAATGTGAACAATGGCATTTAGTACATTCACAATGTTATGAAACCATCATCTTTGCCTAATTCCAAAACATCTGCAGCATCCTGTACTGATGCAAAAGGAATTCCATACTCATTCAGGAATTGTTTTCCATTCCTCAGCTCTCTCCAGAACTTGACAACTACCAGTTTGGTTTCAGTCTCTATAAATTTACCTATTCTAGATATTTTAAATAAATTGAATTACATAATGTGTGAGATTTTCTGTCTTCTTTCACTTGGTACAACATTTTTGAGATACATCCACATTATAGCATGTTTCACTACTTCATTGCTCTTATAAGCTGAATAATATTCCCTTGTTTCTATATAACAATTTGTTTATCCATTCATCTGTTGATGGAAGTTTGTATTGTTTTAATTTTTTGGCTACTGACACAAGTGCTACTACAAACATGCATGTACATGCATTTGTTTGTTTATCTGTTTTCAGTTATTTTGTGTATATACCTAGAAGTCAAGTTACTGGACCATATAAAAATTCTAGATCCATTATGGTAAACGAGGTATTAAAGTCTCCAATTATTATTATAAAACTATCTCTTTCTCCCTTCAAATCTGTCAATGTTTGCTTAATGTATTTTGAGTCTCTGTTATTAGGTGCATACATGTTTCTAACTGTTACATCTTTTTGATAAATTGGGCCTTTTATCAATATATAATGTTCTTTTTTTTGTAAGCATTTTTGACTTGAAGTATACTTGTCTGATACTAGTATAGCCAACCCAGCTTTCTTTTGCTTATTATTTGCATAGAATATCTCTTTTCTCTTTAAATCTATTTGTGTCTTTAGGTCTAAAGTGAGTTCTTGTAGGCAGAATGTCATTGGATCATGTTTCTTTATTGATTCTGCCCATAACTGCATTTTCATTAAAAAAGTTTAACTCATTTACATTTAAAGTAACTACTGAAGAAGAAGAATTTTCTACCATCATTTTGCTATTTGTTTTTTTACATGTATTTTACCTATCTTGTTCCTCATTTACTTTATTATTGCCTTCCTTTGTATTTAATTGATATTTTGCAGTATATCATTTTGATTACCTTCTTAATTGCATTATATATATATTATATTAGTTATAATGGGCTTTGCTTGTTGCTTTCAAAATTCTCCCTTTGTTCTTGGCTTTCAACAATTTGATGAGGTGTCTTGGTGTGGCTCTCTTTGGATTTATCCTTCATGGAGTTCAAGTTCATTGAGTTTCTTCAGTATGTAAATTTGAATATTTTATCAGATTTGAGAATTTGACATAATTTCTTCAAATATTTTTCTGATTCTTTCTTCTCCTTCTAGGATTCCCATTATGCATATATTGGCATGCTTGATGATGTCCCATAGGTCTCTTAGTCTCTGTTTATTTTTCTTCATTCATCTTTCATTCGGCTCCTTAGATTGGATAATTATAATTAATCTCTCTTTAGTTTCATTGATTCTTTCTTCTGCCTGCTCCGATTTGAGAGTGAAACCTTCTAGTGAGTTTTTCATTGCAGATATTTCACTCTTTAGTTTCAGAATTTGTGTTTTGTTCTTCATTATGATTTCTACCTCTTTATTATTATAATATTCTTAATTTTTTCCAACATTGTTATCCTGGTTTTCTCTAGCTCTTTGCCTATGGTTTCTTTTAACACTTTGAACATATTTAAGATCATTCATTTATAGTTTTCTCTAGTAAGTTCAATGTCTGCGCTTCTTTGGGGACAGTATCTATTAATTTCTTGGGAATGGCCCATACTTTCTTGTTTTTTTTTCCATGCTTCACCTTTTTTGTTGAAAACTGGACATTTTAGTATTATAATGTGGTAACTCTAGGAATTAGTTTTCCCTCTGGGTTTGTTTTTATTGCTTGTTATAGGAGTTAGGTGTTTGTTTTAATGACTTTTCTAAACTATTTTTATAACGTCTGTATTCTTTTTCATGTATGGGTCTCTTAAGTCTCTGTTCCTTTAGCTTGTTTTCAGGTAGCGTTTTGAACAGACATTTCCTTGAGTGCCAGTTGCCAACAGAGAAAGAGGCTGGTGGAGAGAGAGGGAGAGAGGGAAGGAAGGAGGGAGGGAGGGAGGGAGGGAGGGAGGGAGGGAGGGAGAGACAAACTTGTAGGTTTAGGAGTTCTGTGGTGGAGCACTCCTTCATTGCTTAGCCAGGCTGTTTACAACTCTGCCTCAGGCTTCATTTCCTGCTTGAACTGAGACTAGAGATCAGCCAGAGATGAAAGCATAGGTTTTAAGATCTCAAGTCTTCTCTGAGCATGCTTCTTGGACTGGGCATGTGTGTGACTTTCTAAGTTCTCTGGTATACATGGGCACTTTTTAATGCCCTAATTTTCTAAAGAAACTTTCTCCCCAGTTTGTTGTTTCAGACTTTAGGACTCTATTGTATGTCTCAATCATAGTCTTTTGCCCAGGCAGTTGTGTATTGCCAATTTAACTTAGTGTTTTTGAGTAATGCCTACTACTTTTCTGCCTCAATTGAGATCTGTATTAGGTGAAACAAAGGCAAATGCCTTGTGTCAAGCCTTCAGGTAGTCTTCAAACTGGTTAGAACAGACAAACCCAGTCCTTTGCAAATAATGTTTGCTCTGCTCCGTCTAGAACCAGGGCCCAGTGTCCTACACTGGGCATGTGGGCTGAAGTCTTCAACTCAGCTGCTGAGCTGAGGCAGGGACCAGGTGGTGCAAGGGCAAATAAAAATGCCACAAAAACTTCCTACCATTTTAAAGTTGCACTTCTTTGATTCAGCATTCCCTTGGTTGCTATAAACTTCTGACTGTTTACTAGAATTCACAAAAAGTTGATTCTGACAGTTTTTGATTGATTGTTTAACGTTTCTGTGGAGGGATGAGCCCTTGGAGCTGCCGACTCCACCAATTCCTCCTTCATTAATTTTTGTAATCTCCCTTTGATCATGGCTTCTCTTTTCCTCTCCATCTCAGCCTGCAAAAATTCCTCTAAGCTACTGAAAGCTATTATTTTATTTTGTTTTGTATATTTACTTTAGGGTTTTTGCTGCTTTATGTTATGATTGTGTGTATGTTGAGGAAAGTGGGGTGATGGTGAATTAGAGGATGTAGTTGGCAGATAAGAAATACTAAATTAGCCACAATTAGGTGTCTGTAAATATACATTTCTTCCTACATTGAATGTCTTGTGATAGAAAGGATACAGTTTTCTCCTGGTGAGATATTTTAAAATAGGATTTTGAAAACATTAATAATCAGGAACTGATCTATCTAGTAAAAAGCACAACCAAATGTTTACTGAAGCTTGTCACTGTCAAGTGCATTGTGTTCTGGTTTATAGGGAATAAGAAATAACCATTATGAGAGAATTAACACAGCAAAATATAAATCTTGCAAGTAATTAGGCAGCTGTATATTTATCAGTACAGAATGTATTTTAATTTTTAATCTGGGCTTTTGTTCCAACTGACAAAATAATGGCTTGTTTGCAATCTTCTACTGAAACAGACTTCCCAAAATGGGATTTGGTGCATCAGTGGGCCCCTCTGTGTCTCATTTGCCATCAAATGTGATGCATCATGCAATCCCCTCAGTGAGAGACCCCGAGGAAATACTGTGCGGCTTTCAAATTGGCTGTATTTTTCCCATACATGACTCATAAGGTAAATAAAAATGGTCTATTTGAGCAATGCATCCCCATTTACAGGGAAATGAAAGAGAACTGTTATTACAAATGTATTGGAAATATTATATGAGCAGCCAAAATAGTTTTTATGGGCCTCAAATGCAGATTAATTCTCCAGAGAAATCTCAAAATTGAAGAACTCCAATTCGGATTGTTGTTCTATAGCTCATGGCAGAAATCTTCCTGCTTATCTCCACCTTGATCATAAACTATATGTGTATAATTTAGATGCAAAGGATAATGGGATTTTAGAAACATACCTCTGTATCCCTAGCAATCATTTCCTAAAGCAAGATTATTTGCTAAAATGAGTAGATATGAAGGCGTCTGTAGGACACCTGATAAAACACCAGGGGAAGTTCCAGAATTTAATCAGAAAAGTCATACCTGAATCCTGATTCTCCGGTTTACTAGCTATGTGGCTTGGCAGGTGATTTTAGCCCTCTCCTTTAATTTTCTTATTGATAAAATGGGGATCATTCTACCTGACCAATAGTTTTGTTTGATTGCAATGGGGATTTGCTGACATTTCACAAGAGAAAGAAACAGCGTTGTGTAGAGCAAACACTACTTGAATTCTGACGTTGCCACTTACTTATTATGACATGTGGCAAGTTATCTAAACTTTAAAGGGACTCAGTTTACTTATGTGCACATGGAAATCATGATGCTCATTTCACAGGGTTCTCATGAGGATTTTCCATAATCCGTGTAAAATTCCTTGGACATTTTAGAAGTGCAATCATGTTTGTTGAGTGAATGAATATAGTAAGACCTTTCCACTCTTTAGAACTCACATCAACTCTGCTAATGAAAGTAGAATAGACTCATTTCAGGTTAATTTGGGAAACTGGAAGGAGGTTTGTTCATGAAGAATTTGAAATAATATCTGGCCCATGAATAGGTGTTAAACCCATGAAAAATGATGGTTATTAAAAGCCACTAGAAAGAAAGGAGCAGGCTTCTCTAGAGAACTCATGAAAACCTGTGATGATGTTTTCTTTCCTTTATTGGGAGTCAGGCCTAGGTGGGAGGAAGAGCAGTGCAATTTTGGGAGACCTAGATGCAATTTCTTTATTTCTCTTCACCCATATTTCCTCTTTTGTTAGACATAAATAATAATCATTGTCGTGAAAGCAGTTTGTAGACTATAAAGCCCTGTGCCACTGGTAATTATCTTTAGTGGAATATAATGAACTAATTTGAGCTAAGATGTCAATGAGAAGGGACAAGATCTCTGTGCTCCTGGAGATGCAAAGGAGTGTTAGGAAAACTGCTGACTACCAGCCATTGGGCTAACTCCCTAGGGGTTGCACCAAAGTGCATGCTCCTGACACTGTGTCATAAGCCACAGGATGATGGAAATTGTCATGCAATCTGGCACCTGCCACAATCAGTTATATGACACCATATCAGTCATCTTGCCTTTTGGGGCTTCAATTTTCCACATCTATAAAAGGAATAGGCTAGACTATATGATCAATAAGATCCTGGCATGTTTTCCTATTGCATCTTTCTTATGGGATGTATGTGATTGTGTGCACTGGAACCTTAATATCTTTGCAGAGCTGTTGATGGGCATACAGTCTTTTGGACACTCAGAGGATTATCCTCCTTTGGAAGAGACCCCAGACAGGCTAATTCTGAGCTAAATTTCACTGTGCAGTGAAATAACATCAGGAAAATTTTCCTTTTACAAGATTTATAACAAAGATCCCATTCAACCCACAGTTCCTCTTCTTCCTTACCACCCCAATGTGACCAGTGCACACTCAGACCTGGCTTTTTAGAACCTGAAAGACATTTTTCTACTTGTCTTAATCAGCTCTTGAAAAGCAGAGCTGAGGAAGACAGTGCAGTGTATTGGTCACTGTCACAAACTGTGATGTCAGGGAAACATGGGTTCTAGTCCTTGGTTTGCCATTTTAGTATCTATGTGGCCCTACTGTGCCTGGGTTTCTCATCTGTAAAATAAGCAAGATGCCTACATCTTGGGGACATTTTGATGATTATGTGTGACTATGGCAATAAAATTCTAAACTTATTAGTTGGAACATAGTAAGTCTTCAGAAAGAATTTTTTTTATCCTCTGGTTCTCCATAGAAAATTAAGTCATTTCCTAGCTTTAAGAAGACAGATTTGGAAGATAGTTCTCATTTCCTTCTATTTCAGCTCTCATAATTGTCTGCTTTGCTTCTGGACTATCCTCTGTAGGAATGCTCCATCTCACTGAGCATAGTAGAGGAATCCAATTATGACAAACATGAGGAAATACACCACCCTATCATGTGATAGTATTTTATGCATCTTCATTAGCTGCTAATGTGTTAATTAAGTCAAGAGGAGCCATGAGCCATGAGGAGTGATCATTTTTTCCCTCAGCAAAACAAATGCTAATTGAATAAGACTTACAGATCTATTTTTAATGAATTGGGCTGTGAATCAGGGTATGAGTGGTTGTGGATACAAGATAGGGTATCAAGACCAAGCTATATCAAAATTTTTTGAGGGGAATTAGAAGTTCTATCTAGGCCAGAGCAGACAGGTGAGGTAGGGGACTTATGAAGTGGGAGGTTCAGGGAAAACTGTAGGTCTAGAGCAGGGGTTGGCAAGTTTTGTCTGTAATGTGTTGGATGATAAATATTTTAGGTTGCTGGACATTATGTGTCTCTGTCACACCAACTCAACTCTGCCATTGTGGCACAAAAGCAGACATATAAAATGTGCAAATGAATGGGCATGGCCATATTCTAATAAAACTTTATTTATAGTCATTGTGACCCTTGGTCTAGAGCTGCATTCACAATTTCAAATTACAGAGAACTGAGCAAGACAGTTTGTTAAACTGCAGAAAAACAGTTGTTGGACAGGCCCAAGCTCCTTGGGTATCAGATTGGCATGCTCTGCCTCACCCTGAAAATGAGGCCACACTTTACTTGAAGGCACTGGCTAACCCTTAAGTGTCGCCTGAGGCCGTCAGGATTTGTAGTGAGACTTGAAGGAGAATGAAGATCGTTGATAGACAGATTCCGGCTCTGGCAGGTCCTGACCTACTTTTTTCCTATTATTTGTAAAATATTTTCTCTCAAAGCTACCAGTCTCCTCTCTTCTGCTGGTTTTGACCCATAGACTTTTTAAACACTTCCTCTATCTTCCTAGTGTCCTCCTGAGTGAATGTACTGAGCTTTTTGCTAAAGCCTAATTTGCTCTACAAGGAGATTTTGTGCAAGGCAGGTGCACCTTGGGATTTCATACAAAGAAGTGTACTTATCAAAGAGCAATACTGAGCTCCCGACAAGATGGTCTCACCCAAAGTGAATGTTACAGGGCAGACTCTCTGGTACACATGTGCACTGCCTATTCTTAAATGTCCTCTATTAATTAATCTCACTCTGGAAATGTGTGCTTCTCTTCCTTATTTGCATAAAACACCTGAAAACAAACATCACTGAAGACAATATCAGGTCTGGATAAATATAAGCTCCACCACATGCTGTCTAAATGACCTTGGACACATTTTCTGAAGTTTGCCTGATATGCATTTTGCAAATGTAGTTTGATGATATCTCCCTGTCTAATGATGCAAGCATTGACCAGTTTTTAGAATGTATGAACATAATTGTTTTAGGCAGGTTAATTTGTATATTCAAGTACGTATGTTTTAAACCATTTGGAAATACAGTTTAAATATTTCACAGTATTTTTAAAATGTATTTGCATGCACATATCTATACACTGCAGTTGAGGTTATAGAAAGTTAAAACATTGATATGTGAGACTTCTAATTTCAAGAGCTTTGGGCAGGGACAGTGAGTACCACAGAAAGAGCACCATATTTAGAGAAAAGATAAAAGATATGTATTACAGGCCTGGATGCACCCAAATTAGCTACAAGGACAGAACATTGTCTAACATTTCTGAATCACTATTTTTTCACTTTTAAAAATGGGGATATTAATCCCTATTTTTATCACAGGATTATTTTAAGAATCAACTGAAATAATGAAAAGCATTTATGAAAAGGAAAGTGCTATGCAAATGTAAGTCTTGTCTCACTTGCAACATTTTTTTTCCCCCTGCGGCATCCTGAAAACCTGCTCAATAATTCTGGGGATCTGCAGTTTGGAAACCACTAGCAAAAAGTATCAGCTTAAATAGTGAACTTTCAGAAACTTTCATAGACAGGTGAAATGTATTTACTAAATTTTCCTATATATGACTAGAAGATCCACTTGAAAGTGTACTTTACTATAATTCAAAACATACCCTCAAAGTTTAACAATTGGATTTTCACTAAATCCTGAAATAACAGATTCTTCCCACACAGGACACAAACATATATCCACTAGTTTTCCTTGAATCTGTTAATTTGACAAAATGTTGGGTCACTTAAACACCAGGAGTCTGTTGCTCTCCCTTTGGCTGGAGAGAGCAAGAACGGTATCTCTGCCAGACTCACGGGGGGAAGAAAATTCCTTCTCAGCTTCTATGGAAGGTCAGACAACTGGCCAATTTTACCAGAGCAGTCAAGCAGTTAGTTGAACTAATTGCTTCTCTGAAATGACTTTCCATGACTGAATATACTAGATGTTTAAGTTCGCAGGGCTGACCTCACATTACTTGCTTGACCAGGTAACATCCAAAGCCACAGGCAATATAGTTTAAAACATAATGAAACAAAACAAAAACAATTAGAAAGTGTCTGTAGGAGATCTTTTATGTATTGACTTCCTCTCTTGTTCCAGTATTATTTTCCCTCGTGGGGTCAAAAGATTCTGTGGTTTGGAATATAGATCCTCAAAGAAGACTATATCAAGCCATTAAAGGAAGAAGAAATATCTCTTTCTTTGTCAAATCAATACAGGACTCCCATTATAGCCTCTGTTTACTCATTATGAGAAAATATAAGTGAAATGAAGAAAACAAAAATGCTAAACAATAAGAGAAAAAGTGGGCCATTTTTTTTTCTATTGGTGTTATTTGGTGAGTAAATCTGTAAACAAGCATTCTTTCAAGGATACCCATCTGGCAAGGTTTGATGGAAATTGACAGTAGACATAAGGTGAAAGATACTTTTGAGGAATAGAAGTTATGCAGACAATATTTAAGAGAAGACATGCAGGTGAAATAGCTGGGGAAGCACAGGAAAGCATTATCAGGACATGGGCAAGTTTACCTTTATACCCGTATCTTCAATTCCTGATTATATTTCCTACATTTCTATGTCCAGCCCAATTCTGTTCTCCGCATTCCAAACCCATAAATCCAATTGCCTATTTTATATCTCCACATGGAAGTTTCAAAGGCATATCCAAGTCCACATGTCCAAAACTCATAATCTTCCCCCTAAGACTAGTCTTCTTTCAGAGTTCCCTCTCAGTAATTGGCATCACCATCTGTCAAGGAACAAATAAAAAACTGAGGGATGATTTTGAAACTTCATTTTTCTCCACACATCACAGCTAATCCATTTCCTTTATTTTTCAACTGTCAAGTGTTCATTGAGCGCTTACTATGTACCACCATTTTCTAAGTGCTGGGAACACGGCAATGTAAAAAATCACTTCCTTTGTCACCATGGAGCATATGTAGTGAAAGGAAGGAGACAATAACCATCAACCAGATAAAACTGTGAAAAATTCTGCAATGGAAACTGCTCATGCCTCAGTGAGTAACTGGATGTGGAATAGGTAAGGCTAATTTAGGTGCCATGGTAAAGGGAAGGCTTCATTAGGAAGGTGACTTGTGAGCAGAGAAGGTGCCAACAAGAAGTGAAGAGCATTCTGGGCAAAGGAAACAGCAAGCATGATGGATTAAAGGCAGGAAAACCCTTGGTGTCTTCAAGGAACACGAAAGCAGACCAATGTGGCTAGAACCTCATGACCAAAGGGAAAGAGAAAGTAGTGCAGGAAACAAGAGCTAGACCATATAGTGTATCATGGGTCAGTTAAGGAGTTTGGATTATGTTCTAAATGTGAAGCAAAGCTAATGAAGGGGATGAACATATAGAAAAACACTGTAAGGCTGATATTTTTCTTTTCTTTTTTTTTTTCTTTATTTCAGCTCATCATGGGGGTACATAAGTTTAGGTCATATACATTGTCCATGTCCCGCCTGTCACTCTGACTCTATGTGGAAAATGGATTGGAAGGTGCAGCGCCAAGAAAGCATTTATTGATGCACCTTGGATGAGAGATGATGGGGGCTTGGACTTGGGAAATTGTAGTTGAAGTGAGAAAATAAACAGATTAAGAAGGTATTTTGGAGATAGAGAAAACCATAACTAGAAAATTTGTTGAATGTGGGAAATGAGGAAAAAAGAGAAATCAAAGATGACCCCTAGGTTTTTGGCTTTAGCAACTAGATAGAAGAGTGATGTCATTTACTGTTGTGGAAAGGGCATTGGGGGTGGTGATGACAAAGGCAGGGAGGGTGAAGGATAGATTGGGCATGCCTATGAGACATTGAAATAGAATGAGTATAATATGGAATTTCAAGAAGAGGTCAGAGCTGGAGACTATATTTGGAATAGGATGAGATCCTCTAGGAAAAGAGTTGGCCTAGAGAAGCCAGTCTAGAATGAAAGCCCTGATTCATTCTAACATGTAGAAGTCAGGTTTGGTATCAAGTCCCATCAGTTTTAGCTCCTAAAGATTTCTCAATTTCTCGCCATTTCTACTGCTACTGCAGTGTAGCATCCTGGTGCAAGCTATCATCAACTCTTTTATGGATCACTACATGTGCTTTCTTTTTTCTTTTATTACTTAAAATAACAAAATTTATTATCTTTTGGTTCTGGAAGTCAGAAAGTCTGAAATGGGTCTTATAGGGTGAAAGTCATGGTGTGGGCAGAACAGAGTTCTGGGGGACTAGGGGAAATCAGTTTTCTTCTAGAGGCTGTTTGAGTTCTTTGCCTTCTGGCACCACATCACTCTGACCTCACTCTGTGATGACATCTGTTCTCTGACTCTGACACTCCTGCCTCACTCTTTTACTTTTTTTTTTTTCAATAGCTTCTTAACTGGTTATCCTGAACTTCTAATTTGCTCTGCACACTACAGACAGTGTGATCTCAAATGTTTAGCTTATCATGCCATATTCTTACTTTAATCACTGTTATGTCATCTAACTGCCCTTAGAGCAATGACTGAAGCCCTTGCCTATGACTCTACAGTTCTGCATGGTCCTCTCCATCCTCACCTTACTGCTCTCCGTCTCTTGTTTTTTGGGCTGTAATTATCCTGACGTTTTATCATTTCTTTTTCTCCTATACACCATATTCTCCCCAGCCACAATTCCTGGGTACATACTCTTTCTTCTGCTTGGAAAGTGACTTCCCTTATTTTATACCAAATAGTTAATTCCAACCTATCCTTTGGATTTCAACTAAAATGTCACTTCCACTAGAAAACCTTCCTAAACCTCCATATTACATTAATGTATCATTTGCAAGTGACAGAAAACCCAACACAAAATGGCTTAAGTAAAGGGGAATTGTTGGCTAATGTAATCTTAAATCCAGAGGTAGTTGGTGTCAGGAGGGACTTGGTCAAAGACTGTGTTTACTTCCTCTGAACTAAGTTTTTGTCTGTCCCTTGGTTCTGTTATCCTTAATATTGGCTCTTCTTAAAACAGTTCTTTCTTCTATATCACAAGATGGCAACGATGATTTTAGTCATTACATCTGTTACCCTGTGGGAAAGAGGGAGGGTCTCCTAGGAGTCTCAGATAACGTCATTGGTCATTTTGGGTTAAATATTGTGCTCCTAGAGCCAGAAGGTGGAGCCTATCCAGCATGGACTGTGAAAGGAGAAAGGAGAGTGGTGAAGTGTGAAGGGTGATGGGGTTCTGGGACATCTGGACTCAAGCAAAGTTCTTTCCTCCTATCAGATGCTCTTCCATTTACATAGCAGGGCTTCTTCACCTGGTCCATATGCTTGGAAGGAAAAAAATTACACCTTTAATTTCTCTAACCCCTAATTAAAATTTAATATTTCCTCCAATTATACATGTAGGCAATAAGCCACAGTAGCTTTAGCAGTGCATATGACTTTGCCACCAGTAATGGGTATTTTCATATCTGCTATAGTTATTGCAATCTTGAGATATTGCTCATGTTCAGTATTTCTTCAAAATTGGTTTTCTTTGATCTTATACTAGATCTTATATTTGACTTATTACATATATTTATTTATCACAAATTTCTTTAATTTTTTATAATCGTAACCCAATATAATTGATTTTCTTATAATATTATGCATTTTATTTAATGAATTTAAAAACTTTATCCTGAGAAGGGACCTAAAGCCACACTAGCCTGAGAAAGATGACCATGATATAAATAATATAAAGAAGTGTGTTTTATCAAATTTATCACAATTTTGAAATTTTGTATTAATATGCATGACTACTTGACTAATATCTATTAATTTCTATTTCCCCCAGTAGACTGGTAGATTCCCATGATCAAGGATCATGTCTGTTTCTGATCACCACTGTAGTGCCATAAGTGTTCAACGAAAATTTCCTGAATCAATGTTGAATAAAATGAGCCCTGAGCAAATATGAGACAGTGAGTATTAACATAGGATGAATAGTCAGACAAGTTTTCTTGGAAGATGTGGATTTTGAACTATGTCATAAAAACTGTGAACCAAATGTTCAGGCCTCGGTGTTTTCTGAGTATAAAACAAGATTCATTTTCTTTAATATATGGGTTGACATGATTTCAATCCTACATCCTGTTTGCTAGTAATAATTCCAACATTTTTAGGAAGATGCTTACACAGATGTTCCCAAGATATTTCATTTTATTTATTTGTGAATATTTCTTCCTGTTTACTGCTGCTGTCTATTCACCTGGCCATTAGGCTGAGTGCTACCATCTGGCTGCTACTCAAGGAGTGCTAGTGGCACCAACAGCCATTCAGCAGCCTTGGCAGTAATGCAGGGACAGTGTCTGACTTAGCGCTTGATCTGGACACCTCCACTTTCCTACCTGCTGCCATTCATAATGCTGTCTGCCAAAATTCCCAAATAAAATTGTTCCATAAAATACATAAAGGATGTTCCTCAGTTTTATGCTCAGGAAGGATATCTGGTAGAGCTCTGAGTGTCATAATTACTTGATGATATTGCTCTTCATATTCACAACTAACAGACATTTTACCTAAGTATGCTCAGGAGTGGGTAGTTTGCTCAAGAGAGTTTTTCATCTGCGGTTCCCCATTGCTAGGGATATCAGTTAATTTTGAACTCCAACATTCTTGCCTTGCAGAAATATCCTGCTACAGAACTATTGGCCCTAATGAGCAAAGAAGAGGTGAATAAACGTACTACATGATATAGTAGACAAATTTATATGCACTAAATTGGGGGAAAAAAACCACAATTGTCCATCCATTCAACAACATATCTTTCCGTTTCTGAAGATTCCATCTGCGTTTATTTATTAATATCAATGCATACATTGAAGTTTTATTTGGTCACCTTTTTTTTGTGGGATATTAACATGTAATGGAAAGTTTGGAAGGTTTCAGCTTATTTAAATGGATTAGACTAGTGCACTGTAATACAAGGCAACATTTGAAAAAAGTAATATGCGTGGTTCATTAATAAGTGTGTTCAGATTTTGGTGAACAAGAAACCATATTCTACTGGGTTAATTAGAGAAGGTATCATAGAAAAGGGCTGAGGGAGCTGAAAGGGCCCAAGGACTGAACTTCTAATAATGGGTTGGTTTTGTATCTGTTACCACTTGCATAAATAGGACTACAACCATCTACTTAGTCATCTGAGGATAAAACCAGATAATTAATCTTGACTTTTATGTTTAGTTTCAGGTAACAGAACCTCAAATGATGAGCTTAAATGAGATCAAAGTTTATTTTTATCATATGGAAAAATGCTCTGAAGTATAAGATCAAGGGTTGTTATGTGGCTCCGCAAAGACGTCAGTTTCAATTTACTGCCCATGTACATTTTTAGGCTCCAACCAACACATCTGCATTCTAGCCAGCAGTAAGGAAAAGAGAGTAATGACAAAAGGCACAAAGAACACGTATTAGCTTTCTTTTGAGGGCATCTTTAAGAAGCTGTAACACAACATTTCCACTTACATTTCATTGCCCGGAACATTAACGTAACCACACCTTAGTTTCAAAGGAAATTGAAAATTGGGAAATATGTTCTTCATTCTTCTGCCATACACATAGCTAAAAATTTGGAGTTTTTTTCATTAAGAACAGCAACAAAACTCAGAGAGGTTGATAAAGTATCTAGCTCATAGTATCCATTAAAGTTTTTTTCTTTCTGATCCTGTCCTATTTGTCCTAAATCATGTTTTCTTCTGTCACATGAATTCCAGTATTATTTTGCATTACATTTGTCATGATTCTAGATGTCCACATTCTTTGTTAGATTGGTGTTATGTTAGTTTGTGTCTTTACAACGCAACTAAATAGTTAAGTAATTATTAGAACAGACTGAAATTTGGCTCAGAGTAGATATTTCACACTTCACACACCGTAAGAAGAAACTCAATAATTCAATTATAGGGATAGATAAAAAAACTCCAAATACCAGTGTAGGTAAGAGAGATTAGCAGTAAGCTTGACTGTAGCCCAAGTTGTTTAAGTTTGATTCACTTTGGGAACCATTGGATTTCTGTTCAAACTCCTCCCATTACCTCCTCACACAGCTACACTTTACCTCTTGTTCTGCTACCAAATCCTGGGAGATCTCACTTATTCCCTTTACTCAAACCTGCTTTTTTCTTTATTTCAAGAACACTAAGTAAATAAAAGATGGGAAACAGCAATTGGATTCTAGATGGATCAAGTCTTGAACACAGGTCCAAGACTACATGTGTAGAATTTCAGAAATAATAGTCTGGAGGACTTGTTAATACCAACTCTTCGTGGGCTTACTCTTTCTGGGTCAAAACCAGGCTTACGAAGCTGTCAGCAATTGGATTCTAGATGAATCAAACCTCAAACTTTCTTTTTTGGGGGGCACCTGTAAGACATTTTGGATAATGGGCACATGCACAGCATATTCCCAGTGTGCATTGTGGTCATGTTCAGTTTTTGGTACATTAGTTCCAGTTTTGTTTCTTCTCTTTCCTTTCAAGAAAACACACTATAAAGTAAATATATGACAGTGACATTGCTCTGTGGCTACCCTTATATTCGCTTCAATTTTTATAAAAAGGAAATAATAAGTGCTTTATATATGTTTAATTATAAATTATTGATATCCCACTTCAGTTTGAGTTTGAAAACTAATCTCCAACTGCACGAACTACAGATTATATAGCATAAGTTTTTGGTCTGTTCAAAGCAGGACATTTACCTATTACTACAAAATAAGGATCTATAGGAAGATCACTGATTTGAGTTGTCAATATATTTTTCATTTTACTTTCATGTATTTTTCTATCAATTTTGTGAATTAAATCTTTACTATTCAAGAAATAGTCATGTTTGCAGAGAAAATGTTGTAACTTTTATTTAATTGAACAAAATGGTGGAGGTTTATGATCATCATCTGTGGGGTCATGGTTAATTCAAGGTAAAGATGAAAAACTTTATTAACTACATGCTGTGCACCATTGTCATCATTTTTATTGTAGGTTGTGAGCAGATGATTCGTGATTTCTGAGCAATATGTAAATGTATGAACAGAGTTTACTGTTGTGATAAAATAAAACTTACAACACAGTTTATCTGACTTTTTATGAAACACATAATCCTTATTGTGTTGCACAATAAACAGGCATAAATTATAAATTGTGCAATGTAATGTTCATGGTTAAAATTACTTTTACACAGACAAATAACATTTTTAGTTTTCTTGTACCTTGAATCAACATCAATAACATTTGGCAATCAGGAAATGGATTCAGAATGGGGTATTTACCACTACTTAAAAGGAGAATATATTATTCTCTAAATTCACCGTATCTTTAGAAGGAGGAAGAGGAGAAGGGCTTTAATATTCTAGAGGCAGAAGCAAGTTGCCTAGAATTTCAGTTAGTAGAAAATTCATAGGGGAGTGAATGTGAAGATTGAGTGTGTCTATTAGAATGTGAAATTAAAAAATAAAACTATAATAATTGCATTCTTTACTGTGTCTGCTAAATGTCTAAGCCAGGACTATTTGATAAACCAGTTTGTTCCCTGCTTATAAGGTCTGAGCAAGACTGGAAAAGACAAACCCAGCATAGTGGATGAGCCTTTTCATAGTAAAATATTTGCTGCCCTCTCCCAGTAACAGGGGTTCAGCTATGTGACTGGCTTAGTCCAAACAAGTGTGGGTGAAATGATATTTGCCACATCAGAACAGCATAAACTTGAAGAGCAACTGTGAGATTTCACCATGTTCTCTCTTCCTTTTGTCTGAGGACCAGCATGTTCCAGATATGCTTCCTGGATGGGACCCAGCATGAGGAAAACAGAGAGAGGAGGCACAGACAACCTGCACCTGGCTGGTGGCATGAGCAAGAAGAAAGCCTTTGGTAGAGAAGCCACTGAAACTCTGGGGATGTCAGTTCCTATGGAATAACTGAACCTAACCTGAGAGGCACACCAGCTCATATGAGAAAATGTTTTGTGTGTTCCATATTGATATGGGTCTACAAATGAAGAAGCAAGTAAATTTTGTAAACATGAAGGATTTAGGATATATAATATTAAAGCTAAAAGCCCATGATCAAGCACTGCAAATACAAGTGCCTAAACAGAAAAAAACATTACAAGTAGCAATACTAAAATACCAGGCAAATTATAAAAGAACATAATTTATATATAAAATATGATTGACTTTTACAGAAGCACCCATTCATTTGATGAACATTTAGAAGACATCTCCAATTGTGGCACTACAGACAATCTTTTGAACAGTATTATCTCGTCCATACTCAGGGAAATTGATCCCTATGGAATAAAGACCCCTTGGAAGGGTATGGGAAGGAAGCTGTGGTCCTAAAAGTTTGGGTACAGCTGCACACTGTATCCACCTATTAGCAATTCATAAGACATTTTAGGAAAGTAAAGGTTTGAAAAATTCTATACGAGATACCTGTTTTACTTATTTTTCCCCTAGTGTTTCTGAACTTTATTTGAACACAGTGTGGGAAATATTGTCTTAAGGTATTCCAAGATTAGTAAGATGTGGTCCACCCACCCCCCTCCCACCATATCCAATGGGGGATAAAAAATGTTTACAAATTCTGCATGAGGAGGGGTAGGCAGAAGAGAGGAGGAGATGCTCAGTGTGCAAATAGCCAGTCTCAAAATTTCAACTCAAAGCAGTAGTGCTATGTAGCAGGAAGTAAACACTCAGAAATCCTGATCTAGTAGCAAGGGGTTTCCTATAATACATCACATATGAGCTACAACTGCCTCCTAGCTGCTTTGTCATTTTCATTTGTTTAATCTCTTCAATTTTATTCTGCCTTTGCCTCTGCATTATTTAATCCTTCAAAGACCATTGCTTGATTTCCTTCTCAAAATCTTCTATGGTTTTGCATTCCCTTCAGGATGATAACCATGTAATTGATTGATTTCTAAGAAGTTTTTATTATCATAGTACAGATCAGTCACTTGGGTGACTTTTATTACATTGTCATTGGATTCTTTTAATTATTCATTCATTTAACAAGCACTAACCAAATGTCCTCTCTGTATTTAGTATGATGCTAAGCAGTGGGATTTTGGAGTAGAAAGAACTTGGAGGTTGATGTCAGGACCTCTGCACTCATATTTAGTCTTTTACTGTCTAGAGAAGTAGTGACCAAATCTGAAAAGTGCAAATAAGAATACGTGTATCTCAGTGTCTTACAGATTTGACAAGATCCGTGTAGCCTGACAAACTTCACTGGATGCTTACATCAAAGTAGATAGTCAAACGATGGTACTTGGCTCCAAATCTAAATCTAAGTAAGACAGAATATACAAAATGGTGGATTCAGTCATTGGAACTTAAGAAATTTAAAGACAATCTATGAAGGAACAATACAAATGCGAGAAACAAAAACAGAGGAGAATTCAAATTGTGTTTAAAAGCACGGATGTGTGCTTCTGGGTGTTCTAGTTTGTCACATGAGCGCTAGAGTTTGCCTTTTGTAATCAGACATCATGGATTCAAATCTTGACTTCATTTCTTGCTAACAGTATGATTTTGGTAAAATTTTTATAAACTCCCTGAGCCGATTCTTTTTTGTAAAATGATTCAGATAAAACCTTATAGAGTTGATGTAAAGATTAATCTGACAGTTTTTATGGGAGAAATAAATCTTTGATGTGAGTCTTTAAAGAAGTGTGGATATGACCTATTTGAGAAGAGCAGACAGCATCCAAAATGGATAAAGAGGTGGAGAGGAGCAAGAAATGTGTGAGGACTGCAGGGGAACATGCTCTGAGCAGGAAGCCTGGGACTCTATTGGGAAGTGGTGAGAGCTGCGGCTCTGAGCCTAATGCTGGGAAAGATGGTCATTGTGGGGACAGAGCAAAAATACCACACTGAAGAGTTATGCTTGTTATGTCAGGCCAGGGATGAGAAAGGCAAATGCTTATGGGCCACCTGGGTCCTGTAAATGAGGGATGTGGGCTGGACTAGGCAAGCAAAGCAGGTGAAGTGGACCATTGGAACAAACTGGAGACACGTGCCCCATCTCATAGTGCATCTTCTTTGTTTGCTGCCTCTGTGTAGCCAGATCTAACTTTTTAGGAGCAGCCAGCAATGTGAAATTTTATCTGGACTTTGGAACTTTTCATGTTTGTTTGCTCATTCATGTCTTCAGGATTGCTGTTACTTCTGCTACAATAACCTGTCCTTCTTTTCTCCTTGGCTAATATATTCCCCAAGACTCCCCCTGCCCCAGACATTATCTCCTCTGTGGAACCACTTCCACCTCCTGAGCAATTTTGTCCTATCTCTATGCCAGCACTTACCACATCAGAATAGAAGCTAGGAGCTGCACCTGGGATAGGGCCACACAGGCTTGTGCACTGCATGGCAGAGGGCTGCCATGCACGGAAACTCATAAGGGAAATGTGCCCCTGGGAATTGTCTTCTGAGGCAGCCCTGAGGGCAGAGCCACCTTATTACCTCTGTTATAATACCCGGTGCAGTGTTTCACATATAAAAGTATTTCACGAGGGTGTGCTACATGCTTGTATTGGACTTAACACCTGAGCAGTGGGGGATGATTAGATTTCTGCTCATCTCTACAGCCCAGAGAAGACTGAACAGAGCCGAGTTTCTTCTCAGATTAAAAAAAATAATATTGAGCTCAGTTTAGCATAAAAATCCCATTTTGAAAACATTCTGAGAAATCGTTTTTAAAAATTTTGCAATCCTTTAGTCTCAGATATGTCTATACATTGTTTCTTCTAACAAATGCTCCCAAGGTTTTGAAACTTCAGAAAAAATCCTCTCTCTCTCTCTCTCTCTCTCTCTCTCTCACACACACACACACACACACACACATTTAGTCTTTTCATGTGTTAGGCAGCTCTATCCATTAGCCAGAGCGCATAACAAAGCTTTGTTGTAGCAGAAGTAAATCTGGAAAAAAAAAAAAGAGAGGGAGAACACAAATCTGGGAGATGATGGTGGAGTCATGATTTCCATGATAAGAAAAAAGTTTTTAAATGGCAAGGAGTATCAGAAGATGCATTGTGGAGGGAGGGGCCTGGCATCCAGAAATTGTTCTCAATTAATAAAGATCCTTGACACAGGGACCACATGTGGCTTTAGTGGCCAATATCACCATTGGTTTGCAGTAAGGCTGTCCACTCTTTGCATCTTCTACTTATGTTTTCTTCCTTCCTCCTTCCCTTTCTCTCTCCTTTCCTTCCTTCCTTTTTTCCTTTTTTCCTCTTTTCCTTTCTTCTTTCTTTTTTTTCCTTCCCTTCCATTATTCCTTCTGTACCTACTACTTCTCTTCCTTTTTCTTTTCCTCCTTCTCTTTCTCCCCTTCCTTTGGGAGCCAGTCATAATCCTGAATGTTGAAACCCTGAAAGATCAAAATCCCAAAAATATAACTCTGGAAAAAATGATTTAAAAATTATTTAAAAGATATTTATTTACATTTTTAAAAGGAGAATTATTAGAGAAACATATAAAAACACGACAGAACAGGTCATAGGCCACTTTACATCACAAACTAGGCAATAATAACACATTTTTGCAAGCATAAACACTCAGGTATACTAATGACAATTGCATTGGCATAACTGTTATCAGCAGGCAAACTGTATTTGCAAGATTCAAATGGGGAGAAGTATAAATGCATAACACTATGGTTGGTATGTGTGCACCCAGCTTTATAACTGCTGTCATCTGAAATACTGTGATGGACAACCTAAGTCTTTTGATGAAATTAATCAAAAACCATAATGAGTCATCACTGCTTATGCAGTTGCCAAAAAGCTGAGATCCTGAGAAATTTTCTTTTACAAGTGTAAATGTACTAAAAGAACATCTCTGCATTTATTGAGGAAGTCTCAACATTGTTACATTGAGAATCAGGGAAGCCAGTGGTGTAACTGTCAGTACGAAGATGAAAGCCTCAGGACCCTGGAGGGCTGCTTGTGGAAGTCCTGGAGTCCAAAGGCTGGCGAGCCTGGAGTTCTGATGTCCAAGGAAGCAGAAGAAAAGTCTATCCCAGATCTCAGGGAGAGATCAATTCACTTCCTGTATTCCTTTTCTCCAGATCTCTGGCCAATTGGCTGTTGTCCACCATGTTGAGGGCAGATCTTTCCCTCCTAGTCCACTCAGACTCACACAGTAATTTCCTCTGGAAATGTCTTCAGAGACACACCAAAGCCATGCTTTGCTAGGTTTCTAAGTTTTCCTTTATCAAACCCAGCCCTTGTCAATATGGCACCCATAAGCATCCTCTTAAGCCATAGTTAATTTCCAAATAAAGACAATAGCATGACAATAGTTCCATGTGACATGATGCAACTATCCTGTGAATTGTAATTTCCTGCACTTTAGGCATTAGAGATTTTGGAATCTTTTGTGATTTCAACATTCAGGATTATGACATTTGAGATTCTTTCTTTCAGAATCGTAATCCAAACCTCTTTCTCTATCTTAACTCTCCTCCTTTTTCTTGTTTGTCTTATCTTTTTCCTCCTGTTATTCCCTCTTATTTCTTCTAATCTTTCCTCCTGCTCCTCCTCTCCCTCCTTTCCTTCTCTGGTAAGAATGTACCTCTAGTTTTGGAAGAAAGTAGGTCAGGAGAATTCATTTGAGAGTCAATCTGGATGGGCTGCATGTATTCTAGAAAACGAGGGCTTGTGATAATTGAAAAATATTATAAGACAAACTTTGACAGATTAATCACATTTTAATTAATCCTACTCATTTTTGCAGTGATAAGAGAGTTTCTTTATGTCCTGTGTCACATTTCTTTAGGCCTTTTATGGCTTAGAACAAGTGAGTTTAGTTTTTAATTAACTATGTGTAGCCAATGAGACAGTATTGCCAGTGTCTTTTCATGTGCCTTATTTCGTCTTTTAAAAATAGAATTGAGCACCAGCAAATCTAATGTCTTGTTTGGTTTAATTTTATTCATTATTTTTAATTTTTTAAAGATTCCTCTGTTCCATGTATGTGGGACATGATTTAAAATATTTTCTAATTTCAGTGATTAATATAACCATTTCCCTAAAATTCAATTATTTCCTGATTAAATCAATTCTCTTTAATCTTAAGATACCAGGATTTTTACAATATTAAATATTCTGTTTCTGTCATTTCATAACAGATTTGATTAAAATTCATGTAGGTTGTTAAAGCTGCCTGTTATCCTTAAAACTTAATAGTACAGTGAAGTGGAATGAAAGATATGTAAATAACTACAAGCATACCTCGGAGATATTGTGGGTTCAGTTCCAGACTACTTGAATAAAGCAATCTGGCAATAAAGTGAGTCACACAAATATTTTGGTTTCCCAGTGTATATAACAGTTATGTTTACACTATATTGTGGTCTAATAAGTGTGCAATAGTACTATGTTTAAAAGATCAATATGAAAGCCTTAATTAGAAAAACCACTTTATTGCTAAAAAATGCTAATATCACCTGACTCTTTATTGAATCATAATCTTCTTGCTGGTGGAGGGTCTTGCCTCAGTGTTGATGGCTGCTGACTGATCAGGCTGGTAGTTGCTAAAGGTTAGGGTGGCTGTGGCAATTTCTCAAAATAAGACAACAATGAAGTTTGCTACATTGATTGACTTTTGCTTTCATGAACAATTTCTCTAAAGTATGTGTTGCTGTTTGATTGCATTTTACTCACAGTAAAACTTCTTTCACAATGGACTCAAACTTCTCAAACCCTGCCACTGCTTTATCACCTAAGTAAATGTGATATTCTAAATCCTTTGTTGTCATTTCAACAATGTTCACAACATGTTCACCGGGAGTAGAGTCCCTCTAAAGAAACCGATTTCTTTCCTCACCTATAAGAAGCAACTCCTTATCTGTTCCAGTTTTATCATGAGATTGAAGCAACTCAATCACATCTTCAGGCTCCACTTCTAATTCCAGTTCTTTTGCTATTTCTACCACATCTACAGTCACTTCCTCCACGGAAGACATGAACCCTTCAAAGTCATCCATGACGGTTGGAATCAACTTCAAACTTCTGTTAATGTTGCTATTTTGACTTCCTCCCATGATCATGAATGTTTTTAACAGAAGAACATTCTTTTCGGAAGATTTTCACCTTATTTTCCTCAGAGCCAACAGAGGAATAATTATGTATGGCAGCTATAGCCTTAAAAAATTGCATTTCTTAAATAATAAAAATTGATGGTCAAAATTACTCCTTGATTCTTGGCTGCAGAATGGACGTTGCATTAGCAGGCATGAAAACAACATTAATCCTCTTATACATCTGTATCAGCATTGGCTGATGAACACTGAGCATTGGCTTCATCTTTTCAATGTGAAGTCACAAACTACATTAGCCCCTAACAAGACAGTCGGTCTGTCCTTTGAAGATTTGAAGCCAGGCATTGACTTCTCTCCAGCTATGAAAGTCCTAGATGGCATCTTCTTCTAATAGAAGACTGTGTCATCTACTTTGAAAATCTGTTGTTTAGGGTAACCACCTTCATTAATTATCTTAGCTAGATCTGGACAGCTTGCTGCAGCTCCTCCATCAGCACTTGCTTTTTCACCTTACACTTTTATGTTTTGGAGATGGCTTCTTTCCTTAAGCCTCATGAAACAACCTCTGCTAGCTCAAAAATTTTCTTCTGCAGCTTTGTAACCTCTCTCAACATTCACAGAATTGGAGAAAGTTAGGGCTTTCCTCTGGATTAGGCTCTGGCTTAAGGGAATGTTGTGGCTGGTTTGACCTCCAGACCACTAAAACTTTCTCCATACCAGCAGTAGGACTGCTTTGATTTCTTATCATTAGTGTGTTCACTGGAGTAGCATTTTTAATTCCCTTCAAGAACTTTTTTCTTTGCATTTGCAAATTGGCTGTTTGGCAAAAAAGGCCTAGCTTTCGGCCTATCTCAGCTTTTGATACGCTTTTCTTACTGAGCTTAATCATTTCTAATTTTTGATTTAAAGTGAGAGAACACAATTCTTGCTTTCATTTGAACACTCAAAGGCCATTGTAGAGTTATTAATTGGCCTACTTTCAATATTCTTGTGCCTCAGGGAATCAGGAGGCCCAAAGAGAGGGAGAGAGACAGGGAAATGGCTGGTCAGTGGAGCAGTCAGAACACACACAATATTAAGCTCACTGTTTTATGCGGCATGCTTTATGATACCCCCTAAACAATTACAATAGTAATAGCAAAGATCACTGATCACAGATCACCTTAACAGATGTAATAATAATAATAAAAAAGTTTGAAACATTGCAAGAATTATCAAAATGGGACACAGAGACACAAAGTGAGCACATGCTACTGGACAAATGGCACCAACTTGCCCTTCACAGGGCTGCCATGAACCTTCAATGTGTAAAACATGTAATACCTGTAAAGTGCACTAAAGCAAGTTTCCATAAAATGAGGTATGCTGTATTTACCCTTTCAACTACCATAAGTAGTTTATTAATTGTTCATATTGCTGTTGTAATAGAAATATTTCACTTTCAGTAAGAGTAGTGAATAAACCAAATTTTCATGTTGGTTTCACATAAAACAACATTACTATATATGCATGAAAATTTCAGGTTATTTAAATTGTTTTATTCTACTGCACACAAGGTACATGTACTATTTTGAAACTTTGGATTCTCTAGGTATTTCTAGGTATCTATCATCTATTTTGCCAACTATATAATTTATGTACTATTTTAATGAATGTAGAGTAATTACATATACACAAAGTATTTTTTAATAAATAGTACTTGTGATGTTACTCCTACCTTGATGTTTTATGAAACGTTTCTTGTGTTTCTTTTCTCCTTCTTTCTTGTTTACTGCTTATACTCGTTAACATTAAATAAAACTTGAACCTAGTCCTCTACCAAAAATTAATAATTTTGAGTAAGGAAGGGGCAGAAAGGTACTGTAAGGCGATTGAGAGCCACACATAGGATTTAGGCATCTCTGGTGGTGCATTCTACTTTTAGGATTCTGACAGGCACCTCAGCTTCCCCAGAACAGCAGTGGTATTTGTAAAGCACACCATATTTCAGCCAGGAAATTGCATTTGCTTAGTCAGTGGATGAGTGGAAATGAAGAAGTTCAAATCAGTAAAACTTTTGTGGAAAAGATAAGTCCAGAAACGGAATCTGAACTGAGCAGTGTCTTTTGAAATGGCCCTGTTGTCCCAGTGCCAATGATATTGATCTCTTTTACAATCAGCCAGGACCACCTTTCAGTTCCTTTTTTTTTTTTTTTTTTTTGGGTCTCGCTCTGTTACCCCGGCTAGAGTGCTGTGGCATCAGCCTAGCTCACAGCAACCTCAAACTCCTGGGCTTAAGCGATCCTACTGCCTCAGCCTCCCGAGTAGCTGGGACCACAGGCATGTGCCACCATGCCCGGCTAATTTTTTTCTATATATATTTTTAGCTGTCCAAATCATTTCTTTCTATTTTTAGTAGAGACGGGGTCTCGCTCTTGCTCAGGCTGGTCTTTCAGCTCCTTCACAAGGTATCCTCCAGTATTTGGATCCAAACTTTTTTCCCCAAAATTCACAGTGATATTTTACAGGGGATCTCTGTATACATTTGCTTAAAATATCATTTGAGAGTGTCTTCTTATGATGCAGTTTTTCAAAATAGAGTCAAAAATCATTATAATTTTCTTACATTGAAGTCCAACTTTTTTCACCAAATGATAAGAGTAAAAGAAAGACATCTTTTTTTCTCATTTGGTTGCCCTTTAAATACTATTTTATTTATATGTGTTCACTTTTTTATTAAAGACACTAGTAATCCAAGGATCCTTGACCTTCTGAGATATCCCTCTTTCTCTCAGCCCATCTTCTAATCTAATTCTGGCCTGGGAAGGCAATGTGTTTGGCATTTCCAACCTTTATATGTGGATGGAGTACAAAATTAGTCCTGCTGTTAAAAGTTAGAGACCCATTATAGTACACACTTACAGAGAACTTCAGACAGTCATAGAGTCCAATATTCCCTTTTTATGGCTGAATCAATATTATTAATACTTTTCATCTGCCTCAATGTTCTGGGATTTAGAGAAGTAGAAAGAAAAAAAATATTGAGCACTTACAATTTTCCAAACACTGTGCTAAGGGATTAATACAGTGATTTAGTGATCAAACAATCCCATAAAATAAAATGATCTGTTAGAATATATATTTTATAGATAAGCAAATTGAATTTTAGAGAGAATAAGAAACTCATTCAAAGTTATATAGAAATACAGGGAGAAAACTGAAATCCTGTATTCCAGATCAGTTTGACTCCAATAACCAAGATCTTTCCAAAACCTCAAAAGAATCCTACCATAACCACTTGTTGTTCCCATCCCTTGGACATGTGGGATGGATGGTGTCTACTAGCTGGAGATCAGCTCAAAATAAATGAACCTACCAGATCCGTAATGTAGTTCCGTATCAGAACTTGACCACAAGCACCAAACACACTAATGTTCACACACAAACACACAATTTCTCTCTATTAGACTTGAATGCTTCCCCCAGTCAAGACTGAGTTTGCCACATTTCTCTGTTAGGTTCATTAGATTGATGGTTAACCCCTTGAAGACCTTTTGCTAATTTGTCTTTTTGTGCCTGAGCTTCATCCCTATAGAGTCCTGGCTTTCTGTCTGATTCTTCTGGTCAAATCTGACTATCAAAGGGCCTGGTGTGCTTGCTGGTCAGGCCCCAGAATGTCCTCCACATTCCCCATGGCCTCCATCACGGGGTAGAAGTGTATTGGGATTGCCTTTACTCTGTGTAATTAAAGGTAGTTCATAAATCTTGAATTCCCCAATTTAAGAAATTCCCCATTTAACATTTCTTGATTTACGCCAAAGCATTTGTTTTCAGTAATCTTAGTCACCATGCTGATTCAATTACTCACGGATTTCTGCATTTCTTAGTTGGCCAGCCCACACAGCTCTTTTTATTTTTCATCTCTCAGCTTTTAAATAAAAAAAAATAGTAAACTCCAGGAATGAGTGACAGAGGAATGTAGGCTTTCATTATTAGGTTGACAAAACAAGCCATTTTATTTGTTGGGAGCTCTGATATTATACCAGGATAAAAGTGGAGAATTTTTTTTGAGGCTTTCCTGCTAAGGGACTCAAAAAGAGAATGACTTTAATTATTTAGTTTGTACATACACCACCCTTGAAAGTGGTGTGAACATTTTAATTGCATAGGAGATACAATGCAATTATGGCCTCTTCGGAGGGAAATGACAGCAGTGTTAGTAGCTCTCAATGCTGAATTGCTTCAGATGAAATATTTGCTGCTGCTTTCGGATTATATTTACTATGGGAGAAGCAAAGACTATCACCGTGCCGCTCTGTCATTCTTTTTAAAGACTTTCCTAGAAGTTAGACTTCTAAAAGCCTGCAGGAACAAAGTGGAGAAGCACCCAACATATAGAGGAAGTGAGAAATGTTTGCTGCTGAAAAGAACAAACAGCATTTTCCTGAATATAGATCCACTCTCCTTATTCATTTGCTTCTAATGATTTCTTTGCCTGAAGTGACACCTCTATCTTGGTAAACTCTTGAAGAATACTTCAAGACCCTGCTTAGACATTGCTCTTTGCTGAAGCCTTCTTCAATTTTCCTCTTTCCCCAAATCACTGCAAATTCATTCACTCATTTAGTCATTCATTTATTCAATAAACCTTTCTAGATTATGTACCAGAGACTGGGGCTATAAATACTAAGAAGGCTTAATCTCTCTCCTCTAGAATTTTATAATCTATCTGGAGAAGATACATATGTTGAGGAGAAAAACTACAATAGCTATCAAAGCTTCTATTACAGAAGCTTTATAAAGGATAATGAGCTCATAAAGGCAAACACTGTTAATCACTTTGGGGAATTAGTGAAAGTGTCATAGAGAAGGTGACTGCTTTTCTTTTCTTTTTATTTATTTATTTATTTTTTGTAAATTTGGTCTTGAGGTCTCTCTCTGGATATTGGCTATAAACTCGAGCCCTGACCTGATGGGGCTCCAGGGAATTTGGTCGTGGATGTTTACAGTGTGCCTTTCCCAGGACACTTTTTTATTCTAAAAGACACCCTCATTCCTAAGAGTCTGACCCATGACCGGGTGTTTGTTTCACAGGAAACTTGTTTCTACTGCCAGACATCTTTGTGGCTCTTGTCCAACCTGTTTCCAGTTTATTTCTACCAAGACAGCCACTCTCTAGGAGAGCCCTGACTGGGAAAGAAGTTAGGTTCAGATGTGTCCGTGAGGTGAGACACAGAGGAGGCAGCACAGCAAAACACATGAAATAGCAGCAGCAGTTTATTACTCACAATCCATGAGAGAAGACGGGTACTGGTCAGGGCCGATGGGAAGGTTGAGGGCCCCTGTGCTAAACCAGCAGCTAGGAGCCAGAAAGAGACAGACTTGTGGGCCGAGGCCTTTACTGGGGTCCAGGCTGTTATCTAAGCAGGTTTCCCATGGGGAGTTCTAATTGGGGGGTTTAGAACAAATCCTGTGGGGCCACACTGTAACCTCAGAGTAGTCACTGTGGCATATCTGCAAAGTCCATGTGGGGTGTGGGGGTCAGTGGGGTGAGTCTGCTGTGTTTATCTGTATGTCCCACGGAGAAGTGGTGACCAGGAGGCAGTTGTATAGGGCAGATACCTGAATTGACCACATTAAGATATTGGGAGGAGGCAAAAAGCTGGAAACTATGTTGGGAGTGACTAAGCCCTGCTTTTGCATGTATTCAGAATGGATGCTGAGGCAACATAAAAATCACAGGTACTCATTACAGTGGCATATGTGGTTATATTGAGGAATGTGCACATTTGGCCAGTGTAGCTGAAGCTCTTGGTGGCCTGCCCGTATTTTATTTTCCTACAACATTGTGCAAACTGGCTCAAACATCATTAGAGCTGGTTCTTTGCTCACCCTCAAAACAGGCTGCACATGCTGGAAAATGTTCCTTCCCAAGCAGCCCTCAAGCACAAATAATACGGTGTATGGTCAGGAGGAAGGTCCAAGGCTGGAGTGATAAATATAGCAGTGAGTGGATAAGCACCACACCTCCCTCACTGGTGGGTGAGATAACTGTGAAGAGTGTTTACTACAGTGATTGAAAGTTCTCCAGGGAGAGCAAACTCCAGTTACCCCTAGTAGTGACTGGCTTTACGGTGTATGTTTACCAGCTAACTTCCCTTCCCTGTTTCACTTCCTTATTCTCCTACTTCCCAAAGAAACTACCTGCGTGTTGTTAAAGGATAATTTTTTAAAAAGTGAAATCAAGACTCTCATGTAAAATAAATACATATCAAAGGTTTTACTTTACTTATTGATGAAGGAACTGGTAAGATGTCACAGCTGAATCAAAGGTAGGATTGTCTGACAATACAGGATGCTCAATTTGAATTTCAGATAAACAACTTATAATTTTTCAGTATAAGTATATCACAAATATTGCATGGGACCATATTTATGCTAAGAAAAGGACTGCTTATTTGAAATTCAAATATGGCTGGACATCTTATATTTTTATTTAATAAATATGATCACCTTATTCAATGGAGAATTTTAACTACTGCATAGAGATGCCACATAAGGCATGTTGTGAAATTAATTTACAAATAGATGCAAAACTGGGAGAACTGATCAATATCTACAGGACATTATCCATTTGCATTCCACTGGATATACTCTATATGTATATGGATAGGAATCGCTTGCATTACCACATTTTCCATAACTTGCAGAGTTGTGAAATAGCTCAAAAACAATGACAGGTAGAGATAACTTAGGAGGGTGAACGAGACGGGGCACTCAGTAGTCTTTTTGTTTTTTTTCTGTTTCAAAATCTTTTGCAATTTTTCATGACAATAGGAATTCTTGTCAGGGAGTCTGCTTCTGGAAGAACATAAACTAAGAAACTGTGTTGGGGACAGATGAGAAGATCATTTTAGAAAATGGAGCAGGATGAAGGTGCACTATCCAAATGGCATGGGGTATATGGAGGGTTGCGTTGAGTGGTAAGAGTGTAGTGGCAAGTGGGGACCTGGTAATTAAGAGCCTTGTGTGTCATGCTGAGTAGCTTGAGCTGTATCATGTAGCAAATCTGGGGCTACTGAAAAGACAACAGAATCATATGTGCATTTATAAAAATCAATTGAACAATAACATAAAGCATGGATTTCTGGAGGTAGAAAAAAGAGCTAGAAGAGGCAATTGGTACAAAAATAGAGGAGGAAGGAGAAGATTGAATTAGAGGAGTTATCTAGGGATTGACTAGTCTGGGGGTTGAATTAGAGGAGTAGTCTAGGGATTGCTATTCAAGTTCTGCTCAGGGATGGTAGTACTGTTAGCAGAGATAGAGTATTAAGTCCTTGGTCCAAGATACTGACTTCAGCTTTGAATAAATCAATTATCTCTCAGCAGGCAGCTGGATATATGGTCTGGGATTAGGATAAAGATCTGGGCTAGAAATGTAGATGTGGGAGTCCTAAGTGAGATTAGAACTGTGAGAGTGAATCAAATCAATGAGGAGAAGATGAGCAAGGGTAAGACATCAAAGGATGGGCAGAAGTATTAATAGAAAACAGGCAAATGACATTGAAAAGCAACGCTGGACACTAGAAGAACCAGAAGGGTGTGCTCTGACAGAGCCCAGAGAAAGAGGACAGAGCTTCAAGGGTCAGGGAGCAGGCAACTATGTCAAATGTCAGGGACAGGTGTGCCAGGAGGAATAGTGCACTGCCATAAAGTGTTGCCCATGAACCACTGGGACAGCGTTTCCCATAGTACATCCTAATGTACAAAAACTCAAGGGTTCATGTCTGAATAAGCTTGGGAACTGTTTGGCACCATATTCCCCTCTTGTAGATTTAAAATAACACCATTTAGATGACTCTGAGAAATTCTACCATGTTTCTCCTAGAATAAAACACAAAGAGGGTTGTGATTTAACATTATTTAGTCCAAAAGTTTTAATCTTACTTGAACTTGAATCATTTTCTATGACCTACTACCTATTCATGTACCATGGAACATGTGCTTCTGGAAAAAAATGCACTAGAATTAATGAAGAAACAAAAATATAGGGAAAAACAGTTGACAAGTGAAGAAATACAAAATGTTTAATAACCATACTAACAACTTACAATTACTGGTACTTGGTCATTCTGCCAGGTCCTTTATAGGTATTATTAAATTTAAACTTCACAGTGATTCTATAAGATGGGTACTATTATTAGTCTCATTTTAGTGATAAAGATACTGAAGATATATAGAGAAGTTAACTAACTTGCCCTAGGTCACTCAGCTAATTAATGAAAAAATAAGCCTTTGAACTCAGGCATCCTAATTCTGAGCCTGTCTTCTTGGAACACAACCAATCTCTTTGCTTACACATTGTCTATGGAGCTTTCATAGCTACAGTAGCAAAACTGAGTAGCTGGAATAGACAGAAAGGCCTGTAAAAACTTACTTAAAAATGTACTATTTGGCCCTTTACAGAAAATGTTGGCTGACCCTTGTTCTATAATAAAGGGCAGGTTCCCTAGAGAAAAAATGAGGGTAGGCTTAAAGGTTGGGGGTCACAGATGACATTATTATCATACGATGATGCAGGGCTTGGGAAAATGGAGGCAGGCAGTTTAGTTAATGTAAGCTTGCTATGAATACTGGTATGAAGAGTCAGCACGCAAGGTGGGTATTGTGTCTGAAGCAGCAGTGTTCAGTTATACAGAAGAGACATTATTCAAGACAGCAAAAAATAAAGGGGTGAAACAGCATCATTTTATTTTCTGAATATGACTCCCAAGACTCAAGGAATTAAACTGCAGAAAATACAGCTAGTCCTTCTGTACAATGGACAGTCGTCAAGCCTTCACTTTCACCCTCTTTCTCACCAAATGATCTCTCTCCTCTAGTTTGTTTCTGCCTCTTTTTTCTCTATAGGGCTGCTCTGCTCACTCACTTCTGCCTTTACAAAGTTGCCTTCAAATGGTAGTCTACCAAGGTCTACATGACCTCCCACACTACAACATGTGCCTGTTTTAAAATCTTGGAGGGAAATCTTATTGTTCCACCCTGGGAAAGCACATGACTCAATGCAGTGAGTTGTAACCAAGGGTCAATTTACATGGTCTACACCCCTTCAGATCTAAAGGGGAAAAGTATTAGGCATTCATTCAAAAAAGTTTTCATAACATTTCTATTACATGCCAGGCCCTGTGGTAGAAGCACTATGAGAGGGAAAACAGCCATCAGCTGGAGGTTGTTGGGGTAGGAAGGTCCACAGAGCAAGGAAGAGCCAGGTTTCAGTTAGAACAAGGTGAAGGAAACTTTTAGAGATGAAGTGGATTTTGTTGATGAAGGCTCATGAATTTGAGAGGGTACATTGGATTGGAGTGGGGGGCTGGGGGACAGTGGAGATGGAGTCAGAACAGGAAATGGCTTTTGTACCTAGGTGTCCTGGTAGAGATGCCTATGATTTTCTTACTATGATGTTGCAAGAAACAAAGTTTGTTACAGAAACAATATTCCCAGCCAGTGGTCAGAAGCCTATGTATCTTTATTACCTGTATCCTGAAGACCTGCCATGACCTCTCTAAAACTTTCTTTTCCATTATCTCCTTTATATTTCTCCACTGCATTCAACATTATCAGAGATATAATACATATTTATTTATTTCATTTTTTTTTTTTTACTGTATTCCCTGCTAAAATACCATCTTCATGGGAACAGGGACTTTGTTTTTTACACTGATACATTTCAAGTACCTAGAACAGTGCCTGGCACACAGCATGGGCTCCATACATGTTTGGGGAATTAAGGAATAACTGAATGAATTAAGTAATGAAAGTTGAGTGCATACTTTATGATGGCGTGTAACTGTGACTGGCTTACAAGATAAGTGCTGTCTACTCCATCTCTGGCTCCTTAAGTGCATACATCTGCAAGAAATAATATAGACATTAGTGCTTGCTCCAGGCATATCTCTCTTCTTCTATATTTCTATTCTTGTCTCTCTTCTCCTTGGTATTGGGTCTTAGAATTCTTTATCTTCTTCTGCAAATCTTTCACTGCTTCCCTGTTTGGTAAGACATTAGTACTCTTGGGTAATCTGTCTAGTCTTCCTTCTTGATTGATAATTCTCCAAAAGTGGTTGACTTCTGAGTCCTCTGCAGATACACACAAGAGATATTCTTTCGTTCCTGGGTAATTATCACCCAATGGGATGGAAATACTGACCATTCTAATTACCACTTACAGTCTTACTTAAGATTTCTCTCCTCCAATCCAGAATTCAAACTCCTTAATTTGCTAAAAAGCCTTCTAGGTTGCAAGTGTAATGGGATATTCAGATAAGAATCTTTACATCTTGGAATTTTACTAGAGACTTCAATTCCTGTGTATAATAGAACAGGTGTGAGATACCCCTGTATTTTAAAATAAGGAGCTAGAATACCTAAGGAGAACATGCCAAGAGATTGTGAAATGAGCTATGCCTATACAAGCCAAATATCAACTTCCCGCCTATGTGAAGGATTGCAATTAGATTTGGGAGACAGAATTTCTTTGGGGAGAGCCATTATAGTATTAAGGATGTTCTCTTCTTCTCTCACGGTGGGAGAGGAGGTGAAGGCTTCTTATATTAAGCCAAGTGAAGGAGCATCAATAAAACAGCTCAGAGAGCTTGATATGCATCCCTCAAGTTTGGAGAACACAAGGACTGCTGTTTGATTCTGCTGGGAGAGGCCTAAAAGCAAAAGGTCAGGTTAGGTGGGCATGAGGCAGTGGAGAGAAGGGATGTAAGTGCCTTGGGGGCAAGATGCTATATTCCCATCAATGGAGAGCTAAGGTGCACATATTCTGGAGACTAGACCCAGAGCTGACTTAAAGTTGTTTAAAGGGAATCTCGTTTAAGGTGTTGGCCCAGACAGGCCAAGTTATCCCTGAAGAAGGGGAGTTTGTGGGAAGTCTGTGGGTTGAGAAAGGAGGTGTCATAAAAGGCCTGTTAGTTTTCAGAGTGCTTCAGCAGGCATATTCCAGCAGAAGAATCTCTCTGAGAACACCATCCAAGCTCCCCATGAGATTTTAAAAAAACAAAAAGGCAAATATTAAAAAAGAAACAATATTCATATGGGTTACAATTATACCAGCACCATAAGATTATGCTCATACTTCTCTCTGCCTGGGGTTCTGAAGTGGCCTCCAGCACAGGCAGAAGGAGGTAGAACAAGAAATATTGACAAAACCAACCCAGTGCTCTCCCTCACTGCAGGTTCCAGGCCCCAAAATGGACTTAGCTGAAGCAGGGGATCAATTTGAAATCAAATAATATTTTGGAATTTTATCAGTTTTACTGGATTAGATTGTTTAATGCTTAGGAATGACAAAATTTTTATCTATCTATCCTTTAGTACGTGTGACCTAGTCAATAAGTGTAAGAATAAGAATATTATACTTGTAAGAAGAATTCAACATTATCCATGATAGCAAAAGGTAAAATAAAATAAACAACACAAATGCTTATTGGTAGAAAAATTTGAAAATAATAGGTTGTGGTATATCTTACTGAATGGAATGCTATGTAGCAGCAAAAATGAATAAAATACAGGTACATTCAATAATAAAGTTGAGTTGTAGTTATAGAATATCCAGGGTGAAAAAGTAGGTCCCAGAGGACTCCTTACAGTTTACTATCGTTTCTTATAAGGTTAAAGAAAATAAAACTAAATAATATATTGTTCATGAATATATTGAGAGATAAACTCTGAAAAGAAGGCAAAGGAATAAGAGGCATATAATTCAGGATCATGCTACCCTCTGGGGGATAGGCAGCAAGGTAGAGGGATGGGTTATACATACAAATAAATTCTTGGCAATGTTCTAGCTCTGGGGTTGGTTGGGTTGTGGGGGTTCATTCTCTTATTAATATAAATGATAGATGCAACATAATATAATAAAAATGCACATGCAGGAAGCATTTATAATTATAATTATAATTAATCTAGTTCTGCACATCTGTGTTTTACATTAAAAAAAAAATAAAAAGACAAAGCTTGAAGACCTAGTTGATGTTTCCAGCCACAGCTGGGGCAGAATGAGTGTACAAAGTATTAATAAGTTGAATGAGTGGGAAGAAGAATAAATATTCCCTTTTGCTTGCATCTAAGCCATCCAGCTTGTTCAGAGTTGTCTTTGTCCTAGCTCACAACATGTAAGGGGAGAAGCTCTGACTGGCTGTGTTAAATATGGTAACATCCTGTCAAAGTCTAAGGGCAAGGTGAAGATGAAAACTGAAATGTCAGGGCTGTATTTGTATAAACCAAATGGAAGTGATCTGAAAGACTAAAGAAAAGGTTTTATCATCAACTTAATTATGGATCTTGATGTTAATGCTGACGTTTGTAGTTTTTTCTTTGTCAAGTAAAGGTTATTCTGTCAATGAATAAAGAATAGAGGGTGACTTGCCAAAGATAAGGCTCTGAGGTGGTTCCAAAGGATCTATTAATAATTAGAGAGAGTGAGAGGCTTTAAAAAACAGAGTAAAGAAAAAATTGAGAGCTCCTTAAAGAAGACACTCTTCTCAATTTTACACAGTGATTTTGCACATAAAATTATCCCATAATATAATGGAAATAGAGACATTAGAACTTGTTATTGAACAACATAGCTTTCTCTAATATCGTTAAGTCCCTGAGAGGAAAGAGAAAGGCTCAGACGTGCCTGAATTGGTGAGACATCAGAAGGGGTATTGGTTAGTAGGTTTGGAAGGACCTCAACCAAGAAAGGCTTGAATATCAATCAGAATCCCTGTGGCCCCAAAAGCCTAGATCGTCTCTCATCCACCAGCAGCTTGAGGACAGGACATTTTGATATTAACTTACTACCAGAATTGGAAAATGGTGCACATGGCTTGAGTATAACGAGGGTAGAGACAGATGGAAAACAAATCTCAGAGGGCCTGGATAAGGTAGCAGTGAATTCTCAAACCCATTCTGTAAAATCAGGTAACTAAGATGGTTCCTTCTTTTTAGCATCTCTTATTCTGTTGATAACTATCATCTTTCCTTGGGCTGCAAAGCTTGCTGATGGAAAGATTCTGCCTGGCTGGTGTCAAACGTACAGATGTCTGCTCTGGCTCCAAGATGATGCAGCATTTTAATGAGATTTGGAATTGTATATATAGGTCTCAGTTTAATGACAATGGAAAAAATGTTCACGTGTTTGTCCTGGGAGGTAAGGGAAATGACTACAGTGCATCAATTATTGACATGTTCACAAGGATGGCTGCCTGGGAAAACTGACTTAGGAAATTAGAGATAACCCAGATCAATTTAAAAGTGATTCCTAGATCATCTGTATGAAGTAGCCAACCAGGGTATTTAATGGAGCAGATGGGCTCTTGGAATGTGGCAAAGAGCATCTGGTGACAAGAGTCTGCTGTCTCTGACTTCTAGTCATTTAAATTTTAAATTGGGGAGGAGGAGAAGCAAAAAGATGTAAAAGACTGCCTGATTCCAGAGAGTACTATTGATTTTTCCCCACATTCAACAGATGTTTACCTTGGTAATGTCACACCATGGTCAGCAATTATGTGAGATTAGCAGGCACTGATTTCTAGGGCAGCCGTTATGGGCACTGAAGTGGTTTTCAAATGGGTAGTAGCATTTAGTCACTGTATGAGGAAATGGTTAAATAGCTCAGCAAATAAGTCACATTGCCTTGTTTAGGTACCCACGACAGAAAAGCACAGGAATAATTTACAGCCATTGCTAAAGCTGTATTGTGTAATCTGCCAAGGCTGGAGTTAGCCAAGAGGCCCAAGTGGGCGAACCAAGCTCACTGAGATACATGTCGGAATAAAAGAATATAATCAACTGTCAAAGAAAATATCCCATGGGCCATTTGCAGTGATTATGGCAGTTTTTCCTTTGTAGTCAGCTGGAGGGAAGTTAAACCTCATTTCTGTCAACCCCTTGAACTTCCCAAGTAGAAAACTTGGGACTGGGGAGACAACTGTGTGAGGTAGATCACTCCTGAAATAGAGCAGACAGCTTATGCCATCCATGCATGAGAGCAGGCTCAGAAGAATGCTTCGACAGCTTTCTAAGCCATGCGTTCTTTCAATAAACCATTGCATTTACAAGCAAGAGCATCAGTCATGTACTTTGGACATTCAAATTTCTTTGTGAGAGTTGTTCAGGTAAGCAGAGACATTTGACAGATATCAGCTATCAAGACTGCCTGGATATCACATTTATGGAGGGTAGCAGTGGTAGGGATTGAAGCAGGTCCAAACAGACGTGGTCAGTGTCTGGGAAGCAGGTCATTCAGGAACAGCCACCCCTCTTGAGTTCATTTATTTGTGTTTCTTTTTTGCACATATATATATTTTGTGAATATAGAGGAAAGTCAGTAAATATTGATAATTGTACAAATGCGCAATGACTGAGAGAATTTTCTTCAGCAGGATGTCTAAGTTATAATATCAATAATAGTGGTTTGTTCCATGATGAATGGCTGGCCGTGGCTGACCCTGCGCTTACTTGTGAGGTTATGGCCAAGAGAAGATTAGAGACACCCAGGTAAATCTTGTCCCTGACTTAGGCTGGGGCAGCAATGTGAGGATTACCTACCAGGCTGTCTTTTTTGTGCTAGGTACAAAATAACTCCTGCAGGAGAAACAGACAAAGGTACAAGTGAATAAGTTTACATGTGGTTTCCTCTGGGGACTTGCATTCCCCTGGGGGAAAGGGAGGGCGGCATCTCAATTTTTCTCCATGTATTTTTGTCTTGTTTGATTTTTTCTTTTTTTGCCAAGGGCATGCATGTGTCTAAAAGGGAACTGGTATCCAAAGACTATAAAAATCTCTGTGTTCTAGCTCAGAAAGTTCTTTGTGGAATCAGAGACTCGTTTTTTGTTGTTGTTTGTTTTTTGCCTCTTTTTGCTCCTTCTGACCTTGAGGATATACATGCTGTCAAATGTGCTTAAGAGAAACAGAAAAATGTATTGTAAAATCTGGATGCCAAATATTTAATATTTGAGTTACATCTAAGCAGTTTTTCAACTTGTATGTGGCTTAAGATATATATATTTCTGTACTATTCGGTTAAAAATGAATCAGTTAAGTCAATTAGACTTGTGAAATATTGGGAACAACTTTGCTTTTGTTTAAGTTTCCCACTGTGTGCTCACTCGGATTTAACATTCTTTCACTCAGTTTCTAGTATGTGCAAAATATTGTTCTAGGTATTCTAAGATGAATTAGATATAAATGCTGCCTTTAGAAGTTTACTTCCAATTATTGGAAAATACAAGGTTGAATAAGTGCTAGTCAGAGGTAAAAAAATAAAGATCTATGGGGTGCAAAGGAATGTGTCATAGTGCTAAAGAACATCTTGTTGAAGATAATATTATTTTTCATGAAATGGTTATTATTTCCAAGAGAATAATATATTAATACCTTATCTCATACTAATAAAACGATTAAGACTACAATTTGTAGTGGGATAGAAATAGCACCACGCTGGTTATCCAAATATCTGGATTTCAGTGCCAGCTCTTCTATGGGCCAATTGTATTGGGTGGGTGGTTGGCCATCATCAGGCTTAAGGTTCCTCTCTGCTCCCCTCTCTTGCCTCACTCCATACTTAGGAGGGGGCACCTATAGAGGTGAGTATGAGTCTAAGGATCACTATTGGACCATTGAGCTGTGGTGGAGTTTGTCACATGGTGAAGGGGAGGGTTAATATTCCAAGCTCTTGGGTTGAGTGTTCTTTTTGGAACTGTTTTGGAAATCATAACTATGGTATCTTCTTTTCCTTCCCCATAATTGGGTAGTAAAAGCCTTCAGGGTCTCTTTTATCTAAAAAGGAAGGGCTTAGAAAGCCCATGAGAATCACAGTACTTCCTAAAGAAAGGAGACCTGAAGATTATCTTAGGCCTACAGGTTCAGGTCTTTAGGTGAGACATTTTCTTTCCTCCAGCCTTTACCCAGGAATTTTTTTCAGCATTGGAGTGCTAAGATCTGGATCAGAGAATTGAAAATTGGATGTGGTCTAGAGGCGGAAAGAGTAGACAAAGCCAATGAGGTGGCTTTTAATTTCAGTTCTAAGCTCATTTATTTGAGGCCAAAGGCTTATTTGTAGCTCTTTGGGGCCTTGTCCAACCAACTAGGTAAGTCCAAAATCATTTGAGAAAAATACCTCATTCAAATAAAGGAAATAATTTTGCCTAGACTATTGTCTTATTGTCCTTGGGACCTTGGGGCAGTGAAGGGAGGATGGTTGAGAATTTGTGTTTTCAGAATAATAAGACTGGCCATTTTTGTGTTTGTTTTTTTAGAAATGAGACTGACTGAGTTCCGATTTATTTCTTGTGTCTTTTATTTCTTTTGTTTTTAGTTTTACATATATCCATCCTGTAATATGTCAAAAGCAGAGGCATTGAGGAAATAGAGAGAGGTGACTCAGAGCTATATGGGGGCTTGTTTCCACCTAGGACCTACTGAATCAGAATTTCAGGGAGAGGAATAGGCACAAGTAAATAAACTACAAACAAGGCTTTCCAGGTGATTCCATACTTCCCCAACTTCCCATTCCCAGTCCTGGTCGAAAATCACTGGCTTGATGTGGAAGATAGGTAGAAGAAAATTAAATATACTTCAAGACAGGATGAATTTCATTCTAAAAGGGATCTCATTACCTTGCACTGGGAAGCAGAGGTAACTGTGAATTTTAGAATATCTATGGCTTTGAGATGGACCTTAAAGCATGAGAAAATGTCAGTAAGAACAGAATGACAAGACTTGAAAATGCTGAGTAGATATTTTGATGATAGAAGAGGGAGGGAGAACGGTATTTTCTGATTTTTCTCCTTTGACAAAGAGAGTATCCACATAGGGAAATATGTAGTACAGGAGCCAGGTACAAATATATTAATACAGAGCTGCAAACAAAAGTCTATGTAAGTCTACTTATCTGAGTTGGCTGACAATACCTTCACAATTGATGTAGCTCTACTATAAATTCACCCTGCTTTTCTTCATACTCAAGCCTACCATAAACAATATGTATTATACATTTTGACTAGACTTGAACAAGTAGATGGGATTTCCAAGAGCCAATTCAGTATAATTAATTTAAATTTTAAAAAGAAGCACAGCCATCTATGAAATATTAATTAAAACAAAAACCCATTATGAGAAAAGTACTTAGGATTTCTGGAATATCCTATCAGGGCCATTATTTTTCATTTCAGCTGACACTTCAGTGTACATGATTTCCTGCATCTTGATGTCATTAGCCAGTACTTGGCTAAATGGATAGCATTTTCTTTGGGAATTTTGCCTAAGAAACTAGCTGTTGAATATTGTATTAGTTCCCTGTGGTTGCTGTAACAAATGACCACAAATGTGGTGGTTTAAAACAATAGAAATTTATTCTCTCGTGGTTCTGGAGGCCAGATGTCCAAAATCAAGGTGTCAGCAGGTGCCTCCCTCCACAGGCTTCATGGGAAAAGCTTTTCCTTGCGTCTTTCAGCTTCTGGTGGCTACAGGCATTCTGTAGCTTGTAGACATGTCTCTCTGCCCCATGCCTTCTCCTGTGTGTGTCTGTCTTCCTCTGTTTTCTCTCAAAACCCCATTTTCCCTTCTTCTATAAGGATACTTGTGATGGCATTTTCAATTTCATTGATTTCTGCTGTCATTCTTATTTCTTTTGCTCATTTGGGTTCAATTTGCTCTGTTTTTTTCTTTAACATTTCCTAAAGTGGAAGCCTAGATTATTAATTCAAATCTTTTTGCTTTTCTAATAGACACATTCAATGCTATAAATTTCATTCTAAGTACTGCTTTTACTGCATCCCTCAAATTTTGATGTTATATTTTTGTTTTCATTTAGTTTGAAATATCTAAAAATTTATAAAGATTTCTTCATTGTTCCATATGTTATTTATAAACACGTTCTTTAATCTCCAAATATTTTGGGATTTTTCCAGCTATCTTTCTGTTATTGTTTTATAATTTAATTCCATTGTGGCCCAAAGCAGACTTTGTATAATTTCTATTCTTTTGAATTTGTTAAGGCATTTGTTATGGCCCAGAATGTGGTCTATCTTGGTGAATGTTCCATGAGAGCTTGAGAAGAATGTGTATTCTGTTGTTGCTGGATGAAGTATTCTACAAATGTCAATTAGATCTAATTATTTGACAGTACTGGCCAATTCAACTTTACCTCCAGTGATTTTATGCCTGCTGAATTTATCTCTAATTATAACAGTTAGATTTGTCTATTTTTCTTTCTAACTCTATCACTTTTTAATTCAGGTATTTTGACACTCGAATTAGGCATATACACATTAAAAACTATGATGTCTTCTTGGTAAATTGACCCCTTTATCATTATTGTAATGCCCCTATTTATCCTTGATAATTTTCTTTGCTCTAAAGTTGGCCTTCTCTGAAATTAACATAGTTACTACAGCTTCTTTTGGTAAATGTTAACATTTATTATTTTTTTCCATCCCTTTATTTTTAATCTATCTGTGTCTTTTGATTTAAGATGTGTTTGTTATAGACAACATATAGTTGAGTCTTTTTTTTTATCCACTGATAGTCTCATCTCTGTCTTTTAACCATTGACATTTGAAGTGATTACTAATATACTTGGATTAATATTTGCCATATTTGTTTTAACAGTTTTCTATTTTTTTTTTTGTTCTTTATTTCTTCTTTTTGTTACTCTTTCTGCCTTCTGCGGTTTTACTTATTTCATTCATTTTATCCATTTTTTTATTGCATCTGAATTCTAAGTCTTTTTTTTGTTGTTGTTGTTGAGACAGAATCTCATTCTGTTGTCCAGGTTGGAGTGCAGTGGTGTCATCGTCATCATTGCTCACTATAATCTCAAACACCTGGGCTCCAGCCTCCCAAGTAGCTGGGACTACAGGCATGCGCTATCATGCCTGGCTAAGTTTTATTTTTTGTAGAGACAAGGGTCTCATTAAGTTGCTTGGGCTGGTCTGGAACACGTTGCCTCAAGAGATCCTCCTGCCTCAGCCTCCCAGAGCGGTAGAACTATAGGCATGAGCCACCATGTCTGGCCTGTTTCTGGTTTTAAATTGAATATTTTAAATGATTCAACTTTCTTTCTTCTCTTGCATAACAATTATACTTCTTTAAAAATTATTTTGGTCGTTGCCCTAGAGTTTACAACATACATTTACAACTAATCTAAGTCTACTTTCAAATAGTACTATGCAACTTCATGAGTATTGTAGGTAACTTATGATAGGGAATTTCTGATTCCTCTCTTCCATTCGTTATTACTTTTCTGTCATTGCTTATATTCATAAGCTATAATTACCTAATACATTGTTGCTATTATTATTTCCAACAAACTGTTATCTGTTAGATCAATTAAAAAGAAGAAAAATAAAATATTTTATTTTACCTTCATTTTTTCCTCGTATATTGCTTTTTTCTTCTTTATGTAGATCTGAGTTTCTGAACTATCATTTTTCTTCTCTCGATGAACTTATTTTAACATTTCTTACAAGACAGGCCTACTAGCAACAAATGCTCTCTCTCTCTTTTTTAGCTGAAAGAGTCTTTATTTTTCTTTCACTTTTAAGGATAATTCAACGGGCAAGACAATTTTAGTTTTTAATTTTTTTCTTTGAACACTTGAAATACTTCATTTCACTGACTTGCTTGCATAGTTTCTGATGAAAAGTCCACTGTAATTTTGATCCTTGCTCATTTATTAATAATAATATGGTGGGTTTTTCCTTCTGGCTTCTTTCAAGATTTTCTCTGTGTTTTTTATTTTTATTTCAAAATATTAAGGGCATACAAATGTTTTTGATTACATGGATCACTTGTATGTTACTTGAGTCACGGCTATAAGTGTGCCCATCATCCAAATAGTGTTCATTGTACCTGTTAGGTAGGTTTCTACCCATCCCCTCCTCTCCCTTGCCCCTGCTTGATTTCCACTGAGTTTTACTTCCCTCGTGCATGTGTATGCTCATCAGTTAGTTCCAATTTAATAGCAAATACTTGTGGTGTTTGTTTTTCCATTCTTTAGATACTTCACTTAGGAGAATGGTCTTCAGTTCCATCCAAATTGTTGCAAAAGGCATTAATTCATCCTGTTTTTTATCGCTGAGTAGCACTCCATGGTAAACACATACCACACATTTTGTTAATCCACTCATGAATTGATGGGCACTTGGGTTGATTCCACATCTTTGCAATTGTGAATTGTGCTGCAATAAATATTTGGGTGCAGGTATCTTTCTGAAAAATGACTTTCTTTCCTTTGAGTAGATATCTAGTAGTGGGCTTGTCATGTAGAATGGTAGGTTTACCTTTAGTTCTTTGAGGAATCTCCCTACTGTTTTCCACAGAAATTGTTCTAATTTGCCCATTGTTAGGTTTGTTCCAGGTGGGAACTTGAAAAGTATGTATGGGACAGAATGCGGTTAATGGAAAACCGAGGTTTGTGAATTGATAGCCGCAGGGGTCTAATGAGTCCCGGAGGTTGTAAAATCTAACAGACAGCTGCAGTCAGCATTCCTATCCCACCTGATAAGGACGGAACTACTCTCCTCCCTTATCTATACAGGATGAGACTGACCCAGGGGTCCCAGAAATTGGTTGTTTGAAAAAAAAAAATATTGTGGCGACTGTTCTGGCCCAGGTACACACTCCCCCCTAAGAAACGCTCTATAAAACCCAAGGATTTCCCCTCCCTCAGGGTGGATGCTCTTTGACTTCCACTCATCTGCACCCAAATGCCCAAAATAAACAGCATTTTGCTACACATGAAGCTTCATGTGTCTCTCTCTTGGCTCCGGACCTAACACCCATGTCCCATCAACAGTGTATAAGTGTTCCTTTCTCTCCACATTCACACCATCATCTACTGTTTTTGGACTTTTTAATAAAAGGCATTTCTTTATCACCTGGGGTAAGGTGATATCTCATTGTGGTTTTTAATTTGCATTTCCCTGATGATTGGTGATGTTGAGCATTTTATCTATACGTTTATTGGCCATTTGTCTATCTTATTTTGAAAAACTTCTGTTCATGTATTTTGCCCAGTTTTTAATGGTTTTTTTTTTTTTTCTTGATGATTTCCTTGAGTTGTTTGTAGATTCTGGTTATTAGACCTTTATTGGATGGATAGCTTGTGAATATTTTCTCCCATTCTGTATGTTGTCTATTTGCTCTGTTGATTATTTCCTTAGCTGTGGAGAAGCTTTTTAATTTAATCAAGTCTCAGATATAAAACTATCCTCATACAGCCAACTGATCTTTGACAAAGCAGACAACAATATACACTGGGAAAAGAAGCCCTATTCAATAAATGGTGCTGGGAAATTTGGATAGCCACATGATCCATATCTCTTACCACTCACAAAAGTTAATTCAAGATGGATAAAAGATTTAAATATAAAGTATGAAACCATAAGAATTCTAGAAGAAATTGTAGGAAAAACTCTTCTAGATATTGGCCTAGGCAAAGAATTTATGACTAATACCCCCCAATGGTAATTACAGCAATAAGAAAAATAAATAAATGAGACTTGCTTAAATTTCTCTGTGTTTTTAATTTACTGTATTTTAAATATAATATGCCCAAGTATAGGTTTTTTTTGAATTTGTCCTGCTTGATCTCTGAGCTTCCTCGGTCTTTGGTTTGGTGTTCATTATTAATTTTGGAAAAATCTCAGCTGTTATTGCTTTTAATGTTATATTTCTTCTGATCTGTCATGTCTTTCTTCCCCTTCTGGTATTCCCATTATGTATATGTTACATCTTTTGTAATTGTCCCACATTTCTTGGATATTTTGTTCCATTTGTCTTGTTCTTTTTTCTTTTCAGTTTCAATTGGTGTAGCTTCAAGCTTATTGATTCTTTTCTTGACCGTTTTCAAGTGAGTCCATCAAATTTTTCATTTCATTTTTGTTTCAGTGTTTTTTTGATTTCTAGCATTTCCTTTTGATTCTTTTTAGAATTTTCATCTCTCTACTTACATTACCCATCTATTCTTGCATATTGTCCATTTTTTTCCATTAGGATTATTTTAATTTTCTGGTCTGATAATTACACAATCTCTGCCATGTGAGAGACTGCTTCTGATGCTTGCTTTGTTTCTTCAGACTGTTGATTTTTTATTTTTTTTGTTTGTGTCTTAGCATAAATTTTGTTAAAAGTCAGATATTATATACTGGGTAAAAGTAACTAAGGCAATGGGCTGTGAGGGTTAGGGTTTATATTTACCTGGCTAGGAATAAGGTTTTGTCCACTTTTTGCTGCAGCTGTGGATTCAAAGGCTAAAATATCCTCTAGTGTCCTGGTTTTTGCCTCCCTAGTTGTTTTGAGCTTTCCTAGAGATTCATCCTTAAATAGAGTGTGAGCTTTGCTGTTCTTTCAACCATAACTCCTGTTGTTATGCAGGAGCCCTATGGCATGATGGTAAGGTGTGGGGCAAGGGGAAGTATTCTATGATCCTAGGATTAATTTTTAGTCTTTTAGTGAGCCTGTGTCCCTGGGCTGTGGCCTTCACAGTGTTTCTCAGTTCATCCCCTTCATACCTTTTCTAAGACAGAAAAGCTAGAAGAGACTAGAGTTAGGTAATTACCTTCCTCCAGATAAGATAGGCTCTGATAAAATCAAAATTGGTTTGGCTATGGTAAACTGGTTTCCCGTGAGGGCAGGCAGTTGTTAAGGAGAACAGAGTACTCTGGACTTACTTCAAAAAAAATTTTTTTTCCCCAATCTCCTGCCAGAATCACAAAAAGACATTTCTCAGATCTTCATAGTGAGAATCCATTGAAACTCTTGGAGGTAAAACTGAAGAAGGGAGGTTTTATCTCTCAATTTTGTCAGTGTTTAGTCTCCAGCACATATTCTGGAGCAAATACCTGTAAGTGCTTTTACCAGACTCCAGCAGTGGCTTTCTGTTCCTGTTAAGCTGTGATTGGCTATTTTCATCTGTCTCTCCAGTTTTTAGGGTAGCAGCTTGCCTTGTGACCTCAATTCTCTGATGGGTCTAGGAAGAATTGTGATTTTCAGTTTGTTTAGCATTTTTATTGTTTTGAGTATGGAAGTGATGACCCCAATCTTTTTACATGTTGGACTAGAAACCAGATCATTATAAACTAGTTGTTATGGAGTGAGCATATTCATTAGGAAAGAGCTGCATTTACTAATCTCTAAAGTCTTCCTAGCTCTGAATTTTTTTCTAATTCTAACAAATTTTACCCCATAAAGCCAAAGCCATCATCACATTTCTTTGACATTACAGTTTTGAAACAATATACAAATGGGATAGGGAAACTCTGGATATGATCAGGAGGTAGTTGTCTTGGTCTCAGATTACCACTTATGCTAAGGTGTAGAAAAAGTTGCTTCATACCTCTGAACCTCAGCTTCTTCACTTAGAAAATAAAGCAGCAAACTTAAATCTCAATAAGTCCTAACAGTTTGCTATTTTAAAGGATAATTCTTTAAAGAACTCATAGCAAAAAAAAAAAGTGCCTAATTTATTGCTCACAACCTTGATTCTTGTACATAAAATATTTTATTGGCATTAAGAAAATAACCATTTAAATGTCAGCTGTTGATCTCGGTACACTATCTGGCAGCCTTCCATTTTCTAAATGGAAAGGAGAGGTCTTGTAGGGGTTTCTATTTATTTTAAACATAAGAAATATGGCTCCTGATGGCTGACAAATCTCCTGAAAACTAGACAAATTGGCCTCACTTGAGCAAGATAGGTTTTGAAACTGATTAACTGAAACAGCTACAAAAGCTACAGACATTAAGTACTTACTTTCAGCTCTTAATATTCAAATTGTTCAATTTGCCAACAGAGTCAGTTGGAACACAAAAAGTTAAATTAGTTAGCTGGCTATTTATACTCTCATGCTCCAACGAAGCAGGTTTTTATTTTTTGTTCATCACAGATTTGAATATATTTTGTATGAATTGACAGTAGACTTTCTTTTGTCACTATACAGGCACAGAATGATTCTAGTCCATGCCTTTAAGCAATAAATTGACATTTTTCCTGTACTTTTATCTTCTAATCAATTCAAATATCATTTACTCAATACCTGTGGTATGTCAGGTACTGGAGTCTGTAAATAAATAAAAACATACAAACCAATGCTCCAAAAATTCACAGTTTTGCATGGGACAGAAATGTCCTGATGAAGTTGGATCTTTGCAAGTTATACTAGCGCTAGAGAAATTGATTTATGAGTTATCAACCTATTTCTGTCTCTCAAACACTTAACATTTCGTGTAGCCCAGACTTACAGCCATCAGCAACAGAGATTCTTTTGCCTAAGGGTTCTCTCTAACCGCTGGAACCCACTCATACTACACATGTGGTGAAACAGAAGTGTCAGGGAATTAACAACCCCTGGGCTTTCAATTGCAGATGAAAACAGGAACATGGATGAGTTCTACCAACAATACAACCTTGAATATCTCTAATATTTAAAGGTTCATAGAAGAAGAAGATTCACTGAAAGGGGGAAAAAAAACACTGAATAGAAAAATACATGGAAGTAATTACAGAATTAACAGTTTATCTTTGTTTGGATTCCCTAAGAACCAGACCCAAGACAAAATTTGAGTTCAAGGAATTTATCAGGTGAATAATCCTAGAAAGTACCAGGAGGGGAATCAGGGGTTAAGATAGAGCACACGAGAAGAAAGCCAATAAGGGATATGTCATCAAGCAAATTACAGTTGTGAGCAACTGAAGCTTAACTTCAATGTGGGGCTCTGAGAACCAATGCAGACCTGCGCTCCAGAGTTGTCTTGCCTGAGGGGTGAAGGAGTGGAGATACTTGTACAGCAACTGCTGTTAGTCATTGGTTAAGGGCTATTCCCAGGAGTTGTTAACTCCCTGGCACTCCTGTTTTATCTCATGTGCAGTATGAGTTGGTTCCAGTGGCTAGAGAGAACCCTTAGGCAAAAGAGTGTCTGTTGCTGATGGTTGTTAAGTCTGGGCTACAGGAAATGTTAAGTGTTAAAGAGGTATAAATGGAGCATTGACAGATCTGCTACAGTTTAGTACTACGACAACCAAAGAAAGAGAGAGTTTCTGGGAGGAGGAAGTAGTAAATAATGCCAACAAAGATTGACAAATCAAGTAAGTAAAGGAATAACTAAACATTGCAGGTGTCTTTAGCACAAGTCAGAAGCTGAGGGGAATATAGTAAAAGAAATAGAAAAAGTAGAGATAAAAAACTAGATAGAGAATGAAGAGATGACAAAGTAAGATGCAGCAGAAGATAAAATGAGTGAGGGGTGTCAATATTGATAACTAAAATTAAAAACTCACACATAGACAAATTAAATGAAATTATAATTAAAAATAAAAATACCCTGTTATAATTTAATCCACGTATTAATTTTTCCAGGAGACTCTCCTTGAACTGCAAGATTAGCTTAAATGCCACTTTTCTTTCTAATGTACCCTTTCCTTATTTTTGTGAAGGAACTTACCACATAGACTCCAAATTATTTATTTGCTGCTTATGCAGGGATGGTATTAGACATAGAGAGAAGTTAGAGCTCCATTTGGTTCATTTGAGCTATAAAGCATTGAATTACTTTGTGCCCAGCAATCTTAGGACACATTAATGGAAACTAAGCCAAAATCCTGGGGGATATAAACTCTGTTACACAATGTCCACCCCAAACTGAGGTTAGTTATGTTGTTGATGTTTTCTCCTGACATATTGATGAGCTGATGCATTGCGGCCCATCATCAGAATACGGAATGATTTCTTTTGAGCAATTACATTTTTCCTAAACAGGCTCTAGATGGAGATATTTGTCTATTATTCTTTTGTTTTCTTAACAGTTGAGATGAACAATATACTCAACAACTGAAAGTAAATTAGAATTATTCATTTTTAAGTTGTTCAAAGACTGAGAGAAATGATTTAGAATATTATTTAAGGCAGATAAGATATGAAAAATATTTTTGAATCGTTAATCCAGATAATTTATTAAAGTAGGACACTGCTACATGTCACCCCTTTCTCTCTCTATATGTACATTTTCTAAAGAAGATACAAACCAATTGCCTTTTAAAAATATAAAATAGATTTAATCAGAAATAGAAGGGAGTTAATACATTTCGCTTTATTTTTAAAAATCTGCATTTTGCAAACTACAATGAAGGATAAAAAAGTTCATCCACAACAGGAAAAGAAAGCAAAATTTGCAGACGTTCTTGTATAGATTTTAACACTTAGATAAGGGTTAAGGAATTATCATTACCATTATGATTACTGAAATATAATGATCATATGCAACACTCTTCCCAGCAAATGCGCTATTCTGCACCCTGAGCATACAAATCTAGGACAGAAACGGAAGATTAGCGTGGAACTCAGAGAGACATGGAGTTAGGGAACGCGAACAGAACCGACTCCTAATGAGCTGGGAGAGCACGTGACCTCTGTGAGCTTCCGCTTTCTCCGCTGTCAAATGGGGAAGTTTTTCCTGCTGTACTAAAGCCTGCAGACTGGCTAAGGTGAGCAGAGTGACTGTGACTGGCGGCGTGGCGGGGCGGGGGCTCTCCGCGGCGGGAGTCCGCGGGAGCAGCAGGCCAGGCCCGGTGCCCTGGGCCAGTGCCGTTGCCCTCGGCCGGGCCCTGCGGCGGCTCCCGAGCGTCCGGCGGCCATTTTGACCTGCCTCCACGGTGCTGCCTTCTCAGTGGGGAGCCCTGGGACCGCCTGAGCGAAATAAGAGCCCGCTCTGGCTGCCTCCCCTCGGGCCACCACGACGTCGCTCCCACTCTGAGCCTTCGGAATCGCTCGGAGAGTGCGGAGCTGTGCGCCACCTCTGAGGAGCCGCGTGCAGACCGCGTGGGTGCGCCGCGGGGCTGACAGGGGTGTTTCCTGAATGGCTCTCCAGGGCCGCCGCACTGGCGCCCACGACTGCGTCTTCAGAGTAGATAGTGCTGAGACCCAAGGTTTCGAGGATGATACGGGCACCGAGACCTCCTGTGGTTTCACTGCGAACTCGATGAACTCCCTCATCTACAGCACTGGGGCTTCACCTCCGCGCGTGAAGGGCGGGAACCTGCGCTGTGGCTTCATCGCGTCAGGCAGCCGCCATGCTGAGCTGGCCGTTGTGAGGGGCAAGCCTCGGACGTATTTTGGACCAGACGGCCCTGCCAGCAATTTGAGCCACTACATCCAAACTTTGTTCGCTACCGCCAGGGGTTTTTAAAGACCAGGTGGCTTAACACAGATCCTGGACACGTATACATGCTGGGTACTGGGGCCCCAATCCTGTTGGCAGCTTCGCATGCCTGTGACCAGGTTAGTGCCTATGGATTTATCACAAGAAACTACTGGAAGTTTTCTGACTATTATTTTGAACGAATAAAAGAAGCCACTGATATTTTAACCAAATCATGATCTGCATGCATTCAGGCCACTGCAGAGGCATTTGCCCAAAGTAGGCAATCTTCAGCTGTACCAGTGCTGATTCTAAAGTCTGCAAGCTCTTCGTTTCTCCTTGCAAAGCTGTGGCTTTCATCCTCTCAGTGTTCAAAGCCATTTTCTTGTCTTTTTAACCTGTGACAGCTCCAACTCCCCGCTTCTCTCCAGTTCTTCCTACCAGGGGGTATAAAAGATGGGTTCACAACTCCCCATGAAGCCTCTTCAGTGTGAGATACTGATCTGGGTGCCTGACTAATCCAAAAATATATCCCTAAGCTATTAGATAGGCATCCCAACCTTGACCAAGTAAAAATGGACTGCTTTGCTGGATTTGTTCTAAAACTAAAGATAGCACTCTCACAAAGATAAGATGCACCCTAAACTAGTAAGGGGCAGACATACCACAGGGTTGAGCATCTTGAAGCCAATAATAGTTGGCATTGTGCTACTTTAGGAATGTCATTGGAGCCATTCAAGGCCTATCACTTAACTAACACCTTAACTGATGCCAATCAGCAGTACAGGCAAATGCACACTGTCTGGCCAAAATTCCCGCACTATGTCGAGATTTCACAGAAAACCTGGAAGCAATTCTTGAGAATTCAAGGATAATTCTTAATAATCTTTCTGTACGATGTTGAGCCTCTGAGAACATGATCAACTTGCTCCTGCCCCAGGAGAAGGGGAGACATCCTTACCTGATAAAGTGTGAGAACAAAAAGAAGCAGAAAATAAAAGGCAGAATGTAAGTAAATTGAGATTAAATAATTGCATAAAAGACAAATAATCATTTATCGGTTTCTTTTGCATTTTGGAAGCAGAGAAAGCATATGACATGCAGGATGTTTAGCTTGAAGATCACACTTAGAATTCTAGAACTACAAGAGGTTTGGTATTTGATGGGGAGGTGTCAATTATAATGAAGACTGCCTGCCACTGAAGTAGATTCTATTATAGATTTACTGCCACAGTGTTGCAAAAAAGATGGCATTACTGGGTAATGAACCCTCAGTCAAATCATGATTTCAGTTACTTTGAACTAAATTAGCTGATAATCAGTTTTATGATTTTGCACAGATTAGAGTTGCCCTTCTGGACTTTCATTGGAACTTGGTTGCTTCCCAAATTGGTTTAAGGAAATCTCACTCAACATATTATCATCAAAGAGCCCATTTAACCATGATGTGAGATTTAATGTTTTGGTGACCAGTAGTTTTGTGTACTTTATGTGCTATATCAGGCACTGTAAGGGTATTTCCAGAGGGTTAACTGACAAAAGGCCTTCCAAGGCAGTATTTGTCTTGGCAGTTCACCAAGGATCAGGATTTATCCTTAAGTCTTGTGGTTTTGGAAGACAGATTTTATCAGCACACTTAACATGAGGGAACTCAGTGACCAGAATTAAGAGACTAATGTAAATTAAATGGCTACTATAATAAAGTTACAGAGAAACCTGATAAGAATGATTCTGACAGTGTTGTAAAAGATGTTATATACAAAGTAGGCATTACAACAGCGTTTGAATGTAAACAGAGTATTCAGGAAAGATCATGCCTAGTAGTGAAAGCTCAATTCCTAGAAATAAGTAAGCTGTGGATCTAACCTCTTGATCTGTTTTCCTGATCTTGAAAAGCCATTGACTTTGTTACATAATCTGCAAAACTGGGCTGCGGGTAAAGCGTCACAGGTGAAGCTCTCTGTAAGTACAAAGTGTTAAGATAATTAGCCACAGGAGATTTCTTTGCTCAAAGAAGTTTGAACTTCCTGAGACTCTAATTGGTAAGATTGTGCTTAGGTTTTGCAAGTTGGCATCTGAACTTCTAAGGAGGGAAAAACATTCTCTCTCATTTTTAGATGAGGAAGAGCAGGGGTGGGATAGGATTTTCTTCCTGCCTCCCTTATCTTGACACTAAGGACAAGGAGCAGTAGAGCTGAAATGCCTTTTTAGGGCAATCTGGGCATCTATATTTGCTAAACTTTGGTGCGTTGTTCAAATGCAGTGGTTTTTTTCCCCACATTATTTTACTGAGAGGTGGTACATAGGATGCTAATTATAACACTATTGATCTCAGACACACACACATACACAAAATCCCTACATATTTTACTAACCAGCACACTTAATATCTACTTTTTCTTAAAGTCACACAGTGACAGATTGAACATTATCTGATTTTATCCTATTAGTTCTGTGTGGACTGAACCCCATCACACATTCATGACCTACTGGCTCCATTTGTTGCCCAAAGATCTCTAGGACACATACTGAGTTTTCTTTCCTCATTTTGAATAACATTCACCAATCTCTATGTTTATTTTCCTATGGCCCTATTTTCTGTCATCATTTTGTGTTCTAATGAATACTTTTGACTCTTGAGGACATGCATAAGTATAACATTGGAAGTTTCACCAAAGTTCCAAGGCAATCACATAAAAAGTAGAAGTTTTGCTATGTGATGTATATATGTGTGTGTGTGTGTATATATATATATATATATATATATATATATGCATGTGTGTGTTTATAGTGGCTCAAGGCAAGTGAGCACAATCAAGGAACTGTTTTATGCAGCAGATGGTAAAAAACAGCCTTCAAATAAAGATTGGGGAAATTCCTTTGTATAGAAGGCATCTAATCAGGAGGAATGAACAGTAAAATAAACAGAAACTAGAAGAAACAATGTCCAGAAACATGGTATGATTCCAAGGGTATGCTGCCCAGAATGTATTTCCTTGGGGTCTGTGCTTTGACCTTTTTGCAGATTCAGTTGGCAATTGAATTTCCAGGAGTGCATGCCTACCCTTCCCCTGTATTACAGTAGAATTACTTGCAGAATATTAAGGTCAACATGGATTTGGAATTGGATAGATCTGGGTGTGAGTACTGGCACCAAAAAGTAGTAACTGTGTGACCGTGGACAACTTCTTTAATCCCTTATAGTGGATTCTATGGCACCGCACTCACATGCTCATTTTCAGTGCTCCAGCACTCATTCTCCCAGTTGATGAGAATGTTGGTGGCTGGCACCTTTTCCTCTTTCTCTGGGAATTGTCCTCAGCTGAAGGAAACTGCCTTATCCAAGGTTACATTTCCTTTCTGGGGATAGCCTGTCCGCAATGTTTAGTTGATACAGGAGTACAAAGCCTTACCACCCCTTGCCATGAGTTGGGAAAATCTGCAGGTCCGTTCCAGTTCCATACCTCCCTGTCAGACCATTTGAGGTCTGTGTTGAGACTACATCACAGCTCAGCTTCTTCCTCTGCCCAGTCCTCTGCCCACTTCCCCGCACATGGCTCTCCTCAATAAACTTAGTGAATGCAAACATTTTTTCCCCTAGTACCTGTATGCCATCCCTCTTTGAGTATGTGTTTTCTCATAACAGAGTTGACCACCTTGGTTTTGTGGATAGTTTATATATGATAATTTATAGCATGTCATGTACTTCCTAACACAGAGTGAGTAAAGAAAGATGTGCTGTTATCACTCATGTAACAAACTGGAGACAGACTGGCCTTCCCAGGTTTTTCTACCCACCATCACCTTCCTCTTCTCTTCCTTTTATCACTGAGCTTCCCAAACAGCTATTCTTTGCCTGCCATGGTCTTTTCCTTTCTGGGCACTGTTCTCAGCCTGGTGGAATTTGTTTTTTTATTTTCCTATAAGTACCTGTGGTGAGTGGGTTCTGTGACTAGTGAGTGCACCAGAGCAGGCTTCTGGGAGTTGGGCAGCAGTGGGCAGATGAGACATGTTCTCTTTTTTTTTTTGAGACGGAGTCTCACTCTGTTGCCCAGGCTAGAGTGCCGTGGCATCAAGCTAGCTCACAGCAACCTCAAACTCCTGGGCTCAAGCAATCCTACTGCCTCAGCCTCCTTAGTAGCTGGGACTACAGGCATGCACCACCATGCTCGGCTAATTTTTTCTATATATATTTTTAGTTGTCTATATAAATTTCTTTCTATTTTTTTTAGTAGAGACGGGGTCTGGCTCTTGCTCAGGCTGGTCTTGAACTCCTGAGCTCAAACAGTCCACCCACCTTGGCCTCCCATAATGCTAGGATTACAGGCGTGAGCCACTGTGCCTGGCCAAGACATGTTCTTTATTGTCATTGTTGGGGGATGCAGCAGTGGCGAGAGCATGGTGAGCACTTATATATGGCTCAGAACAATAGTGGCAGCATGCCATGGGAAAGCGTGATCACGTGGGTTCACATAGGCGCTAGAACATCCTGGTTAACATCCTGGTTATGTAAGTATGTTGACTTTTGTCTCCCCAGAAGGCCAGAGGAAGGCACGCCAGCGATCATTTTAGTTTGGCATAAGAAATCTATTGACTATACAAATGAATTTCCCTTGCAATACCCTAGTTCCTTAATGTGGAATGAAGCCTAAAATTAAGGCCCACAATTATGGGTTCCCTGATGTCTGGGACAAACCAGGAGTGCCTCAAATGACCTAACTGCAAGTTCTCCTCCCAACTCTGCTCCTGGGAATGAGATCTCCCAGTCAACTCACCCTCCTTTTCACAGGGACCAGGCATAGTTCTTGCTTATTTCTGAGCAGTTGATTCCATTCCCTGCCTGTCAGAATAATTATTCAAACAGGCCAGTCACTCTCCCATGGGAACTAAGAGTCACCCACCCTCTCGATACTATGGAGCCTGCCTCCCACTGCCCCTGGTTGTTTGCTTTGTTCCTGAGTGCAATCTTGAGTGGCCCTACATGACATGCAGTGTCCTTCTCTCCCAGGCTGTGAGTATATGTGACTAATAAACTGCTGTCCATCTCATCTGTCCAGTGTCAGGTGTTGTGTGTCCATCAATCCCCATAACCTCAAGACAGGAATCTATTCCTCAGTAACAGGATGAAGAGGAAGCAATTACAACACTCTACTCAATTAAAGGAAAAGTGGCCCAATTCACTGTTGTCAACCTCCATGTCTGAGATAAGAATTGTAAACAAGGCTCTAGTTGGTTATAGGATGTCTGTATCTGCAATAACTCAGCTATGTCAACTGTTGGCATCTTTCTTTAACAATTACCCGTGGTTACTCCTGCAGGTCTTTTGTCACCCAGGCCCCTAAATGCCCTCTCTACCATGCCACTAGATGTTCACATATTATGAATTTTAAATGCCCAAAGTTTGCTAAGGGAAATTGAGATAGATTCAGTGTCTTAGTCAAAATGTAGAGGTGCAAGAAATTTGTTCTCTTAGTTGTCAAAATAACCTCCCCCTCCAAGCTGTCAAGTTCAACTTTTATCTAAAGCTTTATGTTTTACATATCTCTTACTCATGTGCACATTTCACTTACTCCCTTTAAGCTTATTACTCTCAAATGTCTTTCCCTCTAGTTTGTCTTCCCTCCCGAGGACTAGTTTCATGTTTCTAACTACCAAATGCTCAGGTGGCTGTCTTGCCATCAACTCCAATTCTATATTTTAAATGAATTTATGTTTCATTCAATAAAAGCTTTCTTCTATGGATGACTTACTCCTCACGAGTAGTTCATTTTCTCTACCTACATTTCCCAGCACCCCTTGCAGATGAGATGGTGCCATGTGGCTTATCTGCCCAATGGACTGTGAAAGAGAGTGGCAGGTGGAGCTTCTGAAGCAAGCACTTAAGAGCCAGTTTCTTTCTTCCATTTCTCTTTTCTCCACAGTTCCTTAGAAGCCAATGTCCAAGATGGTACAATGGCAAGGTGAAGGAGAGCATCTGCCCCACACTAGGTTTTACCTAAATGTGACATAATCTTTTATAGATTAAAGCTACTGAAATTTCCATATTTATTTGTTACCAAGGTTTATAGTAACTATTCTCACTAATAAGACTTCCTAGCTGGGGATGGTGTCAACCTGTAATTGTCATGCACTGTTCAAAAAAGGTAGCCACTACTCTGCCACAGCGCATTATTTTCATGCGGAGATGTGATTGTAATGTGCCTTATCTGATTTTTTTAGGTGAAGGCACAAATCCAGATTTTCATGTAAAGCCTCCCAATGTAAAACTATTGATTCAAAATTTTAAAAAGTATGTGGGCCATACAAAATGTCTATGGGCCACAATGCTGCTCATGGGCTACTTGTTTGCAATTCATAAAGGAATAAGATAATCTGGGTGATCGTCAAGTATTTCTCAGTTCTGGTTTGCTATGATCATACAATCTAAGGAGACATTGCTGCCTCTATTGGTTAAATGGGAGGATGTTCATAGATCGGTCCCGTATAATATTACACAAACACCATTTGATTATATCATAACCCTGCTTTAGAAACAAAAATGAAAACAAACAAACAAAATCCCATATACTAGTCCTTTATTTTCAATCCCTGCATGCTTCGATTCTTCTGCTATTCAGAGCTCTACCCAATACAGAGCTGCCTGGCCTTTAAAACCCTGCACTATCCACTGCAGGCAGCCTCATCTTCACATAAAAGTACTATGCTCATTTATTGTGTTTGCATATTTTTGCTACCTTGCAATCATCTTCTATGCTCCCTCTGCATAGCCAAATCATATCAATCCTTAAGAGCCATTCAGCCCATTCAAAGAAACCTTTCTTGATCACTACAGTCATCCCTGACTGCTTTTATTTTAATCCTTGAAGCATTTATGCTCTGAACACATAAATTGCCTTTAAATAGATTATCATATATTAATAATCCTATTTCAAGTACATTAGCATTGTCTCTGAAACCAGAATGAGGGCTGGGCTATATCTTGACTCATAGCACTTTTATATTTCTCAAAGTGCTCAGCAGTATATTCTTTAGCATTATGTGGCAAATTTCCTTGTCTCACCCAGTCTGCACTTGCCTAAGGCTGTGAATCACTTTAATACTTCACCATAAATGTAGTTGGTAAAATCCTTTAGCATAGATAGGTGAGGTCATAACTTGAAAGAAGCCCATGCCTAGTGTGGATAAAAGGCAGAGGGAAGGGGAGAGAGAAAAAGAGAGAAAGCAAATGGTAGAGCCCAGAGGGACAGAGCAGAGCTGGGGGCTGGGGGAGTGTATGTGTTAAGTGGCTTTTTTGTGAATTTTAGCTTTTTATTTTCTGTTTTCAGATAGCTGGACAAGGCATTTACATTCTAGCACATCTTCTTAACAATCATTTACTAAATAAAAGGACTACTTACTTATTTGTAAAAAGGCAAAGGAAAAACGTTATGATTGTCTAACAGGGAATTTAAATCCTCAAATTATCTTACAAAAAAAATCCAGTTTACTTTCCCAAATACTTTTCTACTGGTAAAAATGAAAAAAAAATTCACATTGAAAAGAAAAATCTGTAGGCTTTTATAGAAATTAAAAACACAATTCTTATACACAAAATAAATCCTTTAAATATTTTACACAAATTTAAGTTTAAAAAAAAAAGATCAAGTATTTACTCTGTTTGCTTGGCCTACTAAAATACCATTTGTTAAACTGACATTAAACCAAACTGAAAATTATGTCCTACAAATAGTACAAGCATATCATTGTGGCGGGGTATGCATATATGTATATTACATGCATATGAGATGGCTAACTCTACTGCTCATACTACTTTTGTAAGTAATTTTGCCCTGTAAAAATCCTTTAACCTATCTGGAATTGAATTGCAAAGAAATAGCAAAAGAAAATACTTTGATTATTATAAACATTTTCTCAGGCATCCACAAATTTACAAATTATGTTTTGGAAAATTAAAGATTATTGGACATAAAATAAAACTCAACACTACTTACAAAACACCTGGATATAGAAAGTATACTCAATACACTCATATGGAAAGCATATAGTGAAAGTATTTATAGAATTCTGGCTTGTATAAGTCTATTCCTATTATTTTATTTTGAAGTTTTGCATGTCCTTGGATCCTTAAAAAATGGAAATTTAATAAAATACTATCATATTAAGTTTTTATGTTCTAATAACCATTAAAAATACAGTAGAAGGGTATAAGACTTTATGTGCTCGTATACTTAAGGCGAGTTTGATTGTTGTTGTTATATGATATTTTAATTAACACTATGCTAAAAATAAAATTGATTGTATTAGGTTTTATCCACACAATTCAAGTATCTTATTGCTAAAATATTCTAAAATGAATCCAATAAACATTTTTCATTTCCAATTGCCTGAGAGATGAATCCAGCTATTTTTATCAATGACAACTGAGCTGGGTTGAGAATGACTGGCTGTATAAAACCCTACAAACCAAAGACAGTCATCCAAAAATCTAAAACACTAACACTTTCTAGCTAAGGTAGAAAAATGAGCATCCAAAGTAAAGAGAACCACATGACTGTTCAAGTAACCAATCAACAACCACTTCTTTTTTCTTCAAGCTTATAGTTTCTGGAAGCTTGAAATGTCTGCCTTTGTTATTAATTGTGGTTCCTTGTCTCACAGTTTTAATGTCAAACGTGACAGCTCTATTCATCCTCTTGTCCAGGAAAAACTGTGGGCAACTGATAACTGATTTCTTGCTATTTACAAAAACAGCACCATTTGTACTAAATGTATACTGCTTGATCTTTCTGCAGACTCATTTATTCTGTTTCTGCATACACTCTTATACTGTCTCTTTTGTGCAGTTGTCTCTTGGTTTCAACTTTAAATGTTAATATCTGCACACAGAAATAAGTTGGAGTGCTGGAGTAGGATTCAGAATCATTCTGGAGTGACATGTTTCTTCAGTTGCTCAGACTGTACCCCTCAAGGCCTGCTGTCCACTCATGAGCCACCCATATGGAATGACCTATCTGGGGGATGCTCCAAGAACTCCACTCATGACAGCTGATCCTGTTCCTCTGGTGCAGACTCTGACTGTTAATCAACATTAGCATGTATGTGCAGTGCTACGAATTCAGTTTCAGAGTCACTTATACATCCTCAGAATGATTTGAATTACATTTATAGAACTGAAGTCTATGATCTTGAGCTGTAAAGTCATCATCTACCTTACAGCATCACACCATGATGCCTCCAGTTTTCTTTATTAGTTTCTTATATGTGTCCTGGTGGATGAGATGCCACCATTTTATGGTTAAAAATATAGTCTTTAATCATGTTAAGAATTGAGTCATAAAACTGAGCAGATAAACAAGGCACATCAACCAGTAGAGGCACTTCAGGTAACCCATGTAACTGAACGTGGGAGGCCTTTTTGGTAAAGCTTCAGAGTTTCTCATTCTGTTTCCCCACACCACCAAGAATGACAGTCATACCTTCCTGGACTAAGTCCCCTGTAGTGTTAACTTCATGGTCTGTGACTCCTAGCTGTCACCTAGTGGCTTAATAGTCTCCTATTCAATGGTGTCAGCTGTCACAAAAGAGAATTCAATAGCTCATCCCAGAGCTCCCCAAGGGTTCCATTTAAATCATTAAAATGTTGTCTTAGGACATCCTCATTCTTGACCTCTGGGGCAATGACTTAATCCTTTTTTAGTCATGGTGTTTTTTTTTTTTTTTTTAATCTTTATAATCTGTACTCTGCCTCTGCTTCTCCTGCAGTCCCTGCATCCTCTGGTCTAGCTCCAGCTAGTAGCTCTCACTGGCTCCACGATCTCTTGGGCCCCCTGGGGCAGCAGCTCAGGCTCCAGCTCCATTTCCCTCTCCTCAGGTAGTGTGGCCAGAGGCTTTCAGCGTGGTTCCTGACTATCCCGGACCTCTCTAAGTTGTCAGGCACCTTAATCAGCTCTTTTTGTGAGAGACATGAACTCTGAATACAGCCAGAGTGTTTTTGTTTTGGTATATTCTGCCTGAGCTGCCTTCAGCATGACTTTTACTCTTTCTGAACTGGTTAGTCAGTGGTGGCAATAAGAAACAATAAAAAATGATAAATCTATTTGGTTGTATGTGGTACCTCTCAGCTCATGGAGGGGATGGAGAGAGTAGGCCTGGGGGCAAAGCCCATGTAAAATGGTCATTTTATAACAAAGAGCTCAGCTTCCCAACTCCAAATCCTGTATTCACCTAGCAGTTATTTTATTTTCCTTACTTCATTTATTGTGTGATTACTCCAGTTGCTTTCCAGAAAAAAAAAAAAAAAAGACCTTTTCTGGTTAAATTATATACAACTTCTGAGGAGGAATATTTTAAAAAGCTGAGTCAGGGGAATTAACACTGAAATGATTTTTATAAGCTTTAAAACATTATGACTCAGGCATAACATAATAATTTTAAGTGCTTTGGATGTTTTATGAGGAGAAAATGAGTTAGGCACTGAAGGAAGAGTGCAAGAATTGCCATTCTATATTGCGTTTCTTGTAGCTCATACACTGCCTAGAGTGATGACCTGTAACCTTGGAGGCTAAAAAAAAAGTGTGTGACATGATGTAGCAGATCGAGATGGTCACTGATCCGCTTGTAGCGGGGGTAGCCCAGGGGATGTGTGAGCTGTATGAACTCTTGCTTTGTCAGCATGAGATGAGGTAAATCTACTTCATCACCTCCACGGGGCTGGGCTTTGTTATTGCCTGACTTTCTGGTATTGCCTCCTCCTGGAAGGGAAAGTGAATGTGGAGCAGACAGCAAGCCAAATCTGTCCTGGGACTAGGCATTCTCCGCACTGTACATGGTGCTGCCCTTGCAGACTCTCTAACCTCCTGGTCTCTGATTTCTTTCCACCTGGGACTCTGGACCTGCCTGCTCCTCTTTGTCTTAGTGAACTTCCTCATCCCAGTTGACTGTCTTCTTGAACTGCAGAATCTGCCAGGGCCTTCTGCTCCAGACTTGCTTGTTCTGAACAAAGTTCTTTGCAAATCACCACCATGTCCTTTGTTTTTCCATGATCACAGAGTTGTGGGAAAGTTTAGCTAAATGAGCTCACTAAATGAGCTTACTGAATGTTTACTGTATGCCAGGCACTATTTTAAATACTATAGTCATATTAACTCATTTAACTCTTGTGGTGACCATATGAGTCAATATTATCATCCCATTAAGTAATTTGCTCAAGATTGCACAGATATTATGTTGAAGAGAGGAGATTCCAATCCAAGTTGTTTGGCTCCCAAAGGATGAACTCTTAACCATCACACCATAAGTTATTTCTAAATAAACAACCAGGTGGTAAAATGGGAAAGCCAGAGCAGCAGACTGAATCATTCAATATTTATTACATTTGTATTATATGCCAGGCTCTTATGCACGCAATGACAGATCTTAAGTTTTATCAGATAACAAGTGACTACAACAGCTGTGGAAATTCGTGAGACTCCATTTAGAAAGGGCATTAGCTCTTACAGCCATCATTCTTAAAGGAGTCAGAGGAACTCCCAAAGCAGCCTAGATAGCCACAACTCAAACAGAAAACAATGTGGTGAGTCAGTTTGCTCACTCAGATCTTTAATATTGCTCTTGGATCTTAGGAGGGGTAAAAAAAAAGGACAAAGTACTGTTTATGGAAGGGCTGTGTAGTCAGTTGTGGGTATAGGCGCGGGGATGATGGAAATGCACCACGTACAACCTATCCCTACTTTGGTCCATTTTTTGGGATGCTGGAGAGGACAAAGACATCGGTTTAGACAAGACCCCTTGAGTATCTTGGGGGGAATTTGGGAGCCCGGCCTTTTTTTTTTTCTGTGAGAACCTCCTAATGAAAATGTCAATAGCTTTTATATAATGAAATATATGGAGATTCTCTTGCTTACCTAGTAGTCTTAGGAAACCAGCAGACAACATGTTGGACCTGGTTTTGGCAAATTATTTTACCTCCTCCCTTCAGAGGAAAAAGCAGAACTTGGCTTGATGCATGGAGATCCCTGGTCGACTGAGATTTGACACTTTTTTAGTAATGCCACCTATTCGGCCTGAAAGGTTCAACTGCCCCCAGAATTCCTGTGTATAATATTTCCCTTCCCTTGGTCCCAGACAGAATGGGAAGGTCTGGATGACATAAACCTATCTCATCTTCCTTGATGACAGTCAATCATGTACCCTTCTGGCACAGCCTCATGATCAAGGATGGAGATTCCAAAGTCAAGGAATTGCTCCCATAGCAGGTCTAGACTGAGTCTGAAGTTCAATGACCTCATGTCCAATCTATTTCCTCATTCATAACTGCAAATTGAAATATCCATATTTTACTTCCCTTATGTCACTTTATCATGTGTCACTTGGTGGGATGCTGAGTCTGATGCTTGCCCAACTGTCACTCATTTTAATCAGATGAAAGCCAAAGTATAGTCTCCATAGAAACCAATTAAATGTCATAGAAGACGTGGATGTGACTGCCTCAAACCCAAAGTTTCTTACTTGATTTTCTCTCACCAATCCTAAGAGATCACTTTTCTCTTCTTTGGTAGTTGTTGGAGTTATGCTGTTGTTATTGGTTAGGTTAAGCTGTTATCTCTAAATTTGGCTAGCATGATTCATATAACGGCTAGCATTGTGTTCATCCTGATTTTCATAACTGATGCCTTATCTTGTGAGTAGATGCCAGTCACTTTAAAGGAAGGGGCAGAAAAGAAAACCTTGGGAGTGATAGAGCAGGATCCTTCATTCAGGGAGTGGAGTCAAGGATCTCTGACCTCTGGAGTCACAGAATGTGGCATGGGTAAGAGACTGTAGTAGATGCCACGGAAGTAACGTTGTTCTATCTGGAGTGCTAGAAGTGGTTAGCACTCCTCAATGAACCCAGTGATCCTTCCTCCTTGACTGGAAGCAACTTGTTCCCAATATGTTTGAAGTTTACCTTTTGCTCTGTGTGAATATTCAACTCAGCCAATGGGGAATTTAGAAGAAGCATTTTCATGTGTGACTGCTTGAAATATTTTCATATGGATCAATAAGGTGGAAACAAAACTTCAGAGGTTCTAAATGCATAGCAACTCAGAGGAGCCATGTTGCATGATTTATACTGGGTTTTGTCTAAGGCTGCCACAGGCTCCAAAGGTGAACACCCTGGGGTCTAGGATGAGTGCATAATAAATTTAGTTGAGGATAATATAAGAGACCATACAACAAACCCCTTATTTTTATTTTTTAATTTTTTTTAGTGAATCCCTACAAAGAGGTTGCACTGGCTACTTTTGTTGTTTCAGGATTGAGGCTTATTCACTAGTAATTACACTCAGGAGACATTTCTTAGGCTCTCTTGCAAAGCAGGGCCTGGGATGGAAATCCTCTTTGCTGGCCTGCAGAAATTCCCAAATGGCTAATATAATGGGGCATTGTCCATTAGGCCTTTCTGTTCCCTGACTAAATACTCTTAGGATGGTTCATCCTACTGCACTGTGTCCTACCTGAGGGTGGGCATCTCCACTTCATTTCTCTACTCAGGTGGCCACTTTGCTCTTCCCCAGCCACTATTCTCCATCAATATTCACCATTCCAACTTCTTCCTCTTAAGGAGGGACACTCCCACAGAACTATTTTCACCTAGGGTTCTTTTTTATTGTTATTAGTTTTATTATTATTAGTTAATACCCATTAGGTATTAATTTTGTATTGCTGCTGTGACAAACTACCACAAAACTCGGTGGCTTGCACAGAGTTAGCCAAACTGCATAGTCTGAGGGAACATCCCCAAAAGACTGCCCTCACTTCAGAAGCCAGACATTCAGAGCTTCCAGGGATCACCCTTGCTTCAGATCAGCTGGCTGCAAATGCAGGGGTAACCGTGACTATGGGTTTATTATTTTATTTTATTTTTTAATGTACATGAAGTTTATAATTAAGAAGAAAATTTGTATGCCAGAATAAAAATTTATTCCATTGGGGAGTCAATTAAAAACATCATGAAGAAAATTAACACCTACTCCATCTTTAGAAACTTCTTGTAGCCAGGGAATAATATAGGATTTAGTTCAAATTGTAGGAACATAATAAAAATTCAAAAACAATGGACAAGGCCAGAATCTAATAACAGTTGTACTATATTTTCTTCTGAAACATAATTTTTCTTTCTCTATTTATCCATTTCTAAATCAAAGATAAATTTTAGCGAGACCAATTTACTTATAAAATAAGTTATAGTATCTTACTTGATTATTTCCATAAAATATAACAAGAATAGTGATTGGAGATATTGGCTCTTTAAAGTTGGCTTTGCTGGGAATTTCATAAGGAATTTTGAACTCTTCTTTTAAAAGTTCCTCTAGGCTATAAAGCCAAACCAAGAATTTGTCATTGGTCTATGCCTATAATACCTATATGAATTTGGTGAATTCCTCTTTTCTCTTTTTATTCTTATTTAATGTAATTTTTATTTATTTATTTATTTATTTATTTATTTATTTATTTATTTATTTATTTATTTATTTATTTTTATTTCAGAATATTATAGGGGTACAAATGTTTCGGTTACATGGATTGCTTTTGTCCTGCTTGAGTCAAAGTTGCAAGTGTGCCCATTACCCAAATAGTGTACATTGTACCCGTTAAGTATGATTTCACCCATCCCCTCTTCCCTCCTCCCACCTACATGATTTCCATTGAGTTTTACTTTCATCTGTGCACACGAGTGCTGATCAGTTAGTTCTAATTTAATAGTGAGTACATGTGGTGTTTGTTTTTCTATTCTTGTGATAGTTCACTTAGGAGGATGGTCTCCAGTTCCATCCAGATTGTTGTGAAAGGTATTAATTCATTGTTTATGGTAGTACTCCATAGTATACATATACCACATTTTATTAATACACTCATGAACAGATGCACACTTGGATTGATTCCACATCTTTGTGATTGTGAACTGTGCTGCAATAACCATTTTAGTGCAGGTGTCTTTTTGATAAAATAACTTTTTTTTCCTTTTGGTAAACAGCCAGTAGTGGGATTGCTATATCAAATGGTAGGTCTACTTTTAGTTCTTTGAGAAATCTCCATACTATTTTCCATAAAAGTTTCACTACTTTGCAGTCCCACAAACAGTATATAAGTGTTTCTTTCTCTCCGTATCCATGCCAGCATCTATTATTTTGGGCTTTTTGATAAAAGCCATTCTCACTGGAGTTAAGTGACATCTCACTGTGGTTTTGATTTGCATTTCCCTAATGATTAGTGATGTTGAGCACTTTTTATTGGCTGTTAGTCTATGTTCTGAATGGGAAAAAGTTGAAAGCATTTCCACTCAGAAATGGAACAAGACAAGGATACCCACTGTTACCACTTGTATTCAACATAGTGTTGGAAGTCCCAGCCAGAGCAATCAGGCAAGAGAAGGAAATTAAGGGTATCTAAATGGGGAAAGAGGAGGTCAAACTGTGGCTCTTTGCTGATGATATGATCTTATATCTAGAAAACCCCAAAGATTCCCCCAAGAGACTCCTGTAATTGATAAATAAATTTAGCAAAGTCCCAGGCTACAAAATCAATGTACACAAATCAGTAGCATTGCTATACACCAACAACAGTCAAGGTGAGAATCAAATCAAAGACTCAATACCTTTCACAATAGCTACAAATAAAATAAAATACCTAGGAATATACTTAACCAAGGAGGTGAAAGACCTCTACAAAGAGAACTATGAATCACTGAGGAAGGAAATTGCAGATGATGTAAACAAATGGAAAAACATATCATGCTCATGGATTGGCAAGAATCTACATCATTCAAATGTCCATATTACCCAAAGTGATTAACAGATTCAATGTAATCCCCATCAAAATACCAATGTCATTTTTCACACATCTAGAAAAAAATGATTCTGTGCTATGTTTGGAACCAGAAGAGAGGCTGAATAACCAAAGCAACCTTAATAAAAGGAAAAAATCTGGAGGCATCACTTTACCTGACTTTAAGCTATACTACAAGGCTATAGTAACCAAAAGAGGATCCACATCTCTCACCACTCACAAAAATTAATTCAAGATGGATAACAGACTTAAATCTAAGACATGAAACTGTAGGAATTCTAGAAGAAAATGTTGGAAAAACTCTTCTAGATATCAACCTAGGCAAAGAATTTATGAAGAAAATCCCAAGGGCAATTACAGCAACAACAAAAATAAATAAATGGGACTTGATTAAATTAAAAAGCTTTTGCACAGCCAAGGAAACAACCAATAGAGCAAATAGACAACCTACAGAATGGGATAAAATATTTGTATGCTATACATACAATAACCAGATATCTCCAAAGAATTCAAGCAAATCAATAAGAAAAAACCAAACAACCCCATTAAAAAGTGGGCAAAAGACATGAATGGAAGCTTTTCAAAAGAAGACTACTCAGGTTTGATCATTCTTTAGAATGACTCACAGAACTCATTTATAGTTATGGTACTATTGATTTATTAAAAGAAAAGAACACAATTTAACATTAGCCAAAGAAAGAGATGATATGCATGGGGCAGAGTCTTGGAGGGAGAGGTCTAAACACAAAGCTTCTGGTTGTCCTCTCCCAGTGAAGTCATGGATGGTGTTACCTCCACCAGGCCATTATGTGTGACAATATTCACAAAACATTGTCAACCAGGGAAGCTCACCCAAGCCTTTGATGTTCAGATTTTTTACTGGGGTGCAGGGCATACTGCCCATGTGGCTGACTTTTAATCTTCAGACTCTTTCTGAGTTGAGCTAAAATCTTTAGTCTCTACTTCCTCTGCTGATACAGCACTGTCCAAAGGCGCCATTATAAATCACATTGTTAGACTGTCAAGTGGCCAAAGCCCCCAGGCAAACAAAGACACTCTTATCATGCAAAACATTCCCGGTAACTAGATAGCACCACTTAATAGTGGAGGACAAAGACCAGACTTCTCTTTGGGTAGAGCCAAATTCCTTACTATGTACAGTTTAACCAACACAAATTTTATTATTTTACAGTTCCCTAGGTCAGAAATCTGACTTGGGTCTCATGGGGCTAAAATCAGGGTATTGGCAAGGCTGTGGTCCTTTCTGGAAGCTCTAGGGGATTATCTATTTTCTGTTTATTCCGGTTGTTAGATTTCAATTCCTGTTGTTAGAGGACCAAGAGTCCTGTTTTCTTGCTGGCTACCAGCAGAGGGCTATACCTAGCTTTGAAAACAGCAATGGAGGTTGAGTACATCAATGCTTTCAATCTTTCCTTCTTCTGTCTCATTTTTCTGACCCAGCCTGGAAAAGTTCTTCAATTGTAAGGAATATATTAGTCCCAACCGGATCATCCAGGATAATCTTCCCATCTCAAGGTCCTTAATTTAATTATACCTGCATAGTCCCTTTTGCCTTGTAAGGTAAAATATTCACAAGTTCTTGAGATTAGGATGTGGATGTCTTTGGAGACCAATATTCTGCCTATCACAGATACCAAATATGAATTTTAAAATGAAGTTTGATTGCCTTAATTCAAGTCAAATCATGCTATTAGGATTTCTAAGCCTTAACAGGGCCAGAAGGGGGAATAATACCAGGCAGGAGGGTTTCCATTGCCCATAAAGTCTTATACATAGGGAGTTTCCTATTCTGAAACAGAAAAAGCTAGTCAGAATGGCTTTGTGTTACTCTCTTGCCTCAACTTTCATAAACATTTGGTTTTACAATTGACAAACAATTATCAAGAAATGGCAGTATGCTTAGCATATTTGGTTGACTTTTTCCCACTAAATCACTTAACCCTAGAAAAAATAATATTCAGGTATTCATTTTATAGATCAGGAAATTAGAACATTCAGGAAACTGGTAATACATTGCCAGAGGTCACACAGTGACTAAATGGTATCTCAGGGATTTGAACATGGTTTTCTCTGAGACTAAGATGCTTCAAATTGCAAAATGCCATCTCTCCAATTTTATGTCTTATATCTATATCTGATTTTATATCTACAATGTTGACCTCTATGTTTTTATGTATAAAATTTTGCTTTTTTTCAATTTCTGATTGCCTAGAAGCAGAAAACATATATCTTGTCTATCTGTTGAAAGAATGTTAAGTGCATTTTGTTTCATTTTTATTTGATTTTTTAATTTATATCAATTTAAGGGGTACAAGGGCAGTTTTGTTATGTGGATATATTGCATAGTAATGAAGTCTGGGCCTTCGGTATAACCATCACCTGAATAATATACACTGTACTCATTAAGTAATTTCTTATCCCTCATTGTCTCCCATTCTTCCACCCTTCTGAGTCTCCAGTATCTACTATTCCATATATATATATTCCATATATATGTGTAATATATATGGAATATAATATATAATATATATTATATACAATATAATATTATATATACCATAATATAATAATATATGATATATATTATTATATTATGAATATATATTATATAATATATAATAATAATTGTATAATTATATATATATCTCATACAATTTTCTTTATCCATTCATCTGTTGATGGACACTAAGGTTGATTCCAAATCTTTGCTCTTGTAAATAATGCTATAATAAACATATGAGTGCAGGTATCTTTTTGATATAATAATTGATTTTCTTTTGGGTAGTGGGATTGCTGATAGTCTTATTTTTAGTTCTTTGAAGAGTCCACACACTCCTTTCAATAGAGGTTGTACTAATTTATGCTCTACAAACAGTGTACTGGTGTTTCCTTTTCTCTGAAGCTTTGCCACATTTGTTATTGTTTGACTTTTTAATAATAGCTATTCTGAATAGTGTAAGATGATATCTCATTGTGGTTTTAATTTGCACTTCTCTGGTGATTAGTGATGTTGAGGCTTTTTTTCATATGATTTTTGACCATTTGTATGTCTTCTTTCGAAAATGTCTATTCATATTCTTTGCTCACTTTTTAAAGAGGTTATTTGTTTTTTGTTATTGTTGAGTTGTTTGAGTTTCTTGTAAATTCTGGATATCAGTCCCCCATCAGATGTATAGTTTGCAAATATTTTCTTCCATTATGCAGTTTGTTTGCTCATTCTGTTTATTATTCCTTTCGCTGCATAGAAGCTTTTTAGGTTAAGTCCTATTTGCCTATTGTTTGTTCTTGCTGCTTATGCTTTTGAGGTCTTAGTCATGGATTCTTTATCTAGACCAAGGTCCATAAGAGCTTCCTCTAGGTTTTATTCTAGTATTTTTATAGTTTGAGGTCTTACACTTAAGTCTTTCATCCATCTTGAATTCATTGTTGTATATGGTGACAGATAGTGGCTATTCAGGCTCTTTTTTGGTTCCATATGAATTTTAGTATTGTTTTTTCTAATTATGTGAAGAATGACATTGATATTTTGATAGTGATTGGATTGACTCTATAGATTGCTTTGGGCAGTATGGTCATTTTAATGATATCAGTACTTCCAATCCATGATGTTATGTTTATTCATTTGTTTGTGTCATCTAATACTTCTTTCTTCAGTGTTTTGCAGTTTTCCTTGTAGAGATATCTTACTTCCTTGGTCAAATATATTCATGGGTATTTCATTTTGGTTGCAGCTGTTGTAAATGGGGTTGTCCTCTTGATTTGGTTTTAAGCTTGATTGTTATTAGTGTATTCTGATAATTTGTTGAATTCATTTATCAAATCTAAGAGGTTTCTTTGGAGGAGTTTTCTAGGTATAAGATCATATCATCAGCAAACAGATAATTTTACTTCTTTTCCAATTTGTATGCCTTTTATTTCTTTCTCTTGCCTAATTGCTCTGGATAGGACTTCTAGTACTATGTTGAATAGGAGTGGTGAAATGGACATCCTTGTCTTGTTCCAGTTCTTAGGAGGACTGCCTTCAACTTTCCTACAGACATTATGGTGTTAGTTGTGGGTTTGTCATATTAATATATGGCCTTTATTATTTTGGGTTATGTTCCTTCTATGCCTAGTTTATTGAAAATTTTATCATGAAGGGACGCTGAATTTTGTTAAAGGCTTTTTCTGCATCTATTGATATGATTATATGGTTTTTGTTTTTAATTCTGTTTATGTGATAGATCACATTTATTGATTTGCTTAAGTTGAACCATCTTTGCATCCCTGGAATAGAACCCACTTGATCATGTTGTATTATCTTTTTGATGTACTATTTGATTCAGTTTGCAATATTTTGTTGAAAATTTTTGCATCCATGTTCATCAGTGATATTGGTCTATAGTTTTCTTTTTTGTTGTGTTCTTGTCTGGCTTTGGTATCAGGGTGATACTGGCTTAATAGAATGACTTAGGGAGGATTCCTTCTTCAATTGTTTGGAACAATTTCAGAAGGTTGGTACCAGTTTTTCTTTGTACATTTTGTATAATTCAGCTGTGAATCCATCTTGTCCTGAACCTTTTTTTGGGGGGGGATATTCTTTTATTACTGATTGAATCTTACTACTCATTATTGATGTGTTCAGGATATCTACTTCTTCCTGGTTCAGTCTTGGGAGGTTGTATTATTCCAACAATTAATCCATTTCCTCTAGGTTTTCTAGCTTGTGATTGTAGCATTGTTCATGGTAGCTTCTGATGGTCTTTTGTATTTCTGTGGTATCAGTTATAATTTCTCCTTTTTCATTTCTGATTATGTTTATTTGGATCTTCTCTCTCCTTTTCATGGTTGGTATAGTCAGCAGTTTATCAATTTTGTTGATAACATGCTATTTTAGTTACTATAGCCTTGTAGTATAGCTTGAAGTCTGGTAAATTGATGCCTCCCAATTTGTTCTTTTTGCTTAAGATTGCTTTTGCTATTTGGGGTCTTCTCTGGTTTCATATGAAGTGTAGAATTATTTTTTCTAGATCTGCAAAGAAGGAGTAGGTATTTTAATAGGGATTGCATTGAATCTGTAGCTCATTTTGGGTAGTATAGACATTTTAATAATGCTGAAATTTTTTTTTTCTATCAATTCCAGTAGTCTTATGGTAGAATCTTTGGGGTTTTCTAGATATAAGATCATATAATCAGCAAAGAGTGACATATAAACAAAAATCCAAAGGTAAAAACCCACCAAAATGTTCTGCTTACATTTTCCATGCAATACCAAGCCCATCGGGGCTCCTAAGTGATATCTGCTGGCTGAGTGGGCCACTCACTTCCTTATTTTTCTGTGCTTCAGTTTCTCCCATGAGTTCTCTGCTGGATTCTAGTATTCTCTCTTCTTGATAGTCTACTTGAGTTATGATTATTTATTCATAGTTTTGCTTCTTTTTGAGGAGAACTGGCATCTGATGTCTCTTGTCAGCCATCTTGAACCTAAGTGCATTTTAGATATAGATCCTGATTTTATAAAATATTACATTATAATATTTTATTAGGTCAGTAAAATTATACAAAGAATTTTAAATGGAATTTAACAAATATAGAATTTATTCTAATAAATATATATTAATTAATAATATGTGTTTATATATGATAATATATATATAAATCTCTAAAATAGCAACTCAGGTGAGATCCTAGAGTATCTGTATAGTATTTTCAGTTGACTTGTCTATAATATGAATGTAGATATTTTAATTTTTATTGTTTTACTCTTGTAACCCATATTACTTTAAGGTAATTCCCAGATGAAAATTGAAAAGGATGAAATTAGTCTTGATTATGAATAATTACTAGATCATTCATTTATATTACTGAAGATTTTTGATTTCAATCATTTCATCTGGTAGATATTTAAGATGCCAGATCTCTCATTCCACCTGTAAGTAGATGGCATACTGTTTCTTCACTTCTTCAATCACTAGCCTGGACTTCCTGTGCTGTGAAACTGAGGGTCACATTGCTATTGTGTATCTTTCTATACAAGAAATCCTCATCCTGTGTTTTTAATTTCCTTTCCCCCTCTGAGGCCTTTCCTCACCTGGCCTCACTGACCCTAAGACCATTTTTGCCAGTGAAAAAGTGATATTCTTTCTTTTCAGCAAAATAAATAATGGATATCAATCCCTAATGTCTCTCCATTCATAGCAAGTAGAAAATCAGAAGTGATGTTCATTCTCCTGTGACAGTGATCACTTGGGGATGGCAAAGAACTGCATAAACCTCCAAATTTAAATGTCTTCTTGGCAGAAGAACATCTGTTTCTCCTAATGTCATCTTTGGAAATGTAGGATCTCTCAGTATGTCTTCCTAGTGGCAATTTCTAAATCTGTATTTTTTGTTTTCTTTTTTTTGCTGGAGCTCTTCTGTTAGAAGGAATTGCTCTAAGCTTCATGGATTGTAGGAAAAGTTATGTTGTTTTAGCTCTACCACCTGATTTTTTTTGGACTATGGAGTCTCTGAAGAGCTCTTTAGTGTTATCTGTGACATCATGCAACTAATTCATGGATCAGTTTTTTGACAGTTGCTTTTTAAAATTCCAGAGTTTCACAATAAAGTAAATGTGGACAACATCTCAGCAGCATGTATTTAACCCCTCCCTTATTTCCAGGTTGCTAGGTAGTGCTCAGATCTACTAATTCCCTGGCTGGTATGACTATTCATTTACTCATGTGACAAATATTACATACCTACTTTGTACTAGTCACTATTTTAAGCATTGGGAAATACAGAATTTAACCAAAGAGATGAAAATCCCTGCCTACATTAAACTTATTTTCACGTGTGAAAGATACATATATATATATAAAGTAAATATATAAAACATATAAGATGATAGAGGATAAATCAGGCATTCTAGAGAGTGTCTATGGGGGCACTGCATGTTTTTCAGGCCCTCTTTATCTTCAGTTTCTTGAGATTGTATCTGAATTCATGTACTGAGTATGGTGAAAACTGCCAGTTGCTAGCTGGTATCTCTAGTCCCTTGTTCTTTACTGATAGAACCCTGATTTTCTCTGGGCAATCCCATTCTCATTTTTCTAGATGTTGTTGCAGCTACAGGAGGCAGTGTAACTTAGCTCTAACCAGGGATACAGGCAAACATTCCTGAACTGGTTTTCTCTTCCCCCACACCACAGTTAAAGACTTTAGGGTAAAAGTTGTCTATTGCCTTTCTATTGTATTCCTGTCAAGAATATGGACACAGCCTCTGGGGTTGAAGAGGTCACCTCATGATCAGGAGAAAAGCATGTGCTAAAGATGGCAGAGCAGGAAAATGGAACTCGGCAGACAGCAGACATACCAGCCTTGACTGCCTGCTTCTCTCAGCACCACCATATTGCAGGGGCTCCATCCACATTCTAGGTACAGTGAGCCTGGTTCTAAGGGCTAAAGAACAATTTTAAGGGCTACAATATGAATGAGACCCTCTGGAATTTGGTAATCCTGTAATTCTTCTTTGGTTTATTCATAGCAGTAAGGTTGCAATTACATGCAGCCTAACACAATCTTAAATGGTCTGCTGGGGGATTAACAGTAGCCATATTTTCTCTTCCAAGTTTTCTCTCAGGATACAGAAGTTTATATTGAAGTTGAATCCTAGGACAATTCCAACATCCTGCATGGCAGATGTAAAAGTAGGCTATAATAATGACTCTGGTAGTGTGATTTATCTGTTAAGTTTATTTCTTGACAAATTAATATCTTCTAGAGAACCCAAAAAATTCAGAAAAGAGAATTTAAGGAAGAATCATGTTGGAAATATTAGATTTTAAGTCAACCATTAGAGCAAACTGCAAGGGGTGGCTGTTCCTCCCACATCCAAGCACTCACACATCTGTGAAGCCTATTTCCTGGTATCTCTTAAATCTGTGTCCATTGTCATTGAACTGATTCATATTGTCTAATAAATGTGATACATACACACACACACACGCGTAAGTGTGCACACACACACACACAGACCCTGTTACATTCCTAATGGCAGATAGTAAAAAAATATCTTAATGTATTTGCTTACCAAACACCCAAAGCACCAATATTTTAAGAGATTATATTGAATAAGCATACGTATTAATCTTTAGATGGCTAGGATAAGAACTTATCTAATTTGATTAGGTGGAAGTGGTATAAATAATCCATGTTGATAGCAAAGGAGCTTATTGTGTTTAATGTTGATGGATACTTAACATTGTAAATTAATATATGGTTCCAATGGCAGTGAGTAGGAACATTGCTGTTAGTTGCAAGCCTGTTAATCAATACAGTTCATTATAAAATTTCATCTAGTGACCTTATCTTTCCCCATGAAAAAAAAACAACAAAAAACGTACAGCATATCATCTAATACCTATACATGGCATGTCTGAAGGAACTGGGCTAAGAGATGACTAAGTATTTTGCTCTGAATTGGAAATTCTCAAGTTGTGCTGAGAAAGTAGAGCCAAGTGGACACTTTGTTAGTTCCATGTCATTTGGGTAAACTGTTATATTGTCTGTACTTTAAAATACATAAGCAAAAGCTGTATAATACACACGTGAAAGCTAAGTTTACACCTAAATAATTGTTTAACATTTGACATACCCTATTCAAATACACATTCCAGAGGTTAGGGAGCATTTTAAAGATCCTAATCAGAAGTCCACACCTCAGAGGAGGCTTAAAAGCACTTACTTCAATATTAACATCTAACTCTGCACTGGCCCCTTGCTACTCAAAGTATGGTCCAGAGACCAGGAAGCATTAGCATCACCTACAAGCCTGTTAGCAATGCAGAATTTCAGGCCCCCAAGCCAGAACTAATGAGTCTGCATTTTAACAGGACCTCTAGAGGATTCTGTAAATAATTTGAGAAGCACTGCACTAAACAGTTTTTTAATTAGCATAAGAGATATTACAAATATTTACGTTAGTGAAATGAGTAATGACCAGGTATATGGTTACTTAGGAATATTGCAGCTTTTGGGGTGGTCTCTCAAAATAAATTTAGAACTCATGTGGTCTAACATCCCCCAAATTAATAGAAGATTCTGGCATTTGGTCTAACTACAAGTTTAGCTGGACCTGCTGTCAAAATACTGTCACATTTGCCTTGGAATAAAACTTTCATGAAAAGTGCTTGTGATTGTCTACAATGGTAAAGAATGAGGATATCACAGGATTGCCTTTGTGCTTGTTTGACAATAAATGTTTACATGTGTTTATAAGTTTGTATGCCTGAGCCACACAAACTTATGTGTGTAAGTTGTGTGTCTGAGCCACCTGATAGTGAGCCCAATAATTATCGGGGGCTTGGATATTTACCAGAATCTTATAATTATAAAAGACCAAATTAGTTTGGGGCAGCTTATAACAGAGACTTGGCATTTACACATCCTTACAATTTCTCTTCATTTTTTTAGTGGTGATTGTGGTGTACAGTCTTATCTCACGGCTGAGAATATCTTGTATGTGAAGCAAACCTACAGTCCAGGTTGAATTAGGCTACCAATAATGATATTCTGCTTTGAATGCCGCTGGTGGGATTAAAAGTTCATTCCTGCAAATGAAACTTGGCCCCGGATTTCTATGCCTCTTCAAGGAATCATGTGAATTGCCAACAGATGGCACAAATAACCTTGTGCACCTTATAGATATTTCTGCAACATTCTCTTACTTTGTTGTTCTCAGGAGAGGGATCAACTGTTTCTTTACACATCTTTAATTTCCTTTTGAATTAGGGTAATAAAGCCTAACCTATGGCCTTTCTACAATCTTGGGATCTATTTCCTGAATCTCGAAGTGTGTTTAATTTGCTGAATGGCTTATTGAGTCCCAGCAGCTAAGTCTATCCATAGTGATCACGGTCATCCATAGAGAGAGCTGGGAAGGGAAATTGTTAGTCCTTTAGTGGCGAAAGATCTGATAATTCAGGGTATTAAATGGTCTGGTTCAAACACACCAAGCAGGACACTGTACTGATAATTTAACAGATATTACTTTCTGGATCCCTGTTCCAGTCTTAGCGTTGACAGAAATATCACCTTGGTCACTCTTGGGATAGTTTCCTGTCTCAGATCATGGTAGGAAGTAGAAAAGGCCTCTTGAAGATAAATAGGGTAGTAGTAACTCTCAGAAGACGGGTGGATAACTCTATACTGTTCCCCTAAATTGACATAAGAAGATGCTTTTTGCTTCCATATTTGAAGAAGAAAGTTGCTCAATTCCTGGAATGTTAATGTCTAAGGTGGGATTGCCCTGCAAGCTATAAGCTTCAGAATTGAATTGAGGGTTATCCTTGCCCAAACATGGTATTTATTTTTTATTTCAGGATATTATGAGGATACAAACGTTTTGGTTACATTTTATGTCTTTGTCTCACCCAGGTGAGGTTTAGAGTTGTGACCTTCCCCTCTACAATGCACACCGTGACCATTAGTTGTGAGTTTATATTTTCCTGGATTGAGCTTGAGCCCAAACTTGGTATTGAGGAAGCCGTCAAAGGACTGCAGAGATGGACCAGTGAGCCATCTCCCAGGGTTGATCTTTCCACTGTACTGCAAAGAGGCATTGAGAGCTGGTGGGAGTATGTACAGAATTAACCCCAGTACTCTTCCCTTTTGGTTGTGGAATCACACAGATTCTTTTTCATCTTCATGATTTTTGGTTCAAGTATACTGTCCCTTACATTTAGCTTACTCATTCGTGATCATAGATCAAGATTTGAATGACACAGTTTTCATTTCTGCCACTAGTTACTACTGATTATCATAGTCTGACCTATACCACTCCTTTCAAAATTTAACCTATATATTTCATTATAACTAGGTATCTCTATAGGGCTTTGTTCTCAACATAGCTAAGACAAAATAGTCATTTAATTATTTACTAAAATTCTGACATATATTAGGCACTATGCTAAGTTCTGGATTTGTTCTACTGAATCTGCCATCCCCGACCCCCAATCTGGGTCTTCTTATATCTTCCATCTCAGGAAATAGCACTAACATCCATCCAAAATCCAAATCGCAGAACATGACCCATCTTTGACATCTTATATGTTACATATCTTCTCAGACCTAATCATATCAACGCATCCCAAAAATTCTGCCTTCTTCATATCTCCCAAATTGTACCCTCCTTTCTACTTTGAAAGGATTATTACAGGCCTCCGTTCTTCTCAATTGAATGATTGAAATAACCTGAGATGGTCTATTTACCTCCAGACTGGCTTTTTTCCAGTTCAGTAGTTTTCAAGCTGTTCTTGCACAAAATTCACCTGGAGTAATATGAAAAAATGTAGATCTCTAGTCATCATCTCAAACTGACTGAACCAGAGACTCTGAAAGTTGAAGTTAATTTTTTTTAAGTGAGCACTGAAAGTGACTCGCTTGTAGTTAGGAAGGCCCACATTTGGAAGATTCTACCTCATCATTAATAGGGCAAGGGCAATCTTTCTTAAAGGCAAATGCTATTCCATTGCTACCTTTTACATGACTCTACATACAATTCTTAAGTGGCTGCACTTTTTCTTTTCTTTTCTTCTCTTTTATTGTAAACAAGATATTTATTGTCTTGTCCCTGCCTATTTCATGAGCCTTATTATTTTTCTCACTTACTCTCTGTTCTGTTCTCATACTCTAAACCACTATTCTCAAACTTTGCTGCACATTGGAGTCACCTAGGGAGCTTTAAGAATTACTGATGCCTGGGTCCCACCCCAGACATTCTGATTTAATTGGTATGGGATTCTGGCTGAGCACTGGAATTTTTAAAGCTCCCTAGGTGATTCTAATGTGCAGCAAAATTTGATAACCACTTCTCTATCTACACCAGTGGTTTTTCAAATTGAATTTGAAAATTCCTGTGGAATTTTGAAAATTACTGACTTCTGTGTCCTGAGCCCAGATATTGTGATTTACTTTGTCTTGAGGTGTGCTCTGGGTATTGGAAATATTAAAAGGTCCTCAGGTGATTTGGACTTGCTAAAGAGTTTGGGAACCACTGCTATATATCATGATGCCACAGTGAAGTATTTTAATTCCCTCAGTGCTTCACAATCCTTTATCATTCAGTGCCTTCATTTAAGCTGTATCTTTTCTGTCAAGATATTCTTTCATTTCTCAGAAACTGTTCTCTCTCTTACTCTCTCTATCCTATTTTCTTATGACCCTGCCTCGCCCAGTCATAGTTAATTGGACTAAATGGACATCTGACTTAAATTAGCGATCAAATTCTTCTGTGAAATTTGAAATTTGAATGCAAAGATTGAGTTAGTTAGCTATGATGAGTCCAGAGGTATAATGTCTATATTCAGGACTGGAGTTGGTGTCAGAGTAAGCCAGTGAGTTGTGTGGACCAAACTTACCAGGAAACCAAAGGTGCTAAGAGAATCAGGAGGATGCAGCAGATGTGCAAACAGAATCAGATGGGGCTTCTGGGGCCCATGTGATTGATAGGACAGTAGATAATGGCATTCAGTTTCCCAGGAGGCTCTGTGTACCTGCTGCAGGGCCTTCTGAATTCACATGAACCTTTCCAATAAACTTTTTGTGTAAGTGAGTTTCTGTTTCTTGCAAGCAAGTGATTATAAAAACAGAGCAATGGAGTAATTGCCATGTCTTCCCTTTTCTTAGCTAAATTCTATATAACATTTAAGAACTTACAAAGAATTTTTTTTTTTTTTTTTTTGAGACAGAGTGTCACTCTGTTGCCCGGACTAGAGTGCAGTGGCATCAGCCTAGCTCACAGCAACCTCAAACTCCTGGGCTTAAGCAATCCTTCTGCCTCAGCCTCCCAAGTATCTGGGACTACAGGCCTGTGCCACCATGCCCGGCTAATTTTTTCTATATATTTTTAGTTGTCCAGCTAATTTCTTTCTATTTTTAGTAGAGTCGGGGTCTTGCTCTTGCTCAGGCTGGTCTCAAACTCCTGACCTCGATCTATCCTCCTGCCTTGGCCTCCCAGGGTGCTAGGATTACAGGCATGAGCCCGTGAGCCACCGCATGTGGCCCCAGAATTTTTAATTTCATTGATTTATATCTTATTTTTGTTATATCCTTCCTTCTGCTTAGTTGGGTTTATTTTGCTATTCTGTTTTCTAGGTTCTTAAGGTGGGAACTTAGATCATTTGTGCTATAAATTTCCTTCTTAGCACTGCTTTAGCTGTTTCCCACAAATTGTGATATGCTGTAGTCTCATTTTCATTCATTTCAATGTATTTTTTAATTTCTCATAAGTCTCCTTCTTTGACCCATATGTCATATAGAAGTGTGTTGTTTAGTTTCCAAGTGTTTGATAATTTTCCCAGTCTTTCTCTTACTGATTTCTAGTTTGATTCATTGTAGTCAGAGGATTTATTCTATATGATTTCAATTCTAATTTCTTTAGGTTTATTTTGTGGCCCAGGATATAGCCTACTTTGGTATATGTGCTGAGAGAGGTAAAAATAATATGCATTCTACTGTTGCTGGGTGGAGTGTCTTATAAATATCATTAGATACTTTGTGATATTGTGGAGTTTTTTTCTACCCCTTAAGATTTTCTGTACAGTTCTATTAATTGTTGATAGAGGGGTGTTGTAGTTTCTAATTATAATTGTGAATATGTCAATTTCTTCTTTTAGTTCTATTTGTTGTTGCTTCATACATTTTACAGCTCTGTTCTTTGGTGCATGCATATTTAGGATTACTATGTCTTCTTGGTGTATTAACTTTTTATCACTATTAAATGTCTCTGGGAATTTTTGTTGCTTAAAGTATACTTTATCTGATACTAATGTGGCCACTCCTGCTTTACTCTGATTAATTTTCTCATGGTATATCTTTTTCTTTTCTTTTAACCTGCCTATATTACTATATTTGAAGTGAGTTTCTTATAGACAGTCTATAGTTGAGTCATGTTTTTAGGCTCATTCTGCCAGACTCAATGTGGAAATTTTCTAATTATTGTTCTTAGACCATATACATTTAATGTAATTGTTGAAATACTAGAGTATATGTCTGCCACTTTTTGTTCTTTGTTTGTTCTCATTTTCCTTTTTCCTGTCTTCGCTTGAATTAGTTGATCATTTTTCAGAATTCCATTTTTATTTAGCTATAGTGTTTAAAAATATTTTTATTGAGATATAATTCATGTATTATAAAATTTATCATTTTAAAATGTAAAATTAAATGGTCTTATTATATTTACAAGTTGCACATCACTATCTAATTCCAGAATATTTTCACCATGACAAAAAGAAATTTCATAACCATTAGCAGTCACTCTCTATTTTCCCCTCCCTCCAGCCCCCAGAAACTTTTAATTTCTCTCTCCATGGACTTTTTTTATTGTGGGTTTTCATACAAATGGAGTGATACAATATATACCTATTTGGGTGTGGATTATTTCATTTAGTATAATGTTTTTAAAGTTTCTCCACACTGTACTATGAATCAGCACTTCATTCCTTTTTATGGCTGAATAATATTACATTGTATGAATATACCACATTTTCTTTATCCATTCATCAGTTGAAAGTCATTTGAGTTGTTTTCAATCTTGGGCTATCATGAAAAATGCTCCTATAAGTACTTGTGTACAAGTTTTTGTGGGAACATGTATTTTTAATTCTCTTGAATATATTTCTAGGAATGGAATTGTTGGGTCACATGGTAATTCTATGTTTAATTCTATGTTACTTTTGGGGGAACTATCAAACATTTTCTGCAAAAGCTGCACCATTTCCTATAATCCCCCCACTAGCAATGTGTAAGGGTCCAAATATTTCCACATTCTTGCTCACACATGTCATTATCTATGTTTTACTTTAGTTATTATACTTTTTAATCTCAGAATTTCTATTTGTTTCCTTTTTATAATTTATATCTGTTTGTTGATATTTGCCATTTGCTGAGATATCATTCTCTAGTTCATTGAACATATTTAAAATAACAGAAGTTTTTGGGTAGTAATTTCAATGTCTGATCTTCCTCAGAAATTGTTCTACTTTTCCTAAGGATTGGCTATACTTTGTTGTTTCTTTGTTGCATGTTAGGTAATTTTTTGTTAAAAACCTGACATTTTAAATAACATAATGTGGAAGCTCTGGAAATCAGACGCTTTTCTTTTCCCAAGATTTGTTATTATTGATGTTTATTGTTGCTATTGGTTTTTTTTGCTTGTTTGTTTGGTGCTTTTTCTGAATTAATTCTGTAAAGTCCATTTTATTGCCATATATGATCACTGAAGTCTGTGTTCAGTTAGTTTAGTTGTCAGCTAATGATTGGAAAGAGATTTCTCTAAATACATAGAATTGATGTCTCCCAGTCTTTGTCAAGGGGCTCTGTGCATTTGTTGGTGCATGCCTTTTGACACACAACCCCAGACAGTTTGTAACTCCACCTTCACTTCCTTCTTACACTCAGAGGAAGCCAGAAATGAGAGCTCAGGGGCTTTCTTAGGTCTTTCCTGAGAATGTGCACATCCTTGGATATGTGCATATTTCTAGTGTATTGGCCATTTAGTGGACAAGAAAAGTTGGCATTTTTTAAATTGTTGTTGTTCTTTGCATCAATTTATTATACTTTTCACAATCAATGAATCTCTTGAAATATTATTTTTACCAAAAGTTCATAGTTTACATTAGGGTTCATTTTTGGTGTTGTCATTCTACGGGTTTTCACAAATGTATAATGACATGTATCCACTTTTGTAGTATTGTGAAAAATAGTTTTACTGCCTAAAAATAGCAAACACCATTTTTGTTTTTTACTGTTATGTCTTTTCCAGAATGTCATGTAGTTGAAATCATACAGTATGTAGACTTTTCATATTGGCTTCTTTCACTAAGTAAATTTTCCTAAATTTTCCTCCTGTCTTTTCAGAGCTCATTTTTTTAACACTGAATAATATTCCATTGGATGGATATACCACATTTATTCATCCATTTATCTACTGAAGGACATGTTGATTACTTCCAAATTTTGGCAATTATGAATAAAGATGTCATAAAAAATTGTGTGCAGATTTTTACATCTACATGAGTTTTCAGCTCCTTTGGGTAAACACCAAGGAGCATGATTACTGGATTGTATGGGTAGAATATGTTAGTTTTATAAGAAATATCCATACTATTCTTAAAAATGGTTGAACCATTTTGCATTCCCACTAGCAAAGAAGGAGAGTTCCTGTTGCTTCCCATTCTCACCAGCATTTGGTGTTGTCAGTATTTTGGATTTGAGTCATTCTAATAGATGTGTGGGAATCTTGTTTTGATTTGCAATTTCCTAATGACATATTATGTTAAACATCTTTTAATATGCTTATTTGTCATCTGTATATCTTTTTTTGGTGAATTGTCTGTTCAGGTAATTTGTCTATTTTTAAATTAGATTTTTTTTTATTGTTGAGTGTTAAGAATTCCTTGTATAATATATTTTGAGTAATAGTTCTTTATCATATGTGACTTTTGCAAATATTTTCTCCCAGTCTGTGGGTTGTCTTCTCTTTCTATTGACAGTATCTTTTTCATAGTAAAAGTTTATAATTTTTGTGAAGTTCAGCTTGTCAATTATTTTTTCAATGGATAATGACTTTGGTGTGGTATGTAAAAACGCATTTCCATATCCAAGGTGTCTACTCCCAACCATATCTATAGGGCTATATTATCTTTCAACATATCTATCTTATCTTTTAGAAATTTTGTAGTTTTTCTTGTCACATTTAGGTCTATAATCCATTTGAAGTTGATTTTTGATAAGGTTGTAAGGTATGTGTCTAGATTCATTTTTTTTGTATATGGATGTCTAACTTTTTCAGCACCATTTGCTAGAAATATTATCTTAGCTCCATTGCATTGAATTTGCTCTTTTGTCAACTATTAGTTGACTATATTTATGTGGGCCAATTGTGGTCTTTCTATTCTGTTTCACTGATGTATTTGTCTACTCTTTTGCCAATAGTACATTATCCTAATTATTATTATAGTTTCATAGGTAGTCTTAAGTCAGGTAGTATGAGTCCTACAGTTTTGTTCTTCTCTTTTAATATTGTGTGGGCTATTCTGGGTCTTTTGTCTCTTCATGTAAACTTTAGAATTAGTTTTGTCAACATCCACAAAATAATTTTCTGTTATTTTTATTGGAATTGTATTGAATCTATAAATTAAGTTAGCATTCTATATATACAGAATTGTATATATTAACCTAGTATCCTGAAACCTTGCTATAATTGCTTATTAGTTCCAGGATGTTTTTGTTTCTGTTTTTGTTCTCTCTCTCTTTTTTTCTTAGTTAGCCTAGTTAGAAACTTATTGATTTTATTGATCTTTTCAAAGAACCAGCTTTTGGTTTCATTGATTTTCTGTATTGATTTCTTATTTTTAATTTTATTGATTTCTGCTCTAATTTTTATGTCATTTCTTTTGCTCAACTTTGGATTTAGGCTGTAGGCTGTAGCAGTGATGAGCTATGTAAGTGGGCAGCTTCCCTGTTTCTCTTTGACGAGGGAGGATGGAGGTCTTTGAAATCTTTTCTCTTTCCCCAGGCCTGTGGTCTTCTTAGTAGTGTGAATTGTAATGGCACACTCAGTTTAATCTCTGAGACAGTAGGTAGTACTTGTGGGTAAGAATCAACCATACCCTGTATGATTGAGTCAGTTAATTCTATAAAGGGTGTGCAAGTTGACCTGTCTGTTAGTACATGGTGCTTACCAGAAGGAAAAAAACTGCAATCTTGTTTTTGGGGCTTCTGACCAGCTCTAGTCTCTCAGGAGAAGCACTGGAGTGCCCCAGGTGGTGGGTGGGGCCCTAGAACTTTTAGGTGAGTTCTTATTCTCTGCCACAGCAGAGGTAGGTCGGGAGTGAGGCTGGGCAGAACTGGGTTGGGTGAGCTTACCCTCAGGTTTCACAAAAGCTGGCAAAGTATCTGCTTCAGCAGGGGTCAAAGGTCTGCTCCCAACTTCTGGGCAAAGCCACCAGGGAGGAGCTGAAGTGGCCCCAACCAACCAGTAAGTCAGTTTGTGAAGGTGGGGCTGTCTGAGATTCATAATCTGGCAGTCTGGAGTTGCCCTTGCTCCTCTCCACCCTCCCTTGCTCTGTGATTTCCCCCTGGCATCAGCTGGGAGGCAGAAGCTCAAGCCAGTCAAGCTCCCCTATGACTGTGATGCAGGCTGGGAAGTTCCCTGCCCAGGATCCCAGCCTGAGCTGAGAGCACAGCCCTCCTGTGGGAGGAAGGGTGCTCCATGAGCATGCTGCAGCTAGGAACCACACTGCACTCTCCCCCTTGATCTGCTCATGTGGGAACTCTTACCTCCCGAGACTAATTCACAAATCTCCCCTCCATGCCCTGAGCAACATGATCGAAACCTGGGATCTGGCCTGTGGGCCCATCCCAGGCCCATGAAGACCAATCCCTGACCGTGTCAGGGAGAAGCATGCTGGTACCAGGTTGCCCAGGGGGTGCCCAAGCAGGTTCGATGTCCTTCTGCCTTGGGGTGTGCCCCACTCTGAGGGAGTCGTTGGGTGAGGAAGCTCACAGTCCAAGCACCCCTCAGTCCTCTGCAGGACCCCAAGAGGAAAGGTCTGACCCCCACTCTCTGTAGAAGCCTCAATGTGGTGGCTCAGTTGTCTCTCTTGGTAGTGTGGGTGGGAGAGGGAAATGGGAGAAAAAGAGTCTGGCTGGAGGAAAGCTAGCAGTCTGGTCATGTCTATCCCTCACTCCGGGAGGCTGCCCACCCAGAATGTCCAGGAACTGGAGTCATGCAGATCACCCGGGACCTGCTGGACCCCTGTGGCTCCTGTAGTCTGCACCAGACTTGGGAAATGTCTGTGTGGGAATAGGCAAGACAAAATATGAGGAGTTGATGACCCCTGGGGAGGACAAAGGCACACGGTGGGTAGAGAAGCAATATGGTTCCTGTTGTCCCAGCTTGGGTCTGTGGAGACAGGAGGTAGCCCAAGGGGGCTGGGAGTCTGGTGCCCTGTCCACAGGAAGCTCCTAGCTCACTGGTGGCAGCAGCCTCTGGGCTTGTGTGGGGAGAAAGTCTCTCTAGCAGCTCGAGAATCCACCAATTGTCAGATGAGAGGGAAGGAGAAACCACCCACTTGCTCTTCTCACTGGACTCCAAGCCTCTCAGGGGTTGATCTCTGCTGATACCTTGCTCCTTCCTGCTCTGCTCTGTAGCTTTTTCCTGTGGAGTCCCCTGGAGGTTCTGGCACCCTTCCCTCAGACCCATACCTGATCTCTGTTTGTCTGTTCATTTTTTCTCTTTCACCTAAAACTTCTTACCGAGATTCTCTGGCTGCTGGTGTCTCTGGTCAACCATCTTGCCTCTCTCCTCCCTACTTTTGGTGGCTGCTTTAAAATCTTTGCTAGATAATTCTAACATCCTTGCCATCCGGGTATTGTAACCTACTGTTTGTCTCTTTTGATTTTGTGTGAGATCCTCCTAATTTTCATATGGTGAATCATTTTTCATCAAAACCTGGAGTTTTCTGTGTTAAGTTATGGCTCTAGATCTTATTGAAGCCTACTATTTTAGCTGATTTCTCTGACATCACTCGAGAAAGGAGAGTCCTTAATCATTACTGTCAGATGGCTATAGAAATCCAGGTTCCTTAGTCTTTGTTGACAGTTAGATGGTCTTTTTACCACTGGGTGGGTGTAGGAATTTCAACATCCCATGTAGTCTCTACTGACAATACAGTGGAGGTGATCTCATTACTACTAGGTAATTATAAAAGTCTTACTTCTCCACTAGCCTTTTGTGACTCCATTCCAGCAGGGGGAGGGGTACCTCATTATTGCCAGGTGGGGATGAAAGTGTAGATTTTCTACCTGATCTCTGCTGTAGGTCAACACCAGTGATTGCTGAGTCCAGGCTCCTAAGTAGTTTACTACAGTAAAACAGCCTCTAAATAGAAAAGTTGAATTCTCCATATGAAAGGAGACATCTGAACTCTGAGAAATCAAATCTAGTGAAAAATGAAAGAAAAATATACCTTCCAATTTTGCTGTGGAAAGTTTGCTTGTCCTGTCAATTTTTGCTTAATCTGTTTATTTTGGATTCCTCTATTTCCTCCATCATTTTTTTTTTTTTTGGTGGTTCTGAATTTAACACTAAGCAATTACATTTTCAGAGAAGATGTAGCATCTTCATAGAAACCTTTTGATCTCCCTGAAATAAAATGCTTTTGCAGTGTTGTGTCTGCATGCTATTCTCTCCCTGCAGTCCTATTCTTTAAGAGACAATTTTACATGGATAAGCACATCTCTGTAAAAAATTCTCTTATATCAATTTCCCCAGGCCAGAAATCTCCATTGCATAAATCTCATGGCATATTGTTCTTAAATAAAAGAGTCATTTTTATAAGGAAAACAAAATCTTGACCACATATTGCCAACATGGCCAACTAAATTTTTTTTAACTTGTCAACAGACTTTATTTTTCTTCTGCTTCATGTCAATTAAGTACATGAATTGAAACTGTTTATGGAAATTACTTTTCATGATGGAGAGGGTTTCTGACCAAAACTTTCCTTTATCTCACATATCGTTCTCAGAGTGTGCAGAATCAAATTCAAGAAGCAGTAAAGGAGATTAGACTCTAAGATTCCTCAGCATTTTAAAGAAAATGTCAGAAACTATTGATGTTCAGATTCTAGGAGAAAGAAATCTCAATCCAGAAAATAGATCTAAGCATGAAAGATTTTTAAATGCTACAAAAGCAAGTATATTGAAAAAATGATGTATTTTGATGAGGAATTATGACAAAGTATGAGACTGTCCACTTGAAGCACTAATTTTTCTTTCCAAATCTTGATGGTACTTAATTATGGTCATTATTGCATTTAATGTTATTAGAGATAGTATCTATCTGAATATTAAAAATAATATCCAGTTCTGCCATCTCAGCTAGAGAGATTTATCTAGGAATTAGCTTGTAAAAAGAAATAATAGGGAAATGGAAAATGGCCACAGTACTGCAACTTATAAAGACTTGTCAAGGACAAGTGAAGAAGAATTTAGAAAAAAGCTTTACACTGTCCTATTCAAATCCAACTTTGTTCTTCTACAAGTATTTTATTATTCTTCTTTGTCTTTATTTCCCAGCCATATTTTTTAAAATGTTTGCATTCCATTACAAAGAGATTGTTGGTTATGTAGAAAAGAGGGGGTAAAAAGATCCATTACTGAGGATTTTTCAGCCTTCTTGCCTTTTGGTTCATGCTGCGTTCCTCAGGAAGCAATTTCCCTCATGAACTTATTTCTTCTGCTATACTAATACATTGTATTAACTATCACCTGTCCTGCACTGTTCATCCATTCCCAAAGATTAGTGCATATACACTCCCACCTGGGGCGCTTCCAAATCAAATGTCTCCTCCTAGGTTATATATGAACACCACATACTTAAGGCCAGACTGTAGATGAAGAATTTTAATATTCAGGGTCTATGTGTAAGGGGGAAAAAGTGTTCACTGTTTTTATACTTAAAATTAAACCATTTTATCCAGAATAGATCTAGATGTTTGTGTCCTTTCATGAATCTTACCTGGCACACAAAAACTTTGTGAGTTCAGCTCATTTTTTAGTTCATCTTCTCTTTCACCTTTGATTATTGTTTTTATCCCATTTGCTCAGGTTTCCCTCTAGTATCTTCAGTTATCCACAGGATAAATCTCCATATTATGTCCATCATGTTTATTGTCTGTCTCACCTTTGTCATGGTTTTGACTTGATTATTGGATAGCTCCATAAATTTGTAATTCACATATTAATATCAGTGGGCCTGGGGGTAGAGGGGATGCTGTTATGCATAGACCCAGTCAGATTTCTTATGTAGTGGATATATGTGGTTAATCCTGGGTCAAATGAGGTGAAATCTTCTCTTTCAGCACAATATGAAGCAAGTTGTAATTCTTACTTCTCCAAAGGAATTGCATGAGATTTATAACTCCCAAACTACTCTGTTGTCACATCTTTTCCTATCTCTTCAGCTTCTTCTGCTACATTGACACTTGAGGATTCAAGGATGCAATGGGCTGTTCTCCTCTCGGGTTGTGCCGTGGATAGGGGAAAGAGGTATAGTCAGGCCCCAGCTCTGTCCAAGCACAAACATCTCTGTTTTGCTTTATATTTAGGTAAGAATCATATTTTTAGAAAGATTTTCTCAGTTCTGCTGAATTGAAATGTTCTATTTTTTTTTCTCTGTGACTCAGCTATTCTGTTTCAGATGTCAAAGTTTGTGTCAGAGATCAAAGCTGGTATTTTCCAATATGACCCCATCTGGTGATAAAGGTAATAGAAATACTTGGATCTCTTTATTTTTTATTTTTTTTACAACATTTACTTCCACCTGTTATATAATCATTTGTCTGTTGTCTGTGTGTAAGCTCCTTGTGAGAAGAGAATTTGATTGCTTTATTGACTGCTAGCTTCTTAGTGCCTTGGACATAGTAGGTGCTCAGGAGATACTTGTTAAAAGAAAGAAGGATACAATGGTGATTATCAGGCTCTTCACTTCTTGAATCTAGTGTCCCAATATATACATATCTAACAATGAGGATAAATGGTTCAGGAAGGGAAGGTGTATGGTTTATTTTAGAAGATGCCTGAAATGCATCTTCATAGAGGTGTCAACTGGAAATTTAGATTGGAAATCTGAAGCTGAAGGGACAATTTGAGCTGAGGGAGAGACTGAGGATTCATAGCATCCATGTAGTATATGGTGGATGAAAGCACTTGACATGCTTTGTAGCATAAGAGGACCAGTGGGCTGAAAACTTAACCTTTGGGCACATTAATGTTGAAACTAGAAAAAAATCTTTTTACATTTTTACATAACTATAGCCTGAATAAAGAAAACTAAGTAAAAGAACAAATACTACATATTAAAGGGTGATTGGATGGAGACCTCCAGAGATATTAAGAGATTTGTCTCTAGTAGCTGTGTCTTTATATTTCAAATGGAAATAAAATGCATGGGGCTATATGTTTATAATTAAAAAAACTGAAAAAAATTAGAGATCAAATTTTTATCCCTCTCTCTGGAAGGGAAAGGAAGAGCTACATAGCAGTTTCTATGGAAGCTCCCAGATTCATAATTTCAGGATTCCTCTCCTACACTGCCAAGCCAGGGGGGAGCCACATTTGTATATGCATGGTGATATCTGGCTCCCATCACACCACTCTGAAGAGAGAGAGTGGGTACGGAGAACCAACATAGTTGTTGTAAAGTAATAATACTATGCCTCTGATTCAAAACCTTTATGTTTGATTAGAAAAAGATAAATAAATATAGATATGTATTTCAAATCATGTTCGTCAATATTTATAGGCCAAGGAGAGGAAAAAGAACTCACAAAGATGAATGAGAAATGGAGGAGGGTGATATCTGGTAGACAACTGAGTCTGACATTCTGATAACTCCAACACCAGATATCTGAGTGCAACCTCATGGGGAACCCCAAGTTGGAACCATCCAGCTGAGTTCAGTTAACCGTAGAACCATGAGGGATAATAATAGATAGTTTTAAATTGGGAATGGTGTTATTAATATATAGCAATAGGTAGTGTACCTCGATGTACTTCCTATGTGACCTGGAAATACTCAAGAAACTGAACTACCTGAGATTTCAAAGCCTAATCAGACTGACATGTTTTGCCAAGTATATGCTCTGTGTTTACCACACAGTTAATTGTAACTTTTAAAATTTTCTGTGCTAGAGTGCTTATTTTCTCTAAGCTTCCAACTCAGTTTTCCATGGGACAATTTCAGTGTGACTCTAGTTACTCCAAAGAACATAACTCAATATTCCTTTTCAAAGGCATTTATGTTGCCAGGGAAGTGATGCAAATACATTGTATAGGGAGAATACTAGGTTTCTCTCATAGTATTTTCTTTGTTTAAGAAAATAGAATTACATATGGAAAAATAAATATATCTTTCTATCCTTTGAGAGGTCCCATGAGCACTTGACTATTGCATGAGAATATGGTGTTGTTATTGAGAAAATGGTCTACTTTGGGCATAGTTTTCCTGAAGATTGAATGCTGATATTATTTCACCATAGGACATAGCCATTTCTCAGCAAGGAGGCAATATGTGGTAATGATGGCTTATATTTTAAAAATACCTTTAAGCTGTCAAAATGCTTTCACATATGTTTTCAAAATTACAGAGCATTAAAGTTAAAGAAGGATGTTAGACAATGACAAATCTAATCCTTTCATTTTCCAAACAAGGTCAGTGGAGGCCAGCAGGTGAAGTAATTTGCACACGAACATTTAGCTAGTTGGTAGCAGACCCAGATTCTTTGGTTTCTGTCTACTTATCATGATGTCATTTCTGCCTTGGAAGACCCCTTTGTGGTAAATGGAGTGTGATGTGTTTGGCTAGTTTTACAATGAATGGGTTAAGGCAAAATATCACTTTTTTTAGTTATTAAATTAAGGTCAAAATGGTAATTTAAAGCAGAACCCCAAGCACCATTAAAGTCCTTCATCATCCCAGCAATTTCACTCTAGGTGTATACCCAAAAAAAATGAAAACACACATACACACAAAATTTTTTACACAATATTCATAGCAGCATTGTTCATAACAGCCCAATAGCAGAAACAAGTGAAATTTCCCCAAAATGATAAGTGGATAAACACAATGTGGAATTTCTATACAATGGACGGAATTATTCAGCAGTAAAAAAGAATGAAGCACTGATACATCCTACAACATGGATAAGCCTTCAAAACATTAAGTGTAAGGAGCCACATGCTGTGTGATTCCATTTATATTAAATATCTGGAATAGGCAAATCTGTGGAGTCAGAAAGTCAGTTAGTAATTGCCTAGGGCTGCAGGGGATGGGAGAATGAGGATGACTACCAAAGGGTACAGGTTTCTTTTTGGAGTGATGAAGATGTTCTAAAATTTATTGGAGTGATGATTGCACAGCTGTGTGAATTATATACTTTAAATGAGTCCATTGTTAAACATATGAATTACATCTTAATAAAATGTACCAGAAAAAAAAAGACTACATTTTATCATGACCTTGGAAACTAAGATAAGATTTATTATTTATTTTTAGATAACTTGTTTATTTTATTTTTTATTTTATTTTATTATTTATTCAGGATATTATGGGGGTACAAGCATTTTGGTTACATGTAATGGGTTTGCCCTGCCCAAGGACGGCTATAAGCGTGTTCCTCCCCCATACAGTGCATTCCACTTCCATTAGTTGTGGGTTTACCTCCCCCTGACTCCCCTCTGACTGGCACCCAATGAGTGTTACTACCACGTGAGAACCTTAGTGTTGATCAGTTAGTACCAATTTGATGGTGAGTGCATGTGGTGCATGTTTTTCCATCCTTGTGATACCTCACTTTGAAGGATGGGCTCAATCTCTACCCAGGATAATACAAGAGGTGCTAGTTCACCATTGTTTTTTGTAGTTGAGTAGTACTTCATGGCATGCATATCCCACATTTTATTAATACACTCATGTATTGATGGGCACTTGGGTTGTTTCCACGTTTTTGTAATTGTGAATTATGCTGCCACAAACATTCGAGTACAGATGTCTTTATTATAGAATGTCTTTTTTTCCTTTGGGTAGATGCCTAGTAGTGGGATTGCTAAAATGAGATTTAAAAGTGGCACATTGTGTCATATTTGTATCATGATACAAGGTATATATGCATCAAAACATCACTCTGTACCCTATAAATATATACAATTATTATGTGTCAATTAAAAACAAAATAAAATTTTAAAAAATGGCACAGATCCCACATAAGACTACATCCTAGAACACTGAAATATGCCAGCTGAGTAGTTCCATTAAGGTAAGATTTAAGCTAAGTTGTGATTTGTTGCCAATGTGGATCAGATTTGCCTAGAGCAGTATTTTCTCAAGTGTGGTAAACATTCTCTTGAAGGTACAGATGATAATTTTAAGGGGACCTCAGATATTAATTAATATGAAATGAATTATTTGATGCTGGTATTCTGTTTGTGATAGTAATATAAATTTCTTAAAATATATTAATTTGAGTGAAAAATAAAGAAATAAAAATACACAAATATTGGTATAGTTGGTATGATTATATGGATGATTATATAGTAAAAATCATGAAATGGTCCATGAACAATTAACTCTTGCGAAACTCTAGTCCAAAGAAAATTTCTTCTCCCAGGGCTCAGATTATTCTCTAAGCCTTTCCAACAATAGTAAGCTGTTGGTTACAGGAGGGGAGCAACAAGATGTGTGTGGATAGATGGCTCAAAATCACCTGTTCTCAAACCAAGAAGTAACATGGCTTCAGACGGCAAATCAAAAGTGGCTCCATTTGATGTGAAAGATCACACCTGACATTGGATGCAAGGAAATACTGAAAAGAATAAGTGCTCGTGTGCTCAAGGACTTTGGATTTGAATATTGGTCTGTGACTTGTAAAACTTGGAGCACATCACAATATCTTTGAGTTTGTGTCTTATTTGTGAAACAAAAATAGCGGAACTTATTTTAATAAGGAGGTTGTGAGGATTAAGTAAAATAATGAAAGTGCTATAGTGTATATTACCTGACATGGAGTAGACAATTAAAGGCTGGCTTCCTGCCTTCTACAGAAGGTTGTGCAATCACATCCCATGGAGCAGAGTGGAAAGTTAATTGGCTGTGCCATTCTGTCAAGAAGATATATGTTAGGGCTCTTGTAGGGTTGGAGGGTGAGGCCCTTAGGTCTTTTCAAGTCAATTGCAGTTATTGGTCAGTCACATCCCATGGCCAATTAGCACATTCTCTGGACAAAATTCACTTTTTAAAAAAAACTTCCCCGTCTCACTCTGCCATTCTGATTATTATTCTAGACCCCCTGTTCCTTATACAGAATTTTTGAGTTTTGTTGTGTTTGGTGATTACACCTTTTCTCCATAAAAACTGCAATATCATTCTGGGGATTCCTTTGGGGTCCGAGATACTTCCTATTAGAGGAAGCTGATCCTCAGAAGCCTGGCAGGTAAGTATATTTATACATGGAGCAGAAATTACTTCCCTTTGAGTCCTATTGGCCAATTCACATGAAATACATAATTGGTTGTTTACTCAGTCTGCAGTGTGAGGTGGTAAACAGAGCATGGGCTTTTTATTTTTTACACACTTGCATGTGCTTCCTGGCTCTAAGTTTTATTAGCTTTATAATCTCTAGAGTCATTTGCCTCACTTCATCTCAGGGTTCTCTTTGATGAAAACAAAAAGAGAAAGAAATGAAGAGAGTGAGGGAAGAAAGAAGGGAGGAAGGGAGGAAAGAATAGAAGAAGGGAGGAAAGAAGGGAGGAAGTGAGGAAGGAGGGAAGGAAGTAAAGAAAAGAAGGAAGGGAGGAAGGCAGGGAGGGAGAGAGGAAAGAAAGAAGAATATTAATACTCTTTTTACCAAAATGTTAGGAGAATAAATCCAAATGAGGTTATTTGGGAGATAATTAGACTAAGCACTTCTTAAACACTTTGCTCCCTCTTTTCTTCCTTCCTCCCTTTTTGGATTGGATTTTGGAGTTTGGAAGCATTTGTTAAATAATAATCTGCATAGATATGGTGGGTGGAGATTTAAAAAGCCATAAGGGAATAGGTCTAACTACAACTCAGATAAGACAAAAACATATTTAACATAAATTGTATTGTGGAGCAATGGTCAGGAACTGCGCATAAAAGCTGATAAAAACCCTTATAAATATCACTGGGAAGCCTTCACTGGGAGAGTCTTCTTTCCCCTATATCATCTCGTTACAGTGCCATTTCAGTCAATATATTTTTGACTTGATAAATGATTGGTTTTGTCCTTAAGCAGCAAATACTCTAGTGAACTTGTCATACTCAGAGAAACACTCAGATGGGGGCTATATTATTAGTCATTTTGTAGATGAGGGAATTCGGGCTTACTGAGATGAAGTAACATGTCCAAAGTCATATAACTAGGGATGGAGCACTGAGACTCTGCTATCCAACCCTAGAGACTTTACTCTTTGTCATAATGTTTGACAGCCTCTCTAGGTCTTGAAGAAAGTGAAGAGAATAGGTTATTTGGTAGAGAGCATGTGTGAAGGGTATTCTGCCAGCTTCCAGTAATTACATTAGCATGTTCGGAAGGGACAGACACTATACTAATTGGCATATCTGGAGCAGGGGAATGGATTAACCACTGGAAGCTATTGGAGCATTTTGGGAATGTCACTGACTTTAGTTTTAAAAGAGAAAAGCACACATCAGCCTAGGTGCTAGATTCTGAAATAATTATCTTTGTTTTGCTTCATAGGTTAGGCAGGAAAAAATTACTTTTCCGTGAGTTTCCTTTTTCCTATTCTTGCTAAAAGCTCCAAAATCACAGTAGTCTGAGTTAGTATTTCTGCACATGTACACATGGAGACCAACACCTTCCATTTGCGAGTGGGAAAAACCATCCTTAGGTGAGGTAAGGAAAATACGAATAGACCTTATCTTCTGAATGTTGAAGTGAATTATCTCAGTTTCTGGGAAGTCATCCACTACTTACTAATGTGATTTTTAGAATAATGCAGGGAATGCATAATTCTGCTGCTTTTTAAATGATTGCAACATGGCTACATAAAAAGATATGATCAAACCGCACTTAGGGAAGGGTGTTTTGTCATGTCTGTGGGGTGAGTGTTGGAAGGTACATAGGGTTCTTTCTTAAAGTGAAGGCTGGTATTGGAAATATGATACACTGGGTAAAGTTTGCCTTTGAGGAAACTCTTTCTTTCCTTTCTGTGACCCTCTCCTATCTCCCAGAATGTTGTTACTTCATACAGCTGCTCAGAGTGGCTCATTCTTTTGAGTTTAATGTATACTTCAAACTCTGCCCCCAACTCAAATTCCCAGAGGCAGAGGTCCAATTTTGTAGGTGCAACAGTTGTAAAAACATGTCCATTTCTCTAATCTTGAGTGCATCAAGCATATCTCATGCCTTGTAACTTAAAGCAGGGACCAGAGAACAACAACCAGCTGCAACAGCATCAGCACCATCTGGCAATATTTTAAAAATGCAGAACTTTGGGCTCTATCTCAGACTGGTTGAGGCAGAATGTACATTTTAACAAGATTCCCAGGTGTCTGAGTTTGGAGAAGCTCTGTCTGCTCTTGAGACCCACCACCTTCTATGGGAGAAAAAAAAAACCAGATCAGAATTTCCCAAGTATGATGTCTTAACACAGTATACCAATTCCATGTGATCTTAACATGTGCTACAGTCTGAGGGTGATTTGCTCAAGTTGGTTTGGGAAACTCTGGGTTATATTATACTAAATTAAATGGGCAATGGTAATGAAGATGATAATGATAAAAATACTAACATTATTACTATTACTACTACTATTGGCTGCCATGTTTGAATACTTATAATTAAATATTGATATATCAAGGTCCACTTCAAAATTTTTCTCATTTATTTTTCACCATGATTCAATGAGGAAGGTAAAATACATTTCATGTGTGGAGAAACTAAGCTTCAAGAAATAAAGACATGCCCCAGAGCCACATAGCTAGTCAAGCAGAGCTTAGGTTGAAACTCAGAAAATCTGGCTCCAGACCTAAAATAATTTTTTGAACCCACTGAAGGTTCTATGCTTTAGAATTCTGACTGCTTTATAAATCTCCAAACCAGAGCTATAACTGTAAAAGTTTCCCAGATAAATCTGCCATAGAGGGGATAGAACAGCTCTCTAGAACAGATTCCACACAATGTCTGGGAGCCATCTCCTTTTGTCATAGCTTCACAGATGGTGCTGGGCATGATGTGACAATTGGCACTTCATGTCTAACTTTGGGTACTGACACACCTAAAATCCCTTGACAGGCCTGTGAAGAGTATGAGATTCTGTCTACTAAAATCATTTATTGTCTTTAAGCACTGAAAAACTTTTATTTTGGTTAAGCCTTGTTTTTTCAACTCTTTGTTAGCTATCCAAAAGCAAAGGACCCTGTATTCTTTTTCTGAACCTAGTGATGAACCAAATTGGGTTTTTCTCAAGCTCAAATTTTATTTTAAGTCTCATTCCGTAAGCTTAAAAATTGGTATGAGTTTTGCTTTCTGCCTTGGGCTGGATTTTCTCGGTTTTCTCCTCTGGATTCATTTTCTCCCCTTCTTCTGGCTGCTTTCATCCCCCACTAGCCAGCCTCTATCAGTTGCCTTACTAGGTCTCCCTTGCTCTCTGTCTTGTGGTTATATTCAACCAACAGGCATGGGAGATCAGAATGCAGAAGGATAGAGATGTCAGGCTATGTATTCACTTTGCTCTCTCTCTGCTGGGCTGCAAATTTAACACTTCCCCTGCCAAATGTCACACCTCCATTTAGGTGGCTCTGCATTACAGTTGCAGCAGGTCATCCCAGGCTCTTTTAAGTCCAGGGGAGGGGACAGATCCTTGTAGTTAGGGTGATTTACTGTCTCTTGTTGATTTCCCTTAATTTTGTTCACATGTCTGTAAATAGTACTTTATTAAACTCTCCTTAAACTTTGCCATTTGATTATGCCATTTGTGTCCTGCCTGGATCTTGACTGACACAGAAACCAAAATATAATTAATTATATTTAAATCAAAACATTACTTAAATTATTTACTCATTGCATTGCTTAACTTCTTCCGCATATCTTCCCCTATTTCCTAAATCTTCAAATAAAATAAGTTAAGTGGTGCAAAGGCAATTTATGTAACCAAAGCATTTATACTCCCATAATACTCTGAAATAAATAAATAAATATAATATATAAATAAAAAAATAAAATAAGAAAGTGTTCCACAAAATGTGCCATATTTCTCCATTGGCTGTTTTTCAAAGGTATTGTGAATACTTCAGATGGAAAAGGATTCTGTGAAGCTACTATGAACATTCACACTTGAGAGAAATGAACAGAGTAGAAAGCAAAGCCCTGGGGCTATAATTTCTTCTCATCAGAGGAACATGATGTAAACCGAGGAAAACCCCTGTGAACCACAGCAATAGGATGTCCTAGGGGATTAGGAACAAGAGTGAGTTCTGGACAGAGAGGGGATGTTATCAAGAAGAACACTATGGAGAAACAAAATAAGAGGAAAAAAACCTCCATCACTAGAAGTGCCTATGGCCTTAGCAGGAGTGAGAATGTGGGAATGTGAGACCAAAGATGTATTTATATTTGAGGCAAATGTCAACATTAGAGCATCTCTGAATCCAGATGGTGGCTGTCAGAACATGGAAGCCCCTCTGGAGGGAAGAGACACCTGGACAAGGTCAGACATGCGGATAGTGCCAGGGTTTGAAAAGAGTAAAGGGAACTGACAAAATATTGAGAAGCACTTTGGAGAAGGGCTGTGAGAATAGCCTCTCAAGCACCATAGGCATAAAGAAAGAATCTTTGTGAGCATGCTGATAAAATGGCTGCCTGATATGTGTCCTCTGGGAAATGATGGACAAACTCTGTATTGTTAATAATGATGACTGTCAGGACAGTAGTTTTGATCCAGATCACAGGAAAATGAGAAAAATAAGAACTAGAATTTCTTGAGTACTGTATTAAGCACTTCACCAGAGTAATCTCATTTTTATTCTTTTAAAGAGGTTATTTTTCCCCTTCATTTCGTATACGAGGGAGCTGAGGTTTAAAGTTTGCTAGCATAGGGTCATAAGACTAGGAAATATCAGAGCATTAGTCAAACTCAGTGTGCTCTAAATCTGGAGTTAACTCTGTGAAGCACCCTCCTCCTACGGTCCAGACAGTGTCACTTTCCCACCTCATTATGGATGAGGTAATCAGCTGAAAGCAGTCAGTAAAGATGTGAAATAATTCAGACAATTGGGAAAAACAAGGACTTGTACATCTGAGACCTAAAGAAAGTGGCCTATGACCTGGAAAGTGGAAAAAGCAAGGAATTCCCTGGGAGAGACAGTTTTAAGCTTGCAGTCTGTGGCCAATAAAATCAATAAGGTGAAACCCCATATTTTAAACTTACATTAACCATACTTATTATGCGATTATACCCTACAGCTCTCTAACACTCCAGCAAATCTCAGTTAGACATCAAAATATATTTAAAGTACCAGACCACACCACGACTAAATTTGGAACACTGATCTCACATTTACTATGCATGAAAATCACCCAGGGCTAACAGATAAAAAAGATTCCTATGGCCCATCTCTAGAGATTCAGATTCAAAAGGTCTGGAGTGGAACCCAGGAATCTGCATTATAACAACCACCCCAGGTGACTCTGGTGGAGTCACATGCTTGTCGCATTGGTTTTGAAGCAGCTCTGATCTGAAGTCTGATCTAGGAAAAGTGATCTCAGCAGGAAAATGGGGAAGTATGGCAAATATATAGATAAAGCTAGTGTTGATTGGTATAACTCTATTTTTTTTATCCATTTTTCTTTCTTTCTGTTTTGTTTCCATACCATTGTCCACTGGTTTATCAATTCACTCTTGGAGCATCTAAGAGAATCTCTTATTGAGGTTCCTAAAAATATTATTTTCCACCTACTACCTCATCCAATATTATATATTCTAAAAGGGTAAACTTCCCATACCAATCTCATAATGTCACTCTTTCCCACAAAAACCTTCAAGTTTTAAGCTTAAGAGATAAAGTCCAGTCTCCTTGACTCAGCATTTGAAGTTCTCTGAAATCTAGCCCTTCCTTATCTTTCAGGATTATTCCTCTACATGTTTCTTAGAACAAGCTTGTCTCCTTATTTAGCAAATGTACTACCAGTAGCTGTTTCTCCATGTACTTGCTGATACACTAGTTATCAAGAAGGAAACTCCTCCCTTTCCCTCTTCACATTTCTACTTTGAGCTAGGGAGGAGGAGGTATGAGGACTAGGCAGTGTGGTATGCTAGTAAAAGTTTAACCACCAGCCCTCTTTAGGGAAAAGATCCTGATTGTTAGCATACGCTATTTTTCTTGGTGTAAATAATCTTGTTATGGCTGATTTCAGGCTACCAATATGATGGCACTGAAAGTGGAGTTGGGAAGTGTATGCCAATTGGCTCTCATGAGCCTGTATAAACTAACTCCAGTGTGCCACTGGGACTAGGAATTACTCCCTTCTCTTTTCACAATGGTGTCTGGCTTTCAGGGAAACTCTATATGTCTTTTTCACAATGAGTGGAGGATGACTGGTCTACATGCAAAATATGTTTGTTCTGCCCACCGTCTGGCTGATTTCTGGCCAGATGGCTTTTGTCCTGTGTAGTACTCAGTATTCTGCTAGCAGCTACAGAAATCTAGCTGGTGAACTATGCAGTCTGCACTCTTGGTACTTTCAAGACCCTGTGCTCCTTCACAAGTCACCACTCACTGGCGTTGTGACCTTGGCCATGTTGTCCACTTGGCTCTTGGCTTGGGCTGTGCCTCCATGAGGGTTGCCCACAGCAGGGCTGCATTTGCTGGCTCAGCCAGCTTCCAAGTACTGACTGGGTGTAAGCAGGGATTTCTTGATCCCTAATCCAGGGACTTGAGGGAGACTCTAGGGGCAATCATATGACCTTCTCTCTGCCTCATCTCTTCCCTTATTCATTTCTTTCTAATCATAGATAGGCTCAGGTTAGTTCACAGAGCTGTACAAGAGAAATAGAAAGCTGCTCAGTCTTCCCCTGACAAAGAGAGAAGTGAGTGCCAGTACTCTGGGGGCCCCTAACCTGTTTGCTTGTTCCTAAAATCATTATCAGGTTTCCTGTCCCTGGGGTTTCAACTTTGGGAAGTTAGCAGGACACAACTATTCCCTTCTCTGTGCTTCCCTTTTCTATTTTCCTTGGATTTTATTTCCCTTGCCCAAGGGCTTCTGTTTCCATTTCCCTTTGAGAGGTCACTTTTCTTGTGTTCTGAGTTCTCCTTACAAATGACTACAGGAAGAATGTATGAACAAACAAATACATTATTTTCTCTACAGGTACAATCAAACAGATATAAACAACAGCTAAAACTTGTAATGACATCAAGCCTTGGCTCCAGAACTCACTAGACAAATCATGGAGCCTCAAGTCTCTCCCAATTTCTTCCATTATGGTTCTCAGGGTGGTATATACACTCACCATAGGTGGACCAAGCTGCCCTGTTTAAGGGATACCTCTCCCACTCTGTAGTGTTTCCTTCTACTGCACTAATGCTACTCTTTTCTGTTCCATGAGGTTGAAATATCAGATTTTTAAATTTTTAAGATTTTGATTTTTAAAATTTTAGGTTTTTAAGATTATAGTTGCAAGAATGTTGGCTTTGAGATTCAAGTTTGTACACTGACCTTTTGTAAGTACTTTCTTTTTCTATGGCTTCATGGTTTAACTTTAATGGTCAGAAAACAGGGGAAACAAAAATCTCCATCACTTTAATAATTGTGGCTACCCTGTTATTTTACAGTGTTTATTGAAGTCTGACTCTAGTATACTCTTGCAGTCCTCTCTCATTGGAAAGAGAAGTGGTATTTTATTTGTGAGTATAGCTATTCTGTCTATAGCCAGGAACCCAGCTTTGCATTTCTTCTTCTGTGCCTTGTACCCAGGGGTGGTATGTGATCTTTTTCTTGCAGGAAACACCCTGGGTGGTGTAGAAGGATCCCTATATTTCATTATCACTGAATAGGAAGTGAGGCCAGATCTGCATGGAAGATCAGTTATCTCTAATTTGAAGGGTAGGAAGCACACTTTACTATTAGTATCAAGCATATTTTATCAAAAACTCTGCTTTGGGGGGAGCAAGGTACTTTGTCAAATGTATTAACTTTTTCTTATTAGATTGTTACTCTCTGGGTATTGCTATAGTTTGCTTGGTTTGACCCCTCAACATCTCATATTGAAATTTGATTCCCAGTGTTGGAATTGGAGCCTAAAGAGAAGTGTTTGGGTCATGGGGGTGGATCCCTCATGGATAGATTAATCCCTCCTGGGAGGAGAAGGTGAGTAATTTCTCAGTCTATTGGTTCCCATGAGAGCTGGTTGTTAAAAAGAGCCTAGTACCTCCCCATTCCTCTCTTGCTTCCTCTCTTACCAAGTGATCTCTGCACATGCTGGCTCCCCTTTCCCTGCTGCCATAAGTGAAAGCAGCTTGAGGCCCTTCCCAGAATCAGATGCCAGCACCATGCTTTTTGTATATCCTGTAGGACCATGAGCCAAATAAACTTTTTTCTTTATAAATTACCCAGTCTCAGGTGTTCCTTTAGAGCAACACAAAAGCACTAAGACAGATGTACTTTGTGTGTCAGGACCCTGAAGAGGAAGAAGGATAGATGACAATTCTTAGCCCTGACATGTCTCACCATGGAAATTTTTCTCTCTTCATTTATTCATTCCAGCTCTTACCCACACTCAAGCCTCAGCTTAATCTGAATTCATCTTTCTTAACCTACCAATCACCTTTTTAGTGTGTATTTCAAATTATTTATCAGATTCACTGATTAGGGAGCATGTTTGAAATAGTGACAGTGTCTTATAATTCTTTGTATTTTCCTATACTTGGCATCACATACCTACCTGGAATGTATTTTAAGTAACCAACTAATAATTGTATTGCATATGGTAATTTTCAGGCTGTCATTCAGAGGATTTGCTAGATACCTACACATATTACATAATAGAATACTATATCTCACAAGATACACAGTTATCTGTTGACAAGAGATCTATTTCTGTAGAGACAAGAGGCAAGAAGAATCTTGGCTATCTTTTTTTCCAATCTTATAATTGTGCCCAGAGTCTAAGTTCTGAGACTCAAGGACTTAAACAGAAACACAGATGAGTCAGCAACTGCCCTGATGGCAGTTGTCCTGGAGAGAAAACATTGAACAACTGGGAATGATTTGTTCCTTCAGGGTCTTAAATATTTAGGGGGTAATCATCTTACTGATGTCTCTAAATTATTTAAACTAAATTGGCTTGCCCTCTGGTCTGTTCTTTCCACAGGATTTGAAACTCTGACTATTTCCATCTCACAAGAGGATAGGTTTATAGCTTAATCAAAATGACTTTTACCTAAGGCATTATGCTATTATAAACCACATCCATTACAGGGTCACCAAGGCAAGGAAAAGGGAGGGCTTGAGGAAGAAGTTCAGGCTGCTGGTGTAACTGGAAAGCAGGTTCTTTCTTATCCCCTCTACACTTTTCCCTGAAGGATAGTTTGGAGCATTTGGAGCAATTCATCCTTTCCAGGGACATACTAGGAAGTCCATTTCCTTATAGGGTTACTATATGAACATGCTGGTGCTTCACATCAATCTATTTGGTGTATCTGACAGCCAGGAATTGAGACTGCTTTTTTCCTCCACACCTCTAGATCACTTCTCTCAAAATACCCAGGACCTCCTTTATTTTGAAGAGAGAAAAAAATGAAGGGAATGGAACATGCTAAGTAACTTAAAACATTCCAGGGCTGAAATACTAGGGATGATATTTTTCTATGTGAAAGCTCCAAAAGTAGAATTGAAACCAGTGGGTGGGAAGTTGTAATAAGGCTGTTTTCACTTCTGCCTAATCTTTCTCCTAGGTTACATCTCCATGTACAGGTACAAAGGAATACAAGCAGCAAATAAAATTTTAATGACATTAAGCTTTGACTCCAGAACTCACTAGAAACATGGACTCTCTAGTCCCTCAAAATTTCTTCTGTTAAGGTTTCCAAGCTGGTATTTACACTCATCTTAGATGGGCCAAGTTACCCTCCTTCAGGTGTCCTTATCCCACTCTGTGGTATTTCTTTTTGTTTTATTGATGCAGCAGAAATAAATTGATGCTACAATCTTCTCTTTCATGAGGTTGAATTATTAGTCATTTGATCTTTAGTCACAGTAGTTACTGAAACCAATTCTGTCACCTTAGGTGGTTATAACCATTTTAATGCTTCAACAATTAGATTAATTCTCTATTATTCCCAGACTGTGTACTGCCCCATCCCCATGGTGATTTGGACATAATATTTGCACATAAACTTTTGCCAAACAAATTAGGTGAAGTGAAGAGAAAACTGGCAGAAGGGAAGTTTTCTTGAGTCCTTAAAGCAGGAAGCAATTTATCCCTTAAATGAGATCTTTATTCTCTGGGAGTTCCCCATGGCCAAACTCATTACAAAATAAAACCATAAGCACATCATAAACCAGGTAAAATATCTCACTGTGATCATTGGAAAGGTGCCAAAGTACAGAATCACAAAGGGAGCTTGGGGACCAACATGAGAAATCTGGATCCACCTTGTTCTGTGGATGTATTTCTCCAAATTACAGTAGAAAAATGCCTACAGGAAGAGCTGCATAGACAAAACGTTGTTTTATTTTAGGAGACATTCCTATTCATTATTTTTTTATTTCAGAATATTACTGGGGTACAAACATTTCAATTACATGAATTGCTTTTGTACAATGAAAGTTAGAAGTGTGCCCATCATCCAGCTAGTGTGCACTATACACATTACATGTGAATTTACCCATCTCCTCCCCTCTCTTCCCATCTGCCTGATTTCCATTGAGTTTTACTACCATATGAGTGCACATGAGTATTGATTGATTAGTCCCAACTTAATAGTGAGTACATGTGGTATTTCTTTCTTTTTCTATTCTTGTGATACTTAATATAGAAGAATGGTCTCCAGTTCCATCCAGGTTGAAAGGCAACAACTTCTTTTTATGCCTGAGTAGTGCTCTATGGTATACATATACCACATTTTATTAATCCAGTCATGTATTGATGGGCGCTTGGATTCATTCTACATATTTGTGATTGTGAATTGTGAGGTAATAAATATTTGAGTGCAAGTATCTTTTTGATAAAATAACTTTTTTTTCCCAATAGTAGGATTGCAGGACCAAATGTTCAGTCTACTTTTAGTTTTTTGAGATATCTCCATACTACTTTCCATAGAGGTTGTACTAATTTGCAGTCCCACCAACATTGTATAAGTATCCCTTTCTCTCTGGATACAAATCAGAATCTGTTGTTTGGGGACTTTTTGATAAAAGAAATTCTCACTCGAGTTTGGTAATATCTCATTTGGGTTTTCATTTGCATTTTCCTGATTAGAGACATTGAGCATTTCTTCATATGTTTACTGGCCATTAGTCTATCTTGTTTTGAAAAGTTTCTATTTATATCTTTTGCTTACTTTTTAATGGGGTTGTTGGATTTTTCTTGCTGATTTACTTGTGTTCTTTGCAGATTCTGGTTATTAGCCCTTTATTGAATGTATAGCATGCAAATATTTTCTCCCATTCTGTAGGTTGTCTATTCACTCTATTGATTGTTTCCTTGGCTGTGCAGAAACTTTTTAATTTAATCAGGTCCCATTTATTTATTTTTGTTGTTGCTGTGATTTCCTTTGGGGTCTTCTTCATAAATTCATTGCCTAGGCCAATATCTAGAGGAGTTTTTCCAATATTTTCTTCTACAATTCTTATAGTTTCATGCCTTAGGTTTAAGTCTGTTATCCATCTTGAATTAATTTTTGTGAGGTGTGGATCCTGTTTCAGTCTTCTGCATGTGGCTATCCAATTTTCCCAGCATAATTTATTGAATAGCGATTCTTTTCCCCAGTGTATGTTTTTGTTTACTTTGTCAAAGATGAGATGACAATATGAGGATGGTTTTATATCTTAGTTCTCTGTTCTCATCCATTGGTCTATGTCTCAGTTCTTGTGCCAGTACCATGCTGCTGTTTTTATTACTATATCCTTGTAGTATAGCTTGAAGTCTAGTAAAGTGATGCTTCCCGTTTTTTTTTTTTTTTTTTGCTTAAGGTTGCTTTGGCTATACAGAGTCTTTTCTGTTTCCATACAAAGCATAGAATGATGCTAAAATCTCAAGGCTTACTAAATGCCATTGAATTATTCACTTTGAAATGGTTAATTTTATGGTATGTGACTCTCACTTCAAAATTTTTAATACAATTAGATGCTAGGTACAAATGGCCCATGCACTGAATGACGTGATGAGCAACTGGCCATATGGAATAAAAAGATCTCTCTCTTAGCTATTAGCCACACATCAAGATCCCTGTATACTCTGAGTGCCTACAAGATTTAGACTCTATTGAAGAATTTTAAGTGAAAAATATAATAACTAAAGAGATAAAGGAATCTCAGGATAGAAATAAATGTGAAATATTGCTAACTGGAAAATCTAAACTGAAAAAGGACAATACCTGAAATAAAAAATTGACTTGATAGTCAAGAGTTGAATGGATACTGCAGATGAAAATGTCAGTCAGTTTAAAGACAGGGCAATAGAAGCCCTGAGAAAAAAGAGACTGAAATAAATGAACTACATCTCAGCTGTTTGAAGGACAATATAAAACCATTGTAACGTAAGTGTAACTGGAATCTCAAAAGGAAAGAAGTGGGATACTGGGACAGAAAATTATTCTTAGAAACAGCCAACATTTTTCTCAAAATCCAATGAAAAATTTCAATGTTTCGATCAAAGAAACTCAACATAACCCAAGCATAATAAACACAGAGAAAACTACATTTGGCATATCATCTTCAAATGACTGAAAAGCAAAGATAAAGAGCAAATCTTAAAATCAATCAGTGAAAATAAGACATGTTATATACAGGGCAACAATGGTCAGAATATAAACGAACATCTCATCAGAAAATGCAAGCCAAAAGATAACAAAAAGACATTTTTAAAATGCTGAGTGAAAAATAAAACTGTTAATCCAGAATGTTGTGTCTATAAAAAAAAATCCCTTATAAATAAAGGTGAGATAAATACATTTTTAGATCAACAACATCTGGGAGAATATGTCAGTAATAAATCTATACTATAAGAGATGGTAAAGAGATATTTTTCAATGTGGAGGAAAAGATACCAATGGACTACCACATGTGTGCAAATTAAATATACAATAACAATAGCACAAAGTATGAAGGGAGTAGATGGAAACATATCATTGCAAGTTTCTTACATTATATATCAAGTGGCACAATGGTAATTTAGGGTAGAATGTCACAAGTTAAAGATGCAGATTGCAAGACTAATCATTTTTTTAAAAAGAGAAAAACTGGCCGGGCACGGTGGCTCACGCCTGTAATCCTAACACTCTGGGAGGCTGAGGTGGGTGGATTGCTCGAGGTCAGGAGTTCAAGACCAGCCTCAGCAAGAGCAAGACCCCGTCTCTACTAAAAATAGAAAGAAATTATCTGGCCAACTAAAATATATATATAGAAAAAAAATTAGCCGGGCATGGTGGTGCATGCCTGTAGTTCCAGCTACTCGGGAGGCTGAGGCAGTAGGATCGCTTAAGCCCAGGACTTTGAGGTTGCTGTGAGCTAGGCTGATGCCACGGCACTCACTCTAGCCTGGGCAACACAGCGAGACTCTGTCTCAAAAAAAACAAAAAAAAGAGAAAAACTAAGAGGAACAGCTAAAAACCAATAGAAGAAATGAAAAGTTAAAATAATAATTCAATAAATCCAAAAATGGCAGGAAAGAAATTTTAAAAAAAACAATGTATATAAATTACAAATAGGAAATAATTAGTATGACTGTACACTTCAACTTATCAGTAATTATAAAAATTATATTTTTTAAAGAATTACTTAAGCATAAGTGACTAAACACATTAGTTAAAAAGGAGAAATGGTCAAGTTAGATAAAAAAGCAAGAGCCAATCTTATACTATAGATGAAAGATTTCATGTAGATATAAACATACAGATCAATTAAAAGTAAAAGGAAGGAAAAACATGTGATACACTATACATAAAAAATCAGGAGTGAGTATATTATCAGATTTGTACACTTCAAGACAATGACTATTATTAGAGATAAAAAGAAAGAGTCCAGAATATAAAAGTGTTAATTCTTCAAGAACAAAAATACTAAAAGTCCTTTGCCAGATGGGTCATTTGTAAATATTTTCTCACATTCTGTGGGTTGTCTCTTCACTTTGTTGACTGTTTCCTTTGCTGTGCAGATTTTTAGCTTGACATAATCTCATTTGTCCGATTTTGCTTGGTTGTTTGTATTTGAGGGGAATTACTCAAGAGGTTCTTGTGCAGACCAATGTCCTGAAGCATTTCCCCACTGTTTTCTTTTAGTAATTTCATAGTTTCATAGTCTTAGATTTAAGTCTTTATTCTGATGTGATTTTTTTATATGGTAAGAAATAAGGGTCTAGTTTCATTCTTCTGCATACAGATATCTAGTTTTCCCAGCACCATTCATTGAAGAGTCTATCTTTTCCCCATTGTATGTTCTTGGCACCTTTGTCAAAGATAAGTTTACTATAGATGTGTGGATTTATTTCTGGCTTCTCTATTCTGTTCCATTGGTCTGTCTGTCTGTTTTTATGCCAATACAATGCTGTTTTGGTTATTATAGCTCTGCAGAATAATTTGAAATCAGGTGATTTGATTCCTCCAGTTTTGTTCTTTTTGCTCAGGATGGCTTTGGATATTCTGGGTCTTTTGTGGTTCCGTATAAATTTTAGGATTCTTTTTTCTATTTCTGTGAAGAATGTAATTGGTATTTTGGTGGGGATTGTATTGAATCTGTAGATTGCTTTGGGTAGTATGGACATTTAAACAATATTGATTGTTCCAATCCACAAACATGGGATGTCCTTCCATTTTTTGTGTCCTCTTTAATTTCTTTCATCAATGTTTTATAGTTTAGAAGAAGCTCCAACAGCTCAAAAGGAATAAATCAAATAATCTGATTAAAAATGGACAGAGGATCTGAATAGACATTTCTCAAAAAAGATATACAAATGACCAACAGGTATATGAAAAAATGCTTGACATCATTAGTCATCAGAGAACTGCAAATTGAAACTATAATGAGATATCATCTCACTCCATTTAAAATGGCTTTTATCAAAAACAGGCGATAACAAATGCTGGCAAGAATACAGAGAAAGGGAAACCCTCTTATACTGTTGGTGGACATGTAAATTAGTGCAACCATTATAGAGAACAGTATGGATGTTCCCCAAAACCTGAAAATAGAACTATCATATGACCCAATAATCACACTGCTAGCTTTATAGCCAACGGAGGGGTATTCAGTATATTGAAAAGATATCTGCACTCTCATCCTTATTGCAGCACTATTCACAGTAGCCAAGGTATGGAATCAACCTAAGTGTCCATCAACAAATGAATGGATCAAGAAATTGTGGTACATATACACAGTAGAATATTATGTAGACACAAAAAAGAATGAAATCCTGCCATTTGCAACAATGTAGATGGAATTGGGGAACATTATGTTAAGTGAAATAAGCCAAGCAAAGAAAGACAAATGTTGCATGCTCTCACTCATATGTGGGAGCTAAATATTAAAAACAATTGATCTCATAGAGACAGAGAGTAGAATGATGATTACCAGAGACTAGGAAGGGTAGCTGAGAGGGAGGATAAAGTGGAGATGGTTAATGGATGCAAAAATACAGTTAGATAGAGAGAATGAACAATATTTGATAGCACAACAAAGTGACCATAGTCAACAATAAGTTAGGATATACTTTAAAATAACTAAAGGTGTGGAATTGGAGTATTACTAACACAATGAAATGATAAATGCCTGAGGTGATGGATACCCCAATTTCACTGATTTGATTAATTCACATTGTATGCCTGTATCAAAACATCATATGTGCCCTATAAAGTATATACAACTATTAATATTGTGTACCCATAATATTTAAAATGAAAAAAGGGTAAAAAAATACTAAAAGTGTAGGCACAATATAACAGAGTTTCAAAATAGATGAAACAAAAACTGTTAGTGCTAAAGGGAGAAATAAAAAAATCCATGATTATAGTTAGAGAGTTCAGCATTCATCTTTGAATAAAGAATAGAGCAAGTAGAGAAAATATTCAGTATGATTATAGAAGAACTATACTATCAACCAACTTGAGCCAACTGACACTTGTAAAACACTCCACTTAAGAACAGCAGAACCCTTTTCAAATTCACAAGACATATTAATCAAGATTCACCAACTACTGAGCCGTAAAATATGTCTCAACAAATTGCAGAAGATGGAAATTATACAAATACATTCTCTAACCACAAAGATATTAAATTAGAAACTGATAATAAATGTATAAGTGGAAAAAAATTATCCAGAAGTTAAGCAACATAGTTTTAAATACCTTGTAGGTAAAAAAAAGTCACAAGGAAAATGAGAAATATTTCGAATTGGATAATAAGTAAAACACATTATTTCAATTTTTGGGGGGATGTAGCTAAATCACTGGTTAGAAAGAAACATATAGCCTTAAATATTGACACTAGAAAGAAGAAACATTTCAAGGTAAATAATATAAATTTATATCTGAATATCTGAAGCTTTGAAACTAACAGCAAACAAGATAGAAGAAAGAAAATGACAATAAGGTCAGGAACCAATGAAATAGAAAATAGACAATAGAGAAAATGAATAACACTAAAATTTAGTTCTCTGAAATCAACTAGATTGACTAAGTAAACAAGAGATAAAACCCAGAATACCAATATTAAGAATGAATGACTAAGTAAACAAGAGATAAAACCCAAAATACAAATATTAAGAATGAAAGAAGGTATAATACCATATACATATTATAAATTTTTTTTAAATAAAGAAATATTGTGAACTTTACGCCAATAAACTCAAGAATTAGGGTGGAAGAATTTCTTAAAAGTTGCAAATTACCAATATGAAAAAGATATAAATCTCTCAGTAGTCCTATTAATGAAATTGAATTTGTAACTAAAATCTTTCACAAAGAAAACTCCAATGGCAGAAAGCCTCATTAGTGAATTTTAACAATTTAAACAAAAAATGATATAAATCTTAAGCTTTTTCAGAAATAGAGGAAGAAAGCCCACTGTGCAACATATTATGTAAGTCCAGAATAATTCTGAAACCAAAACCAGAGAAGGACAAGAAAATAATATTGCTGACCAATATTCTCATTTACATAGATACGGAAATCTTTACCAAGGTTAGCTGTTTGAATTCAGCAATATATAAAAATAGTAATACATTGTGGCCCAGTGAAGTTTATCCCAGGAATAACAAAGGAAGATCTGGATGTGGAACAATTAGAAATCTCATGCATTGCTGATAAGAATACATATTTTTAACCACTTTGAAAAGCTGTTTGATGTTAATTAACATATTCATACCCCATTGCCCAAAAGTTTCACTCCTAATTATATATCTAATAGAAATATACACAAATTTGTGCCATGTCAATAAGTAGATGTGCAACATTGTGAATAATAGCAGCAAAATGATAATAACCTAAAAAGTTCAACAGTAGAATATTTTTTGTATATTTATGTATTGAGATACTATACAGCAAGGAAAATGAACAGCTTTATGCAACAGTATGAATGAATTTCACAGTGTTGAGCAAAAGATGACAGATACTCAAGAATACATACTTTATTATTCCATTTATGTAAGCTTCAGAATTGCATTAGAAATCAGGACAGAAAATTATTTTTGAGGTGCAGGGAAATTTTGATGCTAAGACAGATTTCTTGGGTGCTCCATATATTACATTTCTTGACCTCAGTGGTGATTAGCACAGGTGTGTTTACTGTGAGTCATTCATCAAGCTGAGCCCTTTGATTGTTGCATCTGTATTGTATTTCAATTAAGAAGTTAAAACACATATCATTGAATCAAAAATTAAAGTGGCCATTTTTAGTAATTGCACATTGGTTCTGATATATAACTTTAGGAAGCATTTACTTATCTTTTAATTAAAGTAATAAATCTAGTTTTAATAGAAAATAATAAAAATTAAATAAATCATATATTAAGCTTTAAGTACATGAATAGCAAATGCCTTTTACAGCAACTAATTTCCAAAGGAGAACACTGTGATATGGCATTTCTGATTTTAACAATAAAAGTTTCATTGGCGAGGTATTGATATAACTACAGCAAAACTCTGATTTGCTGATTTTACATTATTAGCCTCATTGGTTCTTTGCTGTTTCATCCTTCTATAATTTTGCGAACATTTTAGTGGGGATATGCCTCTTTCCCAAGAGATTGGCTTAAAAATCACTGTTCTTTCATTTGTGTACATGCTGATTTTTTTCCGTTAATTTCTGAGAGTCTGAATGTGTGAAGAAATCTTTCTATTTTTACTTTGCTTAATACTAAACTTATTAAACTTTGTGCTTTTATCATTGCCCTTGACATTTTGGAAAGCATTTCTGTTCTCTGGCAGTCATATAATAAATCTAGAACCATTCTGATATTTTCTTGGCCTAATCGTGGGATCAGGTACTTTCCAAGGTTCCCACTGATTTTAATTTTACATATTATGTTGCTTAACACTGCTTTTTTAGAATGAAGTTTTATCAACTACTAGGGTTGTCTTCTAGCCTAATAATTTACAAAAAGGAGATCCAAGGGAGCCAGTGGAGCTAGCGGAGGAATATAGAAGATCCCTGTCACTGTGATATGGCCAACAGGTAAGTTGAGGCCGTGCACCAACAGAGCTCTACCTCAGGGAGCATCACAAGACCAGGGTATGCATTTAGTGCTTCTAGACTCACACATGTGCTCATTCAGTGGAAGCAGCCACTTTGACAGAGACAATGGGAATGTAGTGATGGTGAGATTGGTAGTTGGTTAATTCAGTAGGTAAGAGTCTGAGGATAATTTCTCTAAGATCTCAGATTCTATTCACACAAACTAGTCATTTCACAATGACTCTCAATAGTATTATTAATGCCACACAAATCACTACTATGTTAGCCAATGGTAACTATGAGTCATGGGAGGTAATGTGAATATACAATGTGTACTAATTGGTAGGGCTGCCATAACAAAGTATCACAGACTAGATGGCTTAAACAACAGAAATTTATTGTTTCACAGTTCTGGAGGCTAGAAGTCCAAGATCAAAGTGTTAGCAAAGTTGATTTTTTATAAAGGTTCTCTCTTTGGCTTGCAGAGGGTTGTCTTCTCCTTGCTTCTTCACGTGGTCTTCCATCTATGTTTGTGTCCTAATCTCTTCTTATGAGGACACCAGTCATATTGGATTAATTCCCACCTTAATGACCTCATTTTAACTTTACCTCTTTACAGATCCTCTCTCCAAATACAATCTTTTTTCTGAGGTACTAGGGGTTAGGACTTCAACACATGAATTTTGGGGAGGACACAATTCAGCTTTATAACGCTGTGATATCTTCCTAATCTTGGGCAGATGCATAGACTTGGTTAATGCAACAAACATATTACATGTGGTAGCATCACATTCTGAAGTCTGTGCTCCAAATGGGGGATAAAGGTGGGTGTGAAATGTGAAAAAGAAATGAAAGGGTAAGTTACATCTATAATTTATTTGTAAAAGGCATATTAGCATTCCAGCAGATTTTTTTAGCTGTATACATTTTGATGAACCTAGCTATCTGCAGAAGCATTGTAAAGCTGGTTTTAAAACATCAGTTACTAAAGCACTGCTTTGTCCCTTTCTCCTTTATTCAGTGATATTGCAACACATGCTAATGGAGGAGCATATTAGAAATTAATGACCCTCATAGTCAAAGTGAATAGATTGAACTCATCCTATTTGCCATCAAATCTGTTCTTTCTTCAGTACATCCTATGCCTTTTAATGGTAATACCAGTTAACTGTCACCCAGTGTTCTAAACTATGACATTTTTGACTTTCTTCTTTCCTTTCTCTTTATTATAATATAGTATTTGGATTCAAACAGATCTGGGTTCAAAATTTAGGTTTGCCACTTACTAGGTATGACCTTGACATGTTATTTATCCGCTCCCTTTAGTTTCCTCATGTACAAAATATGGGATGGTAACAATACCCATTTCATGGAATTGTTGACAGAGCAAATGATAAAATGAATGCATCTAGCAATAAATGCTTAGCAAATGTTACTAATTATTACTATACTACCACTGATTCTACCTCTAAACTTTCTTTCATAGCTGCACATTTCTCTTTATTCATACTGTTCCAGGTACTAATTTAGGACTGGTCTTCCTTTCTCCCTGAATTCTTGTAGATTTAATCTAATCAAAATTTGGCTTTTATCTTACCTTGCTCCCTTCAAAAACATTCAATGACTTCAAATTTCTCAGGAAATAAAGCTGAGTAGTCTCAATCTGACTTGTTTTAGGCCCTTTAAGTTTTAGGTCAATGCTCGTTGGTCTCAATCTGCCCCTAGCCTGTAGTGTTGACTTGGGTCAGTCAGCAGGCCTGGCAGTGATGCTGCCACTCCCATTGTTGTTATAAGGATTATTTAATTTAATTCCTAGAAGCCCTGGCTTCGAGAGCTCCGTTAACTGGCAGAGTGGCCTTTGGAAAATCAGTTTACTTCCCTGGGCTTTATTCTATTTGTCTGTAAATTGACATGGTCTAAAACTCCAATGTGTGTAAGAATCACCTAGAGAACTTGTGAAACTTGTTGTCTAGTTTCTCTAGAGACATTAGAGCTTATCTCAGAGATTCTGATAATATTTTATTATGTTAAAAAAAGAAACATGACATCTAATTACTGCTTAAAGTATGCTACTATTAGGTATACATCTTCATTTGTTACATATATATGCTCTGTTGGACACCATCCAGGTTAAGATACAGATGGTCCCTGACTTAGGGTGGTTGAACTTAGGATTGTTTGACAATGGTGTGAAAGAGATACACAAATCATAATAACTGAACAATTTATTCAATAAATTACATGAGATATTCAATACTTTATTATAAAATAGGCTTTATGTTAGATGATTTTTGTTCAAACGCAGGCTAATGTAAGTGTCCTAGCACATTAAAGGAGGCTAGGCTAAGCTATGATGTTTGGTAGGTTAGGTGTATTAAATGTATTTTACAATATTTTCAACTTATGATAGGTTTATAGCGACATAGCCACATCATAAGTTGAGAAGTATCTGTATAAAAAATTTCCAGCACCCTAGAAGTTCTCCATGCCTTCCTAGTCTATGCGTTTTCCAGAGACAACAACTATTTTTATTTCTATCATAATTACTTTTTAACTATCTGGATTAGATGATTTTTGGTGTTTCTTTTAGCTCTGATTTTCTTTGGTTCTAAATTTCTAATTCAGATGGGGAAGTACTTTGAATAAGCTCATATTGTTATCCCAAATTTAGATATTATCTAGAAACACATTTCCTGCCCACCCATACCCCAACCCTCACCTTCACCCCCATGGGTAACCCTCTTCTTTGGCTCTTTATCTCCCCAAACCTTCATATTTCTCATTCTGTCATTGAGGTCAATCAAGCTCATACCACTTGCTGCAGGACAGCCAATAAGCTGAGAGGCAATGTGTTGCAGCAAGGAAAGCGACTTTTATTCAGAGAGCCAGCAAACTGAGAAGGTGGTAGACTAATGTCCCAAAGAACCATTTTAAGTTGGTATGAACTTTAGGCTCCTTTTTATCTTAAGGTAAGGGAAAATGTGGGGTGGGGGGAGTGCATTGCAAGAGGTATTAATAACTGAGGACCACAAACATCTGGGCACCAGTGAGGGTCTGAGGAGGTTATAAAACTTCTCTGTTCTTGGTCAGTGAACTTTGGTGGATGAAGGTCAGGTCAGGATGTTCCTACAAATCTTTAACATAGTGTTGTTACTTAAGTGTATACTTTTCTTATCACCCGGGGAGTTAGTTTTGGGAAAGGGATAGTTATTGTCTTTCTTCTAGCCCAGTTATCATCTTTTTTCTAGCTTACGTGCAGAGTTAAGGAGAACCTTTTAACCTAAAGGATATTACCGGAGGGGGTCAGAAGCAAAATGGAGCAAGTTATGCTAAGCCTGGCTTCCACTTTCACAATTCTTCCGCTCTATAGTAAATTATTCTCAAGCTAGGCTAGAAATATAGAATACTAAAGTTAGGGGTCAGGTATTCTAACCTCCCTTACTTGCAGCAATTCCTTCTGCAATGTCCCTAGCAAATGGTTTTTTACCTCTGCTTCAAACTTCTGGTAACTGACACCTGATTTTATCACATTATTGGACATTTCTCTTTGCTAGAAAGTGCTCTTATAAGTTGAACTTTATAAAATATTCTTTGGTCCAGTTGCTCATAGTTATGTCCTCTAGAATAATAAAGAATATTTGGTCTATTTTCTTTATGGCAGCCTTTCAAATGTCTAAGACAGTTGTCACATATGCTCTAAGATTTTTCTTCTCTAGCTGTTGGAATCAGAACTCTCAGCTATTTACTGGCTCTTGCTGTACCTTTTGAAGACCCAACTCTGAAAAATACTATGGAATTGAGAGTCACAGTAGCCTACACCAAGGGAGAAATTATACTTTATGCTGTAACACACTGTTGGGAAAATATTGTATAAGTTCTATCCCACTAGGATATGCAGAACAGTACATATCCCTCTTCTCTCTGCAGAACCGGCTTCATGGACATACAACCTGTGTGGTCTCACTAGACTCATGCCCAGATAGTTCCCATGCTTGGTTTGTTGTTCTACAGTTACCATCTTAAAATTCTTAATGTTTTTTGAACAAGGGGCCCTCCCATTTTCATTTTGCACTGGGGTCCCACAAAATTAGGAAGCTAGGTCTTTCTGGTTGTATTACATTTGCTAATGTCCTAAATATTTTTATTTTTGTTATTTAATAATACATCTTCTAACATAGCTATTAAGAATATATTATATTTTATTGTCCTTTTTACGTATTTCAAAAAGTTTTCCTTAGAGCAATGAACACAGGTTTGATATTATAATCATACTCATGTTATAGATGAACAACCTCAGGCTTAAAGAAATTAAGTGAATTGACAAACCTTCATGGCTTATTAATAGTAACAAATCTGGGCCAGACAGGCCTTCTGACTTCAGCATTCATTAAAGGAGCCCCGCCTTTCTTTCTGCTGGAAAGTGCTATGTTTTAAATTCCCAGGACTCAAGTTGAGTACTTGAGTCTTATTAGATTCCCAGGTTCCTCTGTTTCATTCTCTGTTAGTTCATTGTCCAAGCACCATGTTTTGACTTGCCACCCTGTATTGCCAACTCATATTTAGCATAGAGTTTCCTCTATTTGCTCCTCAGGTCATTTACCCATAATTGCCTAGTCCTCTCTTATCTGATAATTGAAGCTTATTTTTCTACCCTAAGTGATTTACCCTGAGCTTGCATTTTTTCAAAAAGTAATCTCAGGTTAATTTTGAAGGAATTCCAATGCAATCTCATTTTTTCCTCCCTCGATTATGATTCAGATCTATAGCTAATCTCCAGATCATTAAGGATGTTCCAGTAATTGGAAAGAAATCTCCATGTTTTTTTTTCATTAAGTGCTCATCTAGCTTGTAAAGGGATGTTAAACTAACTTGAGATGCTGAGACTTGCCTTATTTGACCAAAAAGGAATCCAAAGCAATTCTATGAAAATGTGGCTTCATTTGCAATTATATTAGGGGAAGGGAAATGGAGAGTATAATGTAACAAGGTTATAATGACCATCTTAATATGGGGAGGTTGATGGTAAGTACGAAGCTTCAACATTGGCGTTATCTCTGCACACTCCACAGACAAGTTTTTAGCCTTGTGTGTGTCTGGCCCAAGTAAAACTGTGCATGCAATGTTTTTGTCTCCTGGTGGAGAGTCTGACCCAGGCTCTGCTTTGGAAAACCCAGGCTAAAACATGTGCATGTTCACCACCTGAGGCAGTCTACCAATGTTGTTTTCTAATTCCTAGAGTATAAAATTAAAAGATTTGATCATGATGGTTTAATTGCCTTTCCATCTGTAACATTGCCAGTTGAGGAATAGTACCACTTTAAGCAGATACCACTGACCCAGGAATAAATTGAACCAGTCATTTCCATCTCAGTTAATGACACCACCATCTTCCCCATTTGTGAATTTAAAAACCTAGATTTTCTTTGTTTCTAAATTTCCGCTAGGATTCCTTCCTTTTTTTTTTTTATACCTTCCTATCTAATCAAACAACAAGCCCTGTGGCTTCTATCTCCAAATATACCCCAAATGACCCCTGATTTCCATTTCCATAGCTATGCTTACACAATACACACTATTTCCACACACTACACACCACACCTGCACAGTACACCTACACCCTACAGCTCAGAGCAGCACTGACTCTTATCTGGTCTCTGTGGCCCCTTTATAATCTACTCTCTACAAATCAGTGAGATTGGACTTTTAATAATGCAAATCAGATTATGCCATTCCTCTCATTACAACCCCAACCAAGTTCTGTATTCTTTGACTGTGTTTTTCTTTTATAGATAGTACTTAATGCAATCTGTGTACTTTTTCTTCATTTATATTGTTCTCTTCTGCCTTCCTCCACCTCAGGAATATAAAAGAAGGGTCTTCCTGTCTTGATCATCATTTATTTCCCCAAGCTTACATGAGTATTGGTACCCAGTGGGTGCTAAAACATTATTTAATGAATAAATGAATGAACCTGCAAGCCAAGGCTGATATCCAGCCCATATCTCATTATTTCAGTATTAACTCCAACCCTTGGCACACTGCTGGCTTCCCTAAGTTGGGCTCTCAGGATTGAACCTCTACTTATCTCTTTAGTTTAGCTGTAGCCAGAGCCCTAATTCTGAGTATGGTGTGTCTTCCCCTATAATTCCCCATGTCTCTTCTCTCTATATCATCAGCTCTACAACTCCAGGAGCAATTCCTCCTTTCAGATTTCAGCCTGTGACTAGTTGTGCCTTCCTGGTCTGTCCTTTTCCTGTATCCAAGGTTACTTTGCAAGCTTCACTAGGCTGCCATTCCCAGCTTCCACTGCTCCAGCTCCCTTCCTGGGCCAACTAATACTTGCAAATCATCACACACCCTTTAAATCCTGTAGGGTTCAGTGGATTCCAAGTAGAAAGCACTTGGAGTGACTAAACCAGATGAGTGCTTCCTTCTGAGCACATATTCAGGATAAATGTTTCTTCCAAACTGAGGTTTGCAAGGCTTCTCTGCATAAAAATAAGCACCGTGTCACAAAAATAGCTTGTATATTTGTGCTTACTGAGTCCACCTATGAATCTATGATGAGAATGCCATTGCTCAACCCCAGAGAAAAATTGAGCTGCATTTAAATTATTCCCAACTGTTCTCTCATCTTAAAACTTAGCCATTCACTTAGAAGTTAAGAAAGATTGCAACAAGCAGCTGGCAAAACAGTCCTAATGGCAGAGATGGGACATCAAGCACAACTTTGGTTGGCATTTTCAGGATTTTTAAATGCTTGGCTACAATTGTCACTTCCATAAGGATTTCATGAAGATTAATAATGTAAGAAAAAGGCCATCTTTCAAGTACCTGAACACAGTAACTATTAGTACTCTTTCTGGAAAAACAGGGAAAGGGAAGACATTTTTCTCCTTATATGTCCATCTCTATTTTGTTTATTTTCTTAAAAACTATGTATTCCTATACAATTATATCATGGTAATTATACACACACATACATACATATTCAGATGTATATGCATGTATATCTGTATAAATATATATTTGGTAGGGTTATTTTGATAACAAATAATGTAGATAAATGAACTGGATTAGCAAATGTACTATAGTAGGTACTCAAATATTAGCCATTATTACTGCTATATGATTATAATTTTCATAAATAATTAATACTTTAAAAACAGAAAAGGGAGATTAACTTCCAGCATGAAAGCGTGAGGATCTTCACTGACCTGCTCCCCAGTGAAACTGGTGAAAACTGTAAAAAAACCAACTGCTTAAAGCCTCTAGAAAATGGTCCTAGGGGCAAAAAGCAAATGAAGAAACATCTATTCAAAAACATGTACAAAAATTCAGTAAGAAAGGCAAGAATAATCTTTGGTATTTAAGTCAAGGCACTTCCCCCTTGACTCAGCGAGGCAAATAAATATTCCACTCCAGACAGCTGCAGCCAAGAACACAGAGTTCCCACTCACCCCAGCACCCACACAGAGGGCTGCCTGCTTTGGATGAGCAGAGCATCAGCATTTCTCATCCTGCCTTCAGCTACTGGTTGCTAAGTCTCAAGTGAGTGTGGTTGAGAGGTGGGGGCTCCCTTCTTCTGCTTACTCTTTTCTCATGGAACACAGGCTCCACCTTGGATGCAGTACACTGAGACTGCTGGAGCCCTGACCATTCTTCTGTTGGCTTTTGAGGTGGTGGATTCATGCCAACAGATTAATATTTAAATAAGAAGACTTTGAGAAAAGCAGATTACCCTCCATATTCTAAGTGGGACTCATTTAATCATTTGAAGACCTTAAGGAAAAAATGGACCTCTCCCAAGGAGGAAGGAATTCTGCCAGCTGGATTCTGCCTTCAGATTCAAACTGCAAAATCAACTGTTTTCTAGGTCTCAGCCTACCAGCCAACCCTGCCGATTCTGCACTTGCCAGGGTCCACAATTGCATAAGCTGATTCCTTAATATAAAGTTCCCTAAAACAGGATAAATTCCTTTCTTTATAATACTTCCTACTGGTTCTGTTTCTCTGGAGACCCCTGCCTGATACACAGGCGAAACTGTAGCCAGGTAGTTTACAGGACAGTATCAGAGAATAAGTCAGATGGGAGGAGTTCTATTGGGGTAAGAACAAAAATCAAACAATGATCTCACAAGCTAATACTTCAAAGGAGTCAAGATTTGGTTGGATTATTTTATGGAGCAATTTATGCCCCAGGGCATTGTGGAAAACAGTAGAATAATCAGCAGGCAATTAGTGGAGTTTAACAATTTGTCCTGGTCAGGGAAAGAGAAGAAGAGAGTCCAACAGTGCCACTGTCATCACCAGGGTAACTGTAAGCATAAGAAATCTGGAACCTTCTGAAGGACATCATCAGAGGCTGCACACTAGGGGGAAAAGGAATGGAGAGGGCTTCACTAAAATAATCCAATCACTCACTAAACAAATAAACAAGCAAATAACACTAACAATCCAAAGAGGGGATTCTTCTCAGTAGAAACAATGGGGGCAGGAAGCAGTGAGATAACATATTTAAATTGCTCAAAGAAAAAAACTGTCAACCCAGAATTGAAATCCAGGAAAATTATCTTTCAAAACTGAAGGCAAAATAAAGTATGTGATGTTTAATTTTATGTGTCAATTTCACTGGGCCACAGGTTCTTCAAGGTATTTTGTAAACCATTATTTCTGGGTTTGTCTGTGAGGGTATTTCTGAATGAGATTAATGTTTGAATAGGTAGACTGAGTAAAGCAGATTGCCCTCCCCAGTGTGGGTGGAGCTCATGGAAGATGATATAATCTTATATGTAGAAAACCTTACAGGTTCTGTAAAAACAAAACCGAAAACAAAACTGCTAGAACTAATAAGTGCATTCTGCAAAGTTGCAGGACACAAAGTCAACACATAAAAATCAGTTACATTTCTATACACTGACAATGAACAATTCAAAAAGCAAGTCTAGAAAATAATTCTATATAAATAATCAGAATCAGAAAGAATAAAATACTTAGAAATTAACCAAGGATGTGAGAGAATTGATTGTACAATAAAAACTACAAAATATTTCTGAAAGAAATTAAAGGGGACAAAAATAAATAGAAACACTCCCACGTTCATGGATTAGATAACTTAATATTAAAATGTCCATATTACTGAAAGCAATCTACAGATTCAGTGGAATTCCTATCAAAATTCCAGTGACATTTTTTGAAGAAATAAAAAGCCTATCTAAAATGTATATGGTATGTAAAGGCTCCCTGAATAGCCAAAACAATTCTAAAAAAGAACAAAGATGGAGTACTCACTCTTGTTTACTTTAAAACTTACTACAAAGCTAGAGTAATCAAAATATTGTGTTACTGGTATAAAGACAGACAGGAACCAATGGAATAGAATAGAGTCCAGAAATAAACCCTCATGTATATGGTTAAATGATTTTTGACAAAAATGCCAAGACAATTTAATGGGGGAAAATGCCATCTTTTCAGCAAATGGTGCTGGGAAAACTGTATGCACACATACAAAAGAATTAACTTGGATCCTTATTTAATACTATAACCAAAAGTTAACTCAAAATGGATTCATAACCCATGCATAAGACCTGAAACTACAAAATTCTTAGAAGAAAACATAAAGAAAAAACTTCACAACATTTGATTTGGCAATGATTTCTTGAACATAACACAAAAGACATAGGAAATGAAAGAAAAAAAAATTGGGCTTCATAAACATTTTTGAAAATTTGTGTATCTAAAGGCAGTATCAAAAGAATACAAATGTTACCTATAGAATGGGAGAAAATATTTGCAAGTTATATATCTAATAATGGACTAATACCTAGAATATATAGAGAACTCCTAAAACTTAATAACACAAAAGATAACCAAATAACCCAATTCAAAGGATTTGAAGAAACATTTCTCCAAAGAAGATACACAAATGGCTAATATACATATGAAAGGATGCTCAGTATCACTAATTATTAGGGAAATGCATATCAAAACTACAATGAGATACCACCTCACACCCATTAGGATGGCTACTATTAAAAAAAAACCCAACTGTTGGTGAGAATGTGGAGAAATTGGAACCCTTGTGCACTGTTGGTGGGGATGTAAAATAGTATAGTTGCTATGGAAAACAGTTTGGACATTTTTCAAAGAAATTAAAAATAGATTACCATATGTTTCAGCAATTCTACTTCTAGGTATATACTTGAAAGATTTGAGAGCAGAATCTTAAGAAGATATTTGGATACTCATGTTCATAGAAGCTTTATTCACAATATCCAAAGAATAGAAAGAACTTGTGTGTTCATCAGCAAAGGAATTGATAAACAAAATGTGGTGTATATGTACAATGGAATAGTATTCAGAGGAAGGAAATTCTGACATATACTATCACATGGATGGACTTGGAGGACCTTATCCTAAGTGAAGTAAGCCAGTCACAAAAAGACAAATAATATATGATTCCAATTATATGAGGTACCAGGAGTAGTCAATATCATAGAGCTAGAAAGTAGAATAAATCGTAGTTGCTAGAGATTGGGGGGAGGGGGCAATGAAGAGTTAGCATTTGATGGTTATAGAATTTAAGTTTTGCAAGATAAAAAGATGGATGGTGGTAACTATTGCACAAAAATATTAGTGTAGTTAATACCACTGAACCATACACTTTAAAATGGTCAAGATAGTAAATTGATGTTATGTTATGTGTATTTTATTACAATAATAAAAATTGGGGGGAAAAAAGGAAATGACTAATACATGCTACAACATGGATTCACCTTGAAAACATTATGCTAATTGAAAGAAACTAGTCTTAAAAGACAACAAATTATATGATTCCATTCATATAAAATTTTTAGGACAGGGGAATCAATAAAAGCAGAAAGTATATTAGTGGTTGCTTAGGGCTGGGGAGAAAGATGGAGATTTGAAGGTGTGATAGTTAAAGGAAGGGGAAATAGGAAGGTGATAGCTAAAGGGTGTTTCTTTTTTTAAATCTAAATTTTGAAATATATTTTTAAATTTCATTTTTTAATTGACAAATAATAATTATACATATTCATGGGGTACATAGTGATGTTTTGTTAAATATAATGTATAACGATCAGATCAAGGTTTTAGCATATCTATGATCTCAAACATTTATCATTTTCTTGTGTTTGGAACATTCAGTATCCTCCTTCTAGCTATTGGTAACTGTATATTCTTGTTAACTACAGCCATCTAATAGAAATGACTTGAATTTATCATTTCAATAATATTTAAGTGTACAATCCAGTAGCATTAAGTACATTCAAGATGTAATGTTGTGCAATCATCACCACTATTCATTTCCAGAACTTTTTCGTCATTTCAAACAGAATCTCTGCACTCATTATGGAACTCTCCACTCTCTCTTTCCCCAGTCCCTGGTAACCTCTATTTTATTGTCTCTATGATTTTGACTTTGTTCTTTTTATAGTTTTCTAAAGCAGAAGCTGATTATGTACTTTATATCTTTCTTTTCTAATATGTGCATTTGATGCTATACATTTCCTTCTAGGCACTGCTTTCACTGCATATCACAAATTTTGATAAGTTTTATTTTTGTTTTCATTTAGTTTAAAGTATTTTTCAATTTCATTTCAACTTATTTTCACCCATATAAGTGCATTGATTAATTTCCAACTATTTTTTAGTTTTCCAGTTATATTTCTGTTATTGATTTTTGGTATAATTCCTGTGTGGTCTGACAGCATACTTTGTAACATTTCTATTCTTTTAATTCTGTTAAGGTGTGTTTTATGGTCCAGAATGTAGTCTATCTTGGTGAATGTTCTGTGAAAGTTAGTGAAAAATGTGTATTTTGCTTTTGTTGAATGAAACATTCTATAAATGACAATTAGATCCACTTGATTGATGTTGCTGTTGAGTTCAACTATATCTTTGCTAATTTTTTGCCTGATGGAAGTGTCAATTACTTATAGAAGAATATCATATGGTAATTCTGTACTTAATTTTTGAGGCATTGATAAACTGTTGTCCACAATGGCTGTACCTTTTGACATCCCATCAGCAAAGCCCAAGTTTTTCAATTTCTGCACAATCTCGCAAACACTTATTTTCCATTTTTAACAGCTAACCTAATATGTGTGAATTGGTATCTCATTGTGATTTTCATTTCCCTAATGGCTAGTGAAGTTAAGCATCTGGAGTTTCTATAAGAAGTGATAAAAATATTCTAAAATTGACTGTCATGATAGTTGCATGTATCTTGAATATACTATATTAATAAAACCATTGGATTATATGCTTTTTATTTTATTGGTGTCATATCCAAGAATCTGTTATCAACTTTAAGATCACAGAGCTTTAACCTTCTGTTTTCTTCTAAGAACTTTATGGTTTTAGCTCACCAAAATCCCATGTGCTTCATCAGGATGGAAACTACTTTTTGTTAAGCTAACAGTTATCACTTTTTTCCCTTTATCATCCATATATTTGGTTGAAATATATGGTATATGAATTATCTCTCAATAAAACTGTTAAACTATGAAACTATAAAGTTATATTTCAACAAAGTTGCTAAATTATGAAGAAAAGAATAGAAAAAAATAGAACTATGGAAAAAGGAAAGCTTATTTTTTTTCTGTGCATGATGGCACAAATACACAATGATATAAATGTACCTCTACAGCTGATTCTACAAAGAAAAGTTGCTGCTCTGCACAATTGCAATATCTCAGGGAAAGGGGACTGGATTCACTGGTGGTGAATCAACTCTTGAGAAAGTTGGAAGTGATGTTTTTGGTGAAGAAAATTATGTATAAATATATGGATGATAAAGAAAAAAAGATAATAGCTGTTAGCTTAAAAAAAGTAGTTTCCTTCTTGATGAAGCACATGGGATTTTGGTGAGCTAAAACCACAAAATTCTTAGAAGAAAACACAAGGTTAAATCTCTGTGATCTTAAAGTTGATAACAGAGTCTTAGATATGACACCAATAAAATAAAAAATAAATAAGCTGGACTTCATCAAATTTAAAACCTTTTGTGCATTAAGCAGTGGTCCCCAACATTTTTGGCACCAGGGACCAGTTTCATGGAAGACAATTTTTGCACAGATTGGGCAGTGGGGAGGATGGCTAGTGATAGGGAACGGCTGTACATACAGATGAAGCTTTGCTTGCTCACCCACTGCTCACCTTCTGCTGTGCAGCCTGGTTCCTAACAGGTTACAGACTGGTACGGGTAGGTGGCCCAGGGGTTGGGGACTACAGCATTAAAGAAGATTATCAAGAATTTGTAAAGAAAACCTATGGAATGAGAGAACATATTTGCAAATCACATATCTGATAGGTCTAGTATCCAGAATATACAAAGAGCTCTTAAAATGCAACAACAAGACAAACAATCCATTTAAAACCTCATATCCCTGTGAGTTAGAAATAATCAGCCTTCTTTTCTCCCATTCTGTAGGTTGTCTGTGCTCGTGGTAGTTTCCTAGGCTGTGCAGAAGTTTTTAATTTGATCAAGTCCCATTTATTTATTTTTGTTGTTGCTGTGATTGCCTTTGGGGTCTTCTTCATAAATTCTTTCCCTAGGCTGATGTCTATAAGAGTTTTTCCAACATTTTATTCTAGAATTCTTATAGTTTCATGCCTTAGATTTAAGTCTGTTATCCACTGTGAGTTGATTTTTGTGAGAGGTGAGAGGTATGGATCCTATTTCAGTGGCTATCCAATTTTCCCAGCACCATTTATTGAATAAGGATTCTTTACCCCACTTTATGTTTCTGTCTGCTTTGTCAAAGATTAGATGGCTATATGAGGATGGTTTTATATCTGGGTTCTCAGTTCTGTTCCATTGGTCTATGTCTCTGTTCTTGTGCCAGTACCATGATGTTTTAGTTACTATAGCCTTGTATTATGGCTTGAAGGCTGATAAATTGATGCCTCCCAATTTGTTCTTTTTGCTTAAGATTGCTTTTGCTATACTGGGTCTTCTCTTCTCTGATTCCATATGAAGTATAGAATTATTTTTTCTAGATCTCTGAAAAATGATGTTGGTATTTTAATAGGGATTGCATTGAATCTGTAGATCAGTAGATCTGTAGTATAGACATTTTAACAATGCTCATTCTGCAAATCCATGAGCATGGTATGATTTTCCACCTGTTTCTGCATGCTGCACATCCAATAAAGGGCTAATAACTAGAATCTATATAGAACTCAGGAAAATCAGCAAGAAAAAAAATCAAACAACCCCATTAAAAATGGACACAGTACATGAACAAAAACTTTTCAAAAGAAGACAGACTAATGGCCAACAAACATATGAAAAAATGCTCAACATCTCTAATAATCAGGGAAATGCAAATCAAAACCACAGTGAAGTGTCACTTAACTCCAGTGAGAATGGCTTTTATCAAAAAGTCTCAAAGCAATAAATGTTGGCATGGATGTGGAGAGATAGGAACACTCATACACTGCTGGTGGGACTGCAAACTAGTACAATCTATATGGAAAGTAATATGGAAATACCCAAAAGAGCTAAAAGTAGAACTACTATTTGATCCAGCAATCCCATTACTGGGCATCTACCCAAAGGAAAAAAAGACGTTCTATAAAAAAGACATCTGCACTCAAATGTTTATGGCAGCACAATTCACAATTGCAAAGAGGTAAAAACAACCTAAGTGACCATCAATACATAAGTGAATTAATAAAATGTGGTTTATGTACACCATGGAGTACTACTCAGCTACACACACACAAAAATGGTGATCTAGCACCTTTTGTATTATCCTGGATAGAGCTGGAGCCCGTTCTGCTAAGTGAAGTATCACAAGAATGAAAAAAACAAGCACCACATGTACTCACCATCAAATTGGTATTAATTGATCAACACTTATATGCACATATAGTAGTAACATTCATTGAGTTTCAGGCAGGAGGGAGAGGGGAGAAGGGGATGGGTAGATTCACACTTAATGGGTGTTGTGTGCACCATCTGGGGGGTGGACAGGCTTGAAACTCTAACTTGGGCAGGGCAAAGGTAATATATGTAACCTAAACATTTGTATCACCGTAATATTCTGAAATAAAAATAAATAAACAAACCAATAAATAAAATGGGAAGAAATAATCAGCCTTCTTTTGACACAAAGGGAAACAAAAGTTCAGAGAAGTTAGTTCACACAGTGGGCCAGAGACTGCTGTTCTCAAGTTTTACCCTCCTTAGCCTCTCACCAGAAGGTCTGACAGTGACCTCAGCTAGGAAGGAGACGGGAAGCACATAAATGCTGACTGTAGGTACAGTGAATTGTTAACTAGCTGGGGTGTGAGGTCCAAGAAGGGCCAGTTCTCATTTTAAAAGCTGTGCGAAGAAAAAGCCGATCAAGTCAGTAGAGTACAGGCAGTCTCTGGGTTGCAGACAATCCCATTTACAGTGTCCCATACTTATGAATGGGTTCCCAAGATACCCCATAAAGATAATGTATAATTAAATGATTAAATTAATAATTTGGGAACTAGTTTCTTCCATGCATGTAAACAAACCTGCATGGCCTACGCGGTCCGTTGGCGCAGTGTCTTTACGCTGATGGCTAGTCTCATTGTACCATTGTTTACCCATAGCATCACTTTCCCCTTAACTTTTTATTCAAGTTTGTGACTCTGTGTTTACCCTTATGACCATGCCCCTCTAAGTGAAATTCCACTGCAAATCCAGGTGAGCCTGCAGTGAAGAGAAAGGTGATTATAATGGAAATGAAAGTGCAAATAAATAAGTGTTCAGAGAAGAGCTAGATGCCATCATTCATTGGGAAAGCATTAGGGTTCAGTCACTAGACTATTGGACAATTATAAAGGATAAAGTGAGAATAATGAAACACGTGAAAGGCAGTGCTCCAATGAAAGCATTGATTATTATTAAGCAGTATAGTGTATTAATTATTGAAATGGAAAGGTTATTATTGATTTGGTTAGAAGATCAAAATAAGCATAACATTTCTATTAGCCTCACATTAGTGCAGGAAAAGGCCTAGAACATTTTCAACAGTTTAAAAGCTGCACACACAGAAGCTGAAGGTAGTTGTGATGAAGAATTTGTTTCAAAGTAAAGGTTGGCTTAATCATTTTAAACATAGGGTAAATACGCATAATATTAAAGTGCAAGGGGAGGTAGCCAGTGCCTATGTAGCTGCAGCAACTAAATTTCCTGAAATGTTGAAGAAAGTTATTGAGTAGGGGGATTATTTGCCAGAACAAATAGTTAATGTAGATGAAAGTGGGCTGTTCTGGAAAAAAATGGCATCTTTCTTACATCTAAAAAGAAGAATGAAGTGCACCAGGGCATAAAGCAGCAAAGGATGGATTAACCTTACCGCTTGGGGTTGATGCACCCAGAGACTTTAAGCTCAAGTCTTTGCTTATTTACCACTTGGAAAATCCAAGAGCACTTCACTGCATTATTAAAGCAACTCTTTCTGTTATTTGGAAGTCAAATTTAAGGGCCTGGGTCACACTGGCCATGTTTGAAGATTGGTTCTTAAACTGTTTCATTCCTGCTGTGGAATGTTACTGTTTGGAAAAGAAAATTCCCTTTAAAGTTCTGCTTGTGCTGGACAATGCTCCTGGACATCCAATGTCTTTCGATGACCTTCACCCTAATGAGAAGGTTGTATTTTTACCACCCAGTGCTACATCATTACTATAGCCAATGGACCAGGGAGCCATTTCTGCATTTAAGGCTTATTACTTACGGCATACATTTGTGCAAGCAGTTGGGGCTATGGAAAATGATGTGATGACCTTGAGAGAGTTTTGGAAGAATGGTAACATCTATGATGCCATCAAAAACATTGTTGACTCCTGGGAGGAAATGAAGCAATCAACAATGAAAAGGATGTGGAACAAACTGTGCCGTCACTTCTGTGGCTTCACAGAAAAAGACATCACCGAAGCCAGAAAAGCTATGGTGGATAGTGGCAATGCACTGCGATTGGACATCAATGAAAATGATGTCATTGTCTTACTGGAGTCCCATTGCAAGACTTAACTGATGAAGATCTTGTGGAGATAAAGAAGCACCTGATAGAAACACAAGACCATGAAGAATCAGAAGGTCCAGAGCCAAGAAAGTTTTTTTTTTTTTTTTTTTTTTTTGAGACAGAGTCTTACTCTGTTGCCTGGGCTAGAGTGCCGTGGCATCAGCCTTGCTCACAGCAACCTCAAACTCCTGGGTTCAAGCAATCCTCCTGCCTCAGCCTCCCGAGTAGCTGGGACTACAGGCATGTGCCACCATGCCCAGCTAATTTTTTCTCTATATATTTTTAGTTGTCCAGCTAATTTCTTTCTATTCTTAGTAGAGACGGGGTCTCGCTCTTGCTCAGGCTGGTCTCGAACTCCTGAGCTCAAACCATCCACCTGCCTTGGCCTCCAGAGTGTTAGGATTACAGGTGTGAGCCACTGTGCCCGGCCAGAGCCAAGAAAGTTTACAAAAAAAAAAAAAAAAAAAAGAATTAGCTGAAGCCCTTGTCTCATTGAAGCAGCGTTTGCTAAGCTTGAGGAGCAAGGTCCTAACATTGAGCGGTTTACAAAGGTTTACTGTGAAGTTAGTGAGACTGTCAGTGCTACAAGGCCATTTATGATGAAATAAAGGAAAAAGCTGTGAAAACAACCCTAGATACCTTTTCCAATAAACTGACTTCAATGGTAAGTTCCCCTCATCCAGCAACAGAATCAAATCCTAATTCTCCAGGACCCACTCCATCCTCTCCTGCACCATCTCCATCATAATCTGAGTACTGTCAGCCTACCACTTGCCTCAAAAATGCCTCTTCCAGTGAGCAAGACATCGAGGCAACATTAGATGAGTGTTAATCTTTAATATTCTTTCTTGAAATTTCTCCTGTCTCCTCTCTAAACATTTTGTATGAATTTGTTTTTATGTTCTGTTTGTTTGAATTAAAAGAAAGAACACTATAGTTTTTTTTAAATTTCAGAATATTATGGGGGTACAAACATTTTGGTTACATGAATTACTTTTATACAGTTTGAGTCAAAGTTATAAATGTGTCCATCACCCAGATATTGTGCATTGTACCCGTTAGGTGTGAATTTACCCATCCACTCTCCCCCCTGACCTGCTTGATTTCTGTTGAATTTTACTACCATATGTACACATGAGTGTTGATCATTTAGTTCCAATTTAATAGTGAGTACATCTGGTGTTTGTCTCTCCATTCTTGTGATACTTCAGTAGGAGGATGGTCTCCAGTTCCATCCAGGTTGTTACAAAAGGTATTATTAGTTCACCATTTTTTATGGCTGAGTAGTACTCCATGGTATATATATACCAAATTTTATTAATACACTCATGTATTGATGGTCACTTGGAGTGTTTCCACATCTTTGAGATTGTGAATAGTGCTGCTATAAACATATAAATGAATGCAAGTGTCTTTTTGATAAAATAACTTTTTTTTACTTTGGGTAGATATCCAGTAGTGAGATTGCTGGATTGAATGGTACGTCTACTTTTAGTTCTATAACTTATTACAGTACAGGGGCATTATTATTACTATAGTATTATACTGTATAATTATCGCATATGAGCCATTATAGTATTATTATTATTATTATTACCATATATACGCTGTTCATCAGGGATCTGAGTTAGATACAAATCTAACCTAAAGATGTTCTCCGGGTCATATCTCATCCATAACCCAGGGACTGCCTGTATTTATTTGGTAAACTCTTAGGCAAGTGACTCTCTCTTTGGCCCTCAGTTTTCTTTTCTGTAAGTAAAATGAGAGTGAGGAGAAATATATTCAGGACTCCTAGAGTCCTCTTTCCCACTGAGCATAGATGGCTCTCAAAGAACTTATTATTATTCCAAACTCTCTATTTCTAGCCTCTTATTTCCAAGCCAGCCTTTATGGGGTTGAGGGTAAATGGTTCCCAAACAGTTCCAGAGTGGTTTGGTTTACATCATCCCCCCTGTCCGTTACCTCCACCCCAGTGTCTCAGCAGGACACAGTTGCTCTGGAGGACACAGATTCTGGAGGGAGTGAGGCGAGACAGGCCCCACCCCTCCCCACAGTCTGAGAGCCCAGGGGACCTGGCCATGGTTGGCCAAAACATGAAGGGGGAGCGTTGGGGGCTGGGGGAAACATAGTAGGCTCTCAAATATTAGCCATTATTACTATATATTATCAATATATGTATGAATATGTAAATAATACTTTAAAATAGAAAAGAAAAAAGAAAGCTTAATATTTTTCTGCACATGATGGCACAAAAGCACAATGATATGAATGTAACTCTATCACTAGCTCTAAAAAGAAAGTCTGCTGTCATACACAAAGTATCCAAGGGAAAGAGAGTAAACCTAAATGGTCTACATCCTTGCTGCTAAAGGTGCAGTCCACAGACCAGCACCATCAACATCAGCTGGAAGTACGTCAGACATGCAGAATCTCAGGGCCCCACTTTAGAACAACTGAATGAGAATCTGCCAGCTAACAAGATCCCCAGGTGATTCCTATGCACACTCAAGCTCAAGCAGTGCTGGGGTGACGCACAGATAAGTTAGCTGATGACATAGATGTCCAAAAGGGGTGGAAAGGAGGACAACTCTACGATCCTCTAAGAAGCAATACATGTTGTACAGCTTTGTCAAAAATTTCAGTTTCCAGTTGGATATTTTTCTTGAGGATTCACATTCCATGTAGTTCTAGTATTTGAGGGAAAGGAATAAACTAACCCAACAATCTGCATTTTAACAAGATCCCCAATGATGTGCATGTGCATTCAAGTTCAAGAAGCATTCGGGACATGCAGCTAAGGCAGCCAGAAACTGGTGACCTAGGGAAATTCTTGAAGAAAAAAAATGACAAAAATTGCGATAATTTTCTATGTTTTGGTGGGAAGGTCTTGTAATCAACAGGTATGCATACTGTTTTTTATGTCAAATAAGAATACAAGAGTGTGAAAACTAATTCAATTGGATTAACTCTGTGCCAACATGGCTAATGAAAAAACAATGTCCTGTAATGCCATCTTGGCCTTTGCCATCACAAAAGTAATGTTTTTGCCCCAAATATCTCATTTTTATGGCAATAGAGGAAAGAACCATGGGCCTTGTACCTCTAAAGGCTAAGTTTTGCATCTCAACTCTGTTTTGTGCAATACCTTGTCCTTCTGTTTCCTAATTTAAGTGGAATAATAATGTTTTCTCTTTCTAATATACATGGCTTTGGTGACCATCAATGTGAAAATGCTTTGAAAACTGTTAATGTCAGTTATTGTTTTTATAATTGCAGACCTAGTCCCTTTCCTTTTACTTGTCCTAATGATGATGGAGATTCTAAAGTGTCCTCTCCATACATACCTGTGTATGTGTATCTGTATGTGTGTATACATGAGGAAAGTAAAGTTCTGAAGCTCAAGGAGTTACTATAGGGCCAAAAGTAGTAGGGTGCTATAGTTTATTTCCACTTCTTATATCTTCACATAGAGCTTTTCCGTTCTACCACATGGTTGGTAGTGTGTCCCAAACACTACTGTTTGCAGTTATAATCCCTTACATTTTGCTTTTGCTTCCTGCATCTGTGTTCCAATCTGGAAGACACAGTGGGGACTATTTCATTTGTGGCCTTTGGTTGGTTTCTTTTTCGCACCACATGGAGCTAATTTTGTTATTAGCATTTTAGGAAACACACAGTAGCATTCTAAGTGAAATATAAATTAGAAAATTCTGCCATTTTTAGTTACTCTTTCCTCCCAAATTTGAAAAGAAATCCCTATCAAATCACCCAAGTCACATTTATCCTTTTAAACTCCCAAAGTTATTGTCATGATTTTTCCAAACTCTCTATTTCTAGCTCCTTAAATAGAAATTATGACTGGAGTAGCAGTGGTGAAAAAAATGGAAACACTATGAATTTAAAGAAAAAAACTATCAGGCATAATGAAAACTAGAATTTTACATATAGTTTTGCTTTGTTGTCTTTTGCAGTTACAAGTGTACAAAACCATGTTTCACCTGCACAGTTTCTGGCTCATAGCAAGCAATCAATAAAAGTTGGTTGGTCAACTGATTGCTGAAGAAACCCTATATCAATGAGGGTGAAAGAAACCTATTATATATGAAGAGAATGAACTTTATTATTTTTATTTTTATTTTTAAAAGCTATCATTTTATTGATTTTTTTTTACTATGTGCCAAGCACTCTGCTAAGCACATTAAATTTGTTATCTCATTCAACCCTGCCCCCCAGTAATCCTAGTGACCATTACTATAGCTAATTTACCAGAAAGGGAACATATTGGACTATGTTAATAAGTAGTTAGGTTTCCACACTATGAATTCCATTAAGTATTAATTAATTTAGACTTAATTAATTAATGGAATAGATTAGAACATATGCTTTATTTCATCAGGCAAACCTTCCCACCATAAAATTAACCAAAAATTATTAAGCATTTATAGTGTGCCAGGCACTATGATGTAATTTAAATAACGATTTCATTTAATTCTAATAATTGGCTTATGCAGGAGATATATTATTAATATCCCTCTTTCGTGGATAAAAAAACTGAAACTAAAAGTGTTAATGGAACAAATCTAAGATCAGAAAGCCAGTGGTAGAGCTGGGCTTTGCAATCAGGACTGAATGCTCAGCCTGTGTGGTTCAATGCCTCAAACCTACATGCATAGCTCACCAGTGAATCAACAACGCTAGCAAAAGGTCACCCTCTATTTGCCAGCCTCTCCTGGAACATCCCCTTTGAATCCACCTTTTTCTCTGGATAAGCAAAGAACCATGGAGTTGTCACAGGTCTGTAGCCTGTATGGCCTATAGCACAATGGAGGAAATGTCTTCTCAGGAAAATTATTCTAAACATAGCTTTGTATCCTGTTTTATTTTTAATTTAACATTACACTGTAAATGTTTTCTTATGTTACTAAAAACTCTTAATAAGCACAATTCTAAAAGTTGCTTAAACTTTTTATCAAGTGAATGTATCATAATTTAATTATCAATTTGTTATTTCCTTCCTTTCTTCAATGGAAATCAAGTAGGTGGGAGGGGAGAGGAGGGGATGGGTATATTCACACCTAATGGGTACAATGTGCACTATCTGGGTGAAGGGCACACTTATAACTTTGACTCAAACTGTATAAAAGCAAATTATGTAACCAAAATGTGTATACCCCTGTAATAGTCTGAAATTTAAAAAAAAATTCTTTATTATTGACCAGGTAGTCTTTCTTCTTTTTTTTTTTTGTTATTTTATATAATGTTATAATAAGCACCCCTTTACATAGAACTCCTTCAACATCCCTGATTTCTGACTAATGTATGACATAAATATCTAAAAGTGAATTTGGGTGTTTGCATATTTCAAGTATCTTGATGCACATTGCCAAATTACTTTCCAAAAGTTCTATACCAATTTCTACCACCCAATCAGGCTCACCATGCCTTCTTATCAGATATAGAATTAAAATAAGGGAAACCTTTGCTAATTATATGCATGAAAAACTCTATCACATTATTAAAATAGATATTTGTTTGATTCATTATGAGGTGAAATAATTTTTCCAATATTTGGCAGCCACTGAATCTTCCTTTTTGATAATTTCCAGCCTCTGCTGTTTTCCCCTGGTACAATTTTACTACCTTGTCTGTATTCCTTACCTACTGAAGAATTCAAACTTTCTCCACATTTATTTTAAGTATTTTTTCCATAGATTGTCTCTGTTTGGAGCAGAAACAGAAGGAAATATGTTGTTGAATACAAGGAAGGAGAAGAGCCCTTGAACAAAGGAGTGATAGCAGTTTCCAATGCTACAAAGAACCCAGCAAGGTAAGGTTTGGGAAAGTAACTACTTTTTTTCCCCACACACTGCTATGAATGATAACAAAGCTTATAATTTGCTTTAAACTAGGTAGGCAATAATTACTATCGTTCATTCAAGAGCCAAGTGGTTTATTGATTAAAAAAAAATCTATCAGAGATTTATTGACAAATAAATAAATGTGTCACATTTAATACCACATTGGCAAGAAACCTCAGTACTTTTCTACCCCTTACCATCTTACAAAGGTTCTGAGGTTCTACAGAAAGGTACAGTGACTCTGGCCCATGTAATAGATATATTGTAACCAGGTTTACAGAATTCAAACCTCAGCAAATAGACCATGCTTATTTTCTTGCTCAACAGTTCAGATAAAAACATATCTGATTAAAATAACAATGACAACAAAAATAATAATAATAAATGTTTAACCTGGTGTATTAGTCAGGGTTCTTCCGAGAAGGAGAACAGACAGAATGTGTACATATGTATATAGAGAGATTTATTTTAAGGAATTGGCTCATATAATTGTAGAGCTTAGTAGGCCCAAAATTTGTGGGGTAGGCCAGCACACAGCAGATCCAGGGAAGAGTTGCCTTTTGTCTAAAAGCAGTCTGTTGGAAGAATTCCTTCTTGCTCAGGGGAGGTCAGTCATTATTCCCTTAAGGCCTTCAGTTAATTGCTTTACTATAAATCCACTGATATAAATGTTAATCTCATCCTAAAAACACCAGAAACATTCAGAATAATGTTTCACCAAATATCTGGGTCCAGCCAATTTGACACATAGAGTGAGCCATCAAACCTGGTAACAAGATTAATCAGAATTTAACTAACTTTAAAAATATTTGTTAGTTGAGGCTTTATTTTGAATAGGATATATCTCATTCAGACATCGCAACAGAATCCTCTCTACTTGTTCCTACTCTCCTTTTTTGTTGAAGTGAATGTCATTCTCTGGTACTTTAAGATCTTGACTGTGACCCAGCTTGGATGGGTAGACTATGTGGAAGGAGAGGTATGCTGTTTGCACTGAGTTCTTAGGAACTTATTTTCTGTGAAGACATAATGATGTTACTGTTCTGCCTTCCTCTGGGGCTTTCATATCTTTATTTGAGTTCAGCAGCCACAATGAAATTAAGATGATGGATATGAAATGGAAATTTTCTGATTCAGATACAATTATACCATTTTCCGAGGCTTATTTTTTTTTTATTTCAGTAAATATTCATTTAGCTGCCTCAGGTAGTAGAACTAATGATTACAATTTTGTCTTGAACAAAGGAGGAGACAAATACTGTAATTATATAAAGTACAAATCAAATCACCTAATTAAATAGGGAAAGAAAATCCGTAATAATTATTGAGGTATAGGCCAGTTAACAATGCACAGTAAAAGGACCTATAATTTTTAGAAATGTACCAATGCCTGATTTATCAAGAGGTAAATGTAATAAACAAGTACATTTTTACTTAAAAAAAAGCAAGCTTCATCTACACTAAAGCAACCTCATATGACTCCTCAGCTGTCAGATTGCAGACTTTCCTCTCCATATTCATTTAGAGATATTTAAATTATTTGCTCTAGGTGAAAAAAACATTAATACTTAATTGTGGAAACTTAAATACTTCTTCATCTCTAAACTCCAGGAAGCCTCTGAGATTACTGCTAGCCCATGATATCTCCATTATGCGCAGACACTCAGCTCTCAGACATTTTGTCCATTCCATTTTCTTTGGAACCATGGTTGACACATGACTCACCCTGAGTATTCCAGTTATGTCCCATGAGGGCTGACTCTGCCTGCCCCACAAGACTCTAAGTCTATCAGAAGCAGAAATTGTGCTTTCCCTCTTTCCTGTCTCTTTCCATTTCTATGCCAGTTACTTAAAGCAGGAATCATATGTGTGACAAGCAGAGAATGACATTGACTTCAACAAAAAAGCAGAGTAGGAACAAGTAGAGAGAAAGCTGTTATGATATGTCTGAATGAGATACATTCTGTTCAAAATAAAGGCTCAGGTAACAAGTGTGTGTGTGCATCCATAAAAGTATATTTTGTCCTGTGCCAGGAAAGATTGAAGGGCTCATTCCAGAGTATTTCTGAGGGAGCATTTTAGAGTTTGGTTCGTGGCATTATGTAAAGCATCAACCTACCTCGATTTCTGCCACATCTGATTATTTGTAACAAAATCTTGATAAAAGATATAACAATTACCAAGATATCTTAGTCAAATAAAATTCTATACTAATAGCTCAGATTACATTCCAAATTCCCTATAACTTTTCATCTTCATCTCCTAAAGTGTTAGAGAGCAGATACAACAAAGAGAGCTCCAACAACTCAATAGGAAAAAAATCAAGTAATCTGATTTAAAAACAGGCAAAAGACCTTAATAGATATCTCTCAAAAGAAGACATACAAATGGCCAACAGGTATATGAAAAAAATGCTCAGGATCATTGGTCATCAGAGAAATGCAAATTGAAAATATAATGAGATTTCACCTCACCCCATTTAAAATGGCTGTTATCCAAAATGCAGGCAATAACAAATGCTGGTGAAGATGTGGTGAAAGGGGAACCCTCACACACTGTTGGTGAGAATGTAAATTAGTGCAAGCAGTATGGAGAACAGTATGCAGGTTCCTCAAGAAACTAAAAATAGAACTACCATATGATCCAGCAATCCCACTTATGGCTATATAGCCAAAGGAGAGGAATTCAATATATTGAAAAGATATCTGCACTCTCATGTTTATTGGAACACTATTCACAATAGCCAAGATATGGAATTAACCTAAATTTCCATCAACAGATGAATGGATAAAGAAATTGTAGTATATATACACAATAGAATATTATACAGCCACAAAGAAATGAAATCCTGCCATTTGCAACAACATGGATGGAACTGGAGAACATTATGTTAATTGAAATAAGCCAAGCACCAACAGGCAAATCTCTCATGTTCTCACTCATGTGTGGTGCTAAATATTAAAAACAATTGATCTCATGGAGACGGCGAGTAGAATGATAATTACCAGAGGCTGAAAAGGGTAGGTAGTGGGGAGGGGGTGATAAAGTGGGGATGGCTAATGGGTACAGAAATATAGATAGTTAGATAGAATGAACAATATTTGATAGCACAACAAAGTGAGTATAATCAACAATATGTTACGATATACTTTAAGTAAAAGAGTAGTACTGGAATGTCCCTAACAAAGAAATCACAAATGCCTGAGGTGATGGATACCCCAATTACACTGATTTGATAAATTCACATTGTATGCTTGTATCAAAACATTACATGTACCCTACAAAGATATATAACTATTATATACCCATAATAACTTTAAAAAATGTAAAAAAAAAAAAAAGAAAAGAAAAGAAGCCCTATTAAGCTAAGTCAGGTATAACTGTCTTTTAGAGACTTATGTTTTTGGTTTTGGTTTTGTTTTTCTTATTGGATCACAGGTTGGCAGAAATGAATTAATTCTAATGGTTCATGACACATTTGATCCTTGGTCTTTGCATGACTCAACTTTTATTTATTTCATTAGCCATTTAGTTTAGTTATTTCTTAAAACATATGCATTCATGAAACCACTCCTAAAAACGTTGCCCTCTTAATAGTTTCTAGAGACATTTTAATAACCAAATCAAGTTATTATTACATTTTTAAGTTCCTAGCCTCTTTGAATTATCTACAACATTAAAAGATATTTGGATTATTCCTTATTTAAAATGTATTCCCCTTCTTGGTTTCCCTAAAATACTCTAATCTCCTAGAATTTTTCCTTCTCTCTCTGCCATCACTTCCTCTATCTCTCTCACCAGCTGGTCACTCAATTTTGTCATCTAGTGAAAAGAGAACTAGTTTGGCAGAACAACTGAATCCTAATCCTAATCCTTCCTTAATTTATCTCTCCAACTAAAGGTTGGTTAATCTCTGTGGTTCTCAGCTGTTTTAGATATAAAATGTGGTTGGACCATATTATTGGATTTTAATTAGGCTCTGCAGAGACTTAAGAATTTCTTTCAGATTTCTAAACTGCACCCACAGTTCTTATCTCTGTTCCTACCACAGCACCTACACTGTCCTACTTGTGTTTTGGACACCCACACTAGATTTCCATCACCAGGGAAAGATGCATCTGAAAGTGTAAGCACTTTGGGCAAATGAGCCCAATGACTTTTAGACCAATATTTGATAGAAACCATTTCTCAAGATCAAGGTTGTTGAGGGAAAATATGTCATGAAATGTGATAAAAGGGATGGTGTGCATATCATCAGCTATTGAGGTGGTATTCACTATGGTAGCCTGCATTCTCAATGTCAAGTGATGGTGGTACAGGGGCGGGAGTAGGGGCAGCATCTGGACTAGTGAAAGAACTTTCCTATTGAAGTCCCCACATTCCTCCCTAAGTCTATTTCTGGTTCTAAAGGCAAAATGCAATACTATTTTGTGGAGTTGATGTAAGGATTATGCAAGGTAATGTTGTTAAAACATTTGTCACAGTACTTGTCACACAGAGAAAAACTGTACATTTATTTGTTTTTATACTTTCTCTGTGACCTAAGTGAGGAAATGCCAACATGTCTTTTCCCTCTTATGATGGCCTGGCTGCATAACGGTCTCATTTCTGCTGACTCATTTTGCAAAATCAAAACATAGCTAAGTGGTTCAATAAGCAGGAAAGCCATTGGGAAAGGCATTTGAACTTTATCCAGCAATGAGAACTTCTCTATTTCAAAGAGAATGGGAAGAAAACCCACTGCTTTGTTCTAATCATAGCTTCTTTAGACAATTAGAGAGGTCAAAGTTTGTTCTCTGAAAGCAGCATATCTGAATTTTTAAAGCCTATCCACAAAGTATCTGGAAAGCACCAAAGATTGTACTTCCCCTACTCTAGAGGGACACTTCTTCCCTGCAGTGAAATTCTTTGTTTTATGTCACATCATGCTGGCTGGGAAGATAATACTTGTGATTGCCCCTGTGTTTATTTCCCCTGCAAACTGCTGCCAGGACACCATGATTGTGTGTAGTGAATCATTATTTTGTTGCATCACAAATAGCAGCAGCACCTAGCTGATTCCATTTTAAAATGATGGAAAAAAAAAGGGGTGGGGGACAAAGCCCAAATCTCAAACCAAGCATTAAATGTCCCTGAAATTCCTGCAGCAGGCGCGATGTTCTTTTTACATAGGGAAACAGAGCCACAGTCTGCATCGCAGCATTGGCTGCTTTCCTGATTTGCTTAGTAAGTTTTAAAGAAATTTCTGCTCTTGCAGTGTGCTTAAGTGTGAATGCCAAAGCATAAGAGAGCAGCTGTGCCCATTGGCACCCACCTCGGGCACTGGTTCTTCAAAAAATTGAAGCTTAAAACCAGTGTTCTACTCCAAAAGATGCTACGTACATTACATCTCCCTCTGCTAAATTCTATGCTGATCAGTAGTGTGGGACGTGCTACAATCTTAAAGCCCCTTACAATTTTTAAGCACTTCCACACAGTAAGTTGCCTGATGCTCACATCCATCCTGTAAGGCAAACAGGGTAGGATTATGTCCTTTATTTTCAGATGAAAATACACAATGATTCAGAGAAGTGAAGCAACTTGTTCACAGACACACAGCTGTGAAAAAAGAGCTGGAACTCAAAACCAATGATTCTATTTCTGAAGAGGGAGCTTTTCTCACTAAACAGAGGCTTCTGTAAATAGGCTTTTGCCAAATCATGACACGACGGTGAGACCACATTCTCCTTGCTTCCTCTTGTCCTCCTCAACATTCAGAACCCTTGTGCCACCCACACAGACTTGTCCATGCTGACTTACTTCCAACACCCTCTCCTTTGTGCCCTACTTAGAGTGACGAATGAGTCCTTGTTCAGCCCTGCACATCTAGGTCAGTGAGGGGCCAGATACATGACTGCTAGTGGCTTAGTGCATTCCCCCTCCTAGTGAGTGCATTTGTTTTGTAACAGAAACTAGCTCCTAGATGCACATTCTTTAACCTAGAGCAATGGACATTGGAGGCACCATGGTAGCACACACAATCCACTTAAGCATAAGGCTGAGCATGGTGGCTCATGTAAGTCCACACTTCCAAGTGAGCATGTTCCTAGCGGCCTTCTGTCTATTGTCCCTCCCTCCTCTGCCCCTCTGGCCACACCAACCACTCCCAAAGAAGTGAAGAATGGTCCACAGGTGACTGGAAACTGGTCAAGGCACATCAGTCCTGATTCAGCCATTTATTAGCCTTGTAATGTGGGGAGTTCTTTTTTTCCTGGGCTTCAGTTTCTCCAGTGGTAAAATTAGAATGTTCAACTAAATGAGTTGTTTTATAACCCTTTTTTGACAGTAAACCCCTATTTTCAAATGTAGTATAATCTAGGTCCTGCATTCATGAAACAGTTACATGTAGTGTTCTGCTACTACAAAAGAGAGACAAGGAGAACCCATTTAGCCTCCTTTCAATATGCCTAGAGTCCTCAGAGATTTCATTATAGCCCCTTGTGAATCTTCAGAATACGAGGAAAAGCCTTGCATATAAAAGAGGAAGCTCAAAACATTTTAGCCTTTTACAGAATTTAGATGCTCATAAATCTCCCCCTTACTCGTCTTATTTACCTCTCCTGGGCATTGCTTGGCTCTGAGTAGTTCTCCTTACTCTTCCCCCCACCCTTCTCTTTTTCTTAAAAGAGTGATGTGCTGAGGGAGAGGGAGGTGGCTATAAAAGATTAATTATGGGAAGCAAAGAGATGTTCACCCACTTTTTGTGCATCCATTTAGAAAACATTTATTAAGCTCATTTTAGATGATGTGGCTTAGGACTAAAAATATTGCAAGACCATGTCCATGCACTCTGGGTCTGTAGGAGATAAGACATATGGATCAATAACCACAATTCAAGGTAAAAATGGCAAGGGATCTATGTGTGCTACAGATAAAGTGCTGAGACAGCCCAGCAGTGAGAGATAAGAGACAGAGACAAACAAGGAAACAGAGGCAGAGATAGAGAGGTTCCCTCTAAATCAGAGGTAACAAAATTTGTCTGAACCCTAAATAATTAGAAGGCATACAATTCCATGTTGATGATCATTTCTGAATAATGGTTACATCTTAAAGGAGGCAAGTAGAAGGGGGCAAGGTGTGTTTTGTTCCAAAGAGACTACTTCTGTATTCAAAAATCTTCCCAGCTTATCAATAACATCTCTCCTTGTCCTTAGATTCTCGTATGGATTTTCTCCCCATATTATCTGGATTGGCCATCTGTATTGATCAAATTTATCAAATAGTAGCTAATCTCTCCCACAGAGACCTCCTTCATTTCATTGCACTCTGAGAAAATTTCCCCTCCATGGACCCAGACCCTTAAGTGGAATTTTACAGCACGCGAGTCTGATAGTATTTTAATTAACTCAGCTAAGTGTTCCTATTACAGCTATGAGCAGGAGTTTGTGGGTTAATTTAGTTTCCTTAATTACAGTGATAAAGGTAGATAAAAATTTTGATAGGTAACAAGTTAGTAGCCCACATGGTTAATTATCTGGAATTCTGGCAGTTTGTGGTGCTCTCTGCTTAACTAACTTCCAGATTCATTAAGGACACCTCTAGATGCAGTGCTTATTTCTGCATAGGGACTAAGTTGCTATTTCCAGACATGAGTGAACTGTAACTCATGAGACTAGAATAGTCAGTTCTAGAAGAGGTTCTAGACCTGTGCTGTAGCCACAAAGAATTCTTATCATCAGGAGATCTCGGAATTACATGATTAAAGGGAGAAAATGCAACAATTTAAATAGTTATCATTTGCTGATTAAATTGCCTCTCCCTGCCACCTCTCCTGTACCAGTTGTGTAGGTCAGAGTTTCTTAACCTCAGCACCAGTGACACGTTGGGCCAGATATTTCTTTGCCTTGGGAGGCTGACTTGTGCAATGCAGGATGTATCTCAGCATCTGTGTCCTCTTCTCATTAGGTGCCAGTAGCATCTTCCTCCTGTTTGTGACAACCAAAAATGTCTCCAGACATTGCCAAATATCCTCTGGGGGACAAGATTGCTCCTGGCTGAGAAATATTGGTGTAAGAAATAAGTATGTGACTTTGGGGTTAGACTGGGTTTAAGCCCAGATCTATCCACCTAGGAGATGTGACTTTGAGCATATTACTTGAACTCTCAAGTCCCATGTATGTAAATCAGGTTCTGCATTAGCTGTAACTCTTAGCAAGAAGACTTCGATTTCTTGGTTTCTGATAAACTGGTTGAGATAGGAAGTGTTTGGAAGGAAGATACCAGCTCCAGAAGAGGTGAACATAGGCAGTGAGGGTGGAAGGGGATTCTTAGCCAGCTGAACAAGTGAGTTGAGTAACTCCCAGTGACCGGGTATGACATGAAGATCTCTTCATGCTCCACAGACCAGCCCCAACTGGGATTTGAAATGTTTCATTTCCCGATACTCCATCTTAGTATTTTCCCCAAGAGCTCATATTTCCAAAAATATTTAATTAATTTACACTTAAACATATTTGATATAATTTCTATGTTTTTATACGTAGAAAAATCTGTGCCTCAGGAAGGATAAATGACTTGCCCAGGGTCACAAATCTATAGGTGAGATGAAGATTCCCTAATTTATTATCCAAGTTTCTTTCCTTTACCACAGTGATTCAAACCATTTTTAGAAGCTGATAAATTCTTATTTGTAATGTACCTTTACATAGAATCTCTGTGCATTAAACATAAAACAGCAGAGCTACTTTAGATGAAGCCACACTGGGGAGGGGGCTCTGAGCCCTACCCACTTTTCTCCCTCTTACTTCCTACAGCTGTCCTGAAGTTCCTTGTGGATCACAATTGGAAATGACTGTTCTGGGCATGGTTTTAACAGTGGGAGTCCAAAGGCCTTCAAATCTTCCTTCTTTCTTTCCTTCTTATGTAAATAATATTGGCAGGACTAACCATACTAGACTTTCCACCCTAAGAGCATGCAAGAAAAAAATATTAAAAATACTTTTTGGCTTTTAATTTGTTCTATTAAATGCAATTAAAACAGTATGACATTTACTAGCAGCTTAATGGTCTATTAGGTAAACATTTTATTGCTTGAGTATTTGGAATTAATTATGTACTACGTATTTTAAGTCCACATGGTATCTTCTTTTATGATGGTGCCATGCTTGTTCAAACATACCTCTATAGAAACAAACATTAAATCTAACTAAATATTATGTGAATTAAAAAAATGACTAAACATTTGCCATATAATTAATTGAAAGAATATCATGTCTAATATCATTTTGATTTTTTGTGGAAATATTTAAACCACAATTACTCTATCAGATTGGTTTAAAAGATATCCATTTTTCCAGTATTCTCCTTTTTCCTCCCATTACCCCACCAAAGTAATACCCTTTTATTGCATAGCGCACTCAAGTGATTAATGCACTTTTGTATATATTATTTAATTTAGCATAATATCAATAGCAGGCAAAACATGTATTTTTTTAATAAATAAGAAAAACTGAAGTTTTCATTAAGAGACTTATTAAGATCACAAAAATAACAAATTAAAAAATCAAAACAAGAATCAATTTTCAGTCTTTTTGTTCCATCGTAGGCACAAGTCATATTGGGTATTGAGAGAACTAACCTCCTTTATAGGGTAGGGAGAGACTGTTTAAGGGGCTACCTTCCAAAAAACCTTCTCTCCACTTGCTTATTTCCTGCACCCCTGGGGAGGGAGCCTTAAGTCTGTGTCTTCAACACACAAATATTCAAAAACAGTTGAGCCCTAAATAAACCTATGTCCCCTGGCATAATTTTGAGCCCTGAAAAAGATGGAAAATTTCCATTTTGGGTGGTACTAAGAGCTCTTTGTCCTCTTAAGTGTAGATCAGTCAATTTAGTGAAAGCTCACTTTTAACAAGGGTTTATTGAGAAACTACAGTGTACTCAGAACAGTGTTTCAAAAAAGATCAGAAAAAATGTAAAAGCAAATATTTTTATGACTATAGAATCTCTATATTTCTTTCCATAGAGGTTGTACTGGTTTGCAGTCCCACCAGCAATGTTTGAGTATTCCTATCTCTCCACATCCATTCCAACATTTATTGTTTTGGGACTATAGAATCCATGTAGACTATCAACATTTTATTTTGGAGCAAATTTACCCCAAGAGCGTACAAATAAAATAATAAATGTTACCAATGGAACTAGACTAATCAGGCTGCACCCCTATTGCCCCACCCCCATTTACACACAAATGTGAATAAAACAGGGAGCTTGAGGGGTTGCAAGTGGATGAAGTGGGAAAAGAATTTAATAATTGGCTAGGATATGAATTTCAGTTCTTGTTCATTTAAAAACATGCTTTTATTGTAAGATATGATTCCTTCTCTCAAAGTGATTAAAATTCTGTTGGAGAAATTGATAGTGCACACACATACAAACCTTGAAACAGAGACTAGAATCAGAATAATCAGTGTTTCAGCAGACTGATAACTACTGTAGAAATTTAGCGAAGTAAGAAGCAGTGAGGTTTCAGAAACCTCTGGGGGGGGGTCTTTAGATAAACTTTGCTGTGTTTTGAATATATTCTTAATTTTAGGCCTAGTATCTTTGTCAGTCCTCTGATACTGGCTCTTATTGAGATACTATTTTTGAGAATTCTCCAACATTGGGCATGGGTTTTTCTAACCTCAGGCTTATTATCATTTAAAACAAAATCATTTCCCTCTTTGTGACGTGAATTATTCATTGATATAGCTATACCACCTGCTGATACCAGAAAAAAGGATTGAAATAACCCAAGATAAAATGAGGAATGGTGAGAGACTATAGGGAGAGGAAGATTTACTTGCACTAAATGTAAGGACCTTTTCAGAAAAGTCAGACAATTCATTGGTTCACTGATTCCACAGGTGAAAACAGTCAACACATGTATTATTCTTTCTCCTCATACTCAGAACTTGTATATACATGTGTGTGTATTTGTGTGTGTGTGTGTGTAACCAGATCATAATGAAAAAAAAAAGAAATCAATTATCATTGACAGGTTTATGAACTTAAGGCAGTATGACTTCTACAGTTAAAAAATTGCTCTTTTTTAATGCAGAAAATATTTATTCTATCAGTCTTTGAGAAAACAGGCAATTCTAAAGTCTCATTAGAATTATTAAAGCTTGTTGTGCTGTTTTATTTGGCTTTAGTTCTTCAAAGTAGGCTGTCCCTATGTAATTCACCTGATGATTAAAATGTACTCTCCGGATGTTTTCCTCTTCTGTTTACTTCATTTTACAGCATTGTCTTGGGAAAACAGTGCTGCTGTTGGTTGTGGTGGTGATTTAAGATAACTCAAAAACAATTATTGTACACTTTAAGTAATGAACATTCTCTCCAGTCCACATACTTTCCTAACTGGAAATTTGCCAAGCATTCCTGACATTCTCTAAACCTGTTTAGAAAACATACTTGAAATTCTCAGACTGTAGAATGTGTGGCTGTAGCTGTGACGTGAACAGAGGAGGACACAGTGCAACAGCCAGGCAGGAGAGGTGGACCCAGAGATTCAAGGACCAAGTCCTTGCCTGCACCGACACATCCAGCTTTGCTGTGACCACATCCTGGGTCTTGTGCTGGGTCGCGTTGAGAAGGCTGAGGTTATGTTTATGGTCTGTCAGATCAGCTATTGTTGGTTGTGATAAAGTCTTCAACATTCAGCAGCCTTATTCCATGCCTTAGGACTGTGAGTAGAGAAATGACAAGGTGAAATTTGGGAGCAATAGAGCAAATCACTGGAAGGGCACAATAAAGTAGCCAATGGGGAGCCCAGAGTAGACAAGTAGCTGGCAAGAGGCAAGTGGTTTGAGAAAGGTGGTAAAGATTCAAAAACTTTTGAACAAATAATTATTGAATAGTTATTGTTGTCAAGAAATAGATTATCAATCCTTATGTGGCCTCATAGCTGAATAAGTAGAGATAAGAGCAAGAACATATATTAAGGAACTCACAAGGAAGGAAAAACACAGTGGGAGCTTAAGTTGCAGAATGTTAAGGGCCGGATGGAGATTGTCTTAGTGAGTAGGTGCAATACCAAAGTGATAGAGATTTTCAAATATGTGATTTTTTTAAAGCGAGTGAAATATTCCTCCTTATAACTCTTTGTTCAATCTTTTGACACAACTCAGACAGTTCTCAACCAATGATGCTCACCTTCTTTTATGAAGCAGTAGATGCCCCCACCCCTATCTACCAGGAAGCAGCATCCACTGAAGGGGGAGGCTTAGAACAAAATTAGTTTTTGGAAAATCATAGGAAATATATCATTGGTATACACAGGTCAGTTGCAGGTTCTATCACATATGAAGTTCTAAAATGTGAAGCTATCTGTTCTTTATAGAACTATGGGAGAATGAGTAGAGGCATGCCATACGACAGTGTTTTAATTTTTAAGTGTGTTTGGTTGAAAAGCTTTTCCTCTGCTTGGGGCTTTGCTAGGGAACATCTAAGACTCTCTGAGGATATGAATGAAAGCCCTGCCAAACAGAGAGTGAAAATGAGGGCAGAGAGGGACCTCAGGGCTGGACTTGTTCAAGCCTTAGGATGACTTACAGGATCAAGAGGCCTAAAATAGGAGGCAAAGAACAAATTAAAAACAAAAGTTTTGGGCAAATGATAGAAGCTTTTGTAGTGGCTATTTTGGGGAATTTTGGCTGATTAAGGTTCTGTGTAATCATTGTTAGTGCTACATTTGATAATGTGTCATCTCACGCTTATTGATAAGTGTAATTAATGGAGTCTATTTCTACTTAAGAACGAAGCCCAGAATTTTCTTAAAATGTTGGAATGCTGGAGGTTTTGGTAAAAAAAGGAGAATTTTGTTTTGTCCAGTAGCAATCCTGTCAACCCAAATTATTAAGTGAGTATGAAATTATCAGTAGTTAGATAATTGAGGCTTATTGGTGTCAGTGGATAATTTAGTGGTTAATTAGCTTGGGATTTGGATTCATAATGCCAAGAATCAAATCCTGGCTTTTCAACTTCCTAGCTGTGTGACTTTGGGCAAGTTACTTATCTCTCTTTTTCTTATCTCCATAATGTTTGGTTTCCCCATATTGAAAATGAAAATAATAATAATCCTGAGTTACAATGTTGGTATTAAAATTAAATAATATAAGGCAGTTAAAACAGCACATTATCTGATAGATAGTTACTGACTTATAAATGTTATCTATTATTGTTAATTGGTTAATTAATTTCTCAGTCAATCAATTTAATAATGAATTCTACAAAGCATTCAAATTATGTAAACACCAAACTAGGCGACTGCCAAAGCTAAGTATCTGTTAAGGCACAATCTACAAGACAGCTGTGGATCAATTGCAGAACTATGTAACACTCATACCAATAAGACTGTTCGTTTTTGTTCCCAGCTACGTGGCTCTGTGTTTTCAAAGCAATATTATTTTATTTGATTAATCTTTAAATCTCTAGAAGTAAAAGACAGCATCTTATATCTCCAATACTCAGAATTCAGTGTGTGATTTAAAAAGTACTTGACAAGCCATCATGTCAGGGGCACAGAAAGTGATGCAACTCTGGATCTATAGTGTCTTCTCTAGCCTAAGTCTCTGGCCCAGCATAAAGCAACTCTATTAATACTTCTTTAATTAGATATTCTCCAACTAGATGGTGGAAGACAAGTAAATGGCATATATCCTGCTCTATTTTTAACTGGTGAAAAATCTGTACACCACAGTGGCTCCAAGTACCTTTCAAATAAATATATGATCAAACAGAGAGGATTGCATGAGTTTTCTAATTCATACTGTGGGTTTTTAAAAGTCATATAACCAGATCAACTCAGGCCACACCAAGAACTTTGTCAGCTTGTTCCTAATTTTTCTTCTGGTGGTCTTTCCAGATTTCTACAGTTTTATCTATTGGTGAATACAACATGTACAGAAAGATTTCTTCATTTTCTGAGTTAAAAATAGAACATACGTCATTTACTTGTCTTTCACCATTTAGTTAAAGAAAATGTAATTAAAGAATATTGTTATATTTGCTATTGGTGGGCCAGAAATGTAGGCTGGGAAGGATGATACAGGTTCAGAGTAGCATCACTTTCTCTGCCTCCTACATCATGGCCAATTGTGTACTACTTATCTTTCTTATCTTCCTTGGATTCCCTGTCTAGCTAAAGGTCTCTATCATAGATTGGGAATTCCACCTTAAATCCCATTTGACTAGAACCCTGACTTGAACCTGCATATTACTTCCAGGGATTCAGGCTCTTGCTAACTTGTTCTCTCTAACTCTCTCACTAACTTCTTCCCCTGAAGCATTGCTGTGAATAGACAACTCTACAAAGTTACATTGCTGATATCTACTGAACTGTATGAATCCCGTGGGCCAAAGCTTCTTGCCCTTGCCTTGACTTGCCTGCAGTTTTGAAGTTCAAATATCAACCATCATAAAACATCAGCATCTCCCAAACGTTACAAAATATAAGTTCTGGGAAATGCTAATAGATGTCCTGTCATCATTATGTTTGAGAAATACTTTTTTTTCTTCCTTTTGGAGAAACACATTGCATATTAAAGGTTCTGAGATGCTTTCCTTAGAGGAAAAATATGTATGTGTTTAATTTTGTTTAACTCAGAATTCTGAAATTTATTTCAGAACTCTAGAACATTTGCGAAATTACAGCTCTTAAATTAAGTCCTATGCAATAGTGTTCCATGAAACACCACTTTGGAAAATGCTTTCCTGGTCCTGGGTCATTGGGAATTCAGCTACCTCTAAGGGGTGACCCTTTGTCCCTCAGTTTAACCCTCTATGTTTTCTTTCCCCTCTGTCACTTCTTATCACTAGATTCCTGAAATTCTTCTCACTACGTCTGCTAGACTCATGACATGACTTTTGGCTTATTAGGACTTTATATTTTCTAGTTTCAATTGTTCCTTTCCTAGAGTATCCTTTGGTAGGAAGAAGGCTTTTATTTTATTTTTTATTTTTTCTTCAGGGAACTATTTCAGTTATTCAGCCTTCCAGGTACTTTATCCTAGATAAATCTGGTGCAAGACACTTGTTCATCTTCTGGCTTTGGAAAATATTTTCAACATGGCAAATAAAAGCACATCTATAAATTAGAACATAACTATCATCTCTTCATACTAGATCAAAAGTACAAAGTAGGTCCTTGAGCTATATCTCTGATGTTATATGACATGTCAGCAAGACAACTTGTTGGATGTGTACAACCAATCATGAAATTCTTTTATCTCATGGCTGAGTAAATTCATCCTGTTCATTTGTACTTCAGCCACTACTTTCATTGTGGCACCTTCCAATGCCACTGGAATCTAGCCCTATAATCATTATAGGTAAATATCTTGCTAAACTATTGGTTTTACAAGGTTATGTTATAGCCCCTCTATAGCAAGTGGCATTTTAGAGCAGCAAGGTCACCCACAGCTGGCAAGCTCCCCTGTGCCTTGAAGATTGTCCTACTTTATTGCTAGGTTCTTTCTCATTACTGATTGCCACCATCTCTTTAAGTATCTCTCTTATTTAGTCAATGTTTCTTCTGCTTCATTTAACAAGAGCCCTTATGACATGTGCTTCAGACTCCAGGATACTGCACTGAAACACACATGGAAAGAATGGGCTTTACTAGACTTCTGTTAGTTCCAGCGGTGTATCTGACATGTAGCCAATGGTCAATATATGTTAGTTGACTGAATGGATGGATGATTGCTCTGTCTACTTGACTTAAAAACACATGGTCCCCAAATTTGGAACCCTCTATTTCTATCTGTACAACGTGAATTCTTTTCCTCTCCATCGTCTTCATCAAACAGATACCATAATACTGTCTGAGAGGGGTGAGAAGGGAGTGGTTTCAGTAGCAGATACTGAATATAGGAAGCTGATCCCCTCAAATGAAGAAACAAGGGAGGGATTTCTAGTGATGCTCCTGGGTAGCCCAGTGAGTGCAAAAGCTAATGAGCATATAGTGCACCCCAGTAATGCAGAACCTGAAGAGGAAAGAAACAGTTCAAATGAAATTCCATAGTTAGAGATTTAGACCATTGGAGAAGCCCATCTCTGAATGTAACTTCCCTTTATCATAGCTGGCATAGGGTGAATCACAGTCATTCGTTATAAATGGATGAGAGACCATAGGAAAAAGATGAGGAACATAAACAGGAAGGCAATGAGGGATTAGGAAAAATTGAGAAAGGTATGATAAAAGCAAGTTGGCACCTTAGTTGCTTTCTGTAAGAAGTTAAAGAGTAGGGGCCTGGCACTGTGTCTCACTCTGTGAGGCTAAGGTGCTTGAGCTCAGGAGTTTGAAACCAGCCTGAGCAAGAGTGAGATCCTGTCTCTACTAAAAATAGAAAAAAATAGCTGGGTGTGGTGGCATGTGCCTGTAGTCCCAGCTACTTTGGAGGCGGAGACAGGAGGATCGCTTGAGAGCAGGAATTTGAGGTTGCTGTGAGCTAGACTGATGCCATGGCACTCTACTCAGGGAGACAGAGCAAGACTCTGTCTCAAAAAAAAAAAAAAAAAAAAAAAATTAAAAAAAAAAAAGAAGTTAAAGAGGAGGGAAAGAAAATACAAAGAAATAAATGGACTCAGAGAACATCAGTGAGTGGGAATGGTAGCATAAAATGAGAGAAAGCACATTGGCTGTAGACCACTCAAAGGCAGGTACTGATGCCAGAGATATTATTTACTGTTGTGTGACCTTCAGTAAGTTACTTGACTTGTTTGAATCTCCTTTTTCCTTAATAACACAGGATAACAAGAGTTACTGCTCACATGTGAGGGATGAGTTTGTACATAATATAACAGCAACAGTAACAGATAAAATCATTATAGGTAAAGTCATAGTTGTATAGCTGTGATAGTAGCTAACATTTATTGGGCCCTTATTTGATGCAAGGTGAAGCACTTTACATAAAGAACTTTTGTTTAATCCTTGTACCCACCATAGAGAGAAGGTCCTGTAATTATTTTCATTTACAGATGAATAAATGAAAGTGTACACAGGTTAAATAAACTGCCCAAATCACACAGGTGTTAAGTAATAAAGCTGGAACTTAGTCCAATCTGTTTGACTCCAAAGCCAATATTCTAAACCAATAGGCCATATTGTATTGTTCACTCATTGAAGAATCTGTACAAGAATAGGTTAAGAACCACGAAATTTGACTTTAAAAAAACCCAGGAAGGAAGTAAAATCTGACCAGTGAAAGACTTTAGCAACATCCAGAGACCCATGCAGAGCGAGTCATCACTTTCATTGAATACATCTAGTGGTAGAGGAAGAAAAACCATGCATCCCTACAGAGGTGGGAAAACATAGCTCAAAGTCATCCTCAAAAAGAATGGCATTAGTTTGGAGTGTCAAATTAAACTATTTTTAGAGAATGAAGATTAGGTATTTTACTCTGTAACATACCTGGCTAGAATAGTCATATGAATAAGGGTGCTCCTGGGCATGAGCATGAAGGAGAGCACCGGGTTGCCCAGAGCCATAAACAAGGCATATAATTATGCATTACAAACAAATCAAGTTGTATATGTTGAGTATCTATAGCTTTTTTATATGTTAACTATATTTTCATAAAGTGATTTAAGGATATATAAATTTATAAGGAAAAAGTGATTTCTAGGGCCATAGAAGTACAGAACTGCATCCTAGAACGGGGGTATGACAGAGGTCCCTTTTGGGGGTCACACACCTAAATAAAGTGGCTTCTAAAGAAACAGAGTAATTATGATGCATGCCTTTTAGAATTGATAATTTCCTTGGAAATCGAGGCAGCATCGCAGACACTTTGTACAGTTTTTGAGGAGATAGAATGAGATAATGTATGCCAAGTGATTATTCTTGCAGTTTCTTCCCAGCACTCCTTCAGCAATCATCAGCTGTCTGCCTTGCCACCTTCCCCTTAAAGGGCAGGAAGATTCACTTTGAAGGCAATGAGATCAGCTTTAGAAATTGCAACTTTTGGGTTAGGTCAAGGGAATTCATTTGGGATGAAAGTAAGAGATGTTTTTTTGTAATTCATATTTCTGAGATAGAGACCTCCAGATCAATCCAGAAATTAGATTTATTTGGGGAAATGTACCAAACACAAAGGAATAAGAAGCTTAGGAGAACTTTGTGATGATTTGCTAAATAAACACATAAAAATGGACCCCTTCTGTCAAGGCTCAAATCAGTTTTGGGTAATTTACCAGAACCAAAAAGAACTCAACAGACCGATATATTTAGTAAATGATAGTCCTAATGTAGAGATAACGTTTTCTGAGAATTTAAATCAGTTCCAATCATTTGGGCTTATTACGGCTGGGAGAACCTTACACAAATGCACCTATGGGCTTTAGAAAAATGGCTCATTATGTTCACATAAGTTCTGACTAATTTAAACCAGCTCTGGCTTACCCAAAGTTGTTCTCATCAGTTCAAATTAATTTGGATACATCCAGTCCTATTTAAATGTATCAAAGCTACTTGAACCAAGTCAACCATATAAATCAGTTTTCTTTGGTTCAAACTGCTTCTGAAACTACAAGATGAATCTAAAATTTGTTGACCAATTTCAAATTTCTATGTGGATCATACTGCTTCTGACTGAGTAAAACCAGCCGTAACTAGGTCTCATCTTCTTCAAACTGGATCCGGTCCTTTTAAAGGACTTTGTCTGATTTATGCCAGGATTAAAGGAGAACTAACTTAACTGGAAGGGCAGCCTAATGATCTGTTGAAATAAATGCTGTTAGCTACCCTGGTACAATAAAAAAAAATGGGAATACACTCAACTGGGCGATAAAGAAGATGGATTCAGATGTCCATAAGAATGAACAGAAAATAAAACAAAAGTCAAATGATCCAAAGGAAAATAGTTGAGAGAATCTAGCTTCTGTTAAACAAAGGTGGCATGGCAGGGTTGCTTCATAGGAAAGAGCTTTGTCAGAAACAGGTAAGGGAATAAGGGAAGGCAAAGACATCCAGTGATGATATTCAAGATGAAGGGAACAGAAGAAATCAACAAATCACATTGTCATCAATTATATTATATTGTGATATTATATTATAAATCTCCCAAGAATATTTATAAAACATAGAAATACTGTTAATCAGAGTAGCTTGGAATAATGAACAGGAGGAGTAGAAGGAAGGAGAAGCTGAGAGAGTTCATTACAAACATTCAGGATCCACATTAATTCAGAAACGTGGTTAAATCACAACTGAATATCAGAATTTATAACAAAAATGTAATTTAAAAGCCAGAGGCTACTTATGTAAACTAAAGGGCTTTACGACATTAAAATTGGATGCAAGGTTAGGATATGAAATAAGAATAATATGTTTTATTTGTGAAAAATATCAGGTTAATAACTTTTCCCTGTTATTTAGAAGAATTACAGGCAGATAGGATTTTAGTCCATGTGATGGGTTGCTTTGGAATAGTGATTGATATAATACTAGGTGCTTCATGCATGGTCACCTCCTTCCCCTATATATGAGTAGGTTTGTACTAGAATAGTATGAGGCATGTATTGGTGCTCAATGCATGTTACTTCTTTCCTTCTGTAGGTGAGAAATATACTAGAATATTGCCTGATGGTACTACTTACTTCAAAGGGTTCATCTCCTTTCCCTGTTTGTGAGTAATATTATACTAGTATAGTCGCTGGCATCTAGTAGGTACTCAGTGCATGTTTGCTACTTACCTCTATGTGTTACAATGTTGTACTAGGAAATTTTCTGGCATATAATAGATGATCAAGGGAATATTTTATTCTATGTTTGAGTAACACCTAGTATATCTTACGTTCTCAATGCATACTCATTTCCTTACCCCTATATGTGAGTAATTATGTACTAAAATTGGCATATAGTAAGTGGGATTTTGATAAGAACTGCATTAAATTTCTATGTCAGTTTAGGAAGAATTGATATCTTTACTAAGTTTAGTCTTCGAATCCATGATCATAATATATCGCTCCATTTATTTAGATCTTTGATTTATTCTATCAGCACTATGTAATTTTCAGCATACAAATCCTGCACATGTTTTATTAGATTTAGACCTAAGAATTTCATTTTTATTAGTGATTATCAGTGTATTTCTGATTTTGGTGTCCATATGCCCATTGCCATTATAGAGAAATACAATATAATTGAGTTCTGAATGTTTATTTTGTATCTTATGACATTGCAGAAGTCAATTATTAGTCCAAGGAAGAATTACTCTTTAATAGCTGTGGTATAAGGCCTGAAATAAGGATTCTCTGTTAAGTGTTGGTTTGACATCTGGTAAACTCTAGAGGACCTCAAATGGTTAACCTGCAAGTTTACTTCCCTCTCTGCTCTCACAGATAGGATTCCCTAACCAAACAATGCTCCTTATGCCAGGAACAAGGCACAGTTTATTCCCAAGTAATGGAGCTCAGTTCCCTGCCAGCCCGTGAAATTATTCGATCAAGCCATTCATACCTTCCTATGGAAACTCCACCCTCTTGCTACTACAGACCCTGCTTCTAACAGCCCGTGTTTTCGCTCAGTTCTCCTGAAAACCTTGAGTGACCCTGCATAGTAGGCAGTGTCCTCCTCTCCTGGACTCTGAGTATGTGACTCATAAATTGATGTCAATCTCATCTGTCCAATGTTCAGCCATCCTCATCATGACAAGATGGAAATCCTTCCTTTGTGAATGGGGTGAAAGAGGAGGTAAATAAATCACTTCTGGTCCAAACTTTTGAAGGCATTACCCTGGTATCACTAGGCTCATGGGCTTGATGTTATTTGGGTAACAGTCTATTAGGAATTGGCTAGAAGTAGCATATGGCTTGAAGGTAGTCTCTGTGTGGATAACTAGCAGAAAGTACAGCTGCAAAGATAAGGCCTTGAATGTCCTGTTAAAGTTTAGACTCCAGGCAATAGGAACTCTTAAAATCATTTATAGCAGGGAAGTAACATTATCAGATGATTAGATATTGGAAAGTTCACCTTCTTAGCAGTATGGAGAATGGATTCAAGGGAGGCCAAGAATGCAACCAGTAAGATCAGTAAGGAGGCTTCTTTTCCACAAGGCCACAGGAGACAGAAAGGGATGAACCAGAGCAATGGGAACAGACAAGAATGGAAAGAATTAAGATATACTGGGTGGTTGATAGGATATGAAGTGTGTGTGTGTGTGTGTGTGAGAGAGAGAGAGAGAGAAAGAGGGGGAGAGAGAGAGAGAGAGATGTTAATCATGGTCCTGAGGCCTCTTGATTAGGTATGAGAGGGTTGTAAGTGAGGATACTGAGTTCCCTCTGGGACATGTTGATTTTGAGAAGCCTATGGCCAGCTGTCCAGATAGAAGTGACCAGAAGGCAATTAGGTAAATCAGGGGAATAGGAATCAGGAGAAGGGTGAGGTTAGATGTGGACATTGAGAAGTCACTGGCATACCGGGGAAAGCTGAATCATGGGAGTGGATGAGCTTGCCTTGAGAATGCAGGGACAGTGCAAAGATCCTGTTTGCTGAAGACAGTACTTTGAAGAACATTCACATTTAAAAATGGTAGAACAAGAAGCCATAAAAGAGACTTAGAAAGAAGGGTCTCACGTTAGAAGGGAACCTGGGGACAGTGAGATCACAAAAAACAAAGATGTTGGTGAGAAAGAGAAGAATGAAGATGTGGTTGACATTTATCAGACAGTGCAGAGAGTTTAAGTGCATAAAGGACTGAAAAGTATGCATTGAATCTAGCAATTCCTGGGACATTAATGAGACAAGTTTTGTGGAGCATTCAAAAAGAAGTCAATAAAAAATGAAATGGTGACTGGAAGTAAAGAATTCTTTTAGAAGCTTAGCTGCAAAAGGTAGAGAGATGAGAGGGTTGCTGGAGGAGCAGAAAGGATTGTGTTCTATACCACGAGGAAGGTGGGCATGCTCATATGCTAAGGAACGAGATCGGCAGAGGATAAAGCAGTGTGGAAAACCAACAGAATAGGGTCATTGAAAAAGTCTGAATCCAAAGTTTTCAAGCTATAGTTTTGAGCCTTGAACTAAAAAGCTTGATCCCTTTTACTCTAAAACAAAAGGGAAGGAGTAGAGAAGTATGGAGGGAGGATGGTGGGATACAGGAAAGGGGTGTGGGAAATTAGGAGTTCTTGCTTGCTGGTCTGTAATGTCTTCAAGAGTGTATAAGGCATGCTCATGCTTGAGGAAAGTGGTAAAGATTTTGAGTGGCCCTTGCAGGAAATTGGCAAGGGAGTTGACCACAGATACTTTTTAGGATTTGGGGAAGAAACTGCTTAAAAACTGATCAATAGGAGCTAGTTGTGATGATTGTTTTTCTTTATTTTTTAAGAAACCAAGTCAGAGAATAATATATTCCCAAATATACAAATAAACATATATTTCTAAAAGACCTGAAAGGAAACAGGTTAACAATAGAGGGTTTCCTAGGCAACATTAGAAAGGGGAGTAGGACTCAGCCAAAAAGAGGGAACTTAAGCACCCACGCACAAAAGAAGGAACCACTGTTTTAAGTTTGGTGAATAGCTTTGCAACCCTTAACTGACACTACAAAAATCATGAAAAACATTCTTATTAAATTTAAAGAAAGTAAAACTGAAAACAAATAAATGATCTTTTTCCTAAAAGGCCACTTTGTAACAAAGTACCTGCACAAAGAGGCTTGGTATCCTTAAACGTCTATGGTTTGAAAATCCTCTATGGCTTTAAAAGGCCTTTCAGCACCACTCTTGCACTCTTACCTGGTGATATCAGCAAAGGTGTATTTGTGGCCAATACCTCTGCAACAGCATTTAAAAGAAGATACTGGGACCCACAGGTTTTAAGTCCATCTGGATTAATAAGAGACAACTGTGGAGCAGGGATTGCCATTTGCTCTTTTGTTTTTTATTTCAGGATATTATGGGGGTATGAACATTTTGATTACATGTTATGACTTTGCCTCACCCAAGCCAGGATTAGAGGCATGCCGTTCTCCCACACAATGATCACCACGTCCATTAGTTGTGAGTTTACCACCCGTACCTCCCAACCCCCAAGGAGTATTACTACCATGTGAGCACCTTAGTGTAGATCAGTTAGTGCCAGTTTGATGGCAAGTACATGTGGTGCCTATTCTTCCATTCTTGTGATACCTCACTTCGGAGGATGGGCTCAAGCTCTATCCAGGAAAATATAAGATCTGTTCTTTTGAATATGTATCCTGGGGTATTTTTGAAACTTTATGTTAGATTTTTAGGTAGTTTGTTCTTTCCTGGTACATCTAGAGGCTTCTTATCATGAGGAGAAAGCCTTGCTAGCAGAGTTGGTGAAAGAGATTCTGCTTCTGGAAATTTAACATGAAGTTCTGAAAAAGAACTATCAAGCACAGATTGCTGATTAGGCTTCATTGGTGTGTAGGGGATACTGTTTGATCCTCCTCCAAGACACCCAGTCATCCACCTGGTGACAGTGCTTTGATCTTCCTTCAACAACTGCTCCATTTCCTCCCATTTGATACCCAGGGTGCTTCCCATTAATTGTAGCACTTCATGTTGTTCCCTTTTTGGTGTTTGAAAATATGCAATGAAGAGGTTTCTCATGAGGACTTTGTGCACCTTCCCTTCCATGCTGTTTAGTAAGTCCATCAATTTCTTGTGAACCACCTCCAGCACTTCCTGTTGGACCTCATTTTGATTTTTCAGCTTTTCTATTTGTTCTTCCTTCAGCTCCAAGATTGCATTTGCTTTATCCAAATGTTCCAGCGATCACCCAAGTTTTCCTTCTATATGTTCTGCTTTTTCTTTCCATTCAGCCAATGCTAGAGCATACTGTTTTTCCTGTACAGAAAGCTGTAATGCCATTTCCTCTTTCTGTCTGGAGATTATATTCAAGTTTTCATGCAATGACTTCACCTGCAAGCTAGCTTCCCAGCTTGCCTTTTACAGTTCATTTGCAGATGAAACTGGTTCTCCTCCAATTCTGTTACTTTCTTGGTTAGTTTACCCACTCTTTTGCAGCCAAAACTTCATGATTATAGGAATCCTCTCATGTAATGGTTGATTATGCAATCTCTGTAGCTCTTGGTTTAAGTGTAATTCCTTGTCACATAAATGTTGAACCTTGTTCTGTAGGGCTTGGTTTTCCGTTTGTTTCTGTTGTGGGGCCAACATGGCTTGATATCTCTCCTGCTGAAGCTTTCTCCTGCACTGACTTAAGTGTATTTAAAAGTTTGTGTAATTCTCTACTTTTGCCTTCTTTTTCTTTCAATAGTTGCTCAAAATCATGGACCTCCTACATTGCATAAAACTCTTTTTCATGTAGTATTATGGCACACTTCATATTGGTCTCTTATAAAGCTAGATATTCTATTTCCTTCTCCCTGATGTTTCTGGTATTTTTTCGTTTTGCTGTTTCAGTTGACACACATCCATTTCTAAAATTGACATTCTCTCCTTCAGGTTTCTGACTGCCTGCCTCAAAATCTCATTTTCATTCTCTTTGTTAGTGAGATTATCCCTGACAGAATGTAACTGATCATTTTTGGATTTGATGAAAAGGTTTTTTCCCTTAAATAACTCATGTAGAATATTTCGTTTTTCCTTTAGCTGTGTAATTTCTGACTCCATTTGTTCATGTGCTTTTCTTTCTAGTGCTGAGGTATAGCAATTGAATCAGACAGTCTCTGATTGTCTTCCTGGAGGGTCCTAAAGCTTGTATCTTTTTCTAGCACTGATTTCTTTAGTTCCCAATCTCTTGGAGCAATCTCAAAGGCTCACTCAATACAGCAGACTTACTTGCCTCTGGAGGTTTGGCTGACTGTGGCCAGATTGATGATTACATACCGAGCCATGATAGAATATTGAGTTGCCCTAAAAGACTGACCTTCCTATTTCAAAGCTGTCCTATGCTGTGCTGAATCTGTGCTTCTTGAATATGGCTGCCTCATGCTACATATTCTGTACTGTGGTTACTACCTGCTGTTGCCACTCTTCCGTTTTCTTAACTTGGTGTTTTAATTTCTCACATTCTTCCAGTAGTTCCTCAAACTGGTTACTATCAATACCTCTTATGTCATTACAAGTGCTGGATGTTCACAAAATGGTGACTAAAGTTTACACTTCTGGCTTAATGCATCTATTTCAAGGTCTTTTTCTCTAATGAGATGTGATAAACGCTGAACGGTTTCTCTAAACATCTCATCATGACTGCTACTTCCAAGGCTAGTTGACTATTTTTCGTTTTTGTCTTGCAGCTTGCTGCTGGCTGCTTCTTTGGCAATAATTATATCCATCATTGGCTGATACTCTCTTTTGAGATAGCTGTTTTCATTAGCTTTCGCATTCCAAACAACTAACACTTGTTCTTTTTCCAAAGCAAATGCTTGCAGTTGCTGTTGAAGGAAAGCAACATCGTGTGGGTGCAAGAAGCTGAAGGTATTCTAGGGTGAAGAATCTGGATCTCCAAGCCTTTCTGCTAGAAAATCTCTGTTAGTTTACCTACCTCATCACTGGACAGTTCATCCATGTTTTCAGTTAAAGACATATTCTTTTCATTGAGAAGTTTCATGTCCAATTCTTGTTCTTTTATCACTGTTACCAATCTTTGTTCTGCTGTGTTTTCCAAAGTCTTAATTTCTTCAGCATTGGCTGAAAAGAGCTAGGTGTGTGTGTCTTCCATCTTCACAAGCTGAAACCAAACTTTTTATTTTCCATTTTGAGATCAAAACCAACTCTGTTTAAATTTTCATTGCTCTGTTTCATTTCTGAAAGACTTTGCTTTAAGTTTCTCATTTTGGCTTCCCTTTCTTTATGTAAGTCATCTTTAAAATTACTGCTATAGTCCTTTTTAATAGATATATGTATTTTTTTATTTCAGAATATTACAGGGGTACAAAGGTTTAGGTTACATATATTGCCTTTGCCCCACCCGAGTCAGAGCTACAAGCGTGTCCATCCCCCAGACAGTGCGAACTGCACCAATTAGTTGTGAATATATCCATCACCTCCTCCCCCCCAACTTGCCCAACACCCGATGAATGTTACTACTATATGTGCATGTACGGTCTTGATTAAAAGGTGTTGTTGAGTCATTTGTCTAATAGGTTCCTTAAGTTCAGCCTCCCTGAAGGTAGCCACATGGCTGCTCACTTGCCCCGTGAAGAGGCCTAAGCCGGAGCCAAATCCACCCAACCAGGACCACATTGCTTTGGGCCATAGAACTGACCTGGTCCACTCAGAGAAAAGTGTCCAGCGTAGTCGGGTCCGAGTCCAGTCTCAACACCTGGGGAGGCTTGGTTGCTACAACAAAGGACAACGAGGCACAGTGGGGTGTTTCTAGGCAACGCAGGCTCAGAGGACGCCAAGGGCAGGGCACTGCCTGGAAACGCTGAGGCCTGGGCTTCATTCTGACCCGTGTCCAGTGGCCACGGGGCCCTGCTCACTCTATGACTGTACATGCTCTGCCCACCCATGGGGTTGACCCTTCCTCTTCCACTTCAGTGACTTTCCTCAGCGCCACGCGCACCTCCTGCCACCCGGACGCTTGGCTGGACCGCAGCTCCCAGAGGGCAGCCCCCAGGTGCCTTTTCCTGAGTATGTGAGCACGTGTAAAGCAAAACACACATTTCCTTCGTATTTTTTACACAGGTAACATACAGTACATGTGTGTTTGTAGCTGGTGCTGTTCACAGTTACTTTTTAATTGGTGGTAAAATTTTTATAGTGAACCGCATCAATTTGTGCTTCTAAAGAGCACAAATGGGGCATATGATGAATGTCTGTCTATATCTGAGGGTAAGCTCTATCCTTGGGAGATATCAGGTATTTCTATTACCTGGAAAAGGTCCTTGTACCCTTTGCCATTTTGTCCCCGGACCCCCTCCCCAAAACCCATTCTCGTATCTGTTCCCATGGATGAGTTTTGTCTGGTCCTGGACATCACGCACAGGGGCCCACACGTTTACACTCTTGGTGTCTGGCTTCTTCTCAACTACAGGCAGAGAGTAAATGTCCTAGTAGCTTGCAAGGCATGGAGCTGGGGCCCAGGAAGAGGCAGATTTTCATGCACTGTAGTGCGTTGGTGGTGGTGGGGCGGTGTTAGGGCCGGGGCTTGGGCGGGCCCATCTGGCCTGGGCTGGGCTCGCCTGGGCTCCGCTGGGCCCGGGGCAGGCAGTGCCACTGGAAGTGCCACAAGACATTTCTATACAGATGTAGCACTTATATATTTTCTCAGTCAACTATTCTCATATGAGGATCTTCAGGCCTCTCAAACCGAAACTATCGGTTTTAGTCAAAATAAGTAATTACACCTGGAAAATTCCCAGAACCACCTTGGCAGTGGCAATTTTGCATAATCCCTGTTTTGTAGAGGGAGGAAAATGGTGTAGCTCAAGGACCTATATGGGGAGAAAAATCTGTTGGCAGATTTGTTAATGGACTTTTCCTCTCATTAGACAAGAAATATATGCTCATTGTTTTAAAAAAAAAAAATCAAGCAAAGTAAAGTGCATGAAGCATAAAATAGTTGTCCACTCTGTAGTCTCACCCTGGAGGTAGCAGTTGTTAACATTAAGGGGCATATTGTCTTCATATATATATATATGTATATATAAATATATTTATTAAATCACAGAATTTTATTTTTTGAGTCAATGGATTCATACTCCATATATTAACCTGTAAATCACCCTTCTTTTGTAGACTTAACAATCAAATGTACTAATCTTTACATCTTAAAATGCTGAGAATTATCATATCCTGTTTAAGGGTACTCAGTGTTTATATTGATATACAGATATAGTATATGGATGATAATAATTTGTGTATAGCTGGAAATTTACTTGTGGTGTCCTGTTTTTATTTTGTTTAAATTTTCCTGTTAGAAACAGCACTGTAAAGAACATCACCATATATGCATCTGTGAACAAAGTTAAAACCCACTTTCATTCCTTTTTATAATTCCTTTGTGATTCCTATTTTATTTATTTATTTTGAGAGAGGGTCTTGCTCTGTTGTCTGGGATAGAGTGCAGTGGCATCATCATAGCTCATTGCAACCTCACAGTCCTGGGCTCCAGCGATCCTCCTGCCTCAGCCTCCCAAGTAGCTAGGACAACAGGCACCTGTCACCATGCCTGGCTAATTTTTTCTACCTTTTGTAGTGATAGGGGGCCTCACTCTTGTTCAGGCTGATCTTGAACTCCTGACTTCAAGTGATACTCCTGCCTCGGCCTCCTGAAGTGCTGGGATTATAGGCATGAGCCACTGTACCTGTCCAGTAATTCTTGATTTATGCTTTTTTCTTGCCTTAGGACACCTAAGATAATAGTGTTTGATCTCTTAGAGCTGCAGTCCCCAACTCCTGGACTGTGGACCGATAGTGGTTCATGGCCTATTAGGAACTGGGCTACACTGCCGGAGGTGAGTGGAAAGCAAGCAAGCGAAGCTTCATCTGTATTTACAGCCACTCCCCATTACTGGCATCACTGGCATCACTGCCTCAGTTCCACCTCCTGTCAGATCAGCAGTGGCATTAGATTCTCATAGAAGTGCAAACCCTACTGTAAACTCCGCATGCAAGGGATCTAGGTAGCACACTCCTTATGAGAATCTAACGCCTGATGATCTGAGGTGGAGCTAAGGTGTTGAAGCTAGTGCTGGGGAGTGGCTGTAAATGTGGATTATCATTAGCAGAGAGGTTTGGCTACACAGAGATCACAATAAATCACTGTCTCCCGTCACCCCCAGATGGGGCCGTCTAGTTGCAAGAAAACAAGCTCAGGGCTCTCATTGACTGACTCTCTTTGACTCATCTCAACATTATGATGAGTTGTATAATTATTTCATTATATATTACAATGTAATATAATAATAATTGAAATAAAGTGCACAATAAATATAATGCACTTGAATCATCCTGAAACCATACACCCCCACCCCCGAGTCCATGGAAAAATGTCTTCCATGAACCCGGTCCCTGGTACCAAAAAGGCTGATCTACTGAGATGATCATGTTTTTTGTTTTTAATTCTCTTTATATGTTGAATCACATTGATTGATTTGCATATGTTGAACCATCCTTTCATCCCTGGGATAAAATACACTTCATCCTGGTGAATTATCTTTTCGACTTGCTGTTGGGCTCAGTTTGCTAGTATTTTGTTGAGAATTTTTGCATCTATATTCATAAAGGATATTGGTCTGTAGGTTTTGTTTTTGTTGTGTCCTTTCCTGGTTTTGGTATTAGCGTGATATTGGCTTCATAGAATGAGTTAGGGAGAATTCCCTCCTCTATGTTATGGAGCAGTTTCAGTAGAATGGGTGCCAACTCTTCTTTGTAGGTCTCGTAGAATTCAGTTGTGAATCTGTCTGGTTCTGGGCTTTTTTTTGGTTGAGATTTTTTTTTTTTTTAGTTACTGTTTTAATTTTGCTACTCATTACTGGCCTGTTCAGGATTTCCATTTCTTCTTGATTCAAGCTTGGGAGGTTGTATGTTTCCAAAAATTTATCCATTTTCTCTGGATTTTCTGGTTTGTATGCATAGAGGTTTTCATAGTAGTCTCAGATGACATTTTGTATATCTGTGATATCAGCTGTAATGTCTCCTTTTTCATTTCTGATTGAGCTTATTCATGTCCTTTCTCTTCTCTTCCTCATTAATCTATCTAGGGGTCTATTAATTATTTTTATCTTTTTAAAGAACCAACTTACCACTCCCACCTACCCTTTTGCCAGGCTCTGAATCCCTCAGGGGTTGGTCTTTGCCAAAATTTTGCTGCTTTTTGTGCTCCACCACTTCTTCCCATGGGATCTCCAGTAAGGGTAGGTTCTGGCTCCTTTTTCTCAGTACTTCACCTTGGCTTTGCTTTCTCACTTGAAACTTCTCCCTCTATTTGGGATGATCTAGCAACTACTGTCTAGTTGGCCATCTTGCCAACTTATTTTTACCCCAGTACACTTTTAAATGGTCTCACCCACATAAGACTAAAATTGCATTGTCCACAGAAATGGTGACCTTGAATGTGTGTCATTTCTCTTCCCTTAGACATTGCATCAAACTCTGTTTTCTAGCACAACTTGGTTATCAAAGGCAAAGAGACAGATTAAGTAGAATCAAAGAATAATTAAACTGCAGACTTTGTGACTGTCAAAGAGAACAATCTATGCTGTGATTATAAGCTTTCTCATTGGAGTGAGCCTGATGAGAATTTATTCAAGATGTAATAAATATTATAAATGGTGGGCTTCAAAGAAAGTAAAACATAGAACAAGAATTTAGTAACAAATGACATTTCCACTATCTCTGGCCTTATGGGTAATTACAAATCAGTGGAGGTGACAGATATTTTACTAGATAATCACAATTTAATATATAACCATTTTTGATAACAATGTGAAGGTAGGCTTTATTGAAATTTATTCAGTTCAAATATTAGGAAGGGGCTAAAAATAATAAGCTAGCATGTGTATTAGCACATACATTCTGCTTTCACTGCCAAATCACTGTTGTAGTCCCATGACTAGAACCTATATCTATTCAATACATATTTGTGGGATGGATGAATGAATACTGCCAAGATGATAAAATGGGAAAAAAAAGGGTAAAAAATACAGAGGTAATGGGAGCAAATTTTTCTCAAGTTACATACTGTTTTTGAGCCTCTGGTGGCTCATCAGGGAAAGGTGAATGGTAATATTTTCCCTTATGGGATTTTTGTGGTGATTAAATTATATGCTCGAAGTACTTGCCATTCTGACAACATTAATTATTAAGGAAGAAACTCCAAATCATGAGAAGGAAAATAAGTTAAGCAGGATGAGGGCATCACTTTATCTTGGTAAGAGTGTCACTGGGTTTGAGTCATGCCATCCCAGTGGGTGGAAGCATCTCTCATTAAGGGAAGTCAAGCCAACTTGCAACCCTGATGAAAATCATTTTCCAACCATCATGACAATTTATCCTCTAGGATGGAGTAGGTGATGTGAAATTCCATTAGAAATTGCCTTAAGATGTAAGTTTAGAACAGTTGAGTTTGGGGATTATCTTCTGAGATTGAAAAGGCTTAGCGAATATCTCTGTGTAAAATTCTAAGAGGACCATTTTTGTTTTCATAAAATGATATAGATTCTTAGCTAAGGTACTGAACTCACAGATAAGAATAGCTTGGCTGTATCTAAACTTTGACTCTGGGCAACATAAAGATGCCAACAGTAATTTTTTTCTGAGCATCTCCTTGTATATACTGTGTGAAGACAATATGAAGGAAAAGAGTGGGGAGGGGGAAGAAAATGGACACTCAAGGACAGAGAATTTATCCTTTCCCCAATGTTATCAAAGTGTTGGACTGAAATAAGGTGAATGTTTTCTCTTAAGAAAACCCTGAAGTTGTAGAAAAGAGGATAATGCTTTTGTTCTTAGATTGAAAGCAAGGTAGTAGTTGCTGATGATGCTGATGTGAAGATGATTTGATTTGCAAATTTGAATAAATCATCAGTCAAATCCTGAGATTGTTTTTGCTAAGTAACCTTCCATTTAAATTTCTTTCTGGAATAAATTGGTATATAAATAAAATAGAAGAGTGACCCAGGATTACTAACACACACATGTATATATACATTATATAAATTGCAGCTTCATTTGCTCATGAGTCCTTGAACAGGATACATTTAGTTTTGGCAGTTTTGGAGTTGTTTTTAAATGAAAATCAGATAATACTGTCTATTTTGTTGTGAATCTTCTGTTTGTTTCACTCAGCAGCATGTCCTGAACAATTTCTGTACCTACACATACAGATCACTATTTTTCTGACAACCCTCTGATATTGTTTGGCACAAACCTACGATAATTTGACAATCCTTCTATTGTTGAACAGTAGATATCTATAATTGTTCCATATAATAAACAATGTTACCATGAATATACTGATATGAATACCCTGATATTTTTGCTTGAGTAGCTATATAGATTTCTAGAAGTGGAGTTGCTCAAAAGATATGTGCATTCGGTTTGATTTTTATTTTGTTTTAAAGAAGTCCCACACTTACAGAATAATAGTAAGTACAATAAAAAGAAGTTTGTCAGTGACATGTTCTTATACTGCTGAATTCACTAGTTTGTATTTCCTACAAATAAGTGTATTTTACAACATGGCCACCATACAACTATCAAAATCAGGAAATTAACATTGATTGCTACCATCTAATCTTCAGACCTCATTTAAGTTTCTATGAGTGTCCCAATAATGAAATTTTTAACAAAATGATCCCTTTTGGAATCATAGTATTTAGTTGTCATGTCTTATTACTCATTCTAGAAAAGTTCCTATTTTCCTTGACTTCCCAGTCCTAGACACTTTTGAGGAGTACAGAACAATTAATTTGTAGAATGTCCCTCAAATTGGATTTGTCTTATGTTTCCTTATGAATAGATTCGTGTTATATACCTATGGCAGGAATATCACAGAAGTGGCCTTGCATTGCATCTGTTCAGGAAGTACACAATATTAATTTGTGTTATTACTGATGATGTTCATTTGATTATTTGATTAAGATGGAGTATTTCAGGCTTTTCCATTGTAAAGTTACTATTTTTTTCTCTTTATAATTAGGCAGTATTTTGTGGGGGGGTTCTTGAAACTATGTAATCATTTCATTTCTCATAAAACTTTAGCTATTCATTCATTTAGTTATATTTGTGATATAAATATACATTCATTGTATTTTACTTGCACTTTTTATGTAAATGTGAGATTGCTCCAAAATAAATACATGGCTTCCTATTCAATTCAATGGGTAATAATATGTTACTTTCTTTAAGCCCTTTCTTACTTTTTGGCACACCAAGATGCTCCAAGCTTATCTTAGCCAGTCTTAGAATCAACCATTCTCCAACAATCCCCAATTCCTTTTTAGTAAAGATTGGTATTTAGAAACCAAAATCTGGGTGCTAGATATGCTTATTGCTATTGGTATGTCATTATTCCTAGCTCTGATTCCAATTTGATATTACAAGACTCATTCTAATTTTCTCCCTTTTCTTATGTGCAGCTCCCTTCTCCAACAGTGAGAGACCTGGCTCTAATTTTCATTATTTTCCATACTTCTTTGACCAAACCCCACATACCTAACCCTGTTCCTGCTACTGCTGCCACTCACTTTCTTGCATGGGACATACTTCTCATCCTGCTGGGCCTCTGAACTCTATTATCCACAAAGAACTTGAGCAAATTTAAGGTTTTAAATAGATTATCTGGGGCTCATTTGGAATTGATGTTTGGTCATTTTGGTTTGGGGCAGCCACATAGAGTAGACATTTGAACTTAAGAAAGAGACACCAAGATATCTTGAGGCAAAAAATAAAACAACAATGGCAAAACACACTTCTTAAGAGACACAAAAAAGAGATTGTGACAATTTCTAATTTAATGATGAGTAGAAGATAACAGATTTGAGTAAGAAAAGCTTAACTAGGAATTATGATTTGTGTCTAACATACTAGTCTCATGAACCTAAGATATTTAGTAAGAACATAATGACTTAATTTCATGGAACTTCTCAGTTATTCTAAAACAGCCAAAACTTAAAAAGTGAAATCTGGTGCCAAAGGTGGGTTGAGAAGTTTTCATTTTCCCTGAAAGTAACCATGAAAAAAAAAAACAAAATCCACTACATTCAATTGAATTGTATTCTTGACTATATTTGGGGCTCACACATTCTTATTTAACTCTCTAATTTCCCCATACTTTACCTAAGATCTACATAAGAGCAGTAGGATCTCAGATCTTGTCCGTAGATTTTAATTTTACAAGTAGAACTAATACTCTGATAAAGGCATTGATTTTTCAAATATCTTATCACTTCAATTGTATGAGTTTCTTAGATGTTTTTGCATGTTTGTTTCGTATCTGGAGCCCAAAAAGAGCCTAACAATTTTCTCTCTTGTCTGGAGAAAAAAAAATAGATGTTTTAGAAGTCCCAAGTCATTATTTCAGTCTTCAGAACTACCAAGGGCACTAAATAGTACACTGTATATTGCACTGTCCTTTAATTTTGCCTGACAGTATGCATATTATTCATTGAATTTAATATTTATTGAGCACCTATTATGTTCTAGGCACTATTCTAAATGTCATGGGAGGAAGAATTATGTAAGTTTATAATGCATCTTGTATATGTAAGATGTTGTGAGAGTTGAATTAGGTATGCATCCTGCCCTCCAAGAGATTACAAGAAACCAGGGAGGATAAAACACACATACATGATTTTAACAGAATGTAAAGGACCAGAACAAGGATTGTGAGAGATACATAATTTAAAAAAATAGTGAAGACAGGGAAGGTAAGATATTTCTTGTTCTAGACCTGAAGTGAGATGGGATGGGGAAAGTAGGGAAGTAAGAAGCCTTCATGGAGGAGAAAGATCTGAATGATATCTATCATGTATTTAGAATTTTGTATGTTTATTTCAAATATCCCTAGCCTCCTGAAATATTAAGAGAATTAAGCAAATGTAGTACAGATAATTTTATGTAATTTTATGTTTAGAAAGAACAGAACAAAAAGGAAAGGTAGACATGGCACTGAGAGCTCACCCTTTATTTCTGACATGGCACCACTCTAGGCCTTGTATGTTTCGCTCAACATTGTATCACCACCATCTTGAAGGGTGCATGGAATGTTGTAGATGCTCAATACATATTTGAGGAATTAAAGACCAACCCTAGTACATAAAAAACTTATGATTTAGGCATCTTTCCTAGAATGGATATGACTTAAAAGGAACATGGTGTTACCATCTCCTCACATCTTGGGAAAACAGATGTAGAATTACAGGAAAAATTTATATGTATAGGACACATTATTTTTCTTTCAATTTTTTTTTTGGCCTAGTTATTTGTCTACTTTTCCTTCATTTGTACACTATCAAAGTCAGGTCTTTGTCTATTTTTTTATTGATTTATAAACTAGAGCACTAGGATAATCTTTTTATTTTTCTTAAAAGAATTGTGGATAAAATCCATCTGTGCCAAGTGTCAGCTTTCTATGTGTTCATTTTTCCCATAAGAGACTGGGGGGAGGTAGGACTGAGTCAAACTTCATGACTCCATATCCCTCCTACAGGCCAACCTGACTTCGTGACACTAAGTATCAGTCTTATGTTTGAATTTTTACAAAACCGTGTTGAGTATTTCAGAGTAATTTTATTTTAATGGCTTAAGCTAACAGTAAATAAATGGGAAAAAATGACAAATAGGAACAAAGATCAATCATTGATTACAGAAAGTCTACTGTCTGGAACAAGTGCTTTACAGTATATTAAATATTAATGCAAATATTGAGTTGTTCTTTTCAAGATTTATCTAGTGGAATTGTACTAAATCTATCAGCAGTCACAACACCTTACATTTGCATTGAGTGTTTTATTTAATAGTACTGTTACCTATACATTATCACATTTGATAACCTAATAAAAATCAGGTGAGAGAAACAAGTAGCCTCAAATTTATAAATGAGAATAAGGAAACCTAAGGAGAGTAAAGCCCAAGTTCCCAGACCTGGTAAGGAGCGGAGCTGGGACAAAAACCCACGTCTTGCCACCTGGATTAGTACTTTCCAAATCCATCACTACTCTGGCACTGCCTTTTTAGATTAGAAATCTACTTCTCAAGGACAAAGGAATGTCAGTAGGGTAATGATGGAAAATAAGTGAATCTTAATAGCCATGCTCATCCTCTGGACATAAGTAACTAAGAAAAAGATACAGACAGAGAAAGGCGACATAGAGCAGAATGAGTTCATGATCAAAGTCTCCTCCATTCCCACAGAGAGTGTGGGATTGATTTACTGCTGCCTCCCAGGGTAAACCCTGATTGTTATTTTACACTTCTGGAGAAGAGCTGACATGAAGAGGTGCTGCTCATTCTGTTCAAAGTCCTCCAGCCTCAACCAAATCACAAGAGAGAAGTGGCCACAGATAAAAATGAGATTACTATTTACATAAAATTGGATTAAGGGGTCCTGCTTCTCTCTTTGAAGTATTCTTTTAAAAAGTGCATACTTCCCTATTGAGGACATTACAAATTATTGCTTTTAATGGATCTTGGAACATAAAGTGCACTGTACTTGAACTCCAAATTTGTGTCATACCTTGGTGAGTATTTTATGAATTATAAAATTGGAAAGTAAGTTAAGATACAGAAGTGCCTGCTGGCTCCTCCATCTGATAAATCTTATTTGGGATTAGTATGTAATATCCCTTTTAAGACCTACTTCATTTCTTTTTTTATGGGGTTTAACTGAATACCAATAAAAAAGAGGAAATTCTATCCATGTATCTTTGCTTTTTCCTTGTTAACTGTACTACTTGGCTGTTGAAATTTTCTTTCTTCTAAATGAGCATAGGATCTCTGCAAATGTTAGGATCAGATTTAATTGTGTTCTCGAGTTTACAGACATTGCACCATTCCTGATAATATGCTTAGAGATATACACATTTAAAGTAGGCGTTAATCGGGGAAGGGTTGACTTACAGAATGGCAGAATGAAGACATCAACAATATCACTCTCCCTCTAAAACAAACAAATTACACACACACACAAACCACTACAATGAATCATTTCAGAACTCTAGCAATTAACAAAAGCCACAGAATGAACAGGAAATCATCTGTCCAAGAAAAACTACTGAATTTAAGACAGTAGAGTCTGTGATGTTTGAATTCAGGAATAATCTCATTTCCTCTCCCTCCTTCCCCACTTTCGTGGTGTGGTATGCAAAAGACAGAAGCATTGCAGACAATGAAAAGACCAGAACACTTTGAAGCTCCGTTCAAAACAAACATAATTCTCCATAGAAAGTAAATATTTTGTCTGAACTCTTAGCTCCTTGGGAAATTTCTGTTCTCAAGTGGCTATTTGAATCATTCATAGGGTGGCTCAATGGGAGGTGTAGTCTGATACCAGAGGTAAATGTTCTTTCATAGCCCAGTCTATTGTGTTTACCGTATGTCTCTTATTTTATTTTTACCAAGACCCAGAAAAGCAGTATATTTCTCCATTTTATAAATTAATAAACTGAGGCTGAGTAATACTAATAATTTTCTCAAGGTTACACAGTTAATAAGTGGCCCTGCTAGAAGTTGGACTGACTCAAAATCTATATATCAATAATTGTTTATTTAAAGGAAAAGAATTTGGCCTTGCACTGTGGGAAGATTGCACTATAACAGTCAAAAATCCTTCAAAAAATATTGGTAAGAGATGATGTTTTTGAGTAAAATAAAGCAGAAAAGGCAGGAAATGTGGGTGACAGATTGAAATGCCTTTTGATTAGATTTATGTGGTGCTTGAGCTGGGATTTGAATCCCTGAGCTCATTCTTTTTCTTTTCCCATTTTGTCCAGTGACATTAGGAGTAAATAGCCAACACCATTTTATTTGTTAGTTTTCCAAAAATGTTCAAAAATATTATATACACAGTCATCCAAATCCTTGCTTCTTCTAAGTGGTTGGTTAGGAGTGCCTAGTGTTGACATTTCGTGTATCTCTACTGCTGGTCACGCCATGGACTATCAGTGTTGTCTTTGCTATTGGAGATAGAGTCATTAGCATCTTTAAATATAATCATATTATAGAGTCAATTCCAGAAACTCCAGAACCAATTCAGAAAACTCACCCTTATGATACTGTTCCTCTAGAACCACTCTCATCACCAAAATCTGTATTAGTCAGGATTCTCCAGAGAAACAGAAGCAAATGGAGATATATACATATATAAATATATATACTTCTCTCTCACTCTCTTTTTCTATAGATATAGATGTAGCTAGATAGATCTAGATATACAGGTATATATAGGTAATGCAATCTATATGTCTATATTCTATGTAGATCTACCTCATACACACACACACACACACACAATCATGTATCACTTAAAGATGGGGATATGTTGTGAGAAATGCATTGTTAAGCAATTTCATCATTGTGTGAACATCACAGAATGTACTCACACAAACCTAGACAGTGTAGCCTACTACACACCTAGGCTATATGGTGTAGCCTATTGCTCTTAGGCTACAAACCTGTACAGAATGTTACTTTACTGAATATTATAAATCCAACTGTAAAACAATGCTAAGTATTTGTGTACCTAAACATATCTAAACATAGAAAAGGTACAGTAAAAATATGGTATAAAAGATAAAAAATAATATACCTGTATAGGGCACTTACCATGAATGGAAATTGCTCTGGGTGAGTCAGTGAGTGAATGCTTAGTGAACGTGAAGGCTTAGAACATTCATGTATATGTATATATACAGTGGTATATATTAGCATATAATATAGATTTTGTAAACACTGTACACTTAGGCTACACTAAATTTATATATTTTTCTTTCTTTAATAATAAATTCACCATAGCTTACTATAAGTTTTTTACTTTATAAAATTTTTAGTTTTTCTAACTTTTCGATGGTTTTTAAATAGGACTTACCTTAAAACATAAATACATCGTACAGCTGTACAAAAATATTTTTTCTATTTAAACATTTTTAACTTTTTAAACTTTTTTGTTAAAGATTAAGACACAAACACACAGATTAGCGTAGTCCTACACAGGGTCAGAATCATTAATGTAACTGTCTTCCACCTCCACATCTTATCTCACTGGGACATTTTCAGGGACAATAACATGCATGGAGCTGTCATCCCCCAGGATAACAATGCCTTCTTCTGGAATACCTCCTGAAAGACTTGTCTGAGGCTGTTTTACAGTTAACTTTTTTTTATAAGTATGAGAACACTCTAAAATAATGATAAGAAGTATAGTATAATAATTATATAAATCAGCAAAATTGTTGTTTATTATTATAATGAAGTATTATGTATTATATATAATTGAATACGCTATACTTTTACATGATTGGCAGTGCAGTAGGTTTGTTTACACAAGCATCATCACAAACACATGAATAATTAATTCTACTACCATGTTATGATGGCTGCAACATCACTGCATGATAGGAATTTTTCATCTCCCTTAAAATTTTAAGGGACTATCATTGTATATGGGGTTGGTCATTGACCAAAACATCGCTATGCAGCACATGACTGTGTATGTGTGTGTGTGTGTGTGTGTGTGTGTGTGTGTATATATATGGAAAGAGAAAGAGAGAGAGAGAGAGAGAAGAACAAAGAGATTTATTATAAAGGATTGGCTCATGTGATTGTAGAGGCTGAGACTCAGGAGAGCTGATGATAGAGTTTAAGTCCAGTTTAAGTCCAAAGACTTGAGAACCAAGGAGAGCCAACGGTGTAATTTCCAGTCCAAATAGCCAGCCAGCAGTCTCAGATCCCAAGAAGGGTTGATATTTGTTTGAGTCTGAAGACAGGAAAAGACCAATAACCAAGTTCAGTCAGGGAGGAAGAGTTCCCTCTTAGCCTTTTTATTCTATTCTAGTCTTCAATGGATTGGGTGAGGCCCACCCATTTTAGAAAGAGCAATCTGCTTTACTCAGTCTACCAATTCAAGTGTTAATCTCATCCAGTAACTCTCATAGACACACCTAGAATAATGTTTTACTAAATACCTCAGCACCCTGTAGCCCAGTCAAGTTGACACATAAAATTAACCATTACTAGGACTATGTGCATTTTATTGGTAGTGAAAAGGTTTGCTGTCTTCCTGTGAAACTTAAATTGTCCCTGATCTCCCAAAGCATATTTATTTATTTATTTATTTATTTTTTGAGACAGAGTCTCACTCTGTTCCCCGGGCTAGAGTGCCGTGGCATCAGCCTAGCTCACAGCAACCTCAAACTCCTGGGCTCAGGTGATCCTTCTGCCTCAGCCTCCCGAGTAGCTGGGACTACAGGCATGCACCACCATGCCCGGCTAATTTTTTTGTATATATTTTAGTTGTTTGGCTAATTTCTTTCTATTTTTAGTAGAGACAGGGTCTTGCTCTTGCTCAGGCTAGTCTCGAACTCCTGAGCTCAAACAATCCGCCCGCCTCGGCCTCCCAGAGTGCTAAGATGATAGGCGTGAGCCACCGCGCCTGGCCTCCCAAAGCTTATAATAGCCAATTATCTTAAACATTCACTGGGGAGGAATGAGGAAGAAAGCCTGAAAATGGCAAAGAATATTTCTTTTGTGGCTAGCATGCACTCTGTGGTTCTAGAATAATGACTTGCCAATGAAAAGCCAATAATCTTTCTTCAGCTGCTTCCAAATGTGTAACCTACTTTATAGTATCAATGTACTTTGGAAAAGAACATTTTGTACAGTAGGATATCACTTTTCAAAGCCTCTTGACATCATCTGTATTCTGGAGTCATAGATAATCTTGGGGATCAAATCTTCCTTCCATAGTGTTTCTGAACAATACAGCAATCTCTAGACTACCCTGATCCATGATGTCTTGCCAGGCTGAATTTTTTTACCTACTTTAGCGGTGTTTGATGTTCTGATAATCACTACTACCAGCCCTTTAAGTGTAAAGGATATTCTAGCAAAGCTTTTCCATCAAAATAGGATATAAATATTACTTATAACTTACTAAAATGTTTATATTCCTTTATCAACAACATTAATAGCAAATGTCTTAGCAAATTACCCTTTCCAGAGAATGTTTAGATTTTATGTCTTAGTCTGCTTAGGCTGCCATAACAAAATACCAAAGACTGGGTGGCTTATACACTACAGAAATTTATTTCTGGAGGTTGGGAAGTCCACGATTAAGGTGCAAGCAATTCAGTGTCTTGTGAAGTCCCTCCTCCTGTTTTGCAGATGTTGTACATCCTTCTTGCTGTATCCTCACATGGTAGACAGAGATAGAGAGAAAACGCTAGTCTCTTCCTCTTCTTATAAGGTCAGTATTGCCATGGTGGGAGGGGCGTTCACTCTTAAGACCTCATCTAAATCTAATTATGTCCCAAGGGCCCTGCCTCTAACATTTGAGAATTAGGCTTACAACATATGAATTTGGGAGGTCATAAACATTCAGTCTATAGCGATGCAAGTGCTCAAAATTTACTCCATTGTTTCCCAAAGCATATTCCTAGGGGTACAAAACAATTCTTTGCAAAATTAGGTTTTCTAGTCAAAACTTTTGGAGAACTGGAAAGTGTATATCCTGTTGGAAATTAAGTGTATGCATGAACTAAGTGCTTTAAGAAGGCCTGCAATAAACAGGTTAAAATCCAATGTCTATTGTCTGTTATCGTGATTGTAGTGATATATTACCATTGTATACATATATCCAAACTCATCAAATTGTACATATTAAATATGTGAGGTTTTTTTATGTCAATTATACCTTAATAAAGCTGTTTTTTTAAAAGTCAATTCAGCATTTTTCGGACTTTTTTGAATGTTAAACTTTTTATCTATGTTTTTAATGTTCTATATAATGGCATTCATAATTAAAATTAATTAAGCTTTTACACATGCTAGACACTATTGAAATGTTTTATATATTTTCTCATTTTATTCTCATAATTATATGAGATATGTACTGCTGTCTTTATTTTATTGATGAGTAAACTGAAGCTCAGGGAGGTTCAGTAACTTGCCCAAGACCAGTCAGAGTAAGAAGTGAAAGGTCAGGGTTTAAGCCTGTAATAGTTTTCTTTTGTTTCAGTAATGAGTTTCCTTCAACTTAGTGGTTTATAATAATACAAATTTATTATGTCACTTTTTTCGTTCAGGCTGACACAGGGCTAAGAATAAGGTGTGAGCAGTGCTGTGTTCTGGAGGCTCTGGGGAAGCATCTGTTTCCTGTTAATTTAGGTGCTGGCAGAATGAAGATCAATTTCTTTTTAGGACTAATGTCCCCATGTCCTTGCTGGTTGTCAGCTGGGGTCCTCTCTAGGGTTCTTGCTCCCTGCATCACCAGCACCAGCATGTGCAATTCTGCTCGTGAGGCCATTTCTCTTGCTCCCTGCATGTCTTCTTCCACCTTTAAGGATTCACATGATTGGATTGGGCTCACCCAGGGAATCCAGGATAACCTCCCCACTTGAAAATCCTCAACTTTAATCACATCTGCAATGTTCCTTTGACCATGTAATATAGTATATTCAACACAGGTTCCAGGGATTAGGGTGTGGATTTTTTAGGAGGCCATTATTCTGTCAACCATAGTGCTTCCTTATTTTGACTTTGAGGCCATGTGCTAATCTACCATGACTTTCTGTTGTTTTAAGAATGCCCTTTAGAGCATAGAATTTGGCAAATATATCCTTAGTTTAAAATAGCAACATAAGGAGTAAAAATATAGTCATGAGGTAGGCCTGGGGAAAAGCTATTTGGGTTTTCAGGGTCTCAGAACACAAAAGTGATTACAAAATGCTCAGCATTTTGAAGCAAAGTGTGTCCTGCACAGCATGATACAAGAAGCTCCAAAGTACTTATTAATCAGAGCCTTAGAAAAGCAGTGAGAAAAAGAGAGAAAGTGGATTCTTAAATATAATTTTTTTTTTTTGTATTTTCTCTGGCCATACCCCCTTATAAACTGTCTTGTGACTTTATGAAAGGCCATTTGTTTGCAGATGATTTGTTTCTAAAACATACAGTAATAAAATAAACCAGGACAGGAAAAGTGCTTGACTTATTTCCTATATGAGTAGAGCTTTGTTTTCTCACTTCAGAGTTTAGTAAGCCACCCACTTGAGAATTCTCATAGGAATCTTTTTTTCTTCCATACTCAACACTATTTCTTGGGTAGTTTTTGAAATGGCAAGTGTATAGCTGAACACTTACGTCCTGACTACAAAATATATTTCTTTTCAGCTGTCTAGTAGGTGTTCCATTATGTGAGAAAACTCATCCACTTAGTGCTATAATGTATCATAAATGTTTTCACCTTTTTAATTTTTTTTATATTTTTTATATTGTGAATTAGTGGTTCACAGTAATTATCAACCTGACATAGAGTGGCTTTGTTTTCTTGGACCTTTAGCTTCATTTTCTAAAATTAATCTGTCCATATCAAATTAGGGCTAACAACAACAGCACACTGTATTGAGCATTGTGGGTGAAGTAAAGATATATTAAGTTCTTGTACTTAGAGAGTTTATATCCATCATCTCACATCCATCCCTACTAATGCCATCCTTGGTTAAGCCTTCTTCATCACTTTTGTGATGCCTATATTCCTTAGTCTATATTCTATATTCCACTAACTCTAACTATATTCCTTAGTCATACTCTAGTCAAATATGTGTTTTTCAAATATTTTCTCCCAGCCTGTGGCTTGTGTTTCATTTTATTAATATTTTTTTGCAGGGAAGAAGTTTTTAAATTTTATAAAAGAAATTAAATAGCAGGCTAAGGATTTTGAACTTATTCTTAAGTTAATATTTGTTGAGCACTTCCAATTAACCCAGCTTTCTGCTCAGCCTTAACCTTCATCATTGCATTTTAGTGGCTTATAACATTTCTGTGAAAAAAACATTGTTTTTCTTCTTACAGATGAGAAAACTGATGCTCTAGAGATCCAGTAAGGGTTATATATAAGTTGTATTATTCCTTGGCCTTTACTGTTTACTTTGAAAATTCAATTATTTTGTAGTATTTTGGCATTTATTTATTTGGCTGAGTGGAAGCAGTTTAGGTCTCCATGAATGACTTTGTAATTAGAATCTTCTACTTCTGAAAACAATCTCAGCACAGCCAAAAGGGAACATTCCATATGAAATCAATGAGGTTTCCCTTTGGACTCTTTCAATTTGGTTGTGCATATTTCAAGTGTGGTGATGTGAGTACTTTGGTATTTACACCTTGTTTATAATTCTCTTTAAAATGATTTTACCCCCAGTGGGACTTTCATTGTTTACCACAATGTATTGCTAGTTTCTTTGACTATGTTGGATTCCCAAAATTTTAGGATTGGCATGCAAAAATAGCACAATGGCTCATTCACTTATAACAGCAGAATCTCCCATAAAACAGTTTGATGTTTTAGCACAAAGTATTTATATTCTGCTATTTATAATTAAATTCCTGCATGAATAAGAGTGGTATATTTATTATGCTGCTTCATGACTCCTCTTATTGACTTGCAGACCTCCAATACTATGCCAATGTTGATATTTTAAAATCAACCCAATCTGTCAGGGACCGTGTATAATGATGCTTACCTTTCTAATATACATCCTAGATTGATCCAGCTGGCTATATCAGTAACTGCCATCTAAGACTAAGTGCCAAGTGCTTCACTGTGACTGATTTTATTAGTCACTTAGTGAGAATTAAAAAAAAAAAGAAAAACTGACAAGAGAAAAATGTTCAGATTTATTACCCAAACTCTGATAGGATTACATTTAAGTAGTATCACTCTTTACTGCTTTCTCTACAATAATCCTGTTAAATGCTTTCTTAAAGCCTGATATTGGAGAACAAATTGTAATAAGTTGTATATTTGAAATTGTGGACATACAATGAATTGTTCTGGAAAAAGATATTCTAATATCTACACTGGTAGGATAAATCCTTTACCTAAATTGATTGTATTTTCACAGGCCCACATTCACATTACGAGAGTGAGGGTTTATAATGGCCTAACCCTGAGCTGGCAGAGAGCAAGATCAAGAAAAATGTGCACATCCTATTTCTTCGTAAAAATAGGAGGTAAACTTTTACTCATTTCAGAATGAACAAACAGAGATCAATACTAACTTAGAAGCTATGACAGACAGATTGCAAAAGAAGGGAGAGGTATTTTCAACACAGATAACTCAGAGGGAGAATATGCTTATTAATATTTTTTATTTCCTCAACCAAAAGAAAATTTCAAGCAACCATTGTACAGTCTTAAGAGGATGGAAAACATGGCCAGCTCCTTCTCATTGAGTTGATTCCTTCTCATTCTTTTGACCTCAGCTTAAAAGTCAGCTTCTGAAGTGATAGAGAGTGGGAGAGAATCTCCTGATCTTTGTGTAAATTAGGTCAGCCCTTTTATTGTTTTCCTTTGCAATTTATAAATTTCCTCCACAGCATTAATTGTAAGTTTTAATTATGTATGTAGTTGAGCTTTGTATTTTATTCTCTGGCTTCTATATGATACCACATATTTACATAGTAACAGCGACAATATAGCACTCAGTAGATTTCTTGGCAATAATGTGACTGTTTGGTAAAATTTATTGAAAAATTAATGAACTAATAAGCAATAAGAGGCTATGAGGAGAGGCCAGAATGATACAGGTTAAAAGAAAAGTCACCAGAAAGGTTAAAATAGAATTTTGTCCCAGAAAGACCTCTAAGTCCAGGCTTTACAGGTACACTCTTTCAAATTTTCTAAGAAATGATTCTATATAGCCCATACCAGAACAAAGAACATGGCAAGAAATGCATTAATTGCTAGAATACTGTGGTTAATAGCACAGACTATGATCCCAAAAGCGTTGGTGCAGTGTATCTACCAATGTCGATTTTACCATAACCATAGGCAAAATACTTAGTGTCTATAAATTAGTTTTATTCTCCTGTAAAATGAAGACAATAACAAAGCCTGTTGTGAGGACTGATTTTGAAATTTTACATAAACTGAACATGCAAGATAGATAGAGAATAGGTAGTAAATATTTACAAAATTTAAAATTTATCCCAGTACAGAGCAGTTAAAAAACATTTATCATAATTTATCATATATAAGCTATTGGTATCATGTTTATGTGAAGTGAATTAACTCTCCTACTAAAATCCAACATAGCATGTGTCTCATCAATGTGCAAGTACTTCTAAGAAATGACCAGCCAGACTTAATATCATGACTAAGCAAGTGGGCCCAGTGGCTTAATAGTCAATTTATTACCTTATTATTAGACTTCATAAGAAAAAAAATTATGTTGATAATATCATAGGATACTCAAAATGTATTAATAATGAAATTGCCACAGCCATTGTTGTTAAAAGTTTTTGAAAATTAGAAATATTGGGAAACTTCCCTATCATTTGAATAATATATTAACTCTATATCCTTCATTTATTCATTTATACAACGATTATTTATTTAGTACCAATTATGATAGACATATTGGGTATTGTGAAAAGTAGAATAATGGCCCCTAAATATGTCCATGTTTAATCCCTAGAATTTGTCAATCTGTTATCTTAAATTACAAAAAGGAATTAAAGTTGCAGAGGAAATTAAAGTTGCTAATCAACTGACAAACTAGAGGAGATTATCCTGAAATATTTGAAGGTGTTTGATCTAGTCACAAGGGTTCTTAAAAGTAGATGAGCAAGGCAGAAGAGATCAGAGTGAGAAAGACTCAACCCACCATTGCTGGCTTTAAAGCCTTAGAAAGGGGACTTAGAGGCTGGAAAAAGCAAGGAAACCAATTCTCCCCTAGAGCCTCCAGAAAGGAATACAGCCCCTGCTGATATCCCATTTTTAGCCCAGTGAGACCTGTGTCAGACATCTGACATCTATCTATATATCTTGTAGAATTTAAGATAATAAATCTGTATTGCTTCATGTACTAGGTTTGTGGCAATTTGCTACAGCAGCAGTAGAAAATTAATACAGGTATGAGAGCGGATGAAAGGAAACATGAATCCTGCTCTAGTAGAACTTAAGAGTCTGGTAAAAAAGTAAATTATCATTGAATAATGATTAATATTAACATGAAGCAGCAACCAACCATGTGAAGTGCTATGAAGGAGTTTAAGCTTTGAGATGTTTATTTATATGTAAAAAGAGTTATGTTCTGAAATCACCATAATCCTGATTAACTCCGAATACCTCTTAAATGACCCATAGGTTGAAGATACCTGGTTTTGGCTAAACAGGCCCGAATAGTAATTCTTAGACACAACTAAAACATGATAACCACTGGGACAGATTAACAGAGCAAAAGCAAAGCCTATATGCAGAGTTATCAACCGTGTCCTCTTTTTTAGAAAAAGATTAAATGTCTAACAGTGACTGGGGTAGGCCATGTGGAGAATGCTACAGTATTTCTATTTTATTTCAGAGTTTACTCTGTTTTATTTTGACATCAAGTTTTCAAAATCTCATTTTGAGTAGTAAAATGCTAGAAATAGTCACATTAAGTCACAAATATAATAAATTCCCCAGTAATTTTAATACTTTTAAGTTTGTTCCAGACATTTGAATCCATATAATATGATATGAAAAAATAAGTTGTAATAATTAGAAAGTTGAGTATAAAAATATCTTTATTATCAGATATTCTATACTTAGAAATGTCAAGAAAATCAACTCAAACCACTAACATTACCAAGAGATTATCAGTAAAGTTGTTATACATGAGGAAATAATAGCTTTCTCTAAGAAGTTATACAAGAGAACAATACGTTAACAAACAAACAAATCATAAAGTATCCAGGAAGACTCTAATCAGGGAATGCATAGAATCTGTACAGAAAAAAAAAAAGATTTAAAGAGAAAGCCTGGAGAAAGCCCTTTGGATTAACTAAGAGCATTTTAAATTAAAGAATTATGTCAGCATCTCTGGGTAGGATGTAAGTTTAAGGAGGACAGAAACTATTATGGTTTCAGAAACCTCACATGCTAATGGGAAGTGAAATAATATTCAATAAATTAATTTGAAATAAAAGCACTGAAGACAGGGTGTGGTGGCTCAATGGTGGTGCACACTTGTAGTCCCAGCTACTCAGGAAGCTGAGGCAGGAGGATTGCTGGAGCCCAGGCATTTAAGTTTGCAGCAGTGAGCTATGATGATGCCGCTGCACTCTACCCCAGGCAATAGAGTGAGACCCTGTTTCCAAAAAAACCAAAACAAAACAAAACTAAAATAAAAGCATTGGATCCTTATTGTACATAATTTATTGAAATATATATCAGCTATATCAAAGCATTAAGATTTTTTAAATTAAAATGTTGTTATATGTGATGAAAAAGAAAATGTAGATGACAATTTAAATTAAGCAAAAATGAAGGATTTGATAAGCAAGAAAGAAATGGAAGATAAATAGATTTGCCAAGAAAAAAATATAAAATGTGTAAATGTTAAACATCTTGTAAAATATTAAACATTTATTAAAAACTGAAAGATATACTATAAATAGACCAATATTAATAGCAAACAAGGCTGATATAAAGTTAATATCCTTATGAAAAGCTTTAAAGAAAATAAGAAAATTTACTAATTAAAAAATAAACCTGAATATGTTTAACCTCCACTAGTCAAATATTCTACATGCAGATTAAAGAGACAAGAATATGTGACTTTTTACTTATCCTAGAAATATTAAATCTGAATATTAAAATGACTAATTTTATAATTAAATGCTACTGCTGCTGGGAATATTAATGTGTATACATTTTCTGAAGAGCAATTAGCAATGTATATCAAATATCTAAATATTTATATATTTTAGCTCAATATTCCCACTCTCAGGACTCTATCTTAATAAAATAATCATAGGTTCTTACAGAAAAGATTTCTGTCCTAAGCTTTTAGCCACAAAATGTTTCATTTCAGTCTTGTTCAGCGTCATAAAACAAATTTTTATTTCGGTATTTAGTACTTTTAGATACTTAATATATATTTCTAAATAAGAAAATTGATAACTGAATTTTTAGCAGCAATAATGGAAATAGGCTTAAATATCCAGAAAAGAAAAAGTTATATACTGCTATGTACAAAGCTATATAAAAGTTATATACAGTTATACCAGTTATACGAAGTAAGGTGATTGTGGTAGCCGTATTTCAAAAGGGACTCAAAGATCCTTGTCTCTTGGTATTCATGCCTTTGTGTAATGCTCTCTCCTTGAGTGTGGATTGACCTTAGTAACTTGTTTCTAATGAATCACATATGGGGGAAGTGATGCTATATGACTTGAAGACTAGGTCATAAAAGGCATGAACAATGTCACAGAATACCAACCACACACAAGGTTATTTGGAGACCATGATAACATAATACAAAACAAGGCCACATCATAAGTTTGTCTAAGCATAGGCAAAAACAAGATCACTCTGCCATCCACAAGATACCAAACAACCCCTCTCTTGGCCAAAATATGTGGCTGCTACCTCTTTACCAATTACAGTTTTAGCTTTGTGGTAGATACAATCTATTGAGATATCCAGTCATAGACTTGTCCTTGCTTTCTGACAGCATCCAATCTAATACAAAACCTCCTTTCCTTCAACCCACCCTTAGACCATCCTACCAAACCCCAGATCCTGTAATAGGTTCTAGGTAATACCTAATCACTGAGATATTCTGTGGTCTCCCACTGTGTGTGTTTTCCTTCACTGCAAGGAGTAATAACTCAACTTGTTTAGCTGCAGGTGTATTACTGGTGGTCTTTGGCTGAAGGACATTGATACCACTAAGAAGTTTTAAGCATGCTTACCATAAATTTTAACAAGATTTTATTGAGAGAGCTGATAAAGTGGAAAGTAAACGCAATAGAGTAACTTAAAACTCCTGTATAGACAAAAATAGATTTACATGGCCCTTCTGGGGTCAATTCTCCCACTTCTTTTCAAGGGCAGCTCTTACCTTTTCCCGCTTCACTTTCCCTTCAGTACTGACCTCCACACACTTTCTGGAAGCACTAAATATAACTTTAAATCTCAGAATATGAGCAAAATTAAGGCTATGAGTCCAAAGGAAACCGGGAGATTTGCCCCTCATGTCACTTGTTTTAGTTCATGTCCCCTAAAATAAGACCTTGAGATGAGGTACATGTGCCAGTGATTTATTAAAGAATTGCTTCTAAGAGGAATTGTCAGACAGTGAACAGAAAGGAAGGGATGAGGTCAAGCAAGATTGCAATTACAGGCAAGATCCCAGCATCAGCCTGCTTCACAGCTCTGAAATGTAAATTATACCTCTGACTTTCTGTTAACTTGAGGCAAAGTTCTGGACTATCATATTCTGACATCAATTAATCATTGGCGAATGGCCACTCCAAAGGCACATAACCTCAAAGGCACTTCCAGTTTCAATGGCCAGGAGTATCGATACACAGAGAGTCACAAATGGGAGTAGTTTGAAGCAAGAGCAAGCAGAATCAGAAGTATCACAAAAGTGGAAATAGCTATTTGCTTTGAAACTCTTCAGAGACATTATGTAGACCCATGACTCCTACATAACAATCTTACACAGTGGGACCTTTAATTTCATGACTGATATTCATTTTAATATAATTTTTCTAAAATTCTCCAGAAATTTACTGATTATATAAAATCAATATTGAAAAATATTGAAAAATAATCCCATGAAGTACAACCCATGGTAAATTCAGATTTTCCTGCAACAAGTTCAATTTGGTCCCTTTTTTACTTTTCCCCCAGCAAGTGTTCAAGAAAGGGTGAGACCAGCTTCACTGTGTGCCACATTAATACTAATAGATCTGTTAAGCACATAGTACAGTGCCTGTCACTGTAGATCCTAAGTATCTAGTAGCTACCTTTATGATTGCTTTGTTCTAAACCCCTATCCTAACAGGAAGTTAAATGCTAAGGAAGAAAATTAACTCTTTTTGGCTATTCCTTCACTATTCTTCCTGTCCACCTAACATCTGAAGGATATGTTGGCTGCAGCCATGTGACAGGACCATCTGTAACTTGTGCATTTGGGAGTCAGAATATTTCCTTTCCCTAGATTTATCCAGCATGGCTGTAATTGTTCAGGAACAAACACACGTCTTGTATGAATTTGTAGAGGGAAGATTTTCGGAAGTCTCCGTGACTGCTTGGAGGCAGCAAAGGGTGGGAGGATAAGCTGCCAAGCTATCTCTTCCATCATAATAAGCACTAATTGAATGTCTTGTTTGAAAAATATGTAAAACTATAAAGACATCACTTAGAGGGGTTTGGGCTGCAGCCTGGCCAGACGCAATTCTGTGTCTCAGACATGATATCATAAGCCAATTAAGATGTGTTACATATTTTAAAATATTGGATTTGCTTAGAGTAATACACTAATATATTATATTACTATAATATTAATATATACTGTATTACTATAGTAATATAGTAATTGCTCAAGTAATATAGGACTTTTCCTAGACCACCCTTAGGAAAATGATGGAGATCTCTCTCCCTGCCTCTGCCTCAAACCTTGTTAATAAACCTTATTCAGATTGATGGCTTTCCCTCCTTCTAGGCTCCCATTTAAGTATACAATGCATTTCCCAGTGCTGGAATTTCCTTCCTGTCTCCAAATTACAATTTGCTTTCTCACTGTGTTCTAACTCATTAGACCTGAGGGTCAAGAAACAGAGAAAGGCAGAGACTTAGCTAGAAGCACCTACTTTAAGAACATCCAGCTAGTTGGGACATGGTCAGAAGTGGATTTTATAATAGGTTGCATGGTTTTATTGAATTCCTTGGTAAGAATAAAGGTGGAATTTTGTTGGAATTATACTCAGGGTCTTTAGAATGCCTAGATGCTGCTCTATTAATCACTCTTATCCCCACTGATCAAGTTTAGAGAAATCTAAGTGCATAAAACAAAAGAACAAAGAGAATCAAAATACATTTTTAAAACATATTGAGAAGTATCTAATCACCTCTAATGCCATGGCATTTGTCAAAACATGATATAAAGAATGTAGCCTGGACTCAGTTTATAAAAGGTATGTTCCATGAGCTAATCACTCAGGTTAGCCTTCTCTCTGCTGAGGCAAATATTGGGGAGGAACATTGGCATATTCAATTCTAGAATGGGAAGAAAGCTAGAAATTTTCCTTCTTAGACATTGCTCCATTTTTGTTTTCTCATCAACCAAAAGAGAGCCTAACATAAGATCAAGCAAAAGTATGGCTGTCCTGACTCACTTCTGTGAGACTCCTTCCCCAATATCTTGCTTTGTTTTCTTTTAATCCTCCTAGAACCACAGGGGTGGTTGCCTCTGAAACTGACCAGAGCAAGCATTAATTTAGTTAACTTTATTGGCAGATTATTAATATTTACTAGACTGGTATTGCACTCTCAATTCTATTTACCACGTTATATTAATGGTGGTAACAACCTTCAACCTAAGGCTAGGATGAGGTTTCGAATAAAGCCAAACAATGATGATCCAAATATGTAAATTCTTTACAAGGCCCTCCTTATTCTGACCTGTGATTACCTAAGAGAGGCATATGACCCATGCTTAAGAACACAGGGCTCTGAACTAGAATGTCTGGCTCAGTCCTGATTCTGACACAAAGGAACATAGACATATAGGAACTTGGACAAGTTAGTTATCCTCTCTATGGCTCATATCTCTAGTCTCCAAAATGGGGTGATAATAATACCACCTCATAAAGTTTTTGGTTGGTTAATGGAATTATTACATATATACTATTTAGAAATGTGCTTGACACAGAATAAGGAGTATATAAGAATTATCCATCAGTATTAGCACATTCATTTAAAAAGTAAAAGAACCAAAGAGAATTGCCTTGTTTTGACTATACAGTGGGCTCCTGAGTTCTGATGAATCAGATTAGATATTCTGCTTGGGGAAGAGTTAGGAGGGAGACAGTAGAGGCAGGCTTAGACTAGGGAGACTAAAAATGTAATCCAACATTTCCATTTCCCATATTACCAAAGCAGAGAAAACTGAAGGACGAGGCAGGTGGGATACTTCCCTGGAGACCAAGCAAGGAAGCTGAAAGCTAGGGATGGCCTGACAAAGTTATATAACTCATTTAAAGGTACACTCCTCCAAAAAATAAATGCCATCTAGAGTTACTGTCACAAACATTGGTACAAATCCATGTGATAGTCTTAACAAAAAAGAGTTATCCTTTGATGACATTAGATTTTTATTTTTTGAAAGAACCATCATTTGGATACAAAAGAGGAGCGAATATGTGGTAATATGTCTTTTTTCAAAATATGCTACGAGTGAAAAGTAGTGTATTATTTTAATTTCATTTCTTTGATTTCTGGTACCTTTTACATATATTTTTATGTGTTTGTGGGCTGTTTTTCCCCCTCTTAGAAGATGACTTGCATGTGCGTGCCCATTGTCTGTTTTTATACTGAGAATTTCTTCCCCTTATGGAGTTGCATCTACTCATGGTGAACATTAAGAGCTTCATACAACACTTCTCTGACCGCCAGGGCAAAGCTGTGTTTGGGGCAACATGCTCATGTTACTAAAGTTCATTAATTCATTGCTTTCCTTCTTCCTCTCATTTCCTTTGCCCCCAGGCTCTCACGTCCTCATGTGCTGCCATCATGGCCACTTGGACTTTCCTGTTTAAGGTAATTTGTTTGACAACAAAATGTGACACATAGAACCAAGAAAAGCAGAAACTGACAGTGATATTTGGATTAATGATTAGGAAGACAGACAAAAATATGGGTAAGAAAAATTACCCAGATTTAAAAGGTAAAATAAAATTGGTACACAGTGATTATTTACTGAACACCTACTAGGTTCCATGCAAGTGAATTTAGACTTTGGCTTTAGGAAAGTGATATATAGTGTTTGACTTAACATAACCAGACATATATTTTGCTAGAAATAATAAAGAGTTGTAAATGAAATCAATTGTTTTGGGAATTTAGAAGAGGATAGATATTAAGTAAGTAAAGGGGCTGCTAACTATCAAGAAATCTAGGATGATTCTGGGATGAATCTGATATTACAGGAAAAAAAACTATTACAATGGGGGAAAGGAAGGATTAGGCACAGATAATTTGGGAAGAGTTTTACTTGGGGAGCTGCTGTGTTTGGACTGGCTCTTACTGGCTTATCTGTGTATAGAGCACGTCTATCAAAGGCTGTCTGAGAGGCAGTGTGCAATGTATGTCAGCTCTCACTATGCAAGTCTTTTATGTAATGATGGAGAGTGGTTCCTGGATGATAGATGTTACTGCTGAACCAGGGGAAATAGTCAGGAGCTCAGAGGTGCTGAGCAGATAACAGGCATTAATTCCAGGGTACACTGACATTACAGGGCAAAGTAAGCAGCAATTTGTTATTTGGTGGTTGGACAGGATTTCAGCATGCTGACTTAATAGATGGAGCAAAATAATAGCCCTGTTGCCACACAGATCATCCAAAAACTTGGAAAAGCAACATATTTCTTTTCCATCTACATCTACCTGGCATAATAAGGGACAGATTCCCTTTCCAAATTTCCCATTCAGTTGGAAATCACATGGAGGACCAAGTTTAGTCCTGATGATGGGAGGTACACCTAACATGCTAACCCAATTGTGCCATTTCTGACTCAATAAATATTGTTGAATGAATTTCCTGATTTGTTTCCTTGTTTAAAAAGTTTACAAGTCTTTATTAATCTTATTCCACAAGTGTTTATATTCCCACTTGCCACTTTGTGCCACAACTAACATACCTGTGAATGTCCACATTGCCATGCATTAATAGTAAGCTTCAGCATACGACTAGCTTTATAGCTAAAGTTATTACCAAGCCAAGAGGCTCCAGATGTTCATTTGAAACAATCTGGCTGCCTACCTGTATGAAAACAGTGTTGAGTGACCCTACCCATTAATAAATTATGAACAGATCTTTAGAAAGAGACATGTGAATTCTTCAGTCCAAAGGTAAGACATTTAACTCATAAAGTCCATCTGGTACTACAAATGGTGTTTTGGCTTTGAGTTTTTTGTTCAAGGACATCTGCTAAAACCTTTTAAATAAAACAAAAAGAGCTGTGATTATCTTTGCAGTTCCCAACTGATCTACCAATTCTAGGCATAGGATTTATATCATTTGTCATTTTAGAGCATACTTGTCCTTAATATACATACAATTGAATTGTACCATTATGCTATTGGAGATAAGCATCTTAAGGAAACACAGGGATATTTACATCTTGTAAAATCTGAACTTAATATTCACTCTATCCACTTCCCACTATTAGTTTTTATTTTCTTATTCCTATTAATAAACTAAGTGAAATTAACTCCTGTTTCTAGCTCAAGCTTTCTTCTCTGGTTTGCCATAAATACTTCAAGGACCTCACATGAGGATTGAATAATTTCTTTTAAAATTTATTTAATTAATTAATTTATTTTTTTGAGACAGAGTCTCACTCTGTTGCCCAGGCTAGAATGAGTGCCGTGGCATCAGCCTTGCTCACAGCAACCTCAAACTCCTGGGCTCAAGCGATCCTCCTGCCTCAGCCTCCTGAGTAGCTGGGACTACCGGCATGAGCCACCATGCCCGGCTAATTTTCTATATATACTTTTAGCTGTCCAAATCATTTCTTTCTATTTTTAGTAGAGACGGGGTCTCGCTCTTGCTCAGGCTGGTCTCGAACTCCTGAGCTCAAACTATCTGCCCGCCTCAGCCTCCCATAGTGCTGGGATTACAGGCGTGAGCCACCATGCCCAGCCTTCTTTTAAAATTTAAAAATGCTCAAATCCTTTCCTACTTTTCTGCTAATTATCACCAGATATATATTGATAGTTCCTTGAATTAAGAAGAATTCCAGGCCCTCATAATTCCAGTAATTTTTCAACAAATAAGTTGACATTATTGGACCAAGTATTCCCATTAATGCATTCTGAAATGTATGTTTCCATCTTTAGCAGTTACATATTATGGAAAATGGAATAACCCCAAAATTAAGTTAATATTATTATTTACTTGTTATATGACTTTCTTATTTCCCTGAATCTATCAAAGGGACAGGACAAAGTTCCTTTTTGTGCACTATATCCTGGCTCTCATTAACTTCTCATGAGTGCTTTGATAATCTAATAGAATATCCCCAAGGAGCTTTCTTAAGGAGTAGGTACTAAAAGAATCTGGCAAATGATTGTTTTATCTGATGGCAAAAATAAAAATCACTTATAGTTTTCTGTTTCCATATAAATTTAACTAGTTATTTGATTGAGGTTGTGTGTTCATAATGGCTGACATAGTTATGTTTGCTTAAAGAAAGAGTCAATTCAATAAGATAAACACCACAAAGTAAAACCTCTTATGTAGAATAGATTACACTCTAGAAAAGAAGTGATGTTTAGTACAGATAAAAGTATTCACCCAAGAGGCTCAGCTGGAGGTAAGTTGACCATGTCTGCTTGTGGAGGTCTTGGAGTTATCTAGATCAGAGCCTCCATACCTACAGAAACACTCACAATGACTATTGTATAAATGAATGAATAGACAAATGAAGAAAGAAATGAACAAATATCAAAGAAATCTTGCTGTCTCTACATCAAAAAGGCCTGCTATACAATTTTATCTCCAGAAATGTCTTTTCTGCCTCTCTGTTTACCCAGATGATCTTGGAAATATTTACATCTATTTGTGATAATGTGTTGGGATGAATCCATTTTGAAAAAGTATTAGCAGTTGGGAGTTGGGTCAATGTATTCTGAGTGGGCTGACAATGTGGGAGAGCCAGAGGAGAGAATGATTTCTAGCTGTCAGGATCCCTTCTCTCACAGGTTTCCATTCTACCTTCTTCACATGGAGGTGTGGGGTTAGGATTACAAAATATGGTTTTGGGCATAGAGGAGAAAAATAAAGATTATCTTTTAGAACAGTATTGCCCTTAACAAAAAATCCATAATGCAAACAGAAAAGCTGGGAAACATTTTACAGCACACACAAAAAAATAGATTACTGAGGCTGAAATGAAAGCCTAAGGTGAATTCCAAGGCTCTGCCTTCGGTTGGGAATTTGATTTGCAATCTGAACCAATACATCTTTATGTTAGATTTAAATAAAATTTCAATCAAGGACTCAAAGCTCAAACTATTTATTCTTCTGGAACTCCCTGCTCATCATTATTTAAACATTGGTGTTTAATTTTTTAGTGAGAGAAAATGAATTAGATACTTGACTCTAACTCCCCTATGGAGAAAAGTTTGTAGGTCTTAAAAGGATCTGATGTTGAACAATCATCATCATCATCACCATAATCTAAAATATCATCACTAATATTGACTCACTACTCACTGAGACTGTTCTAAGATTCTTCCATGAGCCTTCTCATTGAATCCTTCCAAAGCTGAGTGAGGTAAATGTGTTATTACCATTTTAAGATGAGAAATTTAAGGCTCAAGAAAGTTAAATAATGTTCACAAAGCCACAAAACTTTATGTTTTAGGATAGTGTGTGTGCTGGTTGAGCCAGAATTTATTTATTTATTTATTTTTATTTCAGCATATTATGGGGGTACAAATGTTTAGGTTATGTATATTGCCCTTGCCCACCCAAGTCACAGCTTCAAGTGTGTTCATCCCCCAGAGAGAGTGCACCACACCCATTAGTTGTGTCTATACCCATTCCCTCTTCCCCCCTCCCATCTGCCCAACACCTGATGAATGTTATTACTATATGTGCACTTAGGTATTGATCAGTTTATACCAATTTGATGGTGAGTACATGTGCTGCTTGTTTTTCCATTCTTGTAATACTTCACTTAGTACAATGGGTCCAGTTCTATCCAGGATAATACACAAAGTGCTATATCACCATTGTTTTCTGTGGCTGAGTAGAACTCTCTGGTATACATATACCACATGTTATTAATCTGCTCATGTATTGATGGGCACTTGGGTTGTTTCCACATCTTTGCAATTGTGAATTGTGCTGCTATAAACATTTCAGTGCAGATGTCTTTTTTATAGAATGTCTTTTGGGTAGATGCCCAGTAATGGGATTCTGGATCAAATGGTAGTTCTACTTGTAGCTCGTTGAGGTTTCTCAATATTACTTTCCACAGAGGTTGTACTAGTTTGCAGTCCTACCAGCAGTGTATGAGTGTTCCTGTCTCTCCGCATCAACACCAACATTGGCCTAGGCAAAGAATTTATAAGGAAGACCCCAAAGACAATCGCAGCAACAGCAGAAATAAATAAACGAGACCTGATTAAATTAAAAAGCTTCTGCACAGCCAAGGAAACTATCACAAGAACAAACATACAACCTACAGAATGGGAGAAAATATTTGCATGTTATACATCCGATAAAGGACTGACTGCTAGAATCTATAGAACACAGGAAAATCAGCAAGAAAAAAATCATACAACCCTATCAAAAAGTGAGAAAAGGACATAAACAGAAAGTTTTCAAAAGAAGATAGACCAATGGCCAAAAAACATGAAAAAATGCTCAACATCTCTAATCATCAGGGAAATGCAAATCAAAAACCACAATGAGATATCACTTATCTCCAGTGAGAATGGCCTTTATCCAGAAGTCCCAAAACAATAAATGATTGGGTCAAAATCTAAACCTAGATAATCTGGGGAAGGAGCAATGAATATGTGTGAGGAGCTCAGCTGAGCTGAGGAGAGCTGAGCCGCCAGTGTTGGAGTAGCCAGTTGCAGGAACAAACCAAAATAGCAACAGTCAAGCCTTTAATCACTTAACTGCTATAGTAAAAGCAAGGGACTAAACCACAGAAAGTAACTACTATCCCCTTGGTTACATTTTCTGCCCATGAAACTGCACAGTGGTTGAGGGTCAAGTAGATCAACGGATGTGGAGGTCATCTCATTATTTATTTGAGAAAATCTGAACAAAAGTCTCCTACAGTTTTATGGTCCCTGGGGCCTGGTGAAAGACAAGGAGAGCAGAAGGTATGAATGGAAAAGTACTGGAGTCAGAGTGAAAAAAAGAGATCTTAAGGTTTCCCCATTTCCCCTCCCCATAAGGAGGTCTCAGCAGAGGCACCTGAAAAAGGCCTTTGCCCAAAGCTCCAGATAAAGAAGCTTTGGAATGGAGCCTCCTAGGCTAGGAATACAGGATGTGTAGGACCATGGCCTGCCGGAGGGGCCTGAGACCTTGAATGCAACTTCCCTTGGAGCCTGCAATGCATTGGCTGTGGGCTAAGTCCGGTGTGGGGAGGCTGGCTTTCCCCTGCGAGGCCTGCCAGGTAAAGCCTTTGTAATTGGCTATGGTGGGGCCTGAAAAATCACACTTAGGTTTTTAGTTGGAAGCTGGACCCCTCAGTCTGCAAACCTAATGTGGATAGAAGGTCAATCACACCTGTTCTCTCCCCATCCCTCAGTGATTCTGATGTGACTTCCTTTTCATTCCATTTTGAAAATCTCTCTGTAAGTGTGACACTGTGACTGATAGAATTATGTTTTCCAGTGTGCTGGGTTAGAAAAAAAGATTAGACCACTATTCTAGATTTCTGAATAAACATAGCAAATGACAGCAAATTAGTTTAAAATTTATAAATTCACAAGATGAAAAAGAATAGAAAGGCAGAAAAAAAATTAACAAGAGATGTCAACACAGTATTAGAAGATAGAAAAGATGGGGGCTTAGGAAAAGAGGGGGAACCTCACTGCAATGTAAAACAAGATTATTGCACTCCACATCCCATAAAGACTCAGAAATGGGCATCTTCAAGTATCACAGAAGGTGAACCTGAGAAAAGGGGCTAGCACAAAGGGGTTGTTTGACAGGTTTACCTATGCACAATAACTGCTCTTCCCCTGATCCATGGAAGACCAGTGATATATTCTGTGGACAAGTGAAACCCAAAAGGCTGCAGTCCCTGTTCCCTCAGGCACCATAGAAGTTAGGGGTGAGTTGTGAGACTAAACACTGCATGCTGAGTGTTAGGAGCCCCGACCACCTTTTCCATCCTGCTCTCATGATTCTGGTGCACAGGTGAAAATGCTGCAGGCAGGAGACTGGAGGCTTCCTCTTTGGAGAAACTGTCCTGTGTGGGTCAAGCCACCGACATTCAGTTTCTTGCCTGACATCCCAACAGTGAAGCTTAAAATCTCATGAAGCCTTTTCATGAAGTCAGGAGTGACTGGCGTTTTAAGAAATCATCTAATATGAAAGACAGATGACCAAAGAAAAAAGCAAGAAACAAAGAGAGAAACTTAAAATATCCTATAATCTCAGAGGGATAATCCTATGTCTTAGAAAGATAAAGGAAAATACATCTGTTAAAAAATAGGATGCTAGAAAACAAAAATAATCAGAGAATAAGAGATAGCATTTAAAATGAACAACATGTTAGCTTAAATTAAAAAATAAAAGCATTCTGAGAGGCTGGAGAACAGATGGAGTAATGCTTTGAAAATTCCAAGAGAAATAAATGCTTTTCAGTTTAGACTTCCATGCCAAGTCAAGAGGACTATAATTCAAGACCAAGAAAGAGAAAGAAGGCAGAATCAGTGGATCCAACAGTGAAGGGTGATGAGTGGTCCTTGGGCAACAGTTGTTCCACAGGCAAGAGAACCATGAGACTCACATAAAGCAAACAGAGCTAGCACAAGAAGAGGACTGTGTGAAGATTATCCTTGACGGATAGTAGATGTGAGAAGAAGATGGGGAAAAAAAAAGCCTGATACATTATTCAACATGTTCGAGCACTTGAAAATTTATTGCTATGTGCTTGATTGATACATTAGAACCTTTGCGAAAAAGTGATAGGTACATATAAAACTAAGTAAATAAATGAAATGGGAAATTAATAACTATAGGGTAGAATAGAAAAGAACTCATAAGTACCCTTTGGCTCTGTAGTAAATAATACTTAGTCATTCATTGAGTGTCGGGCTGGTGGGAGGGGGGGAGGAGGGAATGGGTATATTCACACCAAATGGGTGTGGTGCACACTGTCTAGGGGATGGACACACTTGAAGCTCTGACTTGGGTAGGGCAATATATGTAACCTAAACATTTGTACCCCAGTAATATGCTGAAAAATAAATAAAATAAAATACTTACTTATAATAATATAAACCCTGATAACTGATTTAACCTTAAATGGTGACATAACCATGTAAGCAGATGCTTGAGAGGCAGATAGAGTGAGTTAGATCCTCAATGAACATAACCAGAAGTCAATAGACCATGTTTGGAATTAAGAAATAAAAAAATAATAGTTTAATGATATTCTTTAAATATAAAAATGCAAGTAAATAAGGGAAAGATGAAGGCAAAATTTGCCTCTCTTCCTCTAAGGAATGGGACATATGGAGGGGTGCAGTAAGGAGAAGCTGTTTTTTATTTTTTGTTTTCTTTTTAAGACTTTTTAGTACATGAGATCCAAACTATTATATAAAGTGGTATCTGTGGTCATAGCCATTATGCATTCATTTCATCAATTTGTTTTACTTGAAGAAGAGCTAAAATGAGCAGAATCTTAGTGTTTAAATTGTATTCACTAAAAAAGTAATTACTTGAATTGTTTAAATATAATCATGAACTGGTTGCTTTGTTTATATAGTCCTGGAATTCCAAATGTTTTCAAATTTTTGAACCAATGGAACTATGAAGACATAGTAGCTTCTCTTAATTTTATCATCTCCTACCACATGTTTATCTGATTAGATCTTTTTACTCCTTCAAATACCATAGTTTTCCTGCATTTACTCATAAACCATGCAAACTCGAATTTTTTTGAGACAGAGTCTCGCTCTGTTGCCCCAGCTAGAGTACAAGGGTGTCACAAATTAATATTTTGTTTAAAAATGTAAGAGATATTCTCTAGGTAGATGTTAAATTTCTCAAGGAAAAATGCTGTGGATTTATTTTCCTCTCCCCACTATGGCTTTGTATTCCATACTTCTCATAGTTAAAAAACAAACAGAATACAAACAAGAAAATTAAAAAATGAAAAAAATAACTTCTACATTTGAAGTGCTGAAAAACCTGAATTTGTCCTGAATCTGACCCATACTATCTACATCTGGGAAGCACCACTTAACTCAAGTGATCTCTGGTTCTCTCATTTCTATATTGGTATTCAAAGACATTGTGAAAATTGGATAAGATCATGTATATTTATGTGTTTTGCAAGCTAAGAAATTATACAAATGTAAAGCATCATTATGATAGGTGATTACAAATATGTATGTATATATGCAAATTTTTGTTTCCTTTTTCATCCAGCTGTGCAATAGTGGCCAAAAAATAAAAATCCTAGGGAATATTCTAGACTCACTTGGAATCTTTTATCCAAAAGAAGAAAAACAAAAGAACAAAATAAGAACATCAATAATACCAATATAATTTTAACCAAGTTTTAGTAACTTTTCTAAAAGTAAGTTACATGTTTTAGACAATATGAAATTAATAACCCCAAATCAAAATCTTAAGTATTAAAATGATTATTTCTTAATGTCTGTCTTAGTTTTAGTAGGAAGAAAACCAAAATCATAAACCATGTATTATGATGGTACTAATTCCTTAACTGGGTATTTTCAGTTAGCTCACACAAAAAATTTGAAATATTTTCTATGTTTTAAAATTTTGCAAGTGAGAAGATTAAAATTCGGAGAGTAAAATTTTTGTCCTTCAAAATGTAGTGTGGTATTAATTGTAAATAGGATAAGAGCCAGCATCAGAATACAGGTCTGTCAGATGTCATACTGTGTATTTTTTCCATGACTGGAAGTGTGGTAGAATAATATCCTAAAATAATAATTTGTGTTTTGTTCTATACTCTGACAAATGTGAGGCATTTTTCTCTTTTTATAGTACTTGGACATGCCTCTCTAAGAAAGTAAGCCACCTTAAATTCAGAACATTGGTTTCTCTGCCTCCAAACCTTTGCCTCACCCCTTCATAAAAACCTTAATATAATATTTTCAAGAATGGACCTTAGTGTCCCAACCCCAAATCTCAGTGGATGTGGGAGCATCCCAACCCTGAATATGGGGAAAGGCTTAGCTTTCTGAATGTTGGAAAGTGGCTTAAGGGATTCCTGGGTGGTAGAGACCTTGACTTCACTTACACATAGAGCCCCAGGTAGGAGATAATCTGGTTACAATCTACAAGACATTCAATTTCTCCATGATGACTTAGGTTAGACTTTTTGATTACTTTAATGGGAACTCTAAAACAGATTTAATTTGAGTCAGGAAAAAAAGGTGATTTTAATTGCTCTCAATAATTGACCAAACTTTTACATATAAATGTGATAGGACACTGCTTTTTGCTTTGGCATGTTTAGTCATGTAATTAATTGCTAATTGTGTTGAACACAATATTTTTAATCGAGTGTAATAGAGCAGATGCATAATAGTGATTTTAAGGGATGAAGTTGCCACACTGTCACTCATCCCACTGACTTGCTTATAGAAATAAGTGTTCTGCCCCCTGATTTTTCAGACTATTTGTTGCGCACTAATTGCTTGGAAACATGACTTCTGGAAGTAATTGCTTAAACCGCAAATCTTCCCTACTGCTTTCCATTCACCTACACAGCATCTGAGATAGCCACGGTATGTTTCTGGAGGACACACTCTATTACATGGCAAGAGTAAATGGAGTGTCTTTCTCTGATCCTGAGCACTTGTGGATCTTTAGTCTTTTCATGCTAGGCCAACTCTGCTATGCAGCCTGTATGTGAATCTTAGATGCTTTCCCAATAATTAATCAAATGGGATTTTTCAGTAGCATATATATAAAGCTTTGGTTTTCTTTGTTTGTTCTATCCTTTCCTGGCTTTGGTATCAAGGTGATACTGGCTTCATAGAATGAGTTGGGGAGAATTCCTTCCTTCTCTATATTGTGAAATAATTTCTGTAGTATGGGTACCAGCTCTTATTTGTAGGTCTGGTAGAATTTGGCTGTGAATTCATCTGGTCCAGGGCTATTTTTTGTTGGAAGATTTTTTATTAGTGCTTTGCTATTGCTGTTCATATTGGTCTGTTCAGGAGTTCTATTTCTTCCTGATTGACTCTTGGGAGGTTGTGTGTTTCCAGGAATTTGTCCGTTTCCTCTACATTTTCTAGTTTGTATGCATAGAGAGTTTTGTAGTATTCATGGATGATGGTTTTCCATCCCAGATCAGGCCAGAGTTTCCGATCATATTAGTACTCCCTTTCAATTCTTGGATATATCCAACTGGAGAAAAGTATAAAGAATGATCAGAAGCTTATGAAAGTTCAACCCATTCGTCAACATTTTACCATCAAACAAAGCAATATGGATGCAGTCTCCTCTTCTGCTTTCCTTACTACCTTGAAAGCAACTTGTTTCTGATTGATTTTCCCCATAAATGAGCACATTGTTTTAGTTTAAACTTGGCTTCATAGGTAAATACAAACAAATTACACCTAGCAAAAAAATGCAACTATTGTGCCTCAGTACCAGCCTGAGAAATTTCATAGATAACTTTGTGTTCCTGATTTCTTTCATTATGGGATGTATAAAAATAGGACTGACATTATTCCTCACAACCTCAGAAAATTTCTTTCTCATTAAAGTCATGTACTTTATTCTGATTCTGGAAGAGAAAAAAAAAGAAAAAAGATATTGAGAAAAGGAGGGATAGTCAGAGAATGGGAGAAGAGAAGGGGCAAAAGGAATTCCAAGTGAATCATTTCCATTAAAGAAATAGGCATTAAAACTACTTTAGTATGATAGGGATCCTGGATTTTTAAAATCCTCATTCTCTGCCTTAAATTGATCAATGGTGCAAAAAGTTGCTCTGTGCTTTCAATATAAGACCATGTGGAGGTCAATATTTCATTTCATGAAGATATTTAAAATAGAAATACTGTATCTACTGGAATCTGAATATGGGCAGAAAAACTAGCTTAGGCCTTTAGTTTTCAGGCAGAAATATATTTTTTGAGAGTTTAGTGAAAGTTTATCTCCCTATTAGAGTTGGCTAACGTTAACCAAACCTATAAATAAATGTGCTTAAATAAAGTGTTCATTTATTGATTTCATATGGATAATAAAAGAACAGTGAAGACTGGAAATTTTGAGCCAACACATCCTGTACAATCTCTTCCTGTAATCATACTTACATGAGATTTAACATCATATATGATGGCCATAAAAATAAAATAAATGATGGATTTGTTATGCAATGGCTAAAATTGAAGGTGGCATCCATCTTGTCAAAAGGGATATTCTCAAAATTACAGCTGTATACTCAAAAAATAATTTTTCCCAATGTATTTAATCTCCTGAACAGTAAAGAAATGGGTACTGTCATTCTACATCTCTGTGAATTTCCCCCTGCCTCCCAGGCTTCCAAAACTGCCTGCTCACTTTCAGAATGACATACTCTTCTCACTTGGTTAGGATTTTGGAAGCCACTTACATCTCCTTAAAGCATCTCTTTACTATTTATGTTTTGGTGTCTCACTTACAAATTGTCAGTATTATTTACCTTATTTATGAATTTGAGGAGCTGTCTCTTTTTATTTTGTCATTACTGATAGTGGTTTCTTTAGTATTTGGGAGAAGTTACTTCTCAACTCCTGATAGCTCCTAACATGTCAAGGGAGAAACCACTCCTGGCCTCTCTTTGTTCCATCAATTGTTCCATTTCAGATGAATTACTTATCAGTTTGTAAATCTGAAATAAGTAAATATTCTGAGTATGCTCAGTTTTGGGGAATGAACTGCCATAATTTGTACTTTAAAGTAGTGAAATGATTTCCATTTCCTATCTGCATTATTGTTTGTTCTTTTTCCCAACTTGTTCAGAACTTGAGAGACAAAGAGAAGTAGTATTTATTGGTTTCCCTTGAAAACCCCAAACATTTGCGCTATGGGATTGGGAAATAATGTTTTTATTTGGTGGTATAGAAAGAATGCTGAACTAAGTTTTAGGTCTAAGTTTCCTATAAATTCAAAATATAAACTCAGGAAACACTTTATTTTTCAAGGAATTAATCTTTCCATTGATTAGTGTACATGGTTTCTAAGAAGCAATTAGCCCATGAATAATTTGTGGCTTTTCAGAGATTGATCAATTTAAGCAACTGAGGTACTGAGGTATATCAGTAGCCTTAGGTAACCTACTGGGGAACTATTTTTTTCCAGGATAAATTAAATGGCCATCCCATGACTTTTTCCATAGGTTTATTTGACATTAATATCTTCCATTCCTCACCTACTGTGAACACCCTTTAGGTTTCACGTGTTCTTCATATGTTGACTTTTCTTCATATCTTTTAAACCTTGACCTTCCAATTACATGTCCTTCTCATCTCCTCTACTGCACTCTGTTTGTCACATTCTTGACTCTGCCATCAACAGGAAATACACAACTTCTGAAATCTGATCATTATCACCCCATCTCACAGCATAGTGCTGAACATCTTCCACTGTAATATTTTTCTTGAGTTTATGGAGAACCACAGACTTTCCTAACCAAAACTTTTTATTCTATCATCCCACTCATGTCTACCCTCTTTACCTAGCTTAGATTTGATGATCCACCATAATTATATCTCATTATAAATATCCTTAAGTCCAGGGCAAAAAAATCTACTAAAACATTCCAACTCTAATTAAACCCATAAAGCCTAATCTCACTTTAAATTCATCACTGAAGATTTAATGTGGTAATGTAACATTGCTTGGAGATATCATCTCAATTCTTTAGGATGTTTATTTCCCTATCATCTTAAACTATTCATTCACAATTTCACTCATTCGTTCAACTACTTAAACCTCTTCCTTTTGCCCTCTATTCTCAGCTAATTCAGAAATTGTCTCATCTTCACACCATTAAATATTCCACCTGATCTTCATCTTCACCCTTTCTATCTACATGGCTTCCCTCTTGTTCAAGGGAATAAGTTGAAACAACCTACTGTGTTTGGAATCCCATCCCTTCCCGCTTTTCTAAGAGCTTGGTTTTTCAATTATTCCTTTTCTCTTGTGCATCTTGAACACATAGCTGTGTATCCATCAGCCTGTAGGCATGCCTCAAGGCTTCCACCTTAGCAGCAACTAAAACCATAACCAGAATCCTTGGACCAAGCATTTCCTTCCAGCTATGACTCACTTCTTGGCTCCCTTCACAGTAAAAACTTTTTAAAAATTATCTATGGTTGTTGCTTCCACTTCCTCCCTATTGTAACCCCAATATTCAATCAGATACAAATTCTTTCAAGTTTTTTTGCTGAATATGTATCTAAACTAGTATGAGTTTTTGTCTTCTCTACTTCCATTTTATTCCAAGCTATCATTAACTCTTACCTCAAATATAAGAAGAGCCTTCTGACAATTTTCCCCACATCCCTATTTGTGCTGTTCCATCTAACAGAAAGCCAGAATAATCTGCTTTTAAATAAAAGTATGTCCATGCCACCCTCTCATTTAGTTTCTTTTGGAGTCTTCAGTTTATATTAAGAATAAAATCTAGTAGTTTTATGTGTAATTATTAAAAGTCATGTAATTAATACACTCATAATCTGCCTACTATTTTTGCCTCATCTCACACTGTTCATATCTTCACTTTCTATGCTACATCTATACTGACCTTTTATCAGCTCCTAAGACCTACTAAAATACTTTAGATTCCAGGCTCTTACACAGGCTCTGATTTCTACTTTTAAAGGTATTTCCCTTGCTTTAGACTTATTCATGCTTCTTGCTGCAAATTCACTTCTGCAAGGAAGTCTTCTGTGAAAACTCAGACTTACTTCTCTTGTACAGTACCCTATATTTTCTTTTAATAGAGCATATAAGAATTATAACTTAGTATTTATTTGCTAATTATATATCAATTTATATCTTATTCATTACACTATAAGCTTCTTATAAGAAGAAGTAACATTAGAAGTGTGGATATCTATATTCTCAACGCCTTAGAATGTTTGTCCTCATTAATTATTTATTGAGTGAATAAATATGAGGAAAAAAAGAGGAAGAATATTTCACTTATGAAGCATCTCTCATATTCCTGGCACTTTGCTTGACATAATTTCTAGGTGAAGAAACTAAGATTCAGCGCACTTCATAAACTTAAGATTACATGGCTACTAATGGAAGTAGAAGGATTTGAACTCAGATAGTTCTGGCTGCAAAGGTAACCTCCAAGGCTGGTGGGATCTCAATTCCTCCTAGAACATGTTTCTTTGAACTATCTCCCATTATGGGTCTTCAAGAGCCATCTTCTGCAAAAACTGTATATTTCTGCCTCTTATGTGCTGTAGCCCCTTCTAAAATTGCTTTGGTTACCAATCTCTGGTCTCTGGAGAAATCAATCATTTCCGAATCTGTTCCCAGATACTTGACTTCAGCTCATTTTCCACTGCCCTGTCCATAGGTTTTATGTACTTAATAAATGTTAGTTTACTTCTTTACCTCAAAAAATACTCATTATATGAATCATTATTTAGTAAGGCTATTCTATTTTATTCAGATATCTAAGTCTCCTAAATGCAAGATAACATAAGAAAGCAATACCAGCTCTCCTTATGGTCTGTCCATGTCTTTGTTCACCCCATCCGACCTCACAGAGAGCACAAGAGTTAAAGTCACAATAGACCAGAGTAGAAAATGACACTTATAATAAAAGAGTCAGCAGAAATAGCTTGCTATACTGTTGCTTCTGCTGCAGGGCCTTTAGGAATATTACAAACTGTGACTATATATACATTTATGTGCCCTTATAAATACACCACATGTAAATGTTTTTTCTGGAAGTCTGGAAGGGCTGAATCAATGTATGGCCATTATTCCCCCCGTCAGAAGCAATAGAATTTTTATTAGCATAATTTCCATTACTCAGCACTAACTACAGTATCTTTGATCAAACTAATTAGAAATAGTTACACTTTGCACTGAGATATATCAAATATATTAGAAAAAATTATGTATGTGCACACATAGAAAGTAAATAAGGATATTAAATATGAAAATATGACATTTATGCCACTAGTTGGAGTGAGGAGGCATTATAATTAGATAGTGAATATTCTTAAAGTATAGATTTTTCCTGTGTGGATTGCAGTATTCAGCTGAAACTACAATTGCTAATAAACTTGAACACATAAAGAAAGGCAAAGATATTTTTCTCATTATCAAGTCATTCTGTATTTATTGGTCAATTGTTGTGTCTTTGCCTGATGCTGTGATGAAGAAAATGGGTTCCTGGTATTGAGAAGTTTTTTTCATATGTTGGTAGACAGGGATTACTCTAATTAGCTAGTATATAAAATAGAATGTTATAACACCTTCATGTGTGTGTTAAAGGAGAGAACTGATGGAATTTTTCAGAGATATGATAGAACCTTGTGGTTGGAAGACATGTCCATGGAGGTGGAGAGACTCAAGTGGTTTTGAAAAGATAATTTAGGGAAAGAAGATAGCAGTGGGGAGTTTATGTCAGGCAGAGGATTGGATAAGAACTGAAGTTTTACTTCCTCCATCAAGAATTTAAATCATTACCAATGGAGAGATCTAGACTCAGTGATGAATATGCAGTTTGTCCAGTGAATAGTTTTGACACTCTGTAGTAGATACAATGCTAAGGGTGGAATGGAAAGAATAAATCAGAAGTGCTGGGTGATGCTGTTAAGGGTTCTCTTGTTGCTGTTATGATTTTAGGAATTGTTACGTAGAAGCAACTTCAGAGTTCATGACAAAAGGGGCTTTCCACTCTTTGCAGTTGTGGGCAGTGTTTATGTGACTTATTTAACCTGTATGTCCCCAGCTTTTACCAGACTATGATACAGATAGGATCATGTTATTGTAACAACCACCCTTCTGACAGGTCTCAGGCCCTGGTGAACAATCTCTATCACCAAGAGCCAAGCTGCACATCTGCCAGCACAGCAGTCTTCACCAGTTTCACAGAATACCCCTTGGAGTCCAGCCCTGTGGTTGTGGCATCTAACGCTCTGTAAGGATGGGGATCCCCAACTTTGAGTTCTGGGAGAGTTTCACTTACCAGCAATATCCAAATGTTGGTAATGTGTACCTGCTGGCACCTTGGCTAAAATTACCTTTAACTAAAATTAATGCATGTTATGCCTAGGAGAGCCAGAAGAAAATAGTCATATAATTTAGAGTCCTTCCTGCCTTAATTGATGGACATTCACACATAGGCTAGTAGCTGTAATTCCACTTGAAGTCAGGAGAAAGTATCCCTCTTATTAGTACAACCCCTGTGGAAAGTAATCTGGAGATATCTCAAAGAGCTAAAAATAGAAATACCATTTGATCCAGCAATCTCACTACTAGGCATCTACCCAAAGGAAAAAAGACATTCTGTAATAAAGACATCTGCACTTGAATGTTTATGGCAGCACAATTCATAACTGCAAAGATGTGGAAACAACCCAAGTGCCCATTAATACATGAGTGGGTTAATAAAATGTAGTATATGTATACCATGGAGTTCCACTCAGCCACAAAAAACAATGGTGACCTAGGACCTCTTATATTATCCTGGATAGAACTGGAGCCCATCCTTTGAAGTGAGGTATCATAAGAGTGGAAAAATAAGCACCACGTGTACTTGCCATCAAATTGGTACTAACTGATCAACACTGAGGTGCTCACATGGTAGTAATATTCACTGGATGCGGGTGAGGTGGGAGAGGGGTGGTGGAGGTGGGTAGACTCACAACTAATGGATGCGGGGTGCACGGTATGGGGGAAGGGCATGCTTCTAGCCCTGGCTTGGGCAAGGCAAAGGCATTATATGTAACCAAAATGTTTGTATCCTGATAATATTCTGAAATTAAAAAAAAATACTGAAGTTTTTATCTGCCAGTTTTGAACATCTCAGTTAAGTTTCCTATGATTTTTCACACGGTCAGGAAAAAAAATATATTTTCAATCATTTGATACTTAAAGTTTCATCATTTGACTGCTCTTTAAAAAACCTATTTTCTTCTGTTATTGTCCTTCATTCCCACTTCTTTCTTCAGAGGCACACGATGACTAACACAAAACGATATTTCTCTGTAAAAAAGTTAGACTGCATTGACCAGAGTCAGCACAGGTGAAGAGATTTGTTATTTGAATTACAGGCAATTAAGCAACCACACACACAGTCACATAACAAAAGTCACCGTTATTACTTATAACCTGTGGGAAGCAATCAGTGGGAAACAAAAGTATAACACCTTTTATTGCATTCTTCTTCTCTTGTCCTCTCATATTACTTTATGTTTCTTTAAACTAAAACATAATTAGGCCACAAAGGATTTGCTGAAAGTAAGAATATGAGTGGTGCACAAATACGTGGTGCACAAAAATTCAGACTGAATATGAGTGGTGCACAAAAATTCGGACTGAAACAGGATCCACACTTTTCACCTCTCACACAAATGCACACTTCTCTTGTCTGGTGGTAATCAAATCCAACCCAGGACTGACAGAGGCCCTGCACTTGCCACCCCAGACAGAAATCTCATCTCCAAGGAAAGATTCTTATGCTAATGGGTGAAAAATGCTCCCATTCTTCAAATAATGGTGAAAGGATGGTGAAATAATACTGAAAACAGTGGTTTCTTCAAAGGCTCTAGTACAAGTATGGGAAATATCAAGTGACCTTGGCCTCAGTAGCGTTTTGTCTGCGAAAACCATCATAGGTTTCAGGATGCAGAGACGAACCTTATCACTATTATGGTGAAAAACGTTATAAAAAATGGGAAATAATTATCAACATGCTGGTTATTTCAAAAGTGTCAGGCTAAAATCTGAAACACGATCCGCACTTTTCACGTCTCACACAAATGTGCACTTCTCATCTCTGGAGATAATCAAATCAAACACAGGACTGACAGAGGCCCTGCACTTACACCCCACACAGAAATCCCAACTACAATGAAGGATTCTTATGCTAATGGGTGAAAATTGCTCCGGTTCTTAAAATAATGGTGAAACGATAGTGGAATAATACTTAAAAGAACGATTTCTTCAAAGGCTCTAGTACCAAGTTTTGGGAATGCCAAGTTTACTGGGCCTCAGCATGGTTTTGTCTGCGAAAACTATCTTAGGCTTAAGGATGCAGAGATGAACCTTATCACTATTATGGTGAAAAACGCTATAAAAAATGGCAAATAATTCTCCACATAGTGGTTATTTCAACAGTTCTGCCACACACTACTTGGAAAAATCCAGTGACCTGGGCCAAGGCTTAGATTGGTCTAGAGGAGCAATCGCGATTTCCAGCTGATGGATCAAGTGATTCTGAAAGTAAAGGTGAAAAATGTGGATCCTGTTTCAGTCTTACACACATATATGCACACACACATATACACATGTAGGTTTATATTTCTGTACATTAATTCAGTGTGAACTTTTTGGAGGAGATAAATTTCCAAAAATTCTTCCTTGGAGAAAGTGTGCTTGTCTAGGGGATAAGGTTGTATATGTGGGATCACTTGGACTACTCAGATCAGGAACTTGCACGTGTTACTGTTGCTTGTTTAGGTTCTTGCTGAGATGGCAAGCATGCGACTTTGGGTGGACTTACCAGTATTAATTGCTGTTAAATATAGCAAATTCTGTAGGATACAAAATGACCAACAAATTATTGGCTAAAAATAGGCACCATGAAAGTATTATAGGCCCCACAAAGGCAATGTCTATTTGGTATAATTAGATACTGTAACAAGCATTAAAACTGTTCAGAAAAAAAATCTCTGATGCTAAAATAAAAGTTTTCTTTAAGGGGTTAGTTATGCTGGGCTATTTATATAGCCATCTATCACACTAAATGAAAAAACAAGTCTCCCTCAGGGGCTGACACAACTGAAAATTTATTTATTGTATAATCAGGGTAATGAAAAGAAGATGAAGCAAAAAGGCTTTCCGAACATTTTTAAAAAATGGGCAATAAAGAATGAATTTAAAGTGGCTTTCAAATGCACAGAATTGGCATAACTATAATCTTGGGTTTATTACACAATCTCATCATTTGTCCATTAATAACCCTTTTGTGTTTAGTTATTTTTTATAATTCACTGTTAATGTGATTTAATAATAAAACTTCGAAACTCACTGTCTTAGTCCATTCTGTGCTGCTAGTCTGTGTTAAATATCACCAACTGGGCAGTTTGTAATCAAAAGAAATTTATTTGGCTCACAGTTCTAGAGGATAGAATGTTCAAAATCAAGAGGCTTCCCTCTGGTGAGGGCTTTCTTACTGCACCATACATGGCAGAAGGGCAAAGAGGGGGCAAGGCAGAGAGAAAGAGGGACTGAACTTGTCCTTTTATAATATAATAAACCCAATCCTGCAATAATGGCATTAATCCATTTCTGAGGGCAGAGCCCTCATGGCCTAATCATCTCTTAAAGGTCCCCACCTCTTACTATTACAATATAATATAATTAAATTCCAACATGAGTTTGGGAGGGGGCAAACATTCAAACTGTAGCATTAACCATTCTACATGTAACCTAAAACATTTCTTTTGTCTTTATTTAGTTTTATTGTAGCCATATGATTCCATTAACATGCATTGGTACACACACATACACATATGCATGTCTTCTGGGGACTTTTTCCGCTCAATAGTACGTTATTAAGATGTATCCACATTGTTGTGTGTCATTGTTTTAGGCTGACCACTGTATAATATTCCATTGTGAATATGACGCAATTGCTTTATCTGCTCTGTGTTGACAGATATTTGTATTATTTCCTTTTTGTTATTGTAAGCAGTTTCTGTGAACATTCTTGAATACATTTTTTGGTGAACATACACAAGAGTGAGAATTGAATCAGTGGATTTTTGGGTAGGTGAACACTCAGCTTTAGGAGATATCTTAGTCTATTTGTGCTCTGTAACAAAATACCTACAACTGAGTAATTTATGAAAAACAAATTTATTTTCTTCTTTCTGAAGGAAAGAAATGCAATTGTCTTAAGACCCCTGCCCTAGGAATCTCATAACCAGGAAAGATTAACCACCTGAGAAGAGAAGGGGAGTCCTCACCACACCCAGAACTGCTCTGAGAGATTACCTGGGAGGCCTTATCCGTGTAACAAGTCAATCTTTGTTCACAGTGAAGTTCACCCCTCATCTTCCCACCACCTCTCTCATAGTCCAGAGAAACTTTGTTCCAGGTTGTTGTTCTGGTAGGTTCATTCTTTTCCTCTGAAAATAATTTAGTCCTATAACCCAATATTCCCCTCCCTTATAAAGAAGGATATATAGCATCTTAACTTCACAGGGTTATTGGGTAATCATTCTCTTGCAATTCTCCCATGTTTATGAACATTAAGCAGTATTTATACTTTTTATTTTATTAATGATATGATACAGACATTAATTGTATCAAATCAAAACCATTACAAAGGGTATAGAAAATGTAAATTACTTAATTTTCAGGCCTGAAGTAGTGTGTGTCTGTGTGTGTACATGTCATATTATTAATAAATAGAAAATATAAATTTTAAAACCTGAGAGAAAACATTGGTTGCTTTTGATAGCAGGTTCTCAACCAAAACATTAGAAATGAGAAAGTAATAAAGAGAAAACAATTTGCTGTTAATAAATAAATAAATAAATAAACCCCCAAGCCCTATAAACTAGAGCAGCAGGAGGATGAGTGTGTGAGGGGCAAAGTGAGGGCACTTGGATAAAGATACACTGAAACTAGAATATAGGAAAAAAAATAACATGAATTGCAAAAGTATTCAAGGGCTAAAGCATTCTAAATTCCTTTTTTGCCTTGACAGAGAGCTCAAACTATTAAGAATTTGCAAGCCAAGTATATTACAAACATTTAAAGGAAATTCTTTTTTTTTTTAATTTCAGCTTATTATAGGGGTACAAAAGTTTAGGTTATGTATATTGCCCATGCCCCGCCACCCCCTCAAGTCAGAGCTTCAAGTGTGTCCATTCCCCAGACAGTGCACATCGCACTCATTATGTAGGTATACACTCATCCTCTCCCCCCCCAATTATTAATTGAATGGCAATAGATGTCATGACTGTTGAACCATGAGAAGAATAACAGCTGAATTAAAAAGAAACAATCAAATTAATGTATTAAAAAAGAAATACTTTATTACAAAAGAATTCTGGAAAAGAGAGAAAAGAAATATTATACGAAATAGAAATTATAAAATAAGTACAGAAAGAAACCCAAATATATATATTTAATCATTAATTAATTGACTTTTTGATGGGACTCATATATAAAACAATCTATAGTATCATTTTTTGTGGGAAAGTCGCACAAGTGAGGCTGTATTCTTCTCACTGAATTTTATTACATGGTATAAGATCTCGATTTGTCCAATACTGGTACTTTTAATCTTAACCACTCTGTAAGATAAGGTCTACTAGGCTTTTCCACTATAAAGTTAATTTATCCCCTCTTGCAATCAACAAATATTTCGTGAGGAGGTACCTTGATACTATGCAAATATTCTATTCCTCATATTATTTCCATTCACTAATTTTAGTATTCACTTAACTAAATTAATAATTACTATTATGATTGTCAAATAGATATTTCCTAATTCCATCATTCCTTCTACTTCATTTGTTAGAATTCCACTGTAAAAAATATTTCTCCCCTCCCTATTTGTTAATTCATATTACAATGAACTCATGATTCACTACCTTCTTAAATAGGTAATATTTCATTACTGTGATTTTTTATTTTGATGATCAAATAATCCCAGATTTGGTCAATGGAAACCCTTTGAGCTAACTCCTGGGTCCTTTCGACATACTCCCATCATTCTTAGAGCACCTCCTTACTTTCAGTCACAAAATGTTGTAGGCTCATCTTGGACTTTCCCTGTTACAATCCAGGATTCAGCCAATTCTCCAAGGAATCCTGGATTTTTATGGTGGAGAATGGTATTTACAAGCCAAGAGATGAGTATGGGGATTTCTGCATACTATTTGAATGTTCTTGCTCTTAGATACTTTCAATGGATAGAGCTAAGGAATATATGCATGTGTGTTTGTGTATGTTCGTATATGTACATGTATATGCCCAAATTGAAAGCCATGATATCAACACTAATAATTTTAATTCCAATCCAACACTGCAGGGCTAATTCTAGTTTTTTGGCATTCCTTGTTTATAACTTCTTTCTTTCACAATGAGAAAACTGACTCCTATTCTCACCGTATTTACTAGTTGATCAAGTTTCCCAGTGTATAATTAATCTCCTGTTGCAACTGCTGTTGATACCTTCTGTGAGAGCATGATGTAGGGACCGTCCCTGGGCAAGAATTGGCTTGAGCCCAGAGTCAGCGAAGCTGGACGTGCTTCTTGGGTCCAAAGGTCAATAGGTCCAAACGCTCCTTGAGGCCAGAAGTCAATAAGTCTGGAGGCGGCCTATTGACTGCTGAATGCTTCCTGGAGCTAGAGGTGAATGGCCTATTGAACAGACAAACTGTTCCCTATGGAAAATAGCCAAGGGCCTTAGGTCCTGCACACAAGCCAAGGCATGTCTCATTGTCCCACACGCAGTAATGAGGTCCAAAGGTTAAGATGCAAAAGTCTGCCTTCCTTGAGCAATTTCCATAAGAAATGGAACATATCACCTCAAGACTCTAAAGATAGTTACGTTACCAGAAAGTAGCTGCTGAACAAAAGGAGTATAAAAATAAAGTGACTGGTGCTTTTCGGCTTTTCGGCTTTTTGGCGCTGCAGTCTTGTACCTTCTTTGTGTGTCTGTGTGTTTCTTTCTGTGTTCATCCCCCGTTCTGTAATCGGGCCGCTACACATACTGCTCACTCAACTTGGGCTTTGCTAAGCCATTCTTAGGGACTTTGCCACACTCCCATCAATAACCCCTGTGGATGACCTTCTCACCATGCTTAGACACTTAGACCGTGCAGTCACCCCATACCTGGGCTCTGTCTTTACTCTCCCACCACCATGAATTCCTAGCTTGCTTTTTCCCACCTAATGTGTTCTACATTAAATTAGGAAGGAAGGATGGATGGATAGAAGGAAGGAAGGAAGGGAGTGAGGGAGGGAGATAACTTTGAAAGCAAAACCTATAACAATATTAACAGAAAAATTTAAAATGAATGTTACTTATTACATGTATATTAAAAATATAAGCAAACTAAATTCAGTGAAGTGTGATAAAAATATATATAATCAACTTGGATTCAACCTAGTGCAGCATAGATGTTTTCGCATTCTAAACTGTTAAGATAATTCAGTACATACCATATTGAAGGAGAAAGAAACATGACATTTCAATAGGTGCAAAAAAGCATTTGATAAAATTCAATACTCCTTTTTTATAAAATCTAGAAAAATATTAATGACACTTTCTTAACCAGAAGCAGCAGATCCACCATTTCACAATAAATATCATATTTAATCATTGAATGTTAGAAATATGTCCTTAAAGATCAGGGGCAAAACGATGAAGCCCCAAACCATTGTTTCTGTTCATTATTTTCCTAGATATTCTAGAGAGTGAAATAACAAAGTCAAAAAGGAGGTATGTTTAAGGATTGAAAAGTAAAAGCCAAACTGTCAGTCAAGATCTTATTTTTAACTAAGGATACTATTGTAGAAAATCTTCAGTCAAATCATGAAAATGATTGTGAGAATACAATAAGTGTGCTGGATGTAGAATCAATATATGCAAATCAATGTGTTTTTATATGAGAAACAATAGTAATATAAAATTAAAAAATATATGTTATTTACAAGATAAGTTCCATGAAGACATATCTAACAAACTATGCCTTATGGAAAAATAATATTTTATTTGAAAACCACTAAACAAGAAAGAAAAGTGAGTAAATTCCTCTTTCTCCACTTTTTGTTTATTCAGGCCCTCAACACTTTGGATGATGTCCATCCCTGGGGAGGGCAATTTCCTTTACTGAGTACACCAATTTAAATGCTAATCTCATCCTGAAAGAAATATTCTCTGATACCCAGCAAGAATGTTTAACCAGATACTTGGGCATCCCTGCTCCAGTCAGTTAACAAATAAAATTAACTATCACACAGTTGGATTCAATTTGCTAGTATTTTTTTGAGGATTTCTATATTCATATCTATAAGTTTTATTTCCTTATGATGTCGTTGTATTGCTTAGGTATCAGAGGAATCTTGTTTTAAGAATGAGTTAGGAAGTGTACCTCCTCTTCTGTTTTTGTATGTAAAGAATGGCTATTAATTCTTCTTTAAAAGATTGGTAACATTTATTAGTGAAGCCATCTGGGCCTGGGCTTTTCTTAGTGGGCACTAATTTTGGCATATAATTATTCATAATGTTCCTTTATAATACTTTTTATTTCTGTGAGGTCAGTGGTAATGTCCTCTCTTTCATTTGTGCTTCTAAAATTTGAATCTTCTCTGTTTTCTTGGTTAATCTATAAACTTTGAATTTTATTGAGTTTTTCAAAAAAAAACAGTTTTTGGTTTTATTAATCATTTTAATCCCTGTTTCATTAATTTCTGCTCTGATGATTACTATTTCCTCTTTTCTGCTCGCTTCCTTTTAAGCACTGCTTTACTTCTCTTAAGTTTTAGTACGTTGTGTCTTCTTTTTCATTCATCTCATGGTATTTTTGAATTTCCCTTTGATTTTTTTCTTTGATCAATTTGTTTATTTAGAAGTATCTTTTAAAATTTCCCCTTATTTTTGAGTTTTTCAAGTTTATTTCTAGTCTTGATTTCTAATTTCATTTGATTATGGTCAGAGAACATACTTTTATTATTTATATCCTTTAAAAGGAATTGATGCTTGTTACATGGCTTAGCTTATGGTCTATCCTCAAGAATGTTCCAACTGCACTTGAGAAAAATATGTACTCTGCTGTTGTATATAGTGTTCTATAAATATCTGTTAGCTCTAGTTTGTTTATAGTGTTATTCAAGTCTTCTGTTTCCTTGTTGAACTCTTGCTAATTTTTCTATTCATTATTAAAAGTGGCATATTAAAGTCTCCAATTATTATTGCTGAATGGTCTGTTTCTCTCTTTATTTCACTTAGTTTTTGCTTCTTGTATTTTGGTCCTCTTTTATTAGATGAATATATATATTTATTATGGTTAATCTTTATAATGGATTGACTTTTTCATCATTATAAAATGCCCCTCTCAATCTCTTGTAACATGTTTTGTTTAAAGTCTATTTTTCCCAGTATTAGTATAGACACTCAGACTTTCTTGTGGAACCTATTTGTATAATAAATTTTTCTATCCCCTTACTCTTACTTTACCTGTATGTTTGAATCTTAAGTTTGTCTCCTGTAGACAGCATATAATTGGATTGTATTTTTAATCTAGTTTGACAGTTTATGCTCTTTAGTTGGATTGTTTAATCCATTCAATTTAGGACTGTTTGGTAGAGTTGGCTTTATATCTGCCATTTTACTTTTGTTTCCTATGTGTCTCGTGTATTCTTTTGTTCCTCTATTATTTCTTTACTGCTTCTTTTGTGTTAAATCAATATTTTGTAATATACTATTTTAGTGTTTTAATGATCACTTTAGTTTTTTTTATTTCCTTAGGTGTTTTCTAGGCCTTGCTGTATATGTCTTACCCTACTAGAATCGGCTTCAGATTAATACTAATTTAATTGTAATGAAATATGGACCTATTACTCTTGTATGTTTCCATTTCCCTTCACTTTTTGTAGTTTACCAATATATATATTACATCTACAAATGTTACTAATCCACTTGTACAATATCATAATTATTACTTTATATTTTAAAGACATTAATTGAAGAAAGTAATATAAGCATATACTTGTAGATTTTGCTGTAGTAACCACTTTGCTTATAATTTCTGTTTTTCTTCATATTTTCCTGTGGATTTAAGTTACCATCTGAAGTTAAATCCTTAGCCCAATACAGGTTTGCTATTACCCAAATCCTTTGGGCTATTATTAGCAAATAAATTTCTATATGTTATTTGCATGGTGATACTTTATTTGAATATTGACTAATACAATGGCAGAGTTGAGTAGTCAAGACTGAGACTATATGGCTAGCAAAACCTAAAATATTTACTATCTGGCCTTTTACAGAAAAAAAAAAGAGTTTGCCAATGCTTGATCTAGGAGATAGATAAAAACATTTAGTTATTGGTCTTTATAGTTTGAAATCAGTATAGTTTGGGAGTTCATTGGAAAATCACATTTTTTATAATTTGATAACTATAAGAGTTTTTGTTTTCTGAGACATTAGTACTGTTCTTATTATGCCTATGTTATTTTATTTAATCCTCACAGTATCCCCAAGAGATGGTTATTGTCATGTGATACCTATTGCTTAGACACGAGAGTGTAACAATTCATAGCATCTACTTTGTGGGTTGAATTCTGACTTTACTATCACCTTTGTAGCTATAGCCAACACACTCTTTCCTTCTGCTTTGGTTCTCTTGTTTGTAACATAGCACCCACCTCATAGGATTTGATGTGAGATTTAATAAGTTGATGTATGTACAACACTGAAATCCATGCCTGGCTCAAAGAGCTATATAAATGTTATAATTATTTCAAAGATAGGAAGACTTTGATACATAAAATTAAACCATTTGTTTCAGGTAATTAAACTAGAAATTGACGTATTTGATACAGCAAATGAGTTCTGTGCTCACGCTCCTGATCACTATGATTTCTGCCTACCGTGATGTTTATTTAGATCATTATTTTCTATTGTTTATGGGTGATTGGTGATGCGTGGTTTGAAAATTTCCCGGGTGAAAAGCATTTCAGTTTAAATGGCATAGAATTTTGGAAAAGTGATCATCATTTGTTTTTGTGTCAGATTGATCCTCAAATTCTCTTCCAAGGAATCATTTGGCCTGGCTCATCCATAGGACCTCCTTGGCCGACTTGTATAGAGGGGAGATGGCCGTGTATTCAGTTATAGGTCATGATCAGACTACGATTTTATAATTCTGCTCACTACACAGGTGATTATTATTGTTTTAATCAGCCTTTAACTGATAACATAAAATTTGCATTTCAAGTTTATACAGATAATGTAAACTCGAATATCTACTTTTTATCTTTTATCAAATGCTTTGTTTTAACAGAGGGTTCCTGAAAAACACTCAATCCATTCATTCCTGTAAATGTTTAAAATGCATTATTAAATGATGTCAGATCATCAGAGGGCTGTGCATCTGGTTTGCATTATTATGTCCACTTTTAAAACCATTTAAATTATATTTCGTTGTGGAACTATGCAAATGACTTACATGGAGGCATGTATAAATAATAGTTTTAAAAATTTAGTCTTATATTTATTGTGAGGATTTGATTCAGTATTTTTGAATGTGCATTAAATTTTTGACATATGCTAGACACTCTAATAGATCTAGATATACAATAACAGTTAAGAAGAATCCTACTTCTGAAGGATTCAGACTTGCAAGGGCAGAGTTTAGAAACACATGCACAAAAGCTGTTATACTTGGCGTTACAACATTATAAACTGGCAAAAACAAGGTAAAATGAACGCAGGGTTCAATTCTACCTGAATGGTCAGGAAGGTCTTCATGGCCAAGGGGAAGGCATAGAGACAGTAAAGGAAGGTTTATATTTCTGAATGGCTTGGAAGTGGAGGATAAAGAAGTGTTAGCTAGAGGTGATGCTATGTTGAGGGGAGAGGGTCAAGTCTTCTATTTATTTTGTTTGGTTTGTTCATAATGGGAACTTAGAATGGGCTTTTAATGTACTGGGAAGAAGTCATTGAAAATAGAAATACCTGATGGTTCACTGCTTTATTTAAACTGTGAGATCAAAAGCATAGGGGAGAATGACATCACCAAAACTGTCACAGTAGGGAAGTCTAGAGTTTTATTTCTCCACAAAAACAATTAATAAGGTTGCAAAAATTGTCAGAATCAACTGTCACAGAACTCTGGAATCTAGTCAAAAAGTCAGAACAACCACATGGAAGTTTAATGAAGAAAGAAGCTGCTGCACCCGGTAAGAGATTCCTGTGGTACTTTAAAATCATTTGTTGCCATCCCTCATGCCCCAGATTGGGGCCATGAATGTGGTAGCTCACAATCCTGGTGCAGGTTGCTAGTGCCAGAGGGAACAATACAGTTCTTATTCTCAGGTAGCTATGCAAATTTTCAGTGTGTCTGGTGGCTTCTCAAAGACCTCTGAAGGGCTTTCCTTTGTTTAGTGGAACTCAGAGCACAAGGGACAGAGCTTCCTGGGTGGCATTTGCTGAAAGCTTCTAAAGGTTGTAGCATTGGCTGTAGCAGCCTCAGGCCAGGGAGAACAGTCTAGAAAAGAAATAGACAGTCTTGAAAGTCTGGGAAGAAAGAGCTTGGGAAAGGAGATACCAAGGGAATAAAGGCTTTTAAAAGTCCCTGTGTATACCAGGGAATTAAGAAGGACATGAACATGTGTAAAAATGACACATGCTCCAAAAGGGCCTGAGAAGACCATAAGCTTTTATCTCTGGATAACCTTCGGGCTCTACACAAGCAGGAAGTGAAGCTTAAGGCAGAGTTATAAATGCCTTGGGTAAGTGTTGAAAGAATGCCCCAACACAGAGCCAATCAGCAAAAACTGGGAATGTATTTTTGTCTTTTTTTTTTAGTTTCCAATAGTTTAAGGGAATCTCTTTCAAAACACTTGTTGACTAGTAAGCTAATGAAACACAGACTTCAGTGGTCACACCCAATAAAGCACACAGACTTTTTAAAAGTAATTTAGGAAAGCCAAAAAACAAATAAACAACAACCCACAACAAGTAGCAACAACAAACCCTGAAGAGAGGGGAAAACTCTGATTTCTGCAGTTTCCATGTTACAGTTTTCAAAATATCTCATTTTAACAAAAAAAAAATAATGAATCACTCAAAGAAAAAAAATATGGTTCATTCACAGTAATAAGAGAAATCAATAGAAACTGTCCATGGGGAAGTCCGGGTATTGGACTTGTTAGACTCCAAATCAACTGTGCTAAATATACTCAAAGAGCTTAAGGAAACCACAGGCAGAGAATAAGCTAGGAGACGTATGTCTCACCAAATAGAAAATATCACTAAAAAGATAGAAATTATAAAAAGGAACCAAATAGAAAGGCGTAGGGGAAAGATTTAACCTGAACTCAAACAAGGTATTTCCTTTTTTTGATACTGGTGTTAAGGCAGGAGGGGATTGTATCAATGGAGAAGGCTTAGGGTGGAGAATTAGGAGTGGTTATACCTGGGAGCGTCAATCTGCTCTGTGTCAAGGTCATCTGCTAAGAGGAGAGAACAACCTCTACAGGTTTCAGGAAGAAGCGCATTTGAATTAAATGGTGTTTAGTATCCAGTTGACATTGGAGATCATAAACTGAGGTGATGGGAATCTGCATCATTGTGAGATTTCCTTGGGCTCATTCATCAACCATAGAGGAGGAATAGAGAGGGCATGTTGTCATATTGATCCAAAATGATCGAACTCTTAACAAATAAAAATCTCCTAGTATTGTATTTAATGTTTAATGGATTCTTACTTGTCTCAGTATTGGCAAAGGGTGGTGCTGCTTGTGTGTGTGTGTGTGTGTGTGTGTGTCTATTTTTTTTTGCTTGTTTTTGGGGAGGCTTTGGTGGGGATGGTGTCTCGCTCTGTCACCTGGGCTGGAGTGCAGTGGCATGATTATAGCTCATTGCAGCCTCAAACTCCTGGGCACAAGCCATCCACCTGCCTCAACTTTCCGGTGTGTGCCATAAGCTCAACTAATTTTATTTATTTATTTATTTATTTTAGAGCTGAGGGTCTTGCTATGTTGCCCAGGCTGATATTGAACTCCTGGCCTCAAGTGATCCTCCCACCTCAGTCTCCCAAAGTTCTGGGATTACAGGCATGAGCCACTGTGCCCAGCCTAAATATATATGTTATACATAATTTTCAATAAGGCTTGCATTAAAACCTTTTTTTTTACTATACATTAGGAAGTAGAGTCAAATTTGTGATTCACTTCTAACTATAAAGACTCATATGATATGCATTTTTATAAACATATTTTTAACTCTTAGTTTTATTTTGACCAGCTTTCTTATAATAGCATTTCACAAAATAGATATTACCAAGAACTCAGTTCTGGAAATTATAGCTAGGTTAATAGAAGGCTGCATACTATATACTCCTTTTTTTGGCAGTCACAAATGACATAAATATAGCATATTATCTAAAGTGAGCTTGTGTGATAAATAATTTACTTAAGCCAGCTTTTCTTATACATATTTTGTTATTGCAAAACATTTCATAGAACGGTGCTCTTTGAAATAACAGTTTAAAAAATTCTGCCTTAAGTCATTTATTTTATTCTCTTGCATTTTATATGTTTTTCTAAGCACCCTTGAAATCTTTGTAATTTGAGGAAGGGCAGTGGGACCACCTGGTCTCTAGATTGAGAGAAGAGGTGATGTCATTTGATTCTTATGAATTAGTTCAAACTAGAAATTGGTTTACCTGCTGCATAGCAGCACCCTCTTTTCTCTCAGTGCCTTATAAATGGTATTTTTCCACTTCTATTTTTCATTTAATGCAGGATATATAAATTAGGTAGCACAAATGACTTACATGTTGAAGACGGATTGCCTGGAGAACACTAGCTAAAAAAAAAAAGAAGAAGAAAACACCAAAGGACAAAAACAAAACCAAACAAAACAAAATATGTTATGTTATGTTCTTATGAGAAAAAAATCTAAATATTACAAAAAATATAAAGTTATAAATATTATTTATAAAGGAAACCACTGTTAGCAGTTTCTTAACTTTAAGAAAAATAGTCATATGCCAGTAAATAAATATGCACAGATGTATGTACTTCTAAAAATAATAAGCAAAGTTTATCAAATTATGTTCTTGCACTAACTTGTATCTCTGTCCTCCTTAAACTACATCTTAGTAACCTTTTTTATATAATTATAAAACATGGCTACCTTGTTGTTTTTAAGAGTTACATATAATGGCTTTGAAGAAAAAAAATTAATTTAACCACACTCCTCTTAAAAGCTTGGCATAATTTGATGCATATATTTATAGGGTAAATTTCCAGCAACAGAATTCCTAAGTCAAAAAATATGGGCAGAAAGATGATCAGATATCTGCACAGTCAACAAAAACAAGAAAAGACAAATGAGATTGCATCAAACTAAAGAAATTACTCACAGCAAAGGAAACAATCAACAGAGTGAAAAGACAATCTACAAAGTGGGAGAAGAAATTTTGGGAACCATACATCTGATAAGGGGTTAATGTTCAAAATACATAAAGAATTCGAACAACTCTAAAGCAAGAAAGCAGATAACCTGATTTAAAAAATGTGCTGAGGACTTAAAGAGACATTTCTTAAAATAAAACATGCAAATGGCCCACAGGTATAAAAAAAAAATGCTCAACATGATTAATCACCAAGGAAATGCAAATTAAAACCACAGTAAGGTACCACCTCACAGCTGTTAGAATAGCTATTATCAAAAAGACAAGAGATAACAAGTGTTGGTGAGAATGTGGAGAAAAGGGAATCCTGTAACACAGTAAGAATGCAAATTAGCACAGACATTATAAAAAACAGTGTGGAGGTTTCTCAAAATATTAAAAATGAAACTACCATATGATCCAGCAATTTCACTTGTGGGTATACATCCAAAGAAAATGAAATCTAAATATCAAATAAATACCGTATCTCCACTCCCATGTTCATTGCAGCATTATTCACAAAAGCTAAGATATGGAATCAACCTAAGTGTTGAACAGATGAATGGATAAAGAAAATGTGGTATTTATACACAATGGACTGCCATTAAGTCTTAAAAAAACACATCCTGTCATTTGTGTTGACATGAATGAACCTGGAGAACGTTGTGCTGAGTGAAATAAGCCAGACACAGAAAGACAAATACCACATGATCTCACTTATATGTGGAATCTAAAAAAGTTGAACTCATAGAAGCAGAAAGTAGAATGGTGGTTATCAGGGGCTAGGTGTGGGGTGAGGGGAGGAGGTGTCACTCAAATGACATAAAATGTCAGTTAGGTAGGAAAAATAATTTCAAAGAACTATTGTACAACATAGTGACTACAGTTAATGTATTGTATACTGTACTTGAAAATCATGAAGAGAGTAGATTTTAAATGTTCTCACTACAATAAATCATAAGCATTGGAGGTAAATCATCTTATTTAGCTCAACTGAGCCATCCACAATGTACATACATATCAAAGCATCATGTTGTACACCATTAATACATACAATTTTATTTTTCAATTAAAAATGATAAAATAAAATAGATGGCAAATTGATTAAAAAGTAAACACTTCACACATGCAAAAGAAATGATCAGATATCTAACAAATTGTACTCCTGAAAGGTTGTGCCCATTTATATACCACCAAAAGTATATGAGAATGCAATTTTTTTGGTCATCACATTTTAAGGAAGACATTGTGAAACCAGTGAACATTCAGAACGATGCTGAACACATCAGGAAAGCAGGTGGCATGAGAACAGATTGATTAGTCAGGGCTGCTGATTCTCATGTAAAAAAGCTAGTGAAAATTAACTAATTGGCATTAAAGTATAAATGAATTCTAGTCAGTCCTACTTCACCTTCCCAGTGTAGTTATATTTCAAGAGAAAATAATTTTAACATGAATTTTTTCTAATAATGGGATTTTAGATGGTGTAGGAAATTATTAAATACAGCCAAAATTGAAAAAAAAAAAAAGGGTCATCAGGGCCTTCTTCTCACAGGGTTTAAGGCTCTGCCACATTTATCTTGTAATAGCCCTCTTCCTCCCTAGTCTATCACTCTTTACCCTCTTTTGAAAGGTAAGTGTCCTTAAAAAGGCAAAAAAAAAAAAAAAAAAAAAAAGATTTATACCGTTGGGCAAATTAGTCGACCACTTTGTCTCCTAACATGTTTTGACAAATGTATCAGGAAAAAAAAATTCTGTGTGTATGTGGCAGGGGTAGGGGTGAGGATTGGGTGGAGAGGAAAAAGGGTATTCTATTTTGGTGTTTTACTGCTTTAAGAAAGAGACTGGATTGACCTTGGGGAAACACTTTGTGGGACAGAAGACATTATACAGCCAGGAGACAGCCAGTGGGGGATGTATAACTGCCTCAAGAATGAAGTTGAGTCTTATAGAATGGGGTTATGAAAACCACTCAAAGACAAGGCCACAAATTTTATGAATGCTTCTAGAGCTTATACTAATGCCCAGTCTTTTTCTTTTCTTTTCCCCTCTCTCTGTTTCTGCCTCCCTTCCTTCCTTCTCTCTCTCTCTCCCCCCTTCCTCAATTAGTTAAGTCCTATCTATGCAATAACATATTCCCCCCTTCCTACTCCCAGAGCAGGAGGCCAGGGACAAGCCCCCAGACTCTTCTGCTCTAAGTCCTAAGGATTTTTTTTTTTTTTTTTTTTTTTTTGAGACAGAGTCTCACTCTGTCATGCCAGGGGGAGTGTAGCGGCATCATCACAGCTAATTGCAACCTCAAACTCCTGGGCTCCAGTGATCCTCCTGCCTTAGCCTCCTGAGTAGCTGGGACTACAGGCCCTCACCAGGACACCTGGCTAGTTTTTCTATTTTTAGCAGTGATGGAGATCTCAGTCTTGCTCAGGCTGGTCTGAAACTGCTGAGCTCAAGGATCCTCTGGCCTCGGCCTCCCAGAGTGCTAGGATTACAGGTGTGAACCATTTCGGCCTCAAGTCGTAAGGATTGTAAGTGTGTCCCTCCACCTGCTTTCTACTCTACTTATTTCCATTTCCACTTCAGATCCTCTTTCCACATCCCACCTATGTAGTGTGTGCATATTGTTTTGAAATCCTCAAATTACTACCAATTTTTCTTTTCTTGACTTCTGGAAAATGGTTCTTCTCCTATTTTATTCATGAGATTCTAGTGGACCATTTCATATACCTAGATAATTCTACCTCCTTATCTATATTTGATTTGTGTAAAGAGGACATGTGCACCAAAGTTAAGAGTTCTTCTCTTAGACTTTTTCAGACTGGATTACTAAATATATACCTGGATAGAAGCAGGGTGAGGGTCTAAACACCGAAGATTAAACATTTACCTGAATCATTCAAGAAAAGACTGAGTTTTAAAAAAAACATCTTGTTTTTCCTTCTGCCACTTCTAAATGGAGGCTGCAGGGCTCACTGGGAGGATCAAATCAACATGATGGAAATAAAGAAGTCATGTTCTTACTACACACTTAAATATAACAGAAGTAAAATTTGCGGCCCATAACAGCATTGTGCAATCTGATCATACTGACTCATGGTGATATAACCATTCTAAATTCTCAAAAGTGGCATTGCAGATGTCATCATTTCATTAAAAATATAGGCATAAACAAGTTAGATGTTCTTTCTTACAGAAATTTGAAATGGCCATAAATACCAGTGAAAATAAAAGGAAGGAAAAAATAAGCAACTATCACAAAGTAAACTTGAGGAAATTCACTTTTGATGGATGATTTTGATTCCAAGTAGAAGGTTATTTTGGAGTTTAGATAAAATGTTTTTTTTTTTTTTTTCCCCTGAATTCTTATTGTTTTAAGATAGTTTAAGATTGAAGTCTTGGAAAATGCTTCTCAAGGTCACAATCTATCTTTGAGGTGCATCTTCCATGAAGCCATGAGTTTAAGGAACAAAATAAAAATTCATTTCTCTTAAGAAAAACAGAATAGGCAGGTTCTCTTTGGCGAGTGTGATTTGTGGTAACTGATGGCTTAGACTGAATCTTTATTTCATAAATCATAAAATAAAGCCTATGAGATGGTGATTGGCACTCATGACAAAATTCAAGTCTAAGTCACATCATATCTTAATTTTGGCTCTTCTGGATAGCAAGTATGGAAATGTCATCTTTTACTTGTAGTTTTGTAATAATTGTGATATATAGGGGTCAAAATTAATGACATTGTTTAGCATTTGGAAGATAAAAACATTCAAAAACACTGAAAATGGACTTTTCAGTCCATGGAGGTCAATAGAGGTCACATCATCTGTAGCATTTTCATAATCAAATTTTTCACTCGTATTTTTATTAATGTAGCCATTCATTTATTTAACTCACATTTCTTGAACTCCTAATACATATTAAGCACTATGCTAGACCCAGCACCAGCATGGTGGCCACCCTCACTGTGATGGTCCTTACCCCAGGGCTCTGGTCTCTGTCTTCTCTCTCCATGTAGTCCTCAGTGGTGCTTTTGAACCACCCTCAGTGACTCGTGAGAGTTACACTCCAAATCATAAGCAATGAAAAATGAACTCTCTCTTATTTGCATTATGTCCTAGAAGGGGCTGAAGCATTTCTTCTCATGAAATAAAGGGAAGAAAAACAAATAAAACAATGGAGGGACAGATGAATCTCTGTAAGGGGGGATTTATTTCTTTCTCCTGCTGCAGATACAAAATATTCTGTGTAAATGATTTCTCATTTTTAATTTATAGTTTATCCAATTTTTTGTCATTGGGTAATTTCACAAATACAATATTTTGACAAAATTCAAAGAAAAAAACCACCTTGATAGGCAACTGCATGTTTTTCTTTGTTTACATGATTTTCCCAGTTTTTTTCCCTATTCTTTCTACATTAAAGCACATGTCATTGCATTTCTCATATACTTTTACATCCAATATATTTTTGTATAAATTAGAACTAACTTAAATGCTGTAGAGAATTTGTGAAGATTAATTGCTTTTGATTTCAAAAACATTGCTTCATTTCATCCCCATGGCACTGATATAGGGTGGGTTTTTTTTTTTTATTTTCTTGGTTTTGCTCAGTTTAAAATCCTTCTAATTATTCACTCAGCATATCAGACACATATTCATTGCTCTTAAATTTCTGCTTGTATGCTCTGAGACAGTAAAATATGAGAATAAAATAATATCTCTTCTAAGCTCAACACACAAAGAATGAATACAGAAAGATTCTACCTATTATTATAAAATGCCTCATGTTATTAAGGTTAAATTCTCAGGCTTATGTGCACCAAGTTATAATCCTTCCTGGATACAAATGTAAGTCCCTAAAGAAAGGATAAAAAGTGATAATCATATTGTTTCTTCATTTTCTAAAATTCAAATTTATGAGAAAAGCATAACGGTAGATAGAGAATCAGTAAATCACATAGTGTAAGCAAATACAGAGGGAAACTTACATTTCCAAAAGCTGATGTGAAGTTTTGATATTAGTTACTAGCAGTGCAACATATATGTCAAATTTTATTTGGAAGACAACAATCAAACTTTGAGAGTTAAATTTGACTGACTCTGAGCATCTACTGCATGCTAGGCACTATGAGAAAATGAAGACAGTGTTTGCTTTCTATGTTTGTGTTTTCATTGTATCCTTAGTATGTCCACAGTTCCATTCTAGTTGCTGTGCATCCACAGGCTGGGGCTTCTGGCCCTTGAGCTTTCCAAACTGCCTTGTCCACCCTGATCCCCCTAATAAATTATGTAGGTCCATATGCCATTCTTTTGGTGTTATTTTATTGTTATGCCAAACTGATGAATTCAAATACCCAAGCTGGTTGACACTTTGTTGCTCATATGCTACCCTCTGTGGTCACTGTACAGGAATGTAAGGTCATAAAAGAGGCAAATTCAGTAAAACTTTTTCCTATAAGAACATAGACAAACAACCCACAACAAAACAAAGAAAAACAAGTTGTAAAACAACATCCCTGATGAGAGTAGTATTTTCATCTTAAGAGAAGGTTTAGTGAGGTAATTTCTTAATTTCAAACCAAGGGTGAATCTAATGGTTGGAATTTCAGGAAACTCTGCTGGTCAGATGTAGAATGCTTACCAGAAGGAGCAGATTCAATGTTAGGTGTGATACACGTTTTTAGGTAACTGCTTATTTCATCTATTGCTAAGACTCCTTCAAGTTTCATTAAGCAGCTACTATCAATAAATTTCTAGAAAAGGGGTATCAGATTTGATCCAGTACTCACTGTTGTTGAAGCAAAGCAAAAACCCACACTCAAACCATTCATTATCTGGCTTCTTTTTAACTGCTTCTTTATAAACGAGGCCAGAACCAAGAAACTTAGCTTTCTTGTGAAAGCCACGTACTCCACTCCACTGATGGATGCAGGGCTCTGGGTCACCGTGTCTCCCCATCATTTCTACTAGGAAGATGGAGCAGCAGGTCTGGGGAAATAGGGCACCGGGCTGTGGGTTGTGATCCATGCTCCCAGTAGCAATATGAAAATAAAGTCATGGCACCAAACCCAGACCTCTCCGTCTATCTAGTATGGGAGAATGTAGTCCTGAAACACCCTTGGACTTCGTCCAGCATGGCAGCTGTGACTCTCAAAGCTGCCGATTGATGTTGGCAATGAAATTCTTGACAAGATATTTTTCTGCCATATGTTCTGGGAGTGCCCAAGGCTTCAGGCTTCCAATGACAATGTAATTTAACGTCTTGAGAGCATCTTAACCATATTTTCTTCCAGAATCTTCATCTTGGGAGATAAGCACTGTGTGAAATCTGCTTCTGGATAATGGCCATTTACTTATTTAAACTATTAATTACCTAGTTCTGCCCCATAGACACTGTCCTTCTGGGACTCTGGTGCTATTCAGTTATTTCAGTTCCTTAGGCTCCATGACTTAGAGTATTAACTGCCTTTGTGGAAAAATCATAACAGTGATGGTGAAAGAGAAGACTCTTTTTGGAAGTTTAATGTGTCTCTGTTTCAACTTAAAACCACTTTATTTTACCCTGTTTATCCCTGAGTAAAACAAACCAACAATAACATAGCTTGTAATGCACTCGCCTTTCTTGATATTTAACTGTTTTCCTTCATATCATGCCTTCACATCAAGTCTGAAACCAAGTGAGGAGGAGGGAGGATCAGAGAGAGAGAGTATGTCTTTTTCCTTTTGTTACCACAGTGTGAATCTTAAATCTGCTCTGTGTTCCTTAAACCTTCTGGGTCTCCTATGTTCTTAGACCACTTACAAAATCATTATTACAAGAAATATAGAAATACTGATCACCCTCTAATTGCCTTACTGGTAACAACAAATTAGACATCAAGTTTTAGCAAGTCTACCTGTAAAACAACTATCAAATCTGACTTCTTTTACCAATTCCTATCACCACTGCTTTAGTTTGGTTGTTTCTCATGCCTCCTCTGGCCACACTGGGCAGCTTTTATACCAATGCCCTTTCCTTTGAGATGCTTCCTGAGATCTGTTTCCCAAACTTCTGAAACACTTATTTTCCCCAAGCTAATTATGGTCGTATCATTGTCCCCTGCAAACACCCCTAATGATTACCTCTAGTACTAGCTGAATGACACTCTAACCCCTTCCTGGAGCATATGAAACACTACTTACTCTACTGGGGAGACACTTCTGACACACGTACCCACTGTGCTTCATTCACCCTGGACTTATCATCATTTTCTGAATAAGCCATGTGTTCCCATATCTTTATGTGATTGAACAAGTACTTTGTTCATTAAAATGTCTTTGCCTCCTTATCTGACTAATGAATTAATTTCTTACAAATTTTAGGCACAGCTTCAAAGTCACCTGTAATTTTTCCCTCTTCACTCTCCCCACTGTACATTCACAATAGTTTGTGCATTCTTGTATTATAGCATATTATGGCATACATTCAACTTAATTGTGAGCTCCTGGGAGGGGCTCCAGGTTTGATCATTTAAAAAAGGTGCCTCAAAATGGACTGTGCCATTGAAAAGCTCAAGTACTAATTGGGAAGATGAGCTTAATTTACATGAAATATAACACCAGTGATACAAAACAATGACATATCAATAATGCAACATAATGCTATGGAAGTTAGGAGAGTAAAAGTGTGGGTGGAATTCTTGGAAAAACTTGTATTGATGCATTGGAAAAGGGTGAGTGGAATTATAATACATTTTATATGATCCAGAGATTTTACCTATGTTTTGAGTCCAAAACAAACAAAAAAGAGTGGATTAAATGACAGATCCTATCAAAATAGCTTTGGAATATCATACTTTAAATATCCCTATTTGCTCTATACTCTCCAAAGAATAACATAAAGGGTAAATTATTTAAAAAGCATAGCTAAGCTAAAAATTAAGTTGCATATCATTCTGTGCCAGAAATCAAAAAGAAATATGGATTGATTGGCAGTATAAAGTCTAGGGTTTCTGGGCTCTGGGCCCAGAGAACATAGAGTTATATAGCATATTATAAAGGAAACTTGTTCACATACACAGGATACTTTTTAATGTTAAAAGCCACAATTCACATTGCTATCAGTATCTACATACCAAATAACATAGTAATCCCTTTATAAAGTAAAAACTACAGGCAATATGAAAAGACATGATAGAAATACATCAGAATCTAACACACTCCTTTTATCACAACTCAGAACATGTGGACAAGAAATTTTAAGTAAGGATACAGACGATCTAAGGAATATAATGAATAAGGCATTATTTATTATATATAAAGTTATGGTTCTATATCAAACTTTATAAACAGATAATAGAGATTATAGCTTCTTTTCAAGTACACATGGAACATTCACAAAAATTGATCACATATTAGATAAAAAAGAAAGTATTGATAGTTTCAATAAAGTATAAATATTATAAGCAATACTTTAACCACAATGTAATAAAACTAGAAATTCATATCAAAATCAAAAATAAAAAGGCCCTTTCATCTGGAAATTTACAAAAACACTATCAAACAAGTCTTGGGCCATCCGTATTGACAAATTGAATCTATTTAATTTCTAAAGTAGTGATTAATCATTTTTGATACTCTCAGTTAAGTTTATGATCATTTTTGTAGAGTTTGTCTATTTTTAATTTTATATTTTAGAGAAGATTACAGATGGAAAAATACTGCTTTTACTTTACTTTTTAATATGGTGGCCTATATTTTACATGATTGAATTTGTGGCTCTCACCACATTATGTAGGGGGGGTTACTGTGCATCATTATATGATTAAACAATAATTTATCTACTCCTTTACTGTTGGAGATTTAGGGTGTTTCTGACAGCACTGTTGTTAACATTCTCATCCAGGTCTCATTGTGTTTATGCCAAGCAGGTCAATTGTTGTATAAGGCATTTATATCTCCAAATTTACTGTATATTGCCAAATGTCTTTTAGAATTGACCGTTATACAAATATCACTTTGACCAGTAAAACATGGGACTTCCCATTTTGCTACAATTTCACCAACACTTGGTGATAAACTTTTTAGATTTTGCCAAACCCCAGACTATGAACTAGGAATCTCATTAGGATGAATAGTAGAAGCTGTGTTTAAGCACAGTGACTCCACCGGCAAACTGCGTTCATTCAGGGCCAGCTTTGTCTCTTACTCACTGTGTTATCCGGTCTGGGCAGGGCACTTAGCTTCCCTGTGCCTCAGTTTCTTCATCTGTAAAATTAGGATGATAATCATACCTAACTTGTAAGGCTCATGTGAGGATTAACTGAGTTAATATATGTAAAGCACTTAGTGCCTGCTCTATAGTAAGCACTATACAAGACTCATCAGGTACAAAGTATCCTGATAATTTCCATATAGGACTAGAAAAAACCCTTGTCATGTACTGCATTGGGTTGTCATGTCCCTGTAGTTTCCTTTAATCTGGAATATTTCATTAGGTTTTCTTTGTCTTTCATGACATTAGTATTTCTGAAGACTACAAGCCAATTCTTTTGCAGACTGTTCAACAATTTGGGAAAGTCTTATGTTTTCTCATAGTTATGTTGGACATTACCTGTTCTCAAAAAAGGCCTCAACTGACCCTCCACAGGGAGTTCTGAAGCTGGGATGGCCTGGCAAAGCTTCCTCAATTAGGGTGAGGGGTGGGGTCAGAGCACCCATTGAGCAGGCTGCCCTGATGAAGTGTGTGAAGTCAGCCCCTTTTAGCAAAGGGTGATGTCCAGAGCAGGAGGACAGCTGAAGGCTATCAGTCCCAGTACTCCCAGTAGCCAGAGAGAAAGTCCTTCAGTCCTGAAGGGGAAGTTAGTTGGGAGGCACATCACAACTTCACTATGTTCATAACTCAAGTTGAAGAACAACATGAAGCTATATCATGCTTTTTATATAAAGTCTTAAAATAAGTAAGACATCACTACCTGTCATCCTCAGGCACCTGAATATAGAATAATAATATAAGATCATGAGCATTAAATTCAGATTGTTGGTTACATCTGCGAGGTGGGTATGGTTAAGGGAATAAGGGAGGGGTACTCAAGAGTCTTTAGCTATATTAGCAATGATTCTATTTAAATTAAAAAAAATTAAGATTTCTTAAAGTCAGATGAGAACACTCATGGTTCTAATATTGTTCTGCTTTCATTTATATCTGAAATGTTTCACAATGAAAGTGTTACTGGCATCATAAAAACCATTTTAGCATTTCCTGGCCACAACAAATGGTCCATGTTGAGTTTTATAACTTTGATTTAATTGGGAAAGTAATTTGTGCTTATGGTAAAACATCAACTGCACAGAAGTGCATTAGATGAAAAATAATAGTCCCTTTGAACATAGCCCTGTGCTCTCAAAGTCTCTCCCAGATATGACCCGTTTTAAAAATGTCTTGTTTTTTTTTTTCAGAAATATTCTGCTTCTCTTCTTTGATAAGACAAATTGGATTATTTCATACACACCATTCTACAATCTCCTTGTTTTCTTCTATTTAACAATAAATATTGAGTTTATTTCTTTATCAGTATTTGTATACTTTATTTATTTTTTTCTAATGTCAGCATTATACTTCCTGGAATGGCTATACTATTTTTTTTAACTATTTCCAAATTGATGGATGTCATTTAAGTTGTTTTAAACTTTTTATTTTATTTTCTGATTTACATCCAATAATATGTTAATTTATGCATCACTCAATCTCAATTAAAGGGTGATCATTCCTTACCCATGAGACTGACTACAGGAGGAGGGAGGTCCACAGTTCTTTTTCTTTTTTTTAATATTAAAATTTTTTTATTTCAGCATATTATGGGGGTACAAAAGTTTAGGTTATGTATATTGCCCATGTTCCCCCCCACCTCCTGAGTCAGAGCTTCAAGTGTGTCCATTCCCCAGACAGTGCACATCACACTCATTATGTAGGTGTACACCCATCCCCTCCCCCTCCCACATCTGCCAGATACCCGATTAGTGTTATTCCCAAATGTGCACTTAGGTGATGATCAGGGAAACCAATTTGATGATGAGTACATGTGGTGCTTATTTTTCCATTCTTGGGATACTTCGCTTAGTAGAATGGGTTCCAATTCTATCCAGGAGAACATAACAGATTCTATATCACCATTATTTCTTATAGCTAAGTAATACTCCATGGTATACATATACTACATTTTACTAATCCACTCATGTATTAATGGGCATTTGGGTTGTTTCTACATCTTTGTGATTGTGAATTGTGCTGCTATAAACATTCGGGTGCAGATGTCTTTTTTATAGAATGTCTTTTGTTCTTCTGAGTAGATGCCCAATAATGGGATTACTGGATATCTTCATCATCTTATGGAATTACCATTCCTTCTTCAAAGGTATTCTGCTTTTTTCACCTTATTTGATCTCATAATGATATCAAAATTTCTCAGCTTTCAGAGAATACATTCACATCTACCAACAATGTAAGAACTGTCCATTTGTGGGCTTCTAATAGGGAGATCAGTTCAAAGCTTGCTGATAAGCTGCATGTGGTGACTCACACATGTAGTCCCAGCAACTCAGGAGGCTGAGGCAGGAGGATCCCTTGAGTCTAGAAGTTTGAGGCTGCAGTGAGCTATGATTGCACCACTTTACTCACTGCACTTCAGCCTAGGTGACAGAGAAAGACATCATCTCTCAAAAAAAAAAAAAAAAAAGGCTTGGAGAGTTCCCGAGAGATAGGGGTGGTATGAGAGAGAAACAAACATTTATACTTCTTGTCATCAGGTTTCCAAATTTGTCACCTCAGGTATCTGAAGAATAGCTCTCTGAGAGGCATCTTCAGAAAGGAGTCTTGCATAATTTTAGATTTTATGGGTCTAGTCAGATTATATATTTTATATAATATATATAAATATAAAATATATATAAAATATATAATATATAATATGTCATATATATAAAATATGTAATATATATATTTCACAGCAACCCAGGCTTCCCTTTGCTACAAACAAAATGTCTTCTTTTGGATTTTCTTATATTTAAGGTCACTTTTTAAATACATTTTGGCCCAACTCTGTGATACACACACACAGAGTTACAGAGTTATCATTGTGCTCCATAATTTATATTTGTATTGGCCCTGATGATGGTGACCTGTAGATTAGAGATCTGTAAAGTAGGCTTCCTAAAACAATTAAAGTTAATAGCCATTAGGTATAATTAATTCAACTCAGTCCTAAACTGCATATACCCAAGTTGATTTGATTGGAATGATTTAGACAAGTCTTCCAAAAATATTAGAGTGGGAAGAACACTAGGGACCCTTCAATTCTCACTGTTTAATAGAATCAAAGATAGTGGCGTTTCACCTTGAAGGATTCTTTATCTCATTCAACAAGTCTATTTTATAGAAGAAACTCAGAGAGTCTGAACAAATTGCTAAAGTTTTCATAGCTGGTTAATAGCAGAGTCAGGACTAGAACCAAGATATTAGTGTCTCATTGTCTCAAGTCTATTTATGTGTTTTTGACATTGGTAAGCCAGAAAACTTACATGACAGCTGCAAGCTAATCTGATTTTGCAATTAAAATAAGTAAATTGGTTACTTTCATGTTATTATGGTCATTTTAGACGGGTTCAAACTGTCAAAATATATGATTGATTTCTTGCAAGTAAAGGTAATTTGGAGAAAAAACTCTCAAGAATAATCAACCTATTACACAACTGTCATTAAGTAATTTTCAAACTGTTATACTAAATTTTAATAATGGGAAGAAAAAAGGTCATATTCTAGGTCCAGTTTTAAAGAAAGTGCTTGAGTGTGATCCATGTATTGCAATTTGAAGTGTGTGTGGTCTGTATTTTAGTGGGAAATTACTGAGGCCAATGGAATAAAATAGATTTTACCTAGTAATAGAAAAACCCATAGTAGTTTAGAATTGAAAAATCCAGTCATGCTACCTTCTTGTGAATGAAACATACAGATTGAAGGCTAGGGATGGATCTAACCATAGTAACTGAATCACACTGAATAATAGGTTTGGTTCACAAATTGCTGCTCGGGTTGCATTTACACAATAACAAGTGATACAGTACACTGAAGTCAAGAATACATTTATTCTTGCTGTACCTTTGGGAGGACGATGTTCCTGGGCACCTACTGGTACCTATTAGAAATCACTTAGTGTCTATCCTAGTAACTTTGTAACAAGCCAGAACTTGGGATTTGGGGCTCTAATTCTAGGGCTGAGGTTTGTTTGCATGATGCTATACTGCCTATTTTTGGTTTTTGATACTTGTTTGTTGTCTGTCTTTGGGAAAGAAATCTTGAATCTTTCACTGATTGAAATTGTGAACTCTCTGAAATGAGTGAATTTTTTTTTAATGTTACTATTGTCTCTCAGGATGCCTGGGACAGAACTTCCTTTTGACTATTCCTTTTTCCAGCTATGGAATTTTTAGCTGCTGCATTATCTGCAGGCTAACTTGTCAAGTCATTGACCTTGGGGTGAGCGTGTATAGGGATGTATGTCCTATCTGTTTACTCTCAGACATGGCTATGGTCTTACAAACATCTGGCTACAATCATGTCTCAGGAGCTGGATTTTGCCAGTGGGAAGGCCAGGACTGTCACACTTGAGGCAGCTTCTGCAGGCAACTTACCTAATTACTTCCCTTCTAATGTATCAGGAGATTTCAGAAGTTTCCTCCAAGCTACCAGCACCATTTCTAATCTTGGAAACACACTAGCTTAAACTCTTTCCCTACTCTTTCTCCATCATGGTAAAATCCAGTTTGATGGCACAAAGAAAAAATCTTGACCAAAGACAACATTAGCAATGGTATGAATTGCTGCTTCCCTGACCACAACAGAAGTGGTAATTCTCTAGCCGTACCCGACCAACTCCATCCACTTTACCAGAACCAGATGGTGTTAATTTTCTTCCAAGAGAATGCCCAGTGTTGGGCATAATTAGAAATGTCTCTTCCATGTACAGTAAGAATCAGTCCTCCTGCTTCACCTGAAGAGAAACTGATATTTTATCTTTGTCACATTGCAAAGAGATTTCTTAATAATTGTACCATTAAAAACATGGAAGCTGTGTACCCAGTGCCCCCCAAATTAACCTGTGCTTCTGCTCAGACATATTTATGTCACCTCTGCTGCTGGGATTTCCTTTTTCCATTCCAAATATCATAATAAAAAGATCATAATACTGCAGGCCAAGGACACTGTATACACAAGTGCCTGTTGGCCAATTTGGAGGACAGTGCAGGTGGTGTCGGATACTGCCACCATCGCCAGCTTTAATGTCTCAGTCACACTATGATTATGATGGTCACCATTGTCATCAGCACTTCAGTTAATGTCCTGTGCTCTCAGATTTTTAAAAATCCCCTGAGAAAGATTCCTTTCACTTATGTCTTGAGGACCTGTTTGAAACATGCCAAAGATTTCCTGTTGGTCTTAGGATCAGAATCATTAGGACAGGGACTTTGCCAGTTTTTCCCTGTAGTGCCTCCCCATTACCTAGTAGAGGGCCTGGCACATGCTAGATGATCAGTACGTGCTTTCTATTAGCTTATAGATTAAATAATCTTGCTGTAGGACTCTTCCATTTATCTCTGGGATTGGCTACAATCTGACAGACATGACCCTGTATTTCATATTGCCCTTTTCTTCAGAGATTGAGCCATTGTTTTCAATTCAAACCAGAAATGAGTTTTTCTCAAAACAGTAAACACACTGATTGTCTGCCTCTGAAGTTTTCCAGACATGCCTGTATCTTAATTTGGAAGGAGTTTGGGTTTAAATTGTGACCAGTGATACATTATTGGCTCATATATCTGCTTCCCTCGCAAAATTCTAATCTTCTTGAAGTTTGAATTTTTCTCTTATTCTTGTGCCCCTAGGGACTTGCACAAATGAAGTAGCCAAATATAGTAAATATTAATAAAGTGTGTGTGTGTGTGTGTGTGTGTGTGTGTGTGTGTGTGTTTATATAGTCTCTTCCCCAAGTTAGGTTGCGTCCTTGAAACTTTCTTTCTGGATGCTGAATAAAGTGGAGAAACAGGCCATAACGTTTGGAGAGCTGCCCAGGCAGTCCTGTCTTACATTGCTACATTAAAAATGTCACTCTAGATTTGGTTTAGAAATCTAGATTTCATTGCTTTATTTAGCTGCCTGGAGGTGGAGGGAGGTGCATAGGATAAAACATTCCAAACTCAGAGCCCATCCTTGTATTAGTATATATCACCACGAGTTTTCACCCAGTAAGGTGAAGTATGAAGAAGCCCTATTGCAAGAATTCCAGGCAACATGACTTGTGGATGGTGGCAGGGGCTGTATGTTATGGAACTCAGCCTTACTCATCATCATGGAAGGACCTTAAATAGAAAGTGTAGCTAAAACTGACCTTCAGATTCAACCAAGTGAAAGAAAAAGTTTGTTTCAATTCTCTTGTTTGGCTTTTATTAGGTTTTATTTTTTCTCTATTTTTTCCATTTTAGCATTCTCTTTAATACCCACAAGTCTACAAATGTAGAACATCTACTATGTGCACACTTGATATTGGATATTTTTGATAAAGAAATGGGTGAACCCTTAATATCAAATAGCTTAGAATAAGTGTGTGTGTGTGTGCATGTGTGTGTGTGTATATTGCTGTGGGGCTGGGCACAGAGAGCAAAAGGAATCCACTGAATAAAAAGAAAATCATAGTCCAGTGGCAAGAACTTTTGACTTGAGAATTATGTAACTAGATTACAGAAATACAAGAAGCCTTATGCTTCAATTTCTACATATAGAAATAGGGTAAAAAATCCTGGATTACGGAACTGACCTTTTCATTGATCTCCTGTCTCCTGTTTTCCCTAGCCAGGCTCTTTTCTCTGTTTTCAGAAACAAATGTATTTCTTAAATACATTTCTCTCTTGTCTTCCTCCTTGATCAATGAGCTTCAGGATAACGTTCTTAGCTTAAGATCATCTTGTCTCCCCTTCTCTCTCTAGTGACTATAGGCACTGAGTTATGATTCCACCTCCTACTTAGCTCTTTCATAGCTTAATATTTACGTACACTGTTCCCCTGCCTGGACTGCCCCTCTTCTGTGCATCCCTAGCTAACTTCTAATTCTTTAAACAGCTTTTAAGACCCCACTCTGTTATCCCCTCAAAATATACTTCGTTTATTCTGCTCCAGTAAAAGACTGGCTCTCTGCTCCTTTCCTGTACTCTTATAGAACAATGTGTTTATCTTGTCACTGATTATCAGGACTAATGTTAGGTTGAATCATATGAAATTGATTATTTTTAACAACTTTTTACTTATAAAGCAGTAAATGACTATTTCGCATTTTTAAACTAAGTATAATTATTATTCACATTATTGTTGTTTTATTTTTTTTAAAAAAAGAATAGCCACCATTAACTAAACTCCTTCTATGAATAGGTAAGAAGTACCAAAGTCTCCACTACAATGTACAATTACATGGGCTGAGAATTTTCACATTTGCATTTTGAAAAGCCTTTATCAAGCTGTATTTGTTGGTTTGATTTACCCGAATCACTCTCTTTAATTGGCTAAGGTATCTTATTTCAGTTAACTATATAACCCCCTGGGGCTAGATCTAGACCTAGAGAGGGAGAGGGAGGGCTGGGAGTGGAAAAGTTCTGAATGCTGAGTCAGAGTGGGCAAGAGTGTCTTCAAGGTTTCCCCTCCCCTCCATCCATCAGAATGCCTCAGCAAAGCCACCTGAGGAGGAGACCCAGGAATGACAGCACCTGGGCTAGGAATACAAATATGCAAAGAACATGGCTGTGCAGGGAGGTCTAGCTCTTGATTGTAAGTCCCTTCAGAGGCTGCCACGCACTGTGAGTTGGTGGTGCACCAAGTCTACTGTGGGGAGGGCAGCCTCCCTCTGAGGCCTGCCAGGTAAAGCCTTTGTAGTTGCCCACGGTCAGGCCTGAAAAATCACGCATAGATTTTTAATCAGGACTTGGGCTCCTGAGCTCCACATTTGGTTCATTCTAGCCATTTTCTTCTGGGCAACATCCTTAGCTTGGCTTTAGGAGAGTTCCTTTTTGTGTTTGGCTCATCTCTCTTCCATCTGTTCTCCAATTAACTCTGGCAATGGGGTCAGTTCTCAGGGCAGCCTTCTCTTCTTGTGCTTCCATGAAAGCAGAGAGCCAACAACATACTCTCACATTTAGTCTCCTTTAGTCATGGGCCTCCAGGGTTCATAGTCAAGGTCTAGTGTGGTCCCACTGAAGCCCTTCACCTTGGCCTGGATGAGAGAGAGCAGCATACATTCCCATTCTCTACAGGAGGGGTTCTTATGCCATAGTGAAAATTTTTCCAAAGGCATTCTTGCTCCAAGCCCCTTCAACTTCAAGAATTCTATTGCTATGAGATATGAGGCAAATATGGATCTAAGGTTTATCAAAAACTATTTCTTCTGTCCATGTCCTGCATAGTAGCCCTAACCCATACATTTTAGATATGAGAATATTTGCTACTTATTATATTCTGTTCATCCTTTTGGGAAACTGGTCAAAATGGAAACAAAGTGTAAGTATCCCATTATACTTATGAAATTGCCAGGAAGGAAATAATTCTATTATCCCATCCTGGTTTTATAACTGAGAAAAAAATAAGGCCCAAAGAAGTAAAATAATGTTTAACCAATATTATGCATACATATTATCAGGGTGCTGGGAACTTGTCTTGATTTGTTTCCATTAGCCATCCTCATAATAGTTTTACTTACAGCATGAGTTGGGGGTTGGGGAATAGATAATGACTTTGAGCCTCATTTTCCTTACTTTTACCCTAATTTGCTGTGAGGATTAAATAATGTAAGTAAAGCTGCTAACAGGAAGCTGAGCCACTGTCGGTACCCAGAAAGTACAAGCCTTCCCTTACCACTTCTCTCTATGCTCCCTCCCCGAAACCCACACATATTTCTAAAAATTCCTAGTATGGTTTTAAAATAAAATATAAATTCACATACCTTTTTAAATTTGAAATTAGAATAAATTTTGATACCTCTTGTTCTAACAAAAGTCTTAGGGCAGGAAGAAGACACCCAAAGGCAGAGTGAAGGTTGTTGTGTCTGAATGTGAAGAGAGAAAGAAATATCATATAGCAAATCCTATAGGGGCAAAAAATTAAAAGAAAAATGAATGTCTGGGATGGAGTAGCCAATGGCACTGAAGGAAATAATCTTAGTGTAGCACTGAATCTGTAAAAGAGTGGAGAGACCAATGGGCTCGGGCAGCTACTGATTAATTTACGAGCAAGGCTCCTTTGGTAGGGAAATAACCTAGGTCAACATTAACTTGCCCCGTTAGAGCTCTGAATACACAGATGCAGATCAATAGATGTAAGCTATTAGACAAGAGAGCAGAAGCATGACAGTGCCTGGAAGGTGTCAAATGCATAATTTATTGAGTAGATGACTTATATGCACTACAAACAAATGTCATAACTCAGTAAGTGGGAACAAATTAGATTTCTTGATTATTATGTATGTGTATAAGATTATTTATATACACACACACACACACATATATATATACTCTGATTGGAAGGAGAAGGTTATTTTTTGGTTCTACAATTCTCACTGCTGACCTGTGGAGAAAACATTTCTAAGAATTACTGCCCAGTGGGAAATTTCAGGTTTGTAAAGTATCTGGTGATCATTTCAGAAGAAAGATGCAATTCTGATGTGAAATTAATTCTGAGCTTGTATTGCTCCTGGTCCTAAGTTCCTCCCCAGATGTAATTAGGCACATCAGGAAGTAGTAGTTGTATCTTCGTGAAATGCCAATTTCTTTGTCAAGCCTTGATCAAATACCTACTATTAGTCCTTTTGACAGTAAATCCTGCCTGACTTGTTTGTCTTTTGATGCCCTCCATAAAATGGCTTGCTAGTCCTGATGAAGCTATATTTCCTGTTATTCCTTGTCTTTCTTCTGTTCCATTCAGAGATGCAATATATTGATGGTGTGAGACTAATGGATTCTGAGTGTTGATTCAAGAGTTGATTATTGGTCTAACTCGGTGCCAGGCATGCTTTTCCATATGGAAGCAGTGGAGGGGAGAAAGAAATTTTTAATTGATTTAAAGAGGCTTCATATGGACATTGGACAGTACTACAGAGAATTTGCTTGGCTCCCACTTGATTTCTAATTACAATATCCCCATAGTCAGCTCAAAGGTGAAACTTTAGGACTAGGAGTTCTGTTCACAGAGGGCAGGCTCCCCAGCTCTAATCTGGATGTCTAGACAGTAGACAATTCTTAGGAGTTGGATGGATTGTGCTTTCATACCAGGAAATGTTGCCATGCAATAGAAGTGAATAGAGGGTTGTGGGGAATAAGATACCAGGACTCCACTCTTCATATATAATTTAGGATGAAGACTTTAGTCCTCAAGGGAATGTAGGAATCTAAGCAACATTATGCACAAAAGCTCTGTTATACAACCTTGGCTAGCACAGGAAAGAGAGTCAGAATTTACTTTCTCCAGATACAACCTGGGTACCCAGAATGCATATTAGCACAGAAAAGGCTGGTCTTGTTTGTCAGTGATGAAAATTCACACAAGCCACCGGTAAGTTCTATAGCTGTGGCTGGGACCAGGCCCATCCCTAACAACAGTGGGTTCTGGAGCAAAAGTACAAATATGGAGGCCTAATACTATACGTCTAAATATTTAAGTCAGAATCAACTTAAACATCTGTTAAATAAAATGAGCCCCATTGTCATCCTTCTATCTTGACAAATATTTCTTTCTTATGTTTAAAATGTTTCTAAATGTGCAAAGGATTACATTTTTATGACTAAAAGTAATCAAAATATAAAAACCTAAATCTATTATTTCATGACTCTAAAGAATTAATAAAGTGATGATTTACACAGATAAGACATATATGACTTACAATAACAATATATTTATATTGAAACTATGAAATTTATCTTTACTTTCATTCCCACAATCAGTAATTATATTATTAAGATTTCCACATCATCTGTAAATACTACTGGTAGAAATGCCAAATTATACAGCCTTTCTTCAGTCATTAGAATTTCAATTTGGAGAAACCACACTGCAGGAGCAGAAGGAACTGCAGTTGTCAATACAATTTTAAAATGATGGACTTTAAAATGAGCTAGAAATTTATTTAAATGGTATTGCATATGAGAAAATATAATTGTAGAAAATAGATAAAATATTTCATCCTATCTATACATTTGCATCACTCGTCACAATTTTTATGTTTCTTAAAAGCAACATTTAAAGTCATACATTATTTCCCTCATTCTCCTTTGGAATATTTCAGTGCTAGAATATTAAAGAGAAAACTGTGAATACTGGTGGGTTATCATTTGTTTTTCCAAATTTCTCTTCAGAGACCAAACCTTGACCTCATATGGCAAATATACTCTCTTTAGAAATTAGTTTAAGTAGTATTTGCTTGTCAATCTATAATAGTCATAAACAGTTTTATTTTCATGTTTTGATTGGGATGTGACATTTGTCGTATATTTCACATGGTGTTTCTTTCAATTAAAAATCATTTTCTCCAAAAATTAAAAAATATATGTGCTTATAATATATTTAAAAATGTAAGGGGGACTTTCATTTCTCAGCCAATGAATTAGATGTGCTTTTTCCTATTCCTTCCCTATGTACACCTGAAAATACTGGACATTATATATAAAACAAATATAATAAGATTCTGAAAGGTAGACAAAAGATGGCAGAATTATTAAGGACCTCATGTTCTAAAGAATGACATGAGAGTAAGTTCCTTAGGTTTATTCTTTCACTTCATATATCCCAGGCTGAGTGCTGGAGAAGTCAGCAACTCAAAAATACCATCCAGTACAGACAAAAAGAAAAAAAAAAAAAAAAAAGAAGTCCCTAGAAAAGGCTGTTTTCTCTAGCTAAAGAATCTTGAAAGAGATAGCCTCACAAGACAGAAAAGTGTAACGAAATAACTGTTTCATTGCATCCAAACATCACAGAAAAAAACAACTGTGGCCCAAATTCCAACACCATCAGAAAAGGGCCTAGACTTCTACCCTCATGAGGCTGTAATAAGGTTCTCCAAACACATGATTACGATGGTATCAAAAAAGACCAAGTAGGAAGCCTGGACTTTCATCCCCACCAGGCAACAATATGCCCCCAAATCGGAAGTGTCAGTGAAGTCCAAGTAGGGAACTTTGACTTCCACACCTGCCTTGCAGTGATGATGTGCCCTCCCCCTATGCAGGGATGGTGGCAAAGGAGGCCAGAGGAGAGCCAGGACTTCCACTACTGCTCAGGAGTCAGGAGCACCACCCACAATGGGGGGTTGGTAGAGGCCACATGGGGAGCAGTAATGTGTCCTGCCCCCTCTTCCCAGGCCCTCTTCCCAGCCAGGGTGGTGTCCATGCAGGCTGGTGGAGGTAGTGGAGGATGGAACTGCTACACTGGCCCAACAGGAGGAAAGATCCTTCTCCTTGGGTGTTAACAATAGCTGAAGCAAGAACTTCAGCCTACTCAGGATAGCAATATAGACTAACTAGACATAACAGACATCTATAGAACACCCTATCCAACAACAGCAGAATACACATCATTTTCAAGTGCCCATGGTGCATTCCTCAAGATAAACCAAATGTTAGGCCACAAAACAAGTTTCAGTAATTTTTTAAAAGATTAAAGTCCTAAAAGTATTTTTCCCAGATCAAAGATCACAATTAGATGAAATTAGAAATCCGTAACAGAAAGAAATTTGGAAAATTCACAAATATACAGAGATTAAAAGGAAAACATTGTTAAAGAATCAATAGGTCAAAGAAAAAATAAAAGCTTTTTTCTCACAAGGGAAATTTGAAAATACTTTCAGATGATGAAAATAAATCCACAACATGCTAAAATTTATGCGATACAAAGAAAGCAGTGTTCAGAGGGAAATGTATACTTGTGAGCTCCTATATTAATAAAGAAGAAAAATGTCAAATCAGTAATATAAACTTCTGCCTTAAGAGACTAGAGAAAGAGTGGAAATTAAACCAAGCAGAACATGTCTGAATAGATCAAACTTTTAATAAAGAATTAACACCAAATCTTCTCAAACTCTTCCAAAAAATAGAAGAATAATTTCTAACTTATTCTATGAGATCAGTATTACCATAATACCAAGCTAGACAAAGACATCACAAGAAAAGAGCATTTTAGAACAATATCACTTACAAATATAAATATGAAATCTTCAGTGAAATGCTAGCAAACCTAATCCAGTAGCTCATGGAAGGATTATACACTATGACCAAATGAAATCTATGTGAGGAATGCTGGGTGATTCAACACAGGAAAATCAACCAATGTAATATACCATATTAATACATTAAAGAGGGGAAAACTCACATGATCATCTCAAAAGGTACAGGATAGGCATTTAACAAAACCCAACATTCTTTCATGATAAAAAAAAAAAACACCTCAACAAACTAGAAATAGAATAGAAATTCTTCAACCAGATAAAGGACATTTATTAAACACACACACACACACACACACACACGTGCACATACGCACATGCACACACACACACAGAACCTACAGTTAACACTAAACTCAATGGTGAAAGACTAAGAGCTGTCTTCCTAAGGTTAGGAACAAGACAAAGGTGTCTAGTTTTGCAAATTTATTAAATACTACTACAAGTTCCAGTCAGGAAATTAAGCAAGGAGAATAAATTTTTACAATCCAGGTAGGAGAGAAAGAAGTAAAACTAATTTGCAGATGACATAATTTTATATGTAGAAAATTCTAAGTAATCCACAAAAAATGTTTAGCCAAGTTGCAGGTTACAAGATCAAAATACAGAAATTAGTTGTATTATACTCCAGCAATGAACAATGAAGAAGTAAAAGTTAAGAAAAACATTCCATTTAAAATAGCATCAAAAAGAATAAAATACTGGGAATAAATTTAACCAGATACATGCAGAACTTGTACATTAAAAAGTATAAAATATTGTTAAAAGAAATTAGAAAAGACCTAAATAAAAGCAAAAACATTCTGTTTTTACAGAGTGGAAGACTTAATATTGCAATTAAGACTTAACATGGTAATACTCCCCAAATAAATCCATAGATTCAATGCAATCTTTATAAAAATTTCATTTTTATGCAGGAAAAGATAAGCTAATCCTAAAATTTATATGGAATTACAAGTGACCGCAAAGAGTTGAAATGATATTTAGAAAGAAGAATAAACTCTCCCCAATTTCAAAATCACTACCAAGCTATAGTAATTAAGAAAGTGTGATACTGGTCTAAAATAGCCATATAGATCAATCAAATAAAATTGAAAGTCTAGAAATAAACTCATACATCTATGGTCAGTTGATTTTCAACAAGAGTAGTGAGATCATATAATGAGGGAAAAAAAAATCTCTTCAACAAAAGGTGCTAACACAACTGGATAACCACGTGCAAAAAAAAAAAAGAAAAGAAATTGGAGCCTTATACCATATATAAAATGAACTCAAAACGGATTAAATACCTAAACATAAGTGCCAAAACTGTAAAATGCTTTAAAGTAAACCTAGGGCTAAATATATATGAATTTGGATTTTTCAGTGGAATCTTAGATATGATGTGAAACATGCAAACAATAAAGGGAATGAGACAAATTGAGCTTCATCAAAATTAACAACTTTTGTGCATCTAAAGGCACTATCAAGAAAGTGAAAAGACAACCCACAGAGTGGATATTTGCAAATCATGTATCTGACAAGGGGCTAGTGTCCTGAATCTATTAAAAAAAAAAAAAAAACTATTACTACTCAACAACAAAAAGGAAAACAATCCAATGAAAATATAAGTGATGGACTTGATAGACATTTTCCAGAGATGTACAGAAGTCCAATAAACTCAAGAGAAGGTGCTCATCATCATTAGTCATTGAGGAAATTCACATGAAAACCTAAATGACATACCAGTTCATACCAACTAGGAAACATGGAAGATTACAAGTGTTGGTGAGAATATGCATAAATTAGAACCTTTATACACTGCTAGTGGAACATAAAATGATGTAGTTGTGAAACACCACTTGGTGGTGATTTTATATTTTAAACATGAAATTACTGTATGACCCAGAAATTCCTCTCTTAAGTATATAGCCAAGTGAATTGAGAACTGGTGTTCAAACAAAAACTTGTACATGAATGTTCATTACAACAATATTCTTATTAGCCAAACAGTATAAGCAACCTGTATCTGACTGATGAATGATAGACACAATATGGTATATTTATACAATGAAGAATTATTTAGTCAAAAAACGGAATGAAGTTCTGCTACATGCTATAGTATCAGTTATCTATGAAAACATTAGGTTACATGAAAGAAGCCAGACACAAAAGGCCACTTACTGTATGATTCCACAGCTATGAAATGTCCAAAATAGGCAAATCTATAGAGACAGAAAGATTAATATGGTTTCCAGCGGCTGAATGGGGAAGGGTGGTGATGGGGAATGATGGCTTAATAGCCATGGGGTGATGAACATCTTCTGGAATTAGGCAGTGGTGATAGCTACAAAACATTGTGGATGTACTAAACACTGCTGAATTGTACACTCTAAAATCTTTAAAATGGTGAATCTCATTATTTGAATTTTATGTCATTTTAAAATGATGCTTACTATATGCAGTGTTAGGAAGCGTGACGTGACAGGGATGTACAGCCACAGCTGGCGAGATGGTCCCCCAACTGGCTGTATCACATTTCCTTTCTAGTAATGTAAAAAGCCCACCACTGAAACATGCACCAAAATTAATAAATTAAAATTTGAAATTAGTTCCTACTAATGACCATAATAGATTTCATCAAGAGAGAGGAAAAAAATCCATGTGGAGTCATCAGATTTTTTTGTGTTAGTTTATAAAACTAAAACCTCATTTTTTATGTAGAATTTTGTAGTTAACTAAGTATTTTCATGTGAAATATTAGGATATAGGGAGATAAAATAGGAAGAATAAAGTATTTGGACCTTTAATTTGAACCCAATAAATATTCAACCAGCCCTAGTTTTATCATCTGTGGAATGGGAATACACAGTTCTGATTTAATGGGCAGACATGGCACAATTTTTCCGTTATTGTTTTTTATCTACTTTTACCTGTACAGCATAGCAACCTCGGGAGCCAAGCAGCTTAGTTTTTTTTTCAATCCTAATTTTATTCACAATTTTTTCCGTTATTGTTTTTTATCTACTTTTACCTGTACAGCATAGCAACCTCGGGAGCCAAGCAGCTTAGTTTTTTTTTCAATCCTAATTTTACTGATGTTATGTTGTAACCGACAGAAGATACTGTCCATGGCCATAAAGCCTGTAATTAGAGGATCTAAGACCAGGTTTACAGCTTACTCTTTCTATCTGCCAGCCTCCACTTATAGAACCCATAGCATTCTGCCACCTGAGACAAAGAAAGTCCCAGATTAAGGGCACATTTTTTTTAATTGGACACAGTGTCCTGAAAGCTTTTCTTATTAATCTAGTAAACAAGACTGTGCCACCCAGGATGCCTCCCCCAACCGCTCCCCACCTTCTCTCTCCCCAGGACTTTGTCTAAATCTAGAGCAACTCTTTGGAAATGGTGAGCACATGTATTGCAACCAGTAAGGATGAGAGCTATGGTCGTGGTTGTCTGGGGATCAGAACAGGTTCCTGGTGAAAAACTCCCTCTAAGTAACAGTGCACTCCAGAAAGTCTTGAGATGTGACACACCACAGTAGAAAATGACATTGACTGTGTTTTGCTAAATAAGCTTTGCCATTTTCAAAATTGTATTAAGGGCAGACTCTGACCCAGCTTTACCGATACCATCATTAATTCTACTTCAGTGACAGCTTGATGAAGGAATAATGACCCAGTGTGTATAGTGAAAAAAACTTTGGCTTGGTGGGGGGGTCAGACCAAGTCTGAGTAATGGCTCTGTCATTGCCTCCTGCGTCATTTGAAGTCTGGGTTCACTTAACATCTGATGCTTTACCACCATGGGTGATGCTAATCTTGGAATCTAAGACCTTGTGTCCAGCTCTGGGAAGTCACTTTGGCACCCTTAGTTTTTTTTTTTACCTGTGAAATAAAATGTGTATAATATGATACCCAGGCTCAATTGCAGATTCTATATTCTAACACATAATAATGCATTAATATAATATCCTCATTAATTTACAGTGTTAACACCATTTCAATCAAATCCCAGTGGCATATTCTAGGAGGGAAATTTGAGATAATAATTTTTGAAATGTTTTTATATTTTCTTATTTCTAAGATGTCTTGTGATATTAAGAAACACCACTGTTTTAATAATAGCTTTTCCAGGAAAGAATTATGCTCTCTTGAATAAACAAAAATACTGTCCAATTAGGTGGCAGCATCATGCATTTATATAATTAAATACTGATTAAAATTTTAATATATCTTATCTAAAATTTCTCAGAATCTAATATTTTTTCACATTCAGGTTCTAAAACAAACTTATGTTTGATTCTTGGCTGTGTTGCATGGCAACAGGGAGACATACTACTTTTTTAGGTGATTTGTGATTGTGAATCATTTAATATGAATAAATTAACAGAATAATTTTGTGTTAAAATGAAGATTAAAGTTTTATCTGCATTTCTCATTTGAGTAAAATAATTGTTTTCTTTTTTCCCTAAATTGAATTATGTAGCACTGAGAATTAAACAGCTTTTCTTGAGAGGCCACTGGGAACTTTTGACAGGTAGATTTTCAGTGCCTTGCTAATAGTCCTTCACTATGTGAAAATAAGCCAGCCAATCTCTTCAGTTTTGCAAATACTTGATCTACTCTGAAAGGTTTGACAGTTACAATAGCCTTTAATTGCATTGCCTGGCATATGTGTCAGGAAACACTTTTGTAGTTGTCTTAATGACAAAAGTACAATGGTTCTGGGTGTCTTGTCTGTTCTTCTAAAGTCCTATGAAGTATTTAGTTGTTGTTTTATATTAATATTTTGAAAGTTGGTTGGTCTTCCAGGGATACAAATTTTCTTTCCTTCTAAAAGTAAAATTATCTTTCTTGTTACTTTAATTCTATTCTCTGTTGCACTTATAGTATCTCATAGATATTCTACTTTTAGTCTCAGGTGTCAGTGTAATTATTGGTAAAATATTTTCAGTGACAATAAAATGCAAATCTACATTATATTTCAATTGCATGTGGTGATAGTTGTGCAAATAACTGAATTGAAGGAATAGTCTCAGAAGCAGATATCATTTCGCATGGCCTAATTCATGCATGCACAGCCCTGAAGCCTACGTTAGCACTTAATTCTTCTTTCTAGGGTTGGCAAGATTATTTTGACAGGAGCTTGAAGACAACCTGGTTGACATATCCTTGAAGATATATCCTGGATATAGTTAAAAGGTGAAGGAAAGAATTTTTTAAAATCAAGAAACTATGTGTATGTATGAATATGTGTATGTGTGGGGTGATTTATTGTATATTATTATTTTTAGGCACACAATGCCTTAATCATAACATTGATGATAATTTTCAATAAGACATTATGGCAGGTCTCTAATAGTTGTTAATGGACTCGGACTCACTTCAGGCAAAAAGGTGAGATTCAGCTTGTCTTTGGTAGCTATATTCTTGCTATGTAGCCTTTGGAACCACCTCATTTTTTATGAAACATATTCCTTCTCTGAAACAATCTTTCACAAATTTCAGTGTTTCATTTTCTAATTCATTCAATATAGAACTACCCACAAACTCTGTTTAGGACTAGACTTGGAATAAAATAGATTCAGAACACAGTAGTTGAGACTTGTTTCAATTAGTGTATTTTCTTTTAAGCTGTGTTTCTCTATACTTAGTTAGCATCCATTTTCAGGTTTCCAATATGCTATTCCTGCACTAAACATTTATTTCTAATCCTGGAAAAAGTTAGAATAAACTGAAAAAGCGAGATATGTAACTAAAAAAATCAAGTGGAAAGAAAACAAAACGCAAGGTATATGAAATGTACAGTATCATGGACCTAAAGAAGAATTGTCCCATCATATATCTGGTAGTTTCTGCCTTCCCAAACTAAGGCAATATCTCACCTTCTACTCACAGTTTCTGAACTTCCACTAAATGTAACCTAAAGATGCCCCAAAGCATTCATACAGTTCACACCTAGCATCGGGGGAGGAGAAGAGAAATGGCTGTTTCCAGAGTGTTAGATGCCATGCTATTAACCCATCACAAAAACCAAAAGCAAAGGGAAACATACATAAATCAATTAGTTTGCTTTTGCCTTTTAAAATGCGGCATCAATAAATGAGGACTACCTAGATGAGATCAAGCACAGGGTTTTTATTCAAAACTTGTTATAGCAAGAGAGTCAGCCAACGTCAGTTGAAATTGGCAAAGACTCAAAGGCAGGTAGTGGGGTGGGAAATCTAGCTACTGGACTAAAGGGAAGGCTTCGGGATGTTGGTGGCTGTTGGTGTGGGGAAGCTGGAGGTGGGCTGACTAGAAGTGGGACATCCTTTGTGACTGGCTTCAAAGCATATTTGGCTTTCTGGTTGGTTTTGAGTTTGAATCAAGGGCAAAAATTGTGGTAGCTCTGTTACTGAAGAGTCTCAAGCATTTCAGCTTGATTGCTGGCAGAGGTTGTAGTTTGGCTTCCTGGGATGGTTGCTGCAGAGATTATGCATCAGATTTATATTGTCATATATGGCATGGCCATTGTCCATATGTATATTTAGCCTATCATACAGGTCCATATAATTTAAAATCTGCCCCAAATTTCTCATAATAATGTTGATACTATATTTGACAAAGACAAAACAAACAGCCTGCAAACTTATTTTCTTTTAGCTGTTCATTATTTCATGAGTAAAAAGGAGAAGAGATAATACAATTTTATTTATAAGCTGTGATAATAGGAATTAAGTAAAATATTAATACAAAATGGCACAATTAACATTCATGTGCTCATATAAAACAAATATAGTTTGGAACTTTGCTGGAATAAGGAATATGGTGTTTCTAATAACTAAAAGAAGGTATGTTTAGATAGCAGATGACAGTGAAACTTAAAATAGAGGCCTAGGAAGGACAATGCACACTGAGGACTGGAGTAGATCTCGGTGGCTATCCAAATCATAAGAAGGTTAAGCAAAATAGCCAAATTCCCACAGCCCCTCTGGCAGAGCCAGTTAGTGGCAGAGTTAGTGTCCTTCCTCCAGTCTTTGTTTAGTGAAGGGGTTGGCAAATATTTTCTGCAAAGGATTAGATAGTCTCTGTTGTATAGTATTATTTCCTGTATGACTTTTCAATAATGTAAAAATCATTCATAGCTATTAGGTTGTGCAAAAACAGGCCATGGTTTGTTGATCCTTGGTCTAGTATATTACATAATTAAAGACATGGAGAATGACAGCAGAGTTTCCAGTTTGACTCTTGTGCTCAACTCCCAAAATTGACCACCACCAGAAAAAACTTGTTGAAAACAGAAAAGTAAAGCTAAATTTATTCTGCATACTGCAATAAGGGAGACAACCACCTGGGCAGAGTTTTAACATGGCTTAGAGGGGAGGAATTCAGAACACAATATTTATAGAATTAAGGCTTAGGTAGGGTCATTTTTTAAATTATTATTCAAAAGATCAAAAAGTAGGTCTTGCAAGGCAAGAAATTTATAACAAAACAGCTTTGGAATAGTAGGTGAAATAAGATGAAGGTTTAAAGTGATTATTGACAAGCAAGCTGTTATTCTTGATGAGTAACCGGTTTAGTTTGTTAATTTTTTATTTTTCAGAAACAAGTATTTCCTGAAGCAAATAGTCAAATTATTGTTTCCTGATCCCAGAGTTGTTTGGCAAAAACAGAGAAACACGCTTTGTTCCAGAATTATTAGCATAGGAGAGGCACAAAAATGTATATTAGATTCAATTCTCTGTACCTACACACAACTGAGTTATGAAAATTATCTTGAAAATGGACATGGCATAGATTTAAGTCTCTAGTGCCTAACAGTACCTTGCACAATGTAAATGACTGATTAAAAATACTGTATCTTACTATTTGATTTCCATTTTTAATCCAGAAGAATTTAATTAGCTGAAAACAGTGGCAATGTGTTTCATCATCTTGATTTTCAGTTAAAAGCTTTATGAATAGTAATAAAATACATGGAATTAAATGAGCAGTACCTTAATTTCATACATACAAGCATTTCTGTTTTAACCTAAAGTTTATTGGGGGAAAAAAATGTTCTTTCTGCAATCCTAGGTCTGCTTTCTTCTTCTTATCTCTTTCTCATTGGGAGTGAAGTGTTCTAGCTCTACTCATGATAACACCAGTGAAAGGCACCAATACTCTGTTATAACATACAACCTCCCAGTGAAAGAGTTGCTTACAGGTAAGAACAGGGAGGTGTCACTAGCTTAACCTATTCATGCTGCAATCTGAAAACGCTAATCTCCCAGACATCTTCATCTCCCCAGATCCTCTTGCTAAACCCCAATTTAGAGAGAAAAATCTATTTCTTATATTTTGGAGTGGAAATTCTTAGCTGATTGTAGATAAACTGTGCACCATAGCTGTCAGTAATGTGTGTTATAAAACCGCAGGAAAGGCTCTTTATTTCACATGTCAGTTGGCTTTGCCTTGGGTAAGCTGCACTCTAACAGCAGGTAATTGTGTTTCTTTTCTGGCTGCCTCTACCAATGCATTCTCTCCCTCCTTGCTACATATGGCCCCACTCCCTCCACAAGCCCACAGGCACACAAACTTTTCTCCTGAAATATAGGGAGAATGCACCCCAGGGCATTATTTTTATAAACCAAAGGGCTAAGGCAAAACTGGAGTGAGACAAAATACCTGAAGGATAAGTCCAGAATAATCAAGATTTTTTTTAAAAAAAATTAAAGGTTTTGGCATGAGGATTCCACGCCATGTCAAATTTAATATAAGCCATGGGTCAGTTTATGAATTAGAGGTTCTTGTTTACCACACCTTCTTAAGGCAGGAAACAATTTTCCCATATAATAATATATATCAATGTTCTATGAATGAATGAGAAAATAAATAACACAAACAAATACGGGCAAAGGTATGGAAAGTAAGTTCTGGTTGAAATTAGGGAATTGAAGTTGAACATTAGAGTCTAGATAGATAATGAGCCAAATAACAGTTAGCATCTCTCCCACAGATGCTTAATGAACATGGAAGACAAAAATCAATTGGACCAGCATTTTCAGGACAGCCTAGTTTTTTTTTTTTTTTTTTATTTATGAACTATATCCTTTGTATGTATGTAGGGCTTCACTAGGGCCCTGATACCAAATATCTGGAAATGAGAAATATTATATAATTGGATGGATTTTCTTTTTCCAGTCAGATTTTTAGACTTATTTAGAGAAATAATAAAGTGAAGTTTATTCCACTGAATAAAAAAGAAGCTTTTTAAAAGAGCTTCAGGGAACTGAAATCATTATTTTTCTTTTCTATAAATTGAAAAATAGTAAATAGCAAAGGATTATATATAGTGCTTCTATACTACAGATGGATTCCTGACATTTTACATAGTATAGTTTACTGAGTCCACATTTTACTCATCATTTTGATCTCCATTTCACACATACGGAAACTGAGGCACAGTGTTACATAGTCAGCCTTTTGTAAAGCCAGGACTTGATTTGGGCAGTCTGGCTCCAAAATCCAAGCTGTTGTTGGGTCGAATGTTCTGTGTATGTCTGTTAGATATAGTTGGCTTATTGTATTTTTTATGTTCTCTATTTCCTTGCTTATATTTTGTCTGGTTGTTCTATTCATTATTGAGAGTAGGATATTAAAGTCTTCAACTACTATTATAAAACTATATTTCTCTTTTTAATTTTGTCAGTTTTTGCTTCATATATTTTGATGATCTTTTATTAGGTATGTAAATGTTTATAATTTTTATATCTTCTTGCTCTAATGAAACTTTTATTAATATATAATGTCTTTGTCTCTTATAAACTTTTTGATTTAAAGTTTCTCTTGTCTAACATTAGTATATCCTCCTCTGTTCTCTTTCACTTATTATTTACATGGAATATCTTTTTAAAACCTTTCACTTTCTATCTGGTAGGGAGTTCAGAATACAATGTACCTAGAGGACAGAGAAAATGTGCAGGAGAGTTTTCATTCTGAAGGCTCCCATGTATACCCATTAAAATAAATAAGCTTTTCTCTTATTAAAAAAGAGAGAGAGAAAATGGGTAGAACTGAAAGCTCACTGGTTGAACAAGTATTTATTAAGGGTTATAAGTATACCCCAAGGTATAAATTTCATGGCCGCAGGATTTTTACTCCCTAAATACTTTTATTTTCCAGATAGGCCATCCTGACTCTATCTTCATTAATTTGTCTGAAGTCTTTTAAAACTGTTTCTGTTTGTAGTTTGCCTGTATGTTAAAATTGAAAGACTAGGTTTTATGACAGTTAAAAAACTACTATGGTATATATACACACAATGGAATATGGAATACTATTTAGCCATAAAAAATGGAATTCTGTCATTTGTGGCAACATTAATGAGCCTGGAGGGCATTATGCTATTTGAAACATCAGGCACAGAAAGATAAATACTGCATGTACTAATTCATATGTGGAATCTAAAAAAAAATAAGCTCATAAGAGTAGAGAGTATAATAGAGATTATTAGAGGCTGGGGAGGGTAGGGAAAAGGGAGGATAGGAAAGGGTTGGTTAACAGATACAGAATTACAGCTAGATAGGAGAAATAAGTTCTAGTATTCTGTGGCTCTGTAGGGTAAATATGGTTAACAACAATTTATGGCATATTTTCAAAAAGAGGACTTTGAATGTTCACAATGCAAAGAAATGATAAATATTTGAGGTGATGGTTATGCTGGCTTTCCTGATTTGATCATTACACATTGTGCACATGTATAGAAATATTGCTCTGTATCTCATAAATATATGCAATTATTATGTGTCAACTAGGAATAAAAGGACAGAAAATCCCCACAGGCAACAAAATCAATAATAGACAAGTGAGAATACACCAAACTAAAAAAGCTTCTTCACGGCAAAGGAAATAATCAACAGAGTGACATGGCAACCTATAGAATGATAGAAAATATGTGCAAACTGTGTATCTGATAAGGTGTTAATATCCAAAATATATAAAAATTGCCTACAAATCAAGAAAGAGAAACAAAATAACCTGACTAAAAATGGGTAAAAACTTGAATAGACATTTCTCTGAGGAAGATACACAAATAGTGACTAGGTGTAATATATTAAAGCATGCTCAACATCACTAATCATCAGGTAAATGTAGACCAAAGCCACAGTGAAATATCACTTCACACCTGTTAGGATGACTGGTACTTAAAGAAACAAAAACAAATCAAACACATGATAATACATGTTGATGAGGCTTTGGAGAAATTGGAATTCTTATATACTATTGGTGAAAATGTAAAATGGAATAACCATTACTGAAAACACTATGGAGGTTTCTCAAAAAATTAGTAATAACATGACCACATGATCCAGTAATATCACATCTGAGATTATATTCAAAATAACTGAAATCAGGGTCTCAAAGATATATCTATGCTCCCATGTTCACTGTAACATTATTCACAATAGCCAAGATATGGAAATAAGCCAAATGTCCATTGATGGATAAATGGGTAAAGAAAAGATGTTATATAGATACAACAGAATATTATTCAGCCTTAGAAAAGAAGGAAATCCTACCATTTGTACCAACATGGATGAACCAAGAGGACATCATGCTAAGTGAAGTATGTCCGTCAGAGCAAATACTGCATTATTTCACTTACCTGAGGTATCTAAAATAGTCAGAGAAGCAGAGAATAGAATGGTGATTGTCAGGTGCTGGGGGGAGTGAGGAATTGTTATTCAATGTGTATAAAGTTTCAGTTATGCAAGATGAATAAGTTCTAGAGGTCTGCTCTCTAACCTAGTACCTATAGTTAACAACAGGGTATCGTGCACATTAAAATATGTTAATAGGATAGATCTCATGTTAAGTGTTCTCACTGCAAAAAAGCAACAATAAAAAATAAAAATAAAAGTAAGCACAGAACATGAGAAAATTTTTGAAGGTGATGGATATGTTTAGTACCTTGACTATAGAAATGGTACAGGTTTGTGCATGTATCCAGAGTCATCAAAATATATACATTCAATATTTGCATTTTTGAATATTAATTACTCCTCAATAAAACTTAATAAAAAAGGAAAAGTATCTATTCCTGACCTTTTCAATCATGAATACAATCTCTAGGACTTTGCCTATCACTTCATCAGCATGTCATTAACCTAGCTAAGCTAATAACATTAAATGTAGAATGAATAATGAAAGAATTGTTTTTGAAAGCAAAGCAATAGGGAAAATTAATCGCCTATGCTGGGAATGTATACAGAAGTCTCTCTTAGGACTCTGACATTGAAAAACAGGCTAATTCCTTACCACGGATGCTATGTCAAAAAATCAGTACCCTCACCAGCGGCTATATGCATCCTCACCCCTGCAAACAACAGGAGCCATTTGTAAGAAATGAAGAAACACCATTACTCTTTTTAGCTGAGGAATGATTGTCATCAGGCAGATTTGTCATCCCTCAGAGAAGGAAGCACCTATTGCATTTTATAGATTTGGATGTCCAAGCAGCTGTCATTTATAGGACGAATGGAGATGCTAGAAGAGCTGGGAAGGTAATCCTTAGATGGAAGGAGTTATGTTTGCTGGTTAAGAAGGTTTCAAAATAGATTCGGCTGACTAGACCAGGGAAATAGTTGCCTGCCAGAATTGTTTTGTTGAACAAATGTTCTGTATACATACAGGTATAATTATTACAAAGGCTTAAAGGAAGGTGAAGACCTCATGGTTTAAAAAAAATTACTCTAATGGGAACACACAGGAAACACCAAACTAAATTTTGACGTAAGATGAAATCAAAGTAGTAGCAAGGTGTATATGGTTGAGATTAATATAGTTTTAAGACAATAAGCTAATTTATTCTTAAAAGACAGTGTGTGTAATATTTGAGAAACTGTAATATGGGATTAAAAAGCTCCAGGTTTGATGCATGTGTAATAGGAACTTTTTGGTTTAATAAAGATTCTGCCGCCTGGTACCCCTTTCTTTGAGGGCTAGTGTCTGGGCAGAAGGTGAGTATCTTATCACGAAGACTAAGAAAGGTCATGGGGGAAAAGGTGTTCATTGAACTCTGAATCTCTTCCCTATTGAAATTCAATGTTACTGGGACTGTTGTAAAGTGGTTGAGGTTGACTGGCAGGAGAAAATGTGGAGGATCTGCAAAGAGTATTTTCCTGTGAGGGGAGGGGAATTGGCTTTGGTGACAGTTTCAACATTAAGGCTGAGACGGTTGTGGATAATGGCTGGTTTTGAAACAGTGAATGGCTGAGACTGGAAGCTCTATACAGATCCAGTCCCCCTGAATTTGCAGGAGGACTCTGGGAATAGTGGCTGAGAAAGTAACACATACTAGTGAACAGTAACATTGAGGACCCAAGCATGGGATTCTTCTCTGTCCAGTGTAGGAATCTGGGCCAGTCGGGATGTGATTGCAGCAGAGAAAAAAAGAAAGAACAAAATTTTTTATGGGATGAGTTTTCAACAGCAACTGTGTGGTACTGTTCCCACTAGAGGATGAGCCAGGGATGGATGAGACACAACTCTACTTTCCCAAATCAACTGGAGGGAGTGGGCCTTTAGAAGAAGGGATTCTGGAGCCTAGACTTCTCAGGTACACACACGCGTGTGTGTATGCATGTGTATGTACCTATCTATTCAACACAAAAGCATTTATTGGGCTCTGTATGATGATATAGGCAGGCTCTTAGTGGCTGATGATACTGAGATAAATGAGAAAACACACAGTGGTCCTTCACACATGTGCACACTGAATGCCACTTTATAATTCATTTTTACTTACATGATCCCTTCTAACCCCATAATATTATCCCATTTTAAAAATGATGAGACCAAGGCCCAAGTAATAGACAGTCAATGGCAAGGGGTGGAGAGGGGAATAGAACTGAAATCTGCTTATCAAAATTCAGTGTTCTAACTTCATCTGCAATATTACACAAGTCTAATCAGATTATTCCTGTTTTAGGAATTAAAACAAAAAGGTTGTCTGTTATAATTAGAATAAACCTCAAAATATAGAAGAAAGATTAGCATGCCTGGTCCCTGGTAAATGCCCAGGCTCATGCCTATCCTTCCCAACTTGCCCTCCTTTCACGGGCTTTCATTCCGTCCCTCAAACATAAAGCCCATTAGCACCTTGTACTCCATTATGACACTTCGCACACTATTAGTTTTATTATTAATGACTAGTACTTATTTATTTAATATCTGACTTCCCAGCTAGCTTATAAATTCTGTGCTGGCAATCCCACATCTCTGTTTACTTTGCCTATACTCAGAGCTTTGCACAATATCAGGCATAGAGGAATTGCTTATTACATGTTTTTAGATTTACACACTCCAAATAAGAAAATCATCTTTCAATGACTTTGTGGACCCCTGTTCCTGTGCTGTCATCCTGATATTGCGCAGATTATATGTGTCTCCTTTGCTCAGCCTGTGTAACTTCTGCTCATTCTTTCAAATCCAACATAGATTCTCAAGGACAGTTATTTCTCCTTCTTTCCAGCTTCTCACACATTTGCTGTTAGAATCACACAGTCAACATTTGATTATATTTATTCCTTCTTTTTATAAAAATAAATGGATTTCATAAGTATGTTTTCTTTTTTTCTGTAAGATACTTTAAAAATAAATTCAGAACATCTTTTTTACCCCATTTCTTTACAGAACCCTGTGCCTGCTGAGTATCTTCAAGGTGATAAGTAACTAACTTGCTGACATTGATTCGGAAGATACTGAAGAATAAAGAGCAGTTAAGAGACAAAGGTTTTTGATAGATAGAGTGTTTGGTCTGGAGCTGATCAAAGAGAAGGCCTAGGGAAGACAGCTTTATTATTATTTTTTAAGAGGCTGCATGCCCAGAGATTGTGGTGAACATTTCAAAACATATCTGAGAAAATAACAGGGTAGATATTTGTCTCTCAGGATGCATTCATGAAAAATGTACTGACAAAGTCCATCTGAAAACCAATAAGAAAGTCAAGGTTAATAGGAGACATATTGTTTGAGAACTCCAAAAGGCATTCACAGAGGTTCTAATAAGCTATAAGCAACACAGAAAGTGAAGGAAATCGACTGGAATTTAAATCACAATAATCTGCGTGTTTGGTCCCTTTCATTCAAATATTTTTTTAGTTTTCAAACATTGAATTTAGTCAACCCAACAGTACAAAAATTGACAATCTGACAGAAAAAGAATAATTGAATAGACTTTCTTCTTTCAATGTGAATATAACCTGTGGACCGAGGAAAACTATTTGTTCCCTATTCATTCCATGTCATAAATCTATAGAACTGAACAACCTTGTTCTGAAAATCCTGTTTGGACAGGGAACATGGGGCTCTTAATCTCAAAATCCTGTGTGCCAATCTATATTAGGCTGATAGGTTTGCTTTTTTTTATTGAACTGTAAATTCCTAGGATCCAGAGAATTTTTTTTTTTTGCACACCTATAAACTATATAGTATCTGGCTTATACAAGGTGCTTTATTAAAGTGAAAAGTTAAAGAAGAAATACAGGAAGATGCCATTGTGAACAATATTTTCAAAATTATATTTGGAAAAGTATCAAAATCTTTCCCTCAGCTACAGTTCGGGAAAATGCATCTTTAAACAGACTTGACCTAAGTAGGAACAGAGATGAACCCCCTGCCTCAACATATTTCCAAAATCTGCCTCCTAGAATTCCTGACATTTCATTTTTATTTCAGCTTTGGGTTAAGGCATAGATGGCGCCTGTTAAAGTATTAATATGGTATCTGAGATAGGACTAATGAGTAATACATTAAACCAATATCAGCTACATGAATTAATTGTATCAGAGATACCAAGACAAAACTAGTCGAAGAATGAAGACATAGATAAGTTTTGACAAAAGGGAATTGTGCTCTGAGCTTATCCTCTGAGAGAAAAAGGCTGGGAAAATGACCACTACAGGCTGGGAAAATGTTGTTGAGAGGAATAGAGGTACAAAAGGCCAAACTACACAGTTTACACTTTGAAGTGGACCCTGAATGCATGGTTCTGTTCAACAGTGTGGCTAAGTTTGAGTCCCTATTTGCTTGAGAAACTGCCGTGATATGAGAAGGAATTATAGAAATGAGAAAAGCAGCATGCTAATTCCCTCATGGAAATGTTATTATAGTGGTACAGGAATCTATGTTATCTGTCCAGGGGCTTACGATATGCTACTTTCGTGATTGCCTAACTCAGCACAGTTATTTTGCCATCTTTAAACCTGTTGAAAGCCAAAATTAGACCATACAGATAGTGTTCACAGTGAGTGTTGGGGCTGGGCAAAGCGTGGGTCACATGGTCTCATTCTTGGTCTCTTCATGAAATAGTGATGAGAATCTTTCCTGGTTTTACTTTTTCTCTCAACTCCACTCAAAATTTACATTATCCCAAGACATTGTTCCTTTCTTAATGTAGATGATTTCATGGATCAATTATACTACACTTCCAGCAATTACAAAATATATTCTTTCAGAAATGTTGAGTTTTGACCCTTTGCTGGAAGGATCAGAAACTCTCTTAAACGTGTAGGGGAGGGGAGAGGAGTGGGAAAGATAATCAAGAAGGAACACATTTTTCACCTGTCTGTGGCCCTGCACCAGGGAGGAAGAAGGGAAGTGATTTAACACCAAAACAAGTGTGGTGTGTAATTACCATTCAGGACTTGGCTTTCTAATTGTCATACGGAGACTGTTTGCAGCTTCTAGTGGCGATGATATTGTCATTGTAGGAGATGACCATAAATACATCTGTAGACAGTCCTGTCTATTACTCTTACCCACCTATTATTTCCCAGAGCAAATTGATGGTGTTAGGTATTATTCATCACATGTAGCTCCGAGGCAGGAGGTGGAGCATGGCTTACCCAACCGTGCCCTCCCATGGTCCGTGAACTATAAAGACGCTGTGATGCACAAACACGCACACCAGGAGGGAATGATCTGCATGGCCCTGCATCTTTCCTTCTGTTCTGCTATCAGTCCCTCCTTTATTGTCACCTGGGCTACTGAAGTAGCCTTATAACTCCTTGCTTCAAGATACTCCCACTGTCCCTCTTCCCCTTTTGATATTTATCATCCCCAAAGGATATTTCTAATGCTGAATTTTGATCCTGTCATGTCCCTCACTCTAATCTCTCACTAGTGCTTTATAACCCACAGGATTAAGTCCAAACACCAAAGCAAACATACAAACCCTTCTTAATCTGTTTCTGTGTGTATGCTTTTATTTTTTATTGTTATTATTTCATTTTTAATTTTTATTTTAAAATATTAAGGAGGTACAAGTGTTTTTGTTACATGGATCAGTTGTGTAATGCTGAAGTTAGGGCTTTTATTGTGCTTGTCATCAGAGTAGTGTACATTGTACCCGATAGGGGAGTTTTTCTTCCTTACTCTTCTCCTACCTTCCCCCTTCTGTTTCCACTGTCTTTTACACCACTTTATGACCCTGTGTACCCGTTGCTTAGCTGGTCTGTTTTTTTTATCTTCCTGTTTGGCTACCTCTTTTGTACAATCTGGAGAGTCTAAGGCACTTGTCATTTAGGGAATATTTCAAGCTCTTGAACATGGTATAACAAAAGTGATTGAATAAAATGAGAAAATGGCTTCCAATATTTACCTTTCTAGTAGTATTAGATTTTTGTATATCGATCAGATTAATTTTTTAATACTGGGTACACTATGTTGTGAGTCCCTCGAAGTTAAAAGTTATGCTATATCTCATTCACTACTGTATCCCCAGGCTCAAACACATTTTTTTTAAAGACAAAAGGAAAAAGAAAGGGAGAGAGAAAGAGAGACTTTATTGGGATAAAACTACCTTATGAAAGCTTACAGAACAACTGTGCTCAAAAGAATTGCATTTTCAGTTAAATAAAAACTAAGGGGGAAATACCTTTTCCAATCCCTACTATAGAAAATGTTTCCGAAACATCTTATTCCATATTTTTTCTTATGTGGCCTGCTGGTCATAATTGAATTTTTCTTAGCTGAAGACTTGAATGGCTCACTTGGTCTGTATTCTGTGTACTCATTTTCATGGTTAGGACTAGTGGAATATATATTATAGTTGAGTTTAATGTGATTTGTGCTTAAACTATCAAAAATAAGATGTAATTTCTTTACTTTCTTTTCCTCCCTCCCTCCCTCCCTTCCTTTCCTTTCCTTTCTTTTCCCTCCCTCCCTTCCTTCCTTCCTTCCTTCCTTCCTTCCTTCCTTCCTTCCTTCCTTCCTTCCTTCCTTCCTTCCTTCCTTCCTCCTTTCTTTCTTTCTTGACAAGATCTCACTCTGTTGTCTTGGCTGGAGTGCAGTGATGTGATCATAACTCACTGCAACTTTGAAGTCCTGGACTCAAGTGATCCTTCTGCCTCAGCCTCCCAAGTAGCTGGAACTGCAGGTATGTACCACCATGCCTGGATAATTTTTCTTTTCTTTTCTTTTTTTTTTTGTAGAGATGGTTTTGCCATGTTCCCCAGGCTGGTCTCAGACTCCTGGCTTCAAGCAGTCCTCTCTCACCTCATCCTCCCAAAGTGCTGGGATTACAGGAGTGAGTCACCATGCCCCTGATTTTCTGTTAAAGGTAAATATACATATATTATTTTATTTAGGTTCCCATGGTTTACTTCTACTTATTGAAATCCAAGTTTTGGCTAAAAAAATATTGTTCATTAAAAATAATGTTTATTTGCTTAGTTGTAATTTATGACAGGCAGAGTTAAGGAAGTGGAGATCCCATGTGTGGCCTTGGCTCTGATGGTAATTTGTGAATATAATGGCTGAAAAGCAAAAGTCATACTGAGAACTTAAGACAAACGTGTATACAGTAAGATAAATGAACTAAATTACCTTAAAAGCACTTTGCACCTAAAATAATAAACACTGAATATCTTTTATCTCTTGAGTTCTTAGTGCAGGCATATGTTTTCAGAGATATATGAGTTCTGTTTCAGACAGAAGCCATAAAACAAATATTGCAATAAAGAGAGTTGCATGAATTTTTTGGTTTCCCAGTGCATATAAAAGTTAAGTTTACACTATACTGTAGTCTATTAAGTGTGCAATAGCATAATGTTTAAAAAGAATGTTCATACCTTGATTTAAAATATTTTATTGCTGAAAAATGCTAACAATCATCTGAGCCTACAGTGAGTCATAATGCTTTTGCTGGTGGAGAGTCTTGCCTCAGTGTTGATGGCTGCTGACTGATCAGGGTGGTGGTTGCTGAAGGTTGGGGTGACAGTAGCAATTTCTTAAAATAAGGCAGCAATGAAGTTTGCTGCATAGATTGACTCTTCCTTTCATGAAAGATTTCTCTGTAGTATGTGATGCTATTTGATAGCATTTTCCTTATAGTAGAACTATTTGATAGCATTTTACCCACAGTAGAACTCCTTTTGGAGTCAATCCTCTCAAACCCTGATGCTGCTTTATCAACTGTATAATATTCCAAATCCTTTGCTGTCATTTCAACAATGTTCATAGCATCTTCACGAAGAGTAGATTCCATCTTAAGAAACCACTTTCTTGGCCGGGCGCGGTGGCTCACGCCTGTAATCCTAGCACTCTGGGAGGCCGAGGTGGGTGGATCGTTTGAGCTCAGGAGTTCGAGACCAGCCTGAGCAAGAGCGAGACCCCGTCTCTACTAAAAATAGAAAGAAATTATCTGGCCAACTAAAATATATATAGAAAAAATTAGGCCGGGCACGGTGGCTCACGCCTGTAATCCTAGCACTCTGGGAGGCTGAGGTGGGTGGATCGCTCGAGGTCAGGAGTTCAAGACCAGCCTCAGCAAGAGCGAGACCCCGTCTCTACTAAAAATAGAAAGAAATTATCTGGCCAACTAAAATATATATAGAAAAAATTAGCCGGGCATGGTGGCGCATGCCTGTAGTCCCAGCTACTCGGGAGGCTGAGGCAGTAGGATCGCTTGAGCCCAGGAGTTTGAGGTTGCTGTGAGCTAGGCTGATGCCACCGCACTCACTCTAGCCGGGGCAACAGAGCGAGACTCTGTCTCAAAAAAAAAAAAAAAAAATGAAACCACTTTCTTTGCTCATCTATAGGAAGCAACTGCTTATCCATTTAAATTTTATCATATGATTGCAGCAATTTAGTCACATCTTCAGGTCCCAGTTCTAATTCTACTTTTCTTGCTATTTACACCACATCTGAAGTTACTTCTTTTGCTCAAGTGTTGAACCCCTTAAAGTCATTTATGAGAATTGTAATCAGCTTCTTCCAAACTTCTGTGAATGTTGATATTTTGACCTCTTCCCTTGAGTCACGAGTATTCTTAGTGGCATCTTGAATGGGGGAATCATTTCCAGAAGATTTTCAATTTACTTTGCACAGATCCATTGGAAGAATAACTACCTATGGCAGCTATAGCATTATGAAATGTTTTCATTAAATAATAAGATTTTAAAGACAAAATTACTCCTTGATCCATGGACACCGTGTTAGCAGGCATGAAAACAACATTAATCTTGTACATCTCTGCCAGAACTCTTGGGTGACCAGGGGCATTGCTGATAAGCAGCAGTATTTTGACAGGAATCTTTTTTCCTGATTAGTAGGTCTCAACAGTGGGCTTAAGATATTTAGTAAGCCATGCTGTAAAAATAAGTGATATCATTCAGGCTTTGTTGTTCATTCATAGAGCACAGGAAGAGTAGATTAAGAATAATTATTAAGGGCCCTAGGATTCTTAGAATGGGAAATGAACTTTGGCTTCAACTTAAAGTCTCCAGCTGCAATAGACCCTGACAAGAGAGTGACCAGTCCCTTGAAGCTTTGAGGCCAGGCATTGAGTTCTCTCTAGCTATGAAAGCCCTAGATGGCATCATCTTCCAATACAAAGCTGTTTCATCTACACTGGATATCTGTTGTTTAGTGTAGTCACCTTAATAAAGGTTCTTAACTAGATCTTCTGGATAACTTGCTGCAACTTCCACATAGTACTTGCAGCCTTCCCTTGCACTATTATGTTATGGAAATGACCTCTTTCTTTAAACTTCAAGAACCTACCTTTGTTGGCTTCACATTTTTCTTCTGCAGCATCCTCACCTCTTTCAACCTTCATAAAATTTAGGAGAGTTAGGGCCTTGCTCTGCATTAGACTTTGGCTTAAGGGAATGTTGTGGATGATTTGATCTATCCAGACCACTAAAACTTTCTCCATATCTGCAACAAGGCTGTTTCTCTTTTTTATCATTCATGTATTCACTGTAATAGTACTTTTAATTTTCTTCAAGAACTTGTTTTTTGCATTTACAGCTTGGCTAACTGTTTGGTGCAAGAGGCCTAGCTTGACTTTCAACATACATTGCTTACTAAGCTTAATTACTTCTAGCTTTTGATTTAAAGCAAGAGACATGTGAATCTTCCTTTCACTTGAACACATAGAAGCCATTATAGGGCTATTAACTGACCTAATTTCAATATTGTTTTGTCTCAGGGAATAGAGAGACCTTAAGAGAGAGAGTTACAGGAACAGCTGATCTCTGGAGCAGTCAGAAAATACACGACATTCATCAATTAAGTTCACCATCTTACATGGGCATCGTTTGTGGTGCCCCAAACAATTACAACAGTAACATCAAAGATCACTAATTCATATTACACACAGCTTCAGGAAAGATACATCATAGAAAAGAACAGAGTATATGGTCTAATATTAAAACTGTGAACTAACTAACTTAAGTCAGTAATTGCCTGGATTCTGACAGATGTTGAGTATCATTGTGTTTCTCTTGGAATATAACAATAACCTGCATTACTCCTCTGAGTTTGCTGTGGAGCCCCAACACACTTTGGACTGTGGAGTTAAGTAACTTATTCAAGATCTTACCGGCAGAGAATGGGTGGAGCTGCAATTTGAACCTGATTTTCTGTGAACCACAATCAGAGTTGTGAGTTTACTATAATTTCCTGGGATCACACAGGGAGGTCAAAGGATGCCAGGGTCACTGGATAATTATAGCCAATTGTGTTGGGGAAGACATCATGGATACTAGTGCTTTCAGTAATTAAAAACATTAAACTGTGCCTAGTTAATCTTTTTAGTTACTCAAATCTTGTATTAAATATTGTGGAGTCTCTGAGAAAGTACTTTAAAAAGCCCTTATTTTTCAGGAGTTTGTAGTCTCTAATTGAAAAAAGAACATGAATTTTCAAAATTTAACTGAAGCAAACTCAATAAGTACTCATAAGCTAAAGGACTTTGTGTGCCTCACATGGAAGCATTTTTTTAATTATGATTTTGCTTGCAGGAAAGTAATATTTATGCCCATAATAAAATGCATCGATTTAATTAAAAACACTGGACTTTAAACAAACAACCATTTTAATTTTTCTGGTTGCTTATTTGTAATTCAGTGGTGGTTGTTAAAAAATTTCTGTTGTTTTTATAAATATTTATATATTTTTTTGCTATCTCATGCATTTTACTCATTTTAATGTTACTTGCTTTAAAAAAAATAAACAAAAGCAAAAGAACTGGAAAAAGATCTTTGTATTTCAGAGTATAATTGCTTTAGTAAATTTGCTGAGGCAAAAGAAGCCATAATAACGAGAAATCCCATGGGGTTCAGGAAAGGGTTGATCCACTGCTAGTCTGCTGTATAATTTGATCATAATCAAACTATTTTCCAAATAGTATTATTATTAAAATATGGTCATGAATTCAACAGATTTTTTAAAAGTTTTCCGGAATCACCCAATGGAAAGATTTAATATATTCTCTTTTTTTATAATGTAATAGATATCAGTACCTCTTCAGCAACTTTTCTAATACATTCATTTAAAGTAAAATTAGTTCATCTAAGTGAAATAAAGACTACTCCCTTACAAATTGATTCTCCATAATATCTAAATGTGAATTTCCAGCACAGCGCACACAGATTTGAGAGGGAGGAGCATGAACAGGCATTACAGAACCTTCAGGATCATTTTTACTTAAAATGTTAACTGAGCATTATAATTTCAATATTTATAAATATGGAAAACAAATCTAAGTATAGTACCAAGTTCTGCAGCTTACTTTTAGAAATTAAGACTGAATAAGTTGCATAGTTTATGCAAGGTCTCAAACTGTCTTTTGTAACCATATCAATAGATTTAAATAAAATCATTTATTCATATAATTTATATGGCATTTATTTTAGGATTTAAAATAATGATACATATTCTTTGTACCCCAGGAAATGTTTTTTAGTAGCTATTAGTAAGCTTTAGTATTTATGTACATTAAAATATCAAAATAAATTATTTTTATAAAAATAATGTCATTGGATCAGTGAGTTAATCAATAAGGGACTATAGCTGCTTGTGAGATGCAAGCTGTTATTTTTAAATATTTGGCTTTATTTAAGGTGAATTGCACTTTAAGCTAGAACAAAACAGCTATAAAAAAACTTAATGTAAAACATAAAGGTCTTAGAAGGCCTACAAATGAAAGATTATTTACAGATATCTACTTAAAGAGTAGAACTCCAATAACAGCTACAATGTAAAAGCACAAGGTGGCTCAAGTTCCGTCAACTCCATTTTGTAAGAAATCCACTGAACAATAAACTCATGATCCCAATTTGACTGCTCAGAAGTAGCCACCTCATAGGAGTCATAACTTCTTGGTTTTGTTTTCTTTCACACTCGTGTCCCTATTGATAACATAGGATTTTTCTTTCTTTTCCTTTTCATTCTTTCCAGGCTTTGGTGGTAGTGCCTTCCATGGACATGACTATAGCTGAAAACTAATGGTACTTTCTTAACCATTTCTTCTCTTATGCATCCGTTAAACAAATGTTTATTCAACATCTATTGTCCATGATTCAAGATGGCCAATATGACACAGTATAGCATAAGGCACAGCCACTGTGGCATCCTCCCAAAATGCTAGGATTACAGGCATGAGGCACCATGCCTGGCCCTAATTTCTTCTTCTTATAAGAACAATAGTCATGATACATTAGTTACCACTGTACTATCCTCATTTTAACTTAATTGCCTCTTTAAAGAGCCTATTTCCAAATACAATTATACCCTGAGATACCGGGGATTAGGTTTTCAACATATGATTTTTGGGGAGACACAATTCAGCCTGTAACAATTAGAACTGGTGAACTTTTTGACTTCAGTGGATTTAGTTTTCTCCTCACCTAAAAAACTGAATTCTTAGTCTCTACGTGGTCTCATACCTCTGAGTATCCTGATGATCTATGACTCTTATCAATCATGCATTCCATTATATGGGAAATTGCTGAAAAAAAATGAGATTTTGAACATATTCAACATGTTGACATTTGATGATCCTAATGGTACTAAAATGTGAGATCAATAAATGACTTCTGAGTCAATAAAATTAATTGCATGTACATATATATTAAGTAAAATAGCTGATATTTAATATGTACTTGCCCATTACAAGCTTAATAGTTTGTAATGGATTTTTTACATTTTTAATTTATTCGCTTACCACAGATATTGTGAGATTAAAAGGACAACCATTACATCTGTTCAGTTTGAGAGATAAGTAAAAAAATAAAATGATATTGAAATATCCAAAGTCTCACATTTAGTGAACACCAGAACTAAGGTTCAGTATGAATCAAATGTTAAACTGTGCTTTATGAACCATACTATGCTCATTCTTTGGGGGAAGTAAAAAGAAAATGAAGAAAATTTTAAACAAACATCATTTAAGTCCTTGACAAATTTAGATGAAATATTTACCAAAAAGGAAAAGGACTTAATTTGTAAAAGGAAAAATGAGATACTAAATTGACACAGTTGGGAAAAGATGGCATTGTTCACTAAAACAAATATACACAGAAAAATTCTGTTGTTCTTAACTAAGGGGTTAAAAAACTCAAAATTTAGTGTAGAAAATTATAAGAAAGAAATATAAATTGAAATGAGGTAGATAAATTCAATGTGTGAGATTATAAATGAGAATTTTAATATTAACCTGAATTACAATATAAATGAAAAGACTAAAATCAACATATCCAGTTAGCTAAGATTTGTTGCAGATGGAAAAGGAAATCAGACAAATCCATACTAAATCTCATGCTTATTATCTAGGGTACAAACAAAATTACTCTAAAATATCATTAAACTTCCTCCATCTGCAAAACTGTTTATCACATTTTGTTTCTGTGCATTCTATGAGAAAAATGTTCCCCAAAGAAATGCCATAATCATTCCATTTTTTACTAGCTGTCAATCTATTATCCACTGAAATACACTAAAATTAAACTTTAGCATTATTAGCTATCATGCATTATCAAATTATGATCTCCGTTTCTGATTCATGACGCATTCTCTTCTTTGCATGTGCCCACTTCTTCCTCCCCCCCGCAAATGATGGGTGCTCCAAATGGTTGTACCTTATAATGGTGCTAGTGTTTGTATTTGCTCCAGCAAAAGATATCTTTATTGTTTAAGTAAACCCTCATAAAAGAGCCAGGTGGTGATCTTAGTCTTTATAAATATTAACTCATTACAAATAATAACGCATGTGTCTTCTTTCTCAGTTATTTTGGATATTCATTTTAAGATCTCAGCATAGCCACACAATTCCAAAACAGCTGATCTTCCTGATTTTCCAACATCCTCCCTTTCCCACCACCCCTAATTTGTATTTTTTCATTCCTCAGTACGTGTTAGGAGGTAGGCTGTGTAGCAAAGTCAGGAAGTGCCCAGCATGTTTGCTTTGAAAATTCTGAAAGCTCTGCTCTGTCGTTGACAATGACAGTGTCCGACTGCCTCCTCCTCATTAATTATCTAATCCAGATGCGAATGCATACTGTTACAACACAGTACGAGCAACTGCTAGCTATGGGAGACAGCTGACAATTGTTGTGGGTAAGAGTTGAAGGATGGTCAGACCCGGAATAAAAGAAAGAAGAACCTTCTGAAAAATAATGTGCCCAATTTGGAATGGAATGTGTACCAGCAAGGGACCACGTTCAAGATAGTAAGCTAAGGCAGAGATAGGCACTTCGTGATAACATAGGACTGACTAGGCAAGCAGGCTGACTAGGCAAGGAACCAAACACGAGAGAAAAGCATATGTGAGCAGGTCACTGGCAATGTATTCCCCACTGAGTCCCCGTTCTTCTCCCTCTGTCCATGTCAGGGCTACAGATTTCTTCCTTGTCTTTTCCACATGAGTATTTGCTTGCCACTTGTCCAATTCCCTGGGAAATCTTGTTCTTTGATACAACTAATTAAGTAAGTTAATTTATTAGGTGACATTAGTGGTTGCCACTAGCTCAATGTCTTTCCATCTGGAGTGTACTTCTCTCTCTCTCTCTCTCTCTCTCTCTCTCTCTCTCTCTCTCTCTCTCTCACGCACACACACACACATGCTACATTTATCTATATAAAGCACTGCAATGCCTTTCCATAGAGCAGAGCAGGCAGGCAGGCAGGACATGAAATACTCTAGGCAAAAAGGTTTGCTTTTCTTTACAGAAGGCCTGCACTGTGTTCATTAGTACTGAGGGGTATTTGTCTCATGCCAGTGATTGAACAGTGACTGGAGAGAAGGAGTGCTGAAGGAGAACAGGGAATGACACTGGGAAATGCAGCAGATGTGGCTCAAACTTTTCGGGCCAACTAGACTTTCTGCAGGGTTATTGATTTTGAAATACCATTTGAAAAGCTTCTCTCAAGTTCATGAGTGAGGACATTTTTAAGTAAGGCTATGGCAAAGACGTGTTTACAGTTAACACTGTGTCATTTCCCAGTTTATGGTACCTGTTTGGGGAATATGTTTATATCCTTCTTACTGCTGGCATTTACCAAGCAAAGACGCCACTTGGAAAGGGTGATTTATTTTTTGCACCATTATATTTTGAAAGACTTTCAGGTTACAAGAAACCTTTAAAATTAGAGCCCATGATTTTAAGATTAATAACCGTAATTACAGGGCTCTGTTGTAGCAGAAAAAGCTATAGCTTGCCTGTGAGATTGAATATGAAAGGTCCCTGGTCCAAGGGAATAATAAAAGCTTGCTTTTCTGCAAGGACAGCCAGTAACTGGAAGTCACTGTCTGCCTGGAAAACACATGTGGGTGGTGAGGGTTAAAGCTTTTTTGAAGCTGTGGTGATTCTCTGTAATCTAGCCCTGAAGACCAATTCAGGTCATAATCACTTTTGTTTGATTCTTTCATTTTTGTGATGCCAACACTCACCTGGGAAATTAGGGTTGTTTTGATCCTTTCTCCCCAGCCTCATACTTCAAACTTTGCTGTGATTTAAAATGTTCTCTCCAGTAGCTGCAGCCAAGAGAACTGCAATCCGGTTAGGCAGCAACTGCAAGGACATTGATTTCTCTTGCTGAGTGGCCAGAGTTGGGCAGAGACTGGATAGTCCATCCATATTTTGGGGGAACAAGGAACTGTCTGTCTCCCCTAAAATATCCTTTAAGCATTTATAATGGTGAAAAATGGCAATATTAAAAGTAACCCTAATGATTTTCTCACATTAACTTATCTTTTGTTGATGTAATGTCCTAATAAATCAAATATTAGGAAGCCTAAAATAATCATAGAAGATTTTATTTATATGAAAGAGATATGAAAACAATTAAATTTCTTTCAACTGATAGCATAAACCAATCACTTTCTTTCCATCCCTCTAACTCCTGTCTTTTTCATAGTGTTAGGTAGAAAAAGTCCATAGATTTGGAAAATCTGACTGTACTTCACCCGTTCTGCTATGAGTTCTGGTACTGTTGACAGGCCACTCACCCTGGGTTTTAGTTTTCTAACAGAACTAATATTACAAATGTGCATAAAAAGCCTTTGTAAAAGCAAGAGATAAATAATCAGTATTTATAATTATGGGTTATTGGTTATTCATTAGATTTAAGAATAAGTACTTTCAAGAGTTGCACTGATTTTTAATAGTTTCATTAACAACTTACAGTTATGATTAGTATTTCACTCATAAGCTGTAAATGTGAGTGCTTTTAAGAGTTTCATATACTGGATACTTCCTTCTAGAGCAAGAAATTAGCAACTGATTGAAAAGCCCACGTAGTAACAAATGCCATGCAGCTCCCTCATGTGCTTACTGTTTAACGGGAGTTTCTGGCAACCTGGCGGACCTAATTTGGCAGGAAAATTTCTCCATCCACATGATTCCAAATTATTCTACATGATCTTTTATCTAGTCCCTGGGGGAAGTCTGAAATGAAAATGCAATTTAGGAAGAAGTTAGATGGACTATCACAGTTGAGTCTTTGGTTTCACCTGTCATGCTTTGATGGCTCAGAATTCCGTCATTTGTATATGTGAAGGCATTCGTCTCACATTTTATTAGGGACACATACCTTCTGTATACTCAGCGCTCACATAAGGAAAGAATAGTCACATACTTTAGTGGAACGGTTTGGCAGGAAGGTGCCTGAGATTTGGACTTAGATACCCTGTGGTTTGAATTCTGGTCATGAAATTTTCTAGTTGTAGTACCTTAGAAAATTTACTTAATTTCTATGAATCTGATTTTTCTCACCTGCAAATTGGGATAGTAATTCTTATGTCATAGAACTATTGAGGGTAGTAATGGGTATGTGTAGAAAATAAATATTCATTTTTTTAATGTGCTTTTTTCCCCTACAACTAACCTTAATTGACAACTTGTGAGAATATTGTTGCATGGAACACATTTTGTGAAATGATGTTTTTATACATAAAGGTAGAAATTAATAAGCAACATAGAGAGAGGTCCCTGAAATGGAGTGCTACATTCATGAGGTAAGGGCAGGGGAGAAATTTCTTGTCTCTTGGAGAAATGGCTGGGGGGATTATGGAAAGACCCATATTAGAGTGAAATTTGAAGTGTGGGTAAGGACTTCAGGAAAGAAATTGGCTGGAGAAGTGTCTAACTTAAAAGGAGAGATGAAGTTTAGAAAATTTAAGAGGCCCAAAATATCAATCTATCTTATATAGAAAAGGCATGTGATTTATTTTTTTGTGGCTTTATAGCAGAAGCAAGGAGACCGATTTTTGAATAAATTTGAGGACATGCTAATACACAGAACCAAGATTAAATGGAGTAAGTAGGCAGTAGGTGTCCTGACCCTCAAAGTATTCCAGAGGAGGCCAGACAATGGGCTAAACACACGTACAGACTCATGTGCCAAATAATTGGAGGATAGTCAACTCAAAGTGTTCTTGTGAATTTAAAGTTTATTCAGTCAGCTCTGAGAGCTGGTGAAGACTTTGAATAGAAAAGCCCCATGATCTGAACTGTTTGGAGGGAGGTTCATCTTGTAGTTCTATATAGGATGTATTAGAAAAAGAGAAAAAAGTAGCAGGAAGACAACTTACAAAGAGTCATGGACAAGCGCCATTATCATTCCCCATTTCCCACCAACAGAGATGCTATTCAAATTCCTCTTCCTGCTTCTCAAAGAAGAGAGAGCCTTCATGATAGAACTGGGATGCAGGGTGGGCTTGAGTTCATTTACCTGGCCTTCAGAGGAATCCAATCTGGAATTGACCATGTGGTCTGGTAGGGAAGAGGTGAATATTAATTTAGGATTTGTGTCTGATATAACTTTGTCCCCATCACAACATATTGACACAATAAAAAATATTGATAAAGTATATCAAGGCACTTAAAGCACATTTCTCATATTGCATAATGTTTGTTTTTTTTTTTTTTTCTGAGACAGAGTCTCGCTCTGTTGCCCGGGCTAGAGTGCCGTGGCATCATCCTAGCTCACAGCAACCTCAAACTCCTGGGCTCAAGCAATCCTCCTGCTTCAGCCTCCCGAGTAGCTGGGACTACAGGCATGCACGCCACCATGCCCGGCTAATTTTTCTATATATATTTTTAGCTGTCCATATAATTTCTTTCTATTTTTAGTAGAGACAGGGTCTCACTCTTGCTCAGGCTGGTCTCGAACTCCTGAGCTCAAACAATCCACCCACCTCGGCCTCCCAGAGTGCTAGGATTACAGGTGTGAGCCACTGCGCCCGGCCGCATGATGTTTTGTAATGAAATAGGCAGATACAGAACATGAGTGATGAATTGAATGAACATTAACAGCATGAAGTATATCTTTTAGTTTCTGTGAGATTCCATTTTCTTTTGTGAAAAAAAATGGTGATAATTACATATTTATTCATAATTATAGTTATCTTATATTGAATGTCCACTCAGTATTAGGCACTATGCATGGTACCTGGTATTTATTATTACATTCAAACTTTAAAATTTAAAGTACTCATGAGGTTAAGCTAAGATTTTGATGTATTACAGTAAAATACTCTTGACACTGAGAAAATTACAGAAAAATTCCAGAGTGGGACTCAGGATGTCATTTTATTAACAGTTGCATGAAAGGATAAAGAATTTTGGGCTCGTTAGTAAAAAAATAATTTTGTGATCTTTAATAAGCAGAGTAGGAAACTGCCTAGGCTTAAGACCTAAGGAGTGTCTTTTTTTTCTCTCCTCTAATAGTTTCCTGAGCTCACATAAACATGCCTAGAAAGAGGCAGTATTATCTGCCAACACCCTCTGAACCAACATATGTTACAAGCCAGAGTGATATCTGTTTACCAATTGCAGTATGCTGGTGCAGTAAACATAAGTTTCTTGACCTGGTAATTGGTTTCAGAAATTTTCAGGGAAAATTACCCACTGCCAGCTGTTCAAAGAAGAGCTTCTCTGAGCTCTTAGTTGGGGGAAAGGAGGGGTTTCCTATTTTCTTTCGAACCACATTAAACAGAGGGCCAGTCAGATTTGTTACCTTATGTCTATTAACTTTAAAGCATAGAGAATGAAACCAAAAATAATTGTCCTATTCCCCACTTGACAACCCCTGTTCAGTACTTGCTATGTGTCAAGAATTGCAGTAGGGTGTGGCACCCATAAAATTCAGGTCACCGAGGAACAGTCAAGCAAAGAAAATTATTATGTAGTTAAAGTTCAGCTGCCATCTGGTCATTTTCATTTTACACATCAAAAGACAGAGGAGCAAATAAGGCCACTGACTTAGCAAAAATCACAGGAAAAGTTAGAGGTGGATTGAAATTAAAACCTTCATCAATTAACAGCTGGGACAGTGAACTCCAAATTTTAGGGCATGTGTTAACTCATCTCTCTTACCCTTTGCCTTTGCTTTTGTTTGTTGGAAAGCCACTTTCCTCTCTGCCCTGCACTGACGTGATTCTCACCTGCCTTCATGATTTCCCTGCCATGTTCCCAATGAATCCTTTGAGCCCCTTTTCTCCTCATCTGTGTCCTTACAGTTTCTTGAAGATCCATTTGCTTGATCACCATGTTTTACTAGTATCTCTGCATGATTGGGCTCACTCATGCCAATATGTCGTTGTTTCTAGTCTGATTGCAGATAATACTGCCTCATTTTTTTCAGAAGTGAGAAAAAAACATACAGTAAATAATAATTAATTCCCTTACACTCATCTCTCTTAATGATGCAGTCTTTGGTACTTCCCAGTCCTTTATAATTACAAATAAATTATTTATATTTGTTTGTAGAAATATTGCCCCTTCATTGGACATTGTTCCAGCATTAAAAAACAATCACTGTGCACATTTCTATTTCTGACTGAGCTATCTGTCCTGGTTTTGATGTATATTTCTTTTTGTCCCTAGGAATTTTTGTTGCATGTACACTCACTAGCCTTACAATAATCATCTGTTCTTTCTTTTAGTTTAGCTAAGCCTATTGTTCAATACCGTTGGATAGTTAAGACTATAATACAGACCTCACTTATAAGACTGCAAATGCAATACAATTACTTGAGCCCTTCCTTTTGTTCTTCATACAACATACACCTATTAACAGGAAATACAATATTTAGGGTGGACCAAGAGATAAAAGACATATTTCCTGTATTCGAGTCTTAAGGCAAAGACAGACAAGTAAATCAACAAAAACTCTTCACTGTGATAAGTGGTATGATGGAATTAAAGATGGAGTGTTACAGTGAAATAGAAGCATAACAGATCCTTGAATCCACTGGGAGTGGGAGAATGAAATCCTTCACAAAGTAATAGATCCTTTGGATGGGTGTTGCACGATGATGGAAAAGTGACGATGATGGAATGTTATGTCAGTTTTCAACTTGGAGAATTGAAGAATAAATAAAACATTGTCATTCTCAAAAGTGCAGGATCAAGATTATAAAAGATAGATTATAGAGAAAATAGACAACTCACCCAAAGGAAGTTGGATATATTCTGTGGAATTTTTAAGCACCAAAATTCTATTTGGAATTTCACTGTACCAATTGCTTCTCTTCTTCTTTCAGATTACTGGTTAAGGATGAAATTTTGCAACATTTTAAGTATTTTATTTGAAACAAAAAATTAGAAGATGTTAGAGATGTCAATACAATGTCTATAATTGGCTTTTGTAGATAAGAGAAGATTATTGAAGATTTTTGAGCCAGTCACTTGTTATATTAATGAAAAGTATATTCAATGGAGTTATTCTGGCATTAGTATTAGGATACAATTTCATAACAGAAAGAATTTGGAGAAAGTGATAATAGTTTGTAGGTGAGACAAGCCAAGACTAACATAATTTCAACAAAATTAGAGATCAAAGCCTAAATCAGAGAGTCAATTTAAATAACAGATAAAGGTGGGCAATTGAATAAAAGAAAAAGATGATTTGAAGGTATTAAATGTGAATGAATTCAGAAAATGTTGGTATTATTTTCTGGTGCTTAATAATATTTTTGTTTGTGAATTGGAACTTCTGGGTGTGATGTGAACATGAATATAAACTTTATAATACATTGACCCAGTGGCCTCACTACCAAATTGAAAAATCAAATTTACAAATGATGAAAAGTGTTCTGAAACTGTGCTAGGAATTAGGGAAAAATACTTTTGGATACAATATGTTTAAAGCATTTCTTATTAAATATAACACTAATAGGATGCTGTTGAAAGAAGACACCGAGAGTTGGCATGGACATAGAACATAAGATTACAAGGAATTAAAGGGAAGAGTCCCATGGTGGTACACTCTTTAAAAGTGGAGAGGAAGGAATGAAGACCTAGGCAGGAAATAGTGAGGTCAGATCACAGTATTTGAACATGTCTATGTGAAACAGCGTAGAAACATTAGAAAGAGATAGCCCTAGAAGAACTAAGGCTCCCATGGTGGGTGAAAGAAGCACAAACTAGTCAATGTGCCTGGCAACAATCACTGAATGGGTGGATGTGGGCTAGCAGCAGTGGGAGGCTCTTCGTACTGACAAAATATATACCTGACATGGCATGGAGCCCACATTGAAAGTTGCATGCAGTTATTTGGCTTCTGGTGCAGGTTTTTTTTTTTTTTTTTAAGTTAAAGACAAAGAAAAAACTATAGAGGAAACGGTCTTATTTTTGGCATTAGCAAAGATGTGGCTCTCTCTTAACTTTCCTTAGGTTACTAGATTACTGAACTGCTTATTTAAATTTGTATCAGATAGCCCATCTATATGAGCTGAGAGAACACTGTTCTTATAGCAATGAAATGGAAAGAGAAGACATCCTGGAAGAATACAGCCACCTTATTTACCCGAGAAAGATTTACTCCAATTATGGATGATTTGAGAAAGTAAGAGAGAACAGGAGAGCAGTAGAGCAAGGGAAGCAGCATACAAATACACACACACACACACACACACACACACACACACACACACACATTTCTGCATTGCATTCAAAGGAGCAGAATATTGATTCTAAAATGCCCACCTATTTAAAAAACTCTCTGAAAAAAGATATACTATCAGAATCATATTCTGTGTATATTCAAGATGACTGAAAAAATAAATATGGAGCCTATGATATATGAGATGAAGAGAACATGGTAGCCAAGAATCTTTGACTGCAATTTATTGCAATCCATCACAGAACAGCTTAAGCCAAATAGAAGATGTATTGGCTAGCTCTACTTTTAAGTCCAGAGAGAACTAATTACAGTCATAGCTAGGTCTAGATGCTTACATTATGCCCTAAGGATAGAGCACCTTTCTACTATGATAGCACAGTGTGACAAGGAGGAACAATTTAACTTTACCTGATGAAACTAGGTTGCAGTTATTAAAAGGATGTTTAAGAGGATATGACATTGTTGAGCTGGATAGTAAAGAATACGTACGTCCCAGGAATACCTGCTAGGTAAGATGTTGCACAAACAGGAAGCAACATGTGTAAAGGATGGTTACATGAAACAGCCTGATGTTCGTTAATTAAACGTAATTAAGGCAACTCTGATACCAAAACACTTCCAGGCCCTGTAAAGAAAGAGGGACATATTAGTTAGGGTTCATTCTTTTTGCTTTTATTTATTTATTTTTTCTTGAGATAAAATTCACATAATATAAAATTAACCATTTTAAAGTGAACAAATCGGTGGCATTTAATACATTCTTGTTATTATGCAATGACCACTTCTTTCTGGTTCTAAAACACATCCATCACTCCAAAACAAAACCTTGTACCCATTAAGCAGTAACTTGCATTGCCCCCCTTCTCAGATCCTGCAACCACCAATCTGCTTTCTGTTCTTATGGATTTACATATTTTGGACATTTCATATAAATAGAATCAAACAATATGTGACATTTTATGTCTCAGCTCTTTTACTTAGCATGTTTTTGAGGCTAATCCACATTGTTGCATGCATCAGTATTTCATCCCTTTTTATGGCTGAGTAATATTTCATTGTACACATGCTAAAACCAATACTTGCACACAATGGACATTGTGCAGTAAAAATATTGGTTTTATTTTTTTATTTTATTTTATTTTATATTCTGTTTTGTTTTGTTCCAGAATGCATAATTGGAAAAAAGTATTGGTTTTAGTGAGAATTTTCAATTCTTTTGGATATATACTCCAGGAATGAAATTGCTGTGTCAGTCTGTTTTACTTCTGAGGAACCACCAAACCGTTTTCTGCAGTGGCTGAAACATTTACATTCCCAGTTAATATTAATTTTGACCAAATATAATAGAACACTTAAAAAAAATGCCTGAGATCATCAGGCATTAGATTTTCCTAAGGAGCAGGCAACCTAGATCCCTCTTATTCACAGTTTACTGTATGGTTTGCGCTTCTATGAGAATCTAATGCCACCGCTGATCTGACAGGAGGTGGAGTTCAGACAGTGATGATGCCAGCAATGGGGAGTGGCGATGAAACTTCAGCTTGCTTGCCTACCACTCACCTCCTGCTCTGCAGCCCGTTCCTAACAGGCTATGGATCAGTACTAGTCCACGGCCTGGGGGTTGGAGACTGAAGTACTAGAGGAACCTGGCATATCCCCTAGATGTATCCAAAGTCTCCGTGAAAATTGTAGGATCTGGGCAAGCAGGTCAGAAGGCAAGTATTCTCCAAGACCAAGTAAAGAATCCAAGAACCAATTAAGGTACTTGTTCCCCATCCTGATCATCTCACAACAATTAAGAAATACGTAGATCATTAATAAATTTGTCTTCCTTGGTAAACTGAGTGATTTTTGAGTTCACTAGGCTTTATTTTCTGGTTAATTTAAAAGTCTGATAAAAGCTTTACCTCTCATGATTGAGATCAATGTAGCATAATCTCTAGTTCTAATTGGATTTTCAAGGTTTTGCTTATGGAAAGGGATTGAAATTCAGGGAAGCTGTCAATGCCACACTTTGTAGGATCAAGACAATCAATATTCATTTTCTAAAAGGGAAAGACTTTAAATGTTACCACATCAATTTATGGGAAATATCCATAGATGAAATAAGAATGATAAAAATTATTACAAAGTACCATTAAATCAAACGTATGTTTCAGGATGGGCACAGATTCAGTAGTGTCAAAGTAGATTATACCTATACTTGGTTTAGACAGTAAATAAGTTAAATACAGCAGTCACAAGATTTCTTCTTTTTCATTTTTTTAATTTAATTTTTTTGTTTGCCACTTTAACAAGAGGTGAATTTTTATATAAACAGGTAAATTCATTAAAAATGGAATGCTATGAGTTCATAATATGTACATAGTCTATCACTAGGTAGAAAGAAGAAAAGAGTTACATTCTAAAGAAATGGGGAGCTCAGAGGTTTGTTGATTTATTCCTGCCAGGATCACTGTATTTCTAAAGCCTGCTCATTTTTGAACAGAACAAATGGGAACTTTTATAAGACTTGCAAAATCCTAATGTTTTCTTTGTTTTTTAGTTTTTAACTTACATAATGTAAGTATCACTCTTCTTTGTGTATAGTTCTATAAGTCGTGACAAATGCATGGCATTGTATAACCACCACCACCACCACCAAGACACAGAACTGTTCTATCACCCTGTCTCAAAATTATCTTGTGCTGCCCCTTTGTAGCCACTCTTTTCCTCCACAATATGTAGCCTTTTCAGTTTGTCTTATTGCATTTAGCATAATGCATTTAAGATTCACCCATGTTGATGTGTGTATCAACAGTTTCTTCCTTTTATTGCTGAGTAGTACTTCTTTGTATGGCTATATCATCATTTGTTTATCCGTCATTAATCAAAGGACATTTACATTGTTACAATTTTTGCCAATTATGTATAAAGCTGTTACAAATACTCTGATATAGGAGGTTTTCATGTGAACATAAGTTTTTCTTTCTTTTGGGTTAACAGATAGGATTTATTGCTGAATCATATGGTAAGTGTATTATAAACTGTACAGGAAACTACCAAACAGCCATAGTGGATATGCCATTTTGCTTCTCACTAGCAATGTATGAAAGTCCCAGTTGCTTCACTTCCTCTCCAGTTCTTGGTACTGTCAGTTTTTTTTCCTCTTTTCTCCTCCCCCTTCTCTTTCCTTCCCCACCCTACCTCTCCTCCCTCTCCTTTCCTGTCTCTCTTTTTCTCCTTCTTTGTCATTGTAATAGGCATATACTACTATCTCACTGTGACTTTAATTTTCATTTTCCTAATGACTAATAATATTGAGCTGCATTTCAGGTGTTTCTCTGCTATCTATTTATACTTTGGGTAAAATATCTGTTTATATCTTTTTTCATTTAAAACAATAGTCTTTCTTTTTTAGAAGAGTTTTAGATGTACAGGGATGTACAGTTTTAGATGTACTGAGAAGGTAGCATAGAGAGCTTCCCCATACCATACACTCTTGTTTCCTTATTATTAACATCTTACATTAGTATGGTACATTTGTTACAGTTAATGAGCCTATATTGATGCATTCTTATTAACTAAAGTCCATACTTCTTTTTTTTTTTGTTTTGTTTTTTTTTTTTTTGAGACAGAGTCTCGCTCTGTTGCCCGGGCTAGAGTGAGTGCCATGGCGTCAGCCCAGCTCACAGCAACCTCAAACTCCTGGGCTCAAGCGATCCTCCTGCCTCAGCCTCCCGAGTAGCTGGGACTACAGGCATGCGCCACCATGCCCGGCTAATTTTTGCTATATATATTTTTAGTTGTCCAGATAATTTCTTTCTATTTTTAGTAGAGACGGGGTCTCGCTCTCGCTCAGGCTGGTCTCGAACTCCTGACCTCGAGCGATCCACCCGCCTCGGCCTCCCAGAGGGCTGGGATTACAGGCGTGAGCCACCGCGCCCGGCCGGCTAAAGTCCATACTTCTTTATTCATTTCATCTATTTCATCACCTTTATCTAATGCCTTTTTTTTTTTTTTTTTGGCCTGGGATGATCCAGGACCTTGTCAAAGATACCACATTACAGTTAGTTGTCACATCTCCTTAGGCTCCTCTTGGTTTGGGCAGTTTCTCAGACTGTCCTTGTAAGTAATGACCACGGATAGTTATGAGAGTACTGGTCAGATATTTTACATGATACTTCTCTGTTGGAATTTGTCTGATGTTTTGATAAAGATGAGACTGGGCTTATGCATTTTGGGGAGGAAGACCACCGAGGTAAAGAGCCATTTTCACCAAATCCTATCAAGGGTACCCACTATCAACCAGATTCATAATCCTTTACATTGCCCTTGACCACCTGGCTTAGGCTGTGTTTGTCAGTTTTCTCCATTGTACTTATTTCCTTCCCCCGCCCCCCAACTTGATCTTCCCACACTATACTCTTTGCAAGGAAGTCACTATGCATAGGCAGCGCTTATATGCTCTTCTCCTTGAGGTCAGAGACCCGACATAATAATTATTTGGAATTTCTGCATGAGAGATTTTTCACTTCTGTATCATTTATTAAATTATTCTATAATTTATTTAAGTAATATGGGCAAAATAATATCATAGATACTCATTTTATACTTTGTATTGTAACCCAATACTATTTATTTTTTTACTCAAATTCTTTCAGCTTTGGCTATTGGGAGCTTTTTCAGTTGGCTCCTACGTCCTCCTCCTCCTTCTTTTTAAGAACTTGGTTACTTTCTGGCACTTTAAGAAGCTTTAACCTCATTTTGCATATTTCCTGACCCAGTCCTAGTTTTTTGTCCATTTTTTGGCCCATTTTTTTGGCAGAATTTTTTTTTTAATTTTAATAGTGCTACTTTCTCTTAATAGTCTCTTTCACAGAGTAAAAGCTTTTATTTCTGATGAATTTTAATGTTTCATTTTCAATGCATTATGCTATTGATGTTCTAAGAACTCATTGCCTACCCAATATTACAAATATTTTCTCCAGTTTTTTTCTAAAAGATTTTTAAATAGTATTCTATTTTATACTGTGGTATATGATTAAGACTTTTTAATTTCATAAGATTTTAAGTATAGGTCAAGGTTCATTCTTTATATGTGGATATTCAATCATTCCAGTATCATTTTTTAATAGATTTTTTTTTCTCCATTGACTTGCCTTTACACCTTTTTCAAAAAATTAATTAGCCATATTTGTTTGGGGCTATTGCAAGGCTTTCTCTTTTGGTCTATTGATTGATGTGTCTTCCCTTTCATTTGTATTACCTCATTGTTTTGATTACTGTGGTTTTATAGTAAATACTAAAGACATTATGTGATTCTCCAGCTTTATTCTTTTTATTTCAAAATGTTTTGACTATTCTAATTTCTTTGCCTTTAGATACAAATTTTATAATATGCTTTTCAATATCTTTAAAACATGTGCAAGTTTTAAGAATGTGTATAATTTACAGATAATTTTATGGGAATTGGCATTTTAAGAATATTGAGTCTTCCTATTCATAAAAGTAATATATACTATGTTGTTACTTATTTATTTCTTCCAAATTTCTTTTCTTTCACTTGAGAAGATAATTGCCTGGAATCAATTCAACACTGGTCTTTGTTCTATTAGTTCTCTAGGATTAGGGACTATTATAGTCTCCTACTATTCTTCACTACTGATAAACTCTATGTAGTAAAAATCTGCATTCTTTGTTTTCCTACTATATTTTGCTTTTCATTTCCCCTGCTTGTTATATAGTATTTTTATGGGGGGAGAAGAGTCTCGTCTTCTCAGTTGATGCCTAATATGTGAATGTGCCCCAAAATATTCTTTAAGATATCTGCAGATATTGGACATTTTTGTTTGTTTATGTTTTTAGTGCTGCTTAGGTGTGAGCTATATGTCACAAATAATGAAACCTGAATGATAGTTAAAGACCAGATGAGCCTCCAAGGGCTGGCATTTTCTCATTGGCCTATATGGCACATTTATAGGTTTATTCCTCCAACTGCTTTTCATGGATTGTAGGTTTTTATGATGATGATAGGGTGGCAGTGAGAATAATAAAACAGGAAGGTATTTTGCGATGTCAATGGAGTCTTAACTTTTGGGGAAAAATATGAGCTCACTTGGGGTAGATGTCAGACACGCATTGCTTGTGAAGCCAGTTATTGCCAGGTTGGGAGGTTTGCAAAAATAATTACATTACCCTAGATTTTGTAGATCAAGTTTTTTCTATGTTACCCTGAAACTCCAATGAGGAAAAGCTATAAATAAAGGGGACAGGTAATGTTAATATTAACTACTAGTAAAGCATGGAGTTTTTTGTCATTTGCTGTTTGATTTCCAAGATAAATGCATGTTGATGAAGATATGAATCTTGGACATGTTAATGTCCTTGCCTAAAGTCACACTAAAAACATATAGTCAAAACTCAGATCTTCTGTCTCCAATTCCATCTTCTTTTCACAATAATAAATTGCCTTTCTTATTTCCACATACACAAATTCTTCATATTCTTGAACATTCAATTTAAGATTCATGATGATCATGAAAGACATAGAACTTGCTAGCTATCTCACTTATGCAGTGGTATCTTGCATACTTCTCTAAATATTTATTGAACACCTACTATATGCCAGGCACAGTTTTGGGTCCTGGGGGTACAGTAAGCAGACAAAATTTCCTACTGTCGTGGAATGTGCAATCTAAGGAGGGAGACAGAGGAGACATACAATAATTAGTTAGACGTACACTACATTAAATAGAGATAAATACTATGGGGGGAAAAAAAGGAAAGAAAGCATGGATAGAAGGGAGACAGGAAATTTTGTAGGCTGCATTTTTAAAATAAGGTGACCAGTTATACATTTGAATGCATTCCTGAGGAGGTGAAGGAGTAAACAATTTGGAGATCAAGAGAAAGAGCATTTGTAGGCAGAGGGAGGATCCAGTGGAAATGACTATGATCTGTGGTTCAAATGTGCCTATTATTTTCAAGGACCAGCAGGCCAGCAAGAAGGCTCTTTGTGCTGGAGTGGAGGGAGAGAGACTGAACACAGTGTGGGAGGGGAGTGGTTGGAAGAAGTGTCACAGGTGCTCAGGAGGTGGCAAACTCATTCATATGACTTTATTGGCATTGTGAGGATTTGTGTTTCTCTGTGAATAAGTTGGGAAGACATTTTTGAGCAAACAGTACACCCAATTCTTGCTGTTATTCTAAAGTCAAGTGGGAGAGAGAGACATTGATAAAATAATCGTAAAAACAAATCTAAAAACAAAGGAAATAAATGCTAAAGCCAGAACCAGTTAAACGGACTATGCTGATTTTAAGAATTGACATTTGTGCTTGAATATGAGAGATGAATAGATGTTAACTAGTTAAAGGGTGTAAGTTTAATTGAGTGTTATCACTCTAAGAAGTAATGTTTTTAGCACTTTATTTGGATAAACTCGTTTAATCTTTACAATAACACTGTAAAAGTATGTATAACTATTACCTTTAATAGATGAGGAAACTGAGGTACACAGAGGTCAAATAACTTGCCCATATTCTCATATTTAGTAAATGGGGAAAATGAGAGACAAAACCAAGATGGCAGATCACAGAAAGGTTACTGACCTTAGATGAAGAAAAAGACAAAACCCTTGGTTTTCAGGCTGTGAAATTCCCTCATCAACCTTCTCCATCCACTCTAGTTTTCTAATTCTTGCTCAAATTTCAATGCCTGGTTCAAACTTTCCCCTGTCTGAAATCTTCCACTGCCTTTCCAGCCAGAGTAGACAGTATTTCTAAAATCCTGTTGGAAGGATGATCGTTCTGTGATCTTTATTTAATGAACAATAATCAAACATTATTATGTAACATCTTTTATTACTTATAATCATCATTAATAAATAATTTATGAATTTTCATGGTTTTTTTACACATTAATTTTGCAAATTTATTTTCAGTCTCTATGGGTTTGAGCATAATGAAAATAATTGGCATGATTACTTATTTGTGTCCCATATAGTGTTGGGAATGAAGTTCTGCAATAATGTTCACCACAGAATAGAACAAAATAGAAAGGAATAAAAGAGTAAAAGGAAATCTCAGAAATCTCTAGTGGCTGACACCTTCATTTCACAAATAAGACTATGATCCAGGACAAACCCTCATCTATTGGCACTTAAGCCCAAGACAGTTCCCAATCCATGTAAAGTATTATTTATTTATACTGCTTTTTAAGATTCAAAGTGGTATAGCAGCCATTCACAGAGTAAGTAGGCAACTGAGTGTCCCAAACAAGCATGAAACTCCAGTAGGAGATGCTTGGACACAAGAACAACCTGGGATCTAAGGCATGAGGTGAGATACTAACATAGACAAGAGAGGAATAGCACAAAGCAATGCAAAAGGAAAATTACCAACTGAATCAGTTTTTTGCCACTGCCTCTTGAGTTCTCTGTGGTGCCTGTGAAGCAGAACTTTTCTTATGGACCAGTAATCAGCAACACCTGGAAAATGTGAAATGTGCAACACAAGAGGACAGTTTCTACTCTTTTGAAACTACTGGGAGTTTGGGGGCTCTGGGTCTTGCAGGAGAGGACATTGAGTGTCTAGTTCAGGTCTTGCTCTCAGCTATCAGTGTTAACTCTATCTAGGCTATCTCCTTTTTGGGGGTATAAATTTTCTATTGTTTAAGATGAATGAATTGCACTTGCAGTTTCTGATAATCTATGTTTTATGTCCTTCTCTGATTTCTTCCAGAAGTTGAAATTTGCTCTTTTACATACAGAACAATCTTGTAATATCTGGCTTTGAACCCACTTTCTAGGAGTGAATTAAGACTGTTATCACTTGAGCAGAGCTAAAGGAAGAAAAACAGGTTTTCTGCTACTTGTTGTAGCTGGGGTGGGGTCCTTCCTGCAACCTCATATTTATTAGTCCTTACCTGAAGAGAAATTCAGTGAGAACTATCCACCCCTCTGCCTACTGTGTCCTGAAGGAGGTGGAGTGACTTATGTGTCTGGGTTCAGGAGGAGATATTAGGTGTGTATAGACAATTCATTTCTTTTTCCTTACTCCTGCAAGTGAACTGCCTATAAGAAGTGTATGTTTTGTTATTCTATAATGCACATCCATGATGTTGGACTGCTGTACGGGGGATCATGCAGCAGTCAAGCTGTGCTGCGTACAGTTCTGCTATTTCTGGGATTCAGTATTAAGATGTCATCACCCCAAATATAACATACTTATTTTAATAATAGCTTAGTCAATAATATAGGAATTATTTTGCCTCCCCTTGTGTGCTTTATTTCTGTGTCTTACCAGTTTTTGTCTATTTTGAGATTTTAATTTATCTGAAATTGAGATGCATCTTGAAATGAATGACATATAAAATGTCATTAGGAACATTTTCTTTCTCAGCAGTCAATAAAATGATGGTATTTCTAACAGTTGGTGAGGCCCATGATCTGGCGAAATATAATCATAATTGGTTTAGAAATGGGGTAGGAGTCAGGTAGTGCAAAATTTTGGCCCCGGTAGTGCCATGTCTTGGGGTTAATAAAATCATTCAGCTTCCATGGGATGGCAAGCATTCACGGGGAGCCTGACCACATTTGGAAATGAGCTTCATGTCCAGCCAAGATGGCCTCATTTTATACAAAATGATAATTAAATGGCTTAATTTTTAAGACTGTATTTTCATTGTTTCCAAATGAGCACTGCACCCTGCTCACCACTCACTCCCAGGTTTTTAATTGATGAAGATGCTGTTTATATAAAAAGAGAAAAGGCCCAGAGGCTTCTAAATGATGTTGTTAATAAGAACTGTCAATTATCTTCAGTGCTTTGAGTGAAATATATTATCTGTTTCATGCTCTTTGCTTAATTATATCACAAAGAATCCAACCTGTAGATTTGTAACATCTGGTAGTCTCCAATTTGTTCTTCTTCTTAAAGTAAAGCTCTTGTTTAATGACATCTGTTCACAAAATGGGCCTTCATTTTCTGTGTATATTCTGGAGGTGCCTGGAAAGAAAACAAAGAAACACACTTGGCAGATAATCTCTTTCTAGGTTTAAGTGCATACATGGTGGACAGCAGTGAATAGATCAGGTTGCAGGCAGTGAAAGAGAGAGTACCTGAAGTGGTGTCAGGTGTTCATGGATTTAGCACTGGCCTCCATAATAACTGACTGTGGAATATTCACTAAGTCATGTTTTCCTCTCCCATTTAGTCTCCTCCCCACTGAAAGGTCTCTGCTGGATTTGGATGCTATCTAATATTCTTTCTGCTTTAAACAGTTTTTTTAAGTGCCACACAGTGAAAGAGGATATATGAACAATGTAGGGAAAAAAATACCTATGAGAAAGACACTTGTGCATTGACTTAGGAAGTCTGAACATGGTTGTACCAAACATTAACAATAATATTATAACTCTAAAGTAATTGAAACAATGTAATATGATGCAAGACAAAAAGGAAAATGGTATAAAATGCCCTGAAATGAACTGGATTCCATTTAAAAAATAATTATCCAGTTACTATGAGAAAGGTTGAGTCTAAGAAGGACCAATTTCTTATCTATCCCTAACCCAAAATTTAGATCCTCACCTCTTAGAGTACACTAACATAAATTTCAAATATTTTTTGCTGTTAAATGTCCAAAGTAAAAACATTAAAACACCCTGAAATATAAGATGAATATTTGGCCTCCAAATATAGGAAAGCTTTAAAAGTATTAAAGGAAGTCATCAATTGATTGGCCTAAGGCATTGTGTGTAGTATTTTCTGGCAGGGATTCTAGTTTGAAATGAAACAATAAACACATCTTTACCTCCTTTTCCTCCACAAAATTCCTCTGAAGGGTAAATAAAAGGAGTTAAAGATAATATATTCATAATTGTGCTAAGACTGGAAAGAGAGGACATTAGTAGATTAGGAATTTGACAAGTTCTGGGAAATAGAAAGAGGATTGAATCATAACAGACAAATCAAAATGAGCACATAGCCCAGTCCAGATGCTGAAGGCTGCTGTACATTAGAGAACCGGCAAAGGCATGGAGAGACTTCAGTCTCAGAGCTACAAGCTGATAGATAGAGTAAGAGCAGGTAATGGTGATGAGTGCAAGTAAATAGTTGAAGGAATGCGTATCTGGGAAGGATGCCTCCAAATTGTGGTGACTATTATAGCAAAGACACTCACTATGGAAAATAAATAAGCTGCCTAGAGAAACTCTGGTCCCAAAATGAAGCTTTCCCTATTTTGTCTTTGGAATAATGGGAAGAAGGGCTGAAGAGGCCAAGCCTTTGTTTGCTACACACATAAGCTAATGTGAAATCTGACAGTTGGTAGACACAACCCACAAAAGTCATAGTTCAAGTCTCTCATTCAGGTAAAAGACTTATGAAGAAAACAAGACTTCTCACATGGTAAGGAAAGCTATCTACTTACTCTTTCATTCATACGTATGGATAGGCAAAACAGTTTTTGGGCATTTCATTGTTAAACTAGTGGAATAAATGCCCCCTTCCCCCCCTCTTTTTTTTTTTTTACCACTTCTTGTTTTGACAATTACTAAAACACAAGGTCAATTAATAACAGAAACAGATTCCATTTTGAATAAAACAAGGAAATACAATGAATTATAAGTTATGGAGATTAAAGTAAGAGAGAGTGGAACCTCACATAATAATGGGAGAGAGATGAAAAGCAAACAAAATGCCTCAAATGAAATAAATAGGAATAAATACTCCCCTTCAAGCTACACACACCTGCAAAGCTTCAGATGGAGAATATCAGATTCTGCACACTGTGAGCTGAGGAGTGGAGTTGAATATGAATAATTAAGATCCCCAGGTCTTCACCTCTATCTACTACCACATCTCATCTAGTAAGACTGATTGTCTTTTGCAACCCTACAGAGATTTAAATTCTTGAGAAGATTATGTGGCTTGAGAAGAGGGAAAAACATGCACAGCAACAGGGCTGGATAAAGTAACAGACTGAAAAGACAAGGATTTATTTCTACTTATTATAATGGTAGATTAGCTTGGTGCAGTGCAATCTTCATGCACATAATAAATAGGAAAAATGCACAATATGAAATCTGATTGAAGGACTTGGAAAGCTATCAAGGCACTTAGAACTCACAGGCCCAAGAAACGCTCCCCCACAATAAAAGGGATGCACAGAAAAGTGAGTCTACTATTCAGTGCTGTTCTTCTTCTTTCACATTTGCTGATACACAAGTTGTGATTGACAGATGGAGAGGATGAGCAGACATTTTACAGGATCACTGGCGAAAGGGACAAAAAATGGAGATCAAGGTATACCAAGAAGCATCCTTGGTAAATAATTTCAGAATTTTAAGTGGAAGCCTCTGGAGAACAATGCTATGGTATGATTGTGTCCCTCCAAAATTTATATTGAAAGCTAATCCTCATTGTGGGAGTATTAAAGGGTGGGGGCCATTTGGGAAGTTATTAGGGTGTGAAGGCTCTGTTCTCATGAATGGGATTAGTGCCCTTTTAAAAGAGATTGAAACGTTTGCCGCTTCTGCCATGTGAGGATGGGCAACAAGACACCAGCTATGAAGCCCTCACTAGACAGTCAGTCTGCAGGAACCTTTATGGTGGACTTCCCAGCCTCTAGAACTATGAGCAATAAATTCATGTTGTTTCTGAATTACCTAGTCTAAAGTTCTTTGTTATAGCAGCCTGAATGGACTAAGACAAATGACAATGAGTCAACTCCTTTTGTAGCCAGGAAACATCATTAAGAATTTGAAATTAATTGTTTGGTTTATTTCAAATCAAATTAGTTATCAGTTATTAATATACAGTTATACTCTCATTGAGTATTTCTATGACAGCACCAGGGAAGCGCTGGGAGGAGAGGGAGGCAACAGAGCTATAGGGTATCCAGGCCAGATCAGCTCTGGGGTTGGAGAAGGCTCAGGAGCATGTCTCATGGATGGCAATTTTTGATTAAAGGAATGTATTACTAAAAGTGGCAGAAAGAAACAAAATACTAGAAGAAGCTAACAAAAATAAAATGAATTAAGGCAATAGTCAGGAATTCATTCCCATATCCTAAAATATACCAGACCCATATAATTTCATAGGTCAGTTGTTACAAACCTTCAAGGGCATACATTTCTTTCAAATACAAGTGATTTCAGATTAGAAAGAGAAGGAATGTATCCAAATCATTTTGTGAGGTTAGACAATCTTGATAACTGTACAAGGATAATCTAAGAAAAGCATAAGCAAATATCACATTTAAATACATAGATTAAATTTCTAAGTTATTTACAAACTAAATTTGCACTGGACTTTATTAAAAATAAGTGAAAAAAATTGAGTTTATCTCAAAATCTCCCGGTGTAATTCATTATATTAACACACTGAAGGAAAAAAATGTCTAATAAGTCTTACAATATAATTAAACTGTATTAGTAAGGTAATGGATAAAAATTTGGTTTGATGGGGGAAGGACAGTACTCAGTAAGATTCAAAACTCATCTATTATAAAATGTAAGTTGTATAGTAACATGGTAATAAATAATTTTATGGAGGAAGAAATAGTATTCTGTAAGATTCAAAACTCATTCATAATTAAAAAAATTAAACTAGGTATAGAAGGAAACTTCCTTAATCTACTAAAAGATATCTACATATCACCCACTCAAAAAAATTATGCCAAATGGTAGGACACTGAATGTGTACCCTTTTAAGACAAGGGAAAAAAACCCAGAAATAATATTATCACTATTACACAACTTGAGATTCTATTATACAATATTGATAAATGAAATGAAAGAAGTATAAGAATTGCAAAAATGTAAAATGTAACCTATAAATTAAGTACTAGGATTGTTTTTATAAAATTATGACATATGATATACAGTCAAACAATTATAACTTAAAAAAGAATCCAGAAATATAGCTGAAAAAATTTCAAGAAATAAAACCTAATAGCAATTTTCAAATAGAAATTTTATGCATATACAATTTAAGCATATAGTCACTTATAATGGAATACAAAATAAATGTGTAATAATATTATGGATAAATTTTCAAAATGTTCTTGAAAGGCATGAAAGAAAATTTAAATAATTATGAGACATATATGCTTGGATACATCTCAATACTATAGAGACATCATTTTCCCACATATTAATCTTTAAATCTAGTGCCATTTCAATCATAGTTCTAACAGAAATTTCTATAGAATTTAGTAATCTAAACCTAAAACTGGTATGGAAAAATTAAAGACTAATCCAAAAATGGGCAAAAATTTAGGGAGATGAGAACTCATAGCAACTGCTGGTAGTTTAAATTAGTACGATGACTGTGAAGAAGAATTTTGTGATATTTAGTCAATTTGCAGATGACCATAAATGTCACCTCAGAATATAACATATAAAGCTTTTTTACATGCACAAGGGGACTATGATCTAATTGCAAAACTACTTGTAATAACAAATAGCGGATCAGTATAAATGTCAATCAACAGGAAGATGTATATATTCATAAAGTACAAAACCACAGAGAAACTCAAGTAAATAAAAAATATCAAATACTTTATGTTGCAATGAATAGGCAAGATACAGTATGAAATATAAAGCATGACAGATTTAATGACATGCAAAATGACAATAAATATTGTTTATAGATATATACAAATATAATACCCTACAAAAACTTTTACTGCAAAGACACATATCATTTTTATAAGAGTGGTTACTTCTAAGGAGAAAAAGAATATTGGGATCTGAAGGGAATACAAAAGGGTTTTACCTGGCATATTTTACTTCAATATTTTTGAAGAAATTTTTAAAAAAATAGAGTATATGTATATTTATTATTATATTTGTTACCATTTTCTGAATGTGAACATTTTAATTAAAATGTATATAAACAAATTATTAATTTTATAGTTTCCATTTAAAACTATTAAAGGACAGTGTTGTTTTTGTTGCAACAAATTCCTTTTGTAAATTAGGCTTTCAACAAAAAGTAGCTAAAGATTACCAGATGGAGAGGAAATGAACATTAGGCCTATAACCACAGTAATAAAAGAGAAGATTTTAAGATAATTTTTTAGGTGGTGCATTCTCCACAATGCAAGGGAAATAATAGACAGATGTCTCATTAGCTCATGCTCCTTTTATATTCTTCATCTGTAATTCCTCAAAGCATCAGCCAGCATTCCAAATAAGCAGAAGAGTGAGCCAGTTGTGAAATGAAACACAATATAGAGAGTTTGCTGCGTTTATCTTTCATTCCAGACAGATGATTGTCGTTCACTAGAAAATGCATTGCACCCAGTTTATATCACATTGTAATTTAAATGTGCTTGGCTTCTCTCCAGGGCCACCAGGGAGCTGACTTCAGCATTTGTGAACAAAGCTGAATTGACGGGAAGTGATCCTTGAACTGGTGTGACTTGGGCTCGCTCCATTCATAACTTTATTATCTTTGACATAATCCTGTGCATACTAAGAATTTTCCAAGTGGAATATAACAGTTGCTATTTAGTTTTAAAAGTCCCCAGGAAAGTATCACCTCACCAAGGATTTTTAAAATGCATTCATTCATAACTAAGAAACTGGAAGTCTCTGAACAGTTTAATATTGAGGAGATGAATTTATTGCCATGCAAGTGAGGACTTTGACTAGTATTGTCTGTGTATTTCTCAGGGCCAATAGCTCAAGCGATCCTACCAGTTGGCCTCTTGTGATCTTTTTAGAATGCATGATGATGTCTCTATTTTAGGTTCTTAAATTCTGTATTTTTTCTTTTGTTCAGGGATATTGGAGTCAAAATGAGTTTCATTAGCATAATTTCTCCCGCAGCCATTGATGAGTACCATTATCAGTCTTTCCATAATTGTAGCATAAATAAAACATTTTGAAGCCATTGGAATGAATGATGGGGGTACAGTATTATCTAATACAGTTGCTGAAAATTGCCTTTCCACATGACTGAGAAACACAGAAAAATCCAATACCTTTGACTTTTTGTTGTGACATGCACATGACAGTCAATAAATAATAGAGAAAAACATAACTAACTATGTATTTAAAAAACAGGAATGAAGTTTGGTTATTTTGGTTATTCACTGAGTCTATCAAGCAAAAAATTATTTAAAATTGATTTATCTAATATTTAATTATTATTATTTTATAAATTATTAAGGAAGTAAAATTGATGTTCACGACTCAAATGTGTATCCCTTTACAATATTTTAAGAGGCTTCTTCATTCTTGGTGGAGAGTAGCACTGGTGAAAAGATCATGGACTTTAAAGTTAGGGAAATTACATGTGACACTATTCTGACCCTGAGTTTCAAGACTGTTGAATATAAGTTTTATCATTTATCAAGTGTAAATTGAGAGTGAGCAACATTTTACTGGGCTGTTGTGAGGATTAAATTGCCAAGTATTGTTTGCATCTCCATTATATACAATTTTGCCAGGTACATAATAGGGTACTCAATGATCATTAAAGCAAGGTATTAATATATACATATATTCGTGAATGCATGCATGAATGAATGAATGAAAAGGCATGGTATGGGCCAAACATTGTTAATAAATATTTGTTCCATCTGCTTTTACTCCTTGTACTTTCAGGGTAATTATAATGACTAAACAAGTCAACATAATGTGTTAAATCATAAGTAGCTACTGAAAAAAATAACTTTGAGTTTGCTTCCTTTCAGCATCTCTGCATATGTCTATATATATTGACTTATATGTGCTTCTAAGTTTTTCTACTGAAAAATATGTAAACACTCAGAAGGCAAAGTAAGATGTGTATCAGATTAACTGCAAGTTGAATATATGGCTGTTTTTTAACATACCTAAAATAAAGCTATTCGTGAGGTTTTCCATCTTCTGAGTTCCACAGCATCCCTAGTGTATATGACATAATTCAGCACTCATTCTAGACTGTCACAAACTCCCTTTGCTACCTTAGGTATGTTTGCCAGCCCTAACTTCCTGATGGACTATACATCCCTTGAAAGAGGGGCTACAACTTCTCTTTTGCCATAGCATGTAGCTAAATATGTTATAATACATTATATCAATTAGGATGACATGAAATTAATATTCCCTGATATGTCTTTTCTTACTCCTCATTAAATATACATAGAGAAGTAAACACAGCCCTGAAGATGAAGGAGTGCAGTGGTTAAAGTGTAGGCGGTGGAGCCAGGTTGCTGAATATGACTGTTCTCTCCACCAGATGGAAAAGAATTGTCCAACATGGAATTAGGACAAACCTTTGCCTAATTATATAGGATTAGTAACTACCTCTTAAAATTGTTCTGTGGATTCAATCTTCTGCTACATTTAAAGCCCTTAGAACAGCTCCTGACCATAGTGAGAGAACAATAATGTTAGCTGCTATTGTTACCGCCATCATGCAAAGATCGGAGGAAATAACAAATATAAAATCCTGCCATTTTTGAGAGACACAGCTGAAACTAAAGGATATCAAAGACTTGGAAATAAAAACATATAATTCACCACCACACAAAAAATGACAAAATAACATAAGACTAACACTATAAATATGACACAAAAGAAAATAAGAGTAAAAAATTTCATAAGGAGAGATGTTTATGATTAATAAATGATAAATTCCGTTGGAAAGATACAGCAGTTACAAACTTTTGAGAACTTAACAAATGCGAAGAATACAAACATATCTATGATTACAGTGGCACATAGATCAGAAATTCACTCAATTAGAAAAATAGAAAAAGCAAAATGAGCAACATATCTGTCATCCTTCTGTAGAGACATGTAGATATAGTTAGACATGAAATCTGTGTGTATTTGGCTATGGTCAGACTCATTGCTCTGAAACCTTAAATAGTCCTGAGGGAACAACAAGATTCAAAATGTAGAAGTAATTAGGTTAGATTCAGTGGTACAAAAAGACCAAATGAGCTTCCATCCCCTCCTGGGGCCCAAGGGCTTCACTTATTGCTACTCATTCCTAAGCCCCTCTCCTGGGTGGAGACAGGAAAATGAACCTTCATGAGTGGATTAAGCTTGACTGGTCACAACTCAATGGTTAGAGACTCTGGCCATTTAACTGCTCTAAAAGCAGGTCCCTTTCAGTGATGTCTGCATAATGATTGATAATCACTTTCAGAAGTCAAAACTGGAACTGGTCAAATTGTTTCTGATGAGTAAAGGATAGAAGTTGCAGCAAAACCCACATATGACATAAAACACAGGAGATGCTTTTTATTTGTAAGGGCAAGATTTTGGGAGGAAGCTTGTCATTCCCAAGGGTCACATCACCCAGCAGGCTACTAAAGACTTTGTCACTTTAAATTATATGCTATGAGATCTCTGCATAGAAAAGATAACCAAGATAAAAACTGCAGAGTTAAACTGAACTATCTGGGTGTAATGTTTTACACATATTATTAAAGATCCCTGTTATGGAATGATTGGAGCTAAGAATGTGATAGGCACTACTAAACAGTTTTGGAGGAGGCACAGTAAAACTGCAGTCATTCATTGCTAAAGGCCAGTGGTGATTATCATCTTTAAAATGATGCTGTGCAATTTGGAATCATTTGATGTATTTAATAATGTACCACAGCTGGAGGATACAACTGTTTCTGCAATTGATTTAATGTTGTACTTTATCTTAAAAATAATTTAAATAAAAATCAGTTGTTACTTTGAAAGAAGTATATTAAAACATATTTGAATCAGACAGTTATAAAATACACTAAAGGTATTAAACTAGTTAGACCCCCACAAATTTATAAAGTGAGTGAAACAAACCAACTCCAGAAATATGTTATATGTAAAATGCAGAAATGTTTCACAGTATAGTACTTTTTTAATAAGGCTTAATAGATACTAACCAAAAGACTATTATTTTAATATGCTTAATTGTGATCCTAAAATATTAGCAACCACTTTAAGATCTAATCAACACCTTCATGCATTGAGTCTTCTTAGAGTCATTTAATTTACTTCTCAGTAAGTTGATGTTCATAATTTGAGGTGAGACAAACATTCTATACTCACCTTTACCATGACCCAGACATTTACCACGTAGCCTATCCACTGAAAAAAATAAGAAAGTGAGAAAGATAAAGAGAATTAATCTTTAGCGTCATATTTATATCTTTATATCTTTGTATGTTGTATTTTATATTTGTTTTATAGTGAAGTCACTATTAACTACCATTTGAACTTTTTTACATTTTATGTATGTCCATTTTAAACGTATCCAGAATTAAGGACAACTTGACTACCCAGGACTACAGTGATCTCTAATAAGCCCCACATGACAGACAAATGCCCAAATGGTTTTTAACTTTTCCAGCAGCAGCCCTCTAACCATGAAAATAAATTATTATTGGTCTCTTGTCCTCCACTCAACATTGGTAAATGGCCCCATGTAACAAGCAGCTACAGACCAGCAGCTGACATCTTTATGGTTCTCTTCTTGCAGAACTTTGGCCCCTCGACCTCATTGCTTCAGCAGCCCTAAGGTGCCTTTGTATTTTAACTAGATTTTTAGTTTGTCTCATAAGGAGAGTTGGTCAGCCATAAGCTAGCTATTCAGTGGTACTGGGAAATGGAAATTGATTTATGTAAATTTAATGGACATTGATATTACTGTACCTCAAATTCATTTGGGAATAATTAAGTGAAGTTGCTTTTAAACTAAACTATGTACAAATTGGGAGGCATCAATATACCAAACTTCAAGCTATACTATAAGGCTATAGTAACCAAAACACCATGGTACTGGCACAAAAACAGAGACGTAGACCAATGGAACAGAACTGAGAACCCAGATATAAAACCATCCTCATGTAGCCATTTGATCTTTGACAAAACAGACAAAAATATACACTGGGGAAAAGAATCCTTATTCAATAAATGGTGCTGGGAAAACTGGATAGCCACACATAGAAGACTAAAACAGAATCTGCACCTCTTACCTCTCACAAAAATCAACTAATGATGGATAACAGACTTAAACCTAAAACACAAAACTATAAAAATTCTAGAAGAAAATGTTGGAAAAACTCTTATAGACATCAGCTTATGGAAATAATTTATGAAGACCCCAAAGACAACCGCAGCAACAATAAAAATAATTAAGTGGGACCTGATCAAATTAAAAAGCTTCTGCACAGCCAAGGAAACTATCACAGGAGCAAATAGACAACCTACAGAATGAAAGAAAATATTCACATGCTACACATCCGATAAAGGGCTGATAACTAGAATGTATATAGAACTCAGGAAAATCAACAAGAAAAAATCAAACAACTCAATTAAGAAGTGGGCAAAGGACATGAATAGAAACTTTTCAAAAGAAGACAGAGTAATGGCCAACAAACATATGAAAAAAATGCTCAACATCTCTAATCATCAGGGAAATTCAAATCAAAACCACAATGAGACATCACTTATCTCCAGTGAGAATGGCTTTTATCAAAAAGTCCCAAAACAACAAATGTTGGCATGGATGTAGAGAGATAGGAACACTCCTACATTGCTCTAGGACTGAAAACTAGTACAGCCTCTATAGAAAGTAATATTGAGATACTTCAAAGAGAGCTAGAAGTAGAACTACCATTTGATCCAGCAATCCCATTACTGGGCATCTACCCAAAGGGAAAAAAGACATTCTATAAAAAAGACATCTGCACGATAATGTTTGTAGAAGCACAATTCACAGTTGCAAAGATGTGGAAACAACTTAAGTGCCCATCAATACATGAGTGAATTAATAAAATGTGGTATATGTATACCATGGAGTACTACTCAGCCACAAAAAAACAGCGGTGATCTAGCACCTCTTGTCATATCCTGTATAGAGCTGCAGCCCATTCTACTAAGTGAAGTATCCCAAGAATGGAAAAAAAAGCACCACATGCACTAACCATTAAATTGGTGTTAATTGATCAACACTTATGTGCACATATGGTAGTAACATTCATCAGGTGTCAGGCAAGTGAGGGGAGAAGGAGGGGATCAGTATATTCACACCTAATGGCTTCTATGGTGTGCATTGTTTGGGGGATGGACATGCTTTTATCTCTGACTCAGGCGGGCAAAGACAATATATGTAACCTAAACATTTGTACCCCTGTAATATTCTCAAATTAAAAAAAAAGAGAAAAAGAAACTATGTAATAAAAATATATAACATTCACAAAGGCAAAACAAAGAATGATTGGATTAAAAAATATGATCACAACTCTTCTCAGTCTATAGAGGGAGAAAAGTAGCAAATTCATGATCTGGGCTCTTTTGATGTAATAATTACATGTTAGGTATGGGCCTTGGACCACCAAAACTCAAACTCACTTCTGTGAAAACAGAAGAAAGACCCTGGGAATTGTACTTTTTGAATTAACTGGCATTCTTAACCTCATATGTATACTTTACATCCTTGGTGTTAAAAGAAAAAGCAAGAGAAAATTATTGAGAAGAAGGAAACTTGAGTCCAAATCATCACTTTTGCCAATTCTCATCCCTAGAGCAACTCTAGCCTCCATGTCTCCTGAGACACAATATGTGTGTATATGTGTGTGTAAGTATTTGAATTCAACAGAATTTGAATTCAAAGGGCCATTTGCAAGAAACCGCATACATGCTTCAACATGTGCTCACGAGCACACATATTAATTCAATAGCTCCCCAAAACACAAAACTTACTTAGTATAATCTCTTAAAAATACAAAATAGAGCCAGAATTTAATCTAACAATAGAGTTAAAAATAATCACTTATATTTTTAAATAAGTAATACTAGCATTAAAATATTAGCATTAAAATTAGATTATTTGGAAAGATAGGACTAAGAGAACAGTATATATTCCAACCTAAAGGATATAGCCAAAGAGACAATATAGAAGAATTTTCTAACCTTAAATACATTCATTAGAGAATTAGAAAAGCTGAATTACAATAATCGAAATTTTGCACTCCCACATCACCTCAGAAAAGAAACTAGGGATAAGCACACATACATATAGTATATTTATAAATTTTATATGTATCTATATATACTTCTATATATTTATAAATCTATAATTTTTTTTTTTTAGTGGCAGCATCTCACTCTCTCACCCAAGCTATAGTGTAGTGGTGTGATCATAGCTCACTGCAGCTTCAAACTACTGGGCTTAAGTGATCCTCCTGCCTCAGCCTCCCCAGTAGCTGGGACACACCACCATGCCCAGCTTATTTTTTTAAAATTTTTCGTAGAGAAGAGGTCTCACTACGGCGCTCAGGCTGGTCTTGAACTCCTGGCTTTAAGCAATCTTTCTGCCTTGACGTTCCAAATTGCTGATACTTATATATACTATCTATCTATCTATCTATCTATCAATCAGAATTAAATAATTAAGATGAAGCAGAAAATAAGAATTTTTAAAGGTTATACTGTGAATTGATCATATTTTGAAACATTTCCTTCCATTGCAAACATCAAAAATGTTATATTGAATGCTCTAAATAATTTTTTAAAATTTCAATTAACATAAAAAGAGAAAATTTTCAGATATTAAAGTGAAGAATGGGAGAATATAGCATGTTGAGTTGCAGTTGAAACCTGAAGCTACAAACAGTAAGAAGTGGCACAGGATCCCTGACCTCAGCACCTCTGCAGAGTGTGGGGACCATCTCTGTAAACTGTTTGTTGCAAGGGGGTGAAAATTGGACGCATGGATAAAGTTTGGAATTGCCTATCTATGGATGGGAAAGAAATACCTCTAGACTTTATTACTCCCCACATCCCACTTATATCCACACTCAAACTATAAACCAAGTTAAAAGTCAAGCCTTAGGAGGAAAGACTATCATCATTATTATAATTACAACATTATAATTGGCAAAGTGATATAGTCTACAGATTATATAAAAGGTAGCTACAAACTACTGAGAAAAAAATGTCAAAGAAAAAATAGTTCAATCATATAAATAAAACATTCACAGAAGAAGAAATCCAATTGCCTATGTATGTATGTTTACCCTCGCAGCTTTAGGGAAATGGAAATTACTGAAACAATGTTATGCCATTTGTAACTACTAGAGTATCATTATATTTTTTAATTGTCAAACTAATCCATAATCTAGACACTGCTAATGGCAGTTTCTATTGATGATTGTTGCTATATATGATAATTTATTATTGGATTTGCAAAACTAGATGAAATAAATACATCTTAGACATTACAAAATAATTCAGGAGTCATAGAATATGCTAATAGATCAAATATGTTGGAATCGGCTGGGCGCGGTGGCTCACGCCTGTAATCCTAGCACTCTGGGAGGCCAAGGCAGGTGGATTGTTTGAGCTCAGGAGTTCAAGACAAGCCTGAGCAAGAGCGAGACCCCGTCTCTACTAAAAATAGAAAGAAATTATATGGACAGCTAAAAATATATATAGAAAAATTAGCCGGGCATGGTGGCGCATGCCTGTAGTCCCAGCTACTTGGGAGGCTGAGGCAGAAGGATTGCTTGAGCCCAGGAATTTGAGGTTGCTGTGAGCTAGGCTGATGCCACGGCACTCTGGCCCGGGCAACAGGGTGAGACTCTGTCTCAAAAAAAAAAAAAAAAAAAAATGTTAGAATAAATTGAAAATAGACATAAAAACTGCTGGAAAAAGGCAGTAGGCTCATGTAATTTTAGTATCATTTTTTAATTAAACCATTCAGAATAAAATATTTATTTTATGTGGCATATTAGACTATTCTTATAGCATTTCTCTCCCCATGAAACAAATGTAGTGATATTAAAATTATAGAAATAGTACACAAAACATATAAAACAATATTATTTATAGAGATGCAAATATCCCAACTACAATATTTCAAATTAAAACTCTCAGCATATTCTAATAAGACATCATAAACAGATTATAGTTTATCCTAGTGACAAAATGATACTTTAATGTTATAATTTTATTAAAGAAAAATGTTATAGTAAAAGATTGGAGAGTAAAGCAAATATGGTCTCATGAGTTGAAAAAAAAAGTACTTGATATAGTTCAACATTTAATTTGTTTAAAAGCTCATCATATGGCAGATTTACAAAGAAATTTACATGATATTTTCATATATACACATACATATAGATACATACATAACCAATATATTTCTTTATATCTATCGATCTATCTATCTGTCTATCTAAATGTTCAGCCAAATTTTTTACAAAGGGCCAGATAGTAAAATAGTTTTAGCTTTGTGGTCCATATTCAACTCTGCCCACAATTGTAGTATGAAAATAGCCATAAGAAATATGTAAATAACTGGCCATGGCTGAGTTCCAATGAAACTTTATAAAAACAGGATACTGAACATTTGACCCATGGGTCATAGTTTGCAGAACCCTGTACTAGAAACATTCTGCTGATCCTTAAACTCATGAATGAACAGTTAGAAATACTTCCATGAAATTTAGGAACAAGCTATATATGCCCACAGTCATAAATCCATTTGGGCTGCTACAACAAAGCACCATACACTGGGACAAACTGGCTTATGAACAGAAATTTATTTCTCACAGTTCTTCAGACTGGAAAATCCAAGATCAAGGCACCAGCAGATTTGGTATCTGGTGAAGGGGCCCCTCCTCCTAAACAGCTGTCTTCTTATTCTAATCTCACATGGCAGAAAGTGAAGGAGTCTCTCTTGAATCTCATTCATAAGGTCTCTGTCCTCATGACCTAATCACCCCTCAAAGGCCCCATCTCTTAATACCATCAACATGAAGGTAAGGATTTCAGCATAGGAATTTGGGGGGACATAAACATTCAGACCATAGCATTACATCCCTGACTCCCCCACATTCATGTCCTTCTCACACGTAAAATGTGTTCGTTCCATCCTGAAAGCTCCAAAAGTCTTAACTTGTCCCAGCATCAATTTTAAAATGTAAGTTGCAAGTCTTATATAAATATCATCTAAATTAGATATGGGTGAGACTAAAGGCACAATTCATTCTGAGGCAAATTGCTCTTCAGCTGTGAATCTGTGAAATCAAACAAATTGTGTGCTTCCAAAATATAATGATGCGATAGGCACAGCACAGACATTCCCATTCCAAAAGGGAGAAATAGGAAAGAAGAAAGGAGTCCCAAGCAGGTCCAAGACCTTAAGCCTTGAGAATAATCTTCTTTGAGTTGATGCTCTGCCCTCCAGGCTCAGTGGGGAATAGGTCCCCACTTCTGAACATGCTGGGGCTGGGAGCAGCACACTGCACACCTGCTCCAACTTCACCTGGGTATACAGAAGTGTAGAGTGATGGAGTGCTGGACCCAAGCCTGTGCTTACGCGGTGAGATGGTGCTGGGCAGTGGAGCCCCTCATTTGAAATAATTCTGCTACTCAGGCCCTTGCACTCTGCGCTTGTGGTTGGAGGGGCAGCCCCCATTATCTCTAAAATGCCTTTGGGATCATTCTTTCATTGTTTTGGGCAATAAGTCTTGGCTTCTGCTTAGATAGCTGAAGTCCTCCTTATGTATTTGATTCTGGTATTACATTTTATATTTTTTAATTATTCTTACTTTTAATGCCCAATTTTCTCATTATGTGTGTGTGTCTCTGTGTGTGTTTAATTTGCATATTTGCTAGAATTTTGTCTCTGAAGAATCTGTGAGGTCTGTGTTAAGATTATGTTCTTCCAAAGATTTACTTGGATTCTGCTATTTGGTCCACTTTAAGTTTGGGATAATGTACATAGTATAAATTCAGGCTCTAAATCCAGTGAAGACCTGACCTATTAACATACAATCTAAGGAAAAATTTGATTCTTGTATCTAGAGTCAAGGCAGATGGATCTCCTGTCTACCTTGGTGATGTGTTTTTCCCCTGATGGAGGACTGATCCTGACTTGGCCCACTGTGCATTTAGTAGTTTACTTGTTGTCTCTGTGCTTCATTCTCTGCCATAGACCCAGTGCCCAGAGTGGGGCTTGGCACAGAGTGGGTTGGGGAAAAAATGTCCTTGAATGAATCAAGTATCTATTTTTAGACACAAATATAGCTCTCAGAGTTAATACAGATTCAGTAATTAGTGACTCAATATAAAATAATAAACAGGGATTACTTTCTTTAGATATCTTAGATCAATTCTACCACTCTACTAAGAAAATACAAATATTTAATTATAACAGTTGAAGCAGAGAGAAGATAGAAGTTTGGAACTCTACCATTCAATATGATTGCTCTTAGCTACATGTGGCTATTGTAATTTAATTTTAACTAAATTAAAATAAAATGAAATTTTAGAAGTCAGTCCTTCTATCAAACTAAGCATGTTGGTTACGCAGGAGCCACATAGTTATGGTATTAGACAATACAGAATATAGAATATTTCCATCAACGCAGAAAATTCTGTTGGACGGCTGTGCTTGGGGGCATGTCACAGGATCAGAGGGAGTTGCAGAGGGAGAAGTTTTTTTGCAGTAGATCAGTGAGAGTATTCAAACATCCATTCTAAAGGAGCAAAAGAAGGGGAGTCCAGGATGAGGAGAGCTACAGAAAAATCCTACCTCTTTCCACTTTTGCCACAAGACCACTTGACAAAAATATTTGGTTATTTTTAACTTAACTATGGTGACACAAAAATAAGTATTGAGCAGAATTTTGTTGGGATCTTCCACAAGGAAAGAAGTTTTCAGAGTTTTTTTGTTTGTTTTTTCTTGTATCTAATTGTAATAGTCATACATCTAGATAAATAAAAATATATCTTTTTCTTTTCTACCATATACTTTCTTTTCTTTTCTTTTCTTTCTTTTTTTTTTTTTTTTTTTTTGAGACAGAATCTCGCTCTGTTGCTCAGGCTAGAGTGCCGTGGTGTCAAGCTCACAGCACCCTCAAACTCCTGGGCTTAAGCAATCCTCCTGCCTCAGCATTCCGAGTAGCTGGGACTACAGGCATGTGCCACCATGCCCGGCTAATTTTTTTCTATATATATTTTTAGCTATCCAGATCATTTCTTTCTATTTTTAGTAGAGACGGAGTCTTGCTCTTGCTTAGGCTGGTCTCCTGACCTTAAGTGATCTTCCTGCCTCGGCCTCCCAGGGTGCTAGGATTACAGGCGTGAGCCACTGCGCCTGGTCTTCCACCATATACTTTCCTTAACCACTCAGTATAGTTTTATAACACTAAAGACAGAGAAAATTGAGAGTGTTCAAGATTTTTATTCAAAAAATTATTTTAATTTAAATTTTTAACATTAAAAATTAAAGGGATGGGTCTCATAGTGACTTGGTCACAAGATTTATGACTTAACTTATTTCTTCTGTTCTCCTAGTTCTGTTCTGGATAGGTGGTATCAGAACTTGTTTGACCAACCCAACTCAAACCATTGTTTCGTATTTTATCCAATCAGGATGTATATATATATTTTTGAATATATTTTCCACACTTTGATAATTTTGCATGTCTAAATCCTGCTACTCCAATGTAAAATTAAAAACAAAAAAACCAATAAAATAAAATAAACGCAAAATGCACTGCATAGCCTCCCTTGCTTCTTGCTTCTAGGTACCAGATAATTCTAGTTTGGCTTCTATCAATCAAATGAACATGTATAAGACTTAACTCAGAACAGAGTAATATGGAAAAGAATGGACCAAGGGTAAATATTTTTGCTGGCTTGAGTTTAGCAAAGTCAGCTAAGTTCAGAGCCAGTGACTAGAAAGACAAATCCCTGATTCTATAACTTTCTGATCATAACAGAGGCAGCCCTGGTAGTGTACCCAGCAAGAGCAGCTGTGGCTTCCAGTTCTTGTAGCTTCCTAAGCATGGAAGAGAGACCATAAGTCTGCAAACAGTAGCTATGTAAGCAGATTCCTGAATCAGAACTTTGTAATAATGGTGGAGACAGCAGCAACCCTGTCTGAAGTCTCTCTTGGAGTGCCTCTAATGAATCTTTGAACTCTCTCTGTTCTTCAATAAATCCTATTCTGACACAGTTTCCTGCAATGGATTCTACTGTCTGCAGCTAATATTTCTGACTAACACACCAAACTGTTGTGGACTTAGTAACATCAGAACTGATGAGATCCACCCTACATCCAAAGAAATAGCTTTATTATAATATTATAACTATTATTACTGTTAATCACATAGATGATTTATGCCTAATTAAAGTTGCTCAGAATTGTATAAAGTCCTAGATTGAGGGATAAAATTGGACTATGGTATTTTTGGTTTTGTTTTTATTCTTAACACCCATTTCTACCCCATTATGAGCACTCTTTTTGAAAGGATATAAGGGGCTGATACTAAAGCCAATGTTTTTGGTTTTTATTTGCTATTTGCAAACCTGGTTTTCTCACATAGTATGTCCTTGATCCTTTCTCATAGGACTGGACTCTGCCTAATGAGAGACAAACTGGCAAGGGGTATTCTGAAAGTATTAACTTTATTTCCAGTTTTACCCTGTATTTCATGTTCTTTTCATTCAAACTTCCTTACCTACAAAATTATTGTAGATAAATTATTGGTCAGCACAGCCCCAGGGCCTGTAAATCGGGCTCCTTTTGCTTCTCATTTAAGCAGATGCCCAGGACAAAGAAGGGGTCTTATCTATTGTGGAAAGATTTCTGTCTATCCTTAACAATTCATCTGGTCTCTCTCTCATCTTTCAGGAGTGGAAACCAGCTGTGTAACTGACACAAACACATGACATAATTCTCATCACATTATATTAACTTATTATTCAGGTAAAAGAATGGTGACACATGACAATGGCTTCAAGATGTTATATTATCAGCCTGCATTTTGCCTCAGTTTTATATTTTATATGCCCAGACAAGGTTAACTTTTTTATAAAGAATGTGACAATTTTAAAAGTGATAACATATCATACATCTGGAAAGAGTTCTCTAACTCATATCCAAAATAATTATATGAGAAAGAGTTAGGAAGTTGTCTGTGTGGTCCAAAACAATCAGTCTTTTATGTTTCCATAAATGCCTCATTTCTCAAAGCCACAAGGGAAAAAAGGACCTTTGGATGAAGATAATTATGTTACTAAAAAGGAACAAAAATGACCTGGCTCTAGAGAAAAGGAAAGAAAATCCAGTCTGATAAATAGCACCAATTTCTTCCAGACCATTCTGATTTTCACTCTCATGTTTTTTGGCCAAGAACAGTAATAAAAAGAATGCATTTGTTTTAAATTAGAGACTGTGGGGGTTAGAGGTCTCGGGTGAGGAGGAAGACTTGAATTCTTGTTTAGAGTAAGCTATGCAAAAATCTTTTGTATTCATTCTTTCCTTTCCATCTCCTCTCCTCAACAGCTTTATTTTCACAGTTACACTAAAGATCTCTAAAGTAAGATTAATGTACTCCTAACAGTTCAGAAGATTATCCAGTGGGGCTATGAAGAAAATCCTAGAATTTCTATAAACATTTCTTCTTTATCAAAAAATAAAGAAGAAATGAAGCTTACTAATCTAAAATATATATTTATAATCTTTAATGTAAGATACATAACTTATACCTGTATTTACATATAATTTATGATATGTATGTTTATCCAGTTATGATATTTGATATGTACATTGCCATTGGTACCCTCTTGTCAGTTTCTATGTAAGATGGCCCTGTGTCACTTAGAATTACCCTGAGGTAAGAGTGAGCATTTCATAATGTAGGATGAGTAAGACTATGAAAATTGGGTAAAAGACTCAACATTTTCAACTTACATATTTGTATGAATGATTTCAATATCAAAATTCATTACGATTACCAAATACAGGGATAACAACATTTGTTCTGGGCCACTAAAAGAATATCAGAGAAGAAATATGGAAATATCTATAAAGATAGATTTTTAAGAGTTGTTTCTTTAACAAATGCAATGCTTTGAGGAACATTTTTATAAAAATGACTACCGGTGAAAAAGCTAGCTTGACTGGAATTAAAAATAAACAAGAATGCCAACCACTGACAGTGACTTCAGACAAATTTCATTGCTCCCACCTTTTCTCTATTCCAGTCTTTCCTTCACTACTACTCCCAGAATGAGATAACTTCTTAAAGCTTGTCTCCAATCATGACACCATCTTCCCCATGTACAGGAACTGCCTCTCTTCAGAAAAGTATAAGCTTCACTATTTTGTGACCCTGCATATTTCTTCTATTCTTATTTTCCACATTTTACTAAATGCATTATATATTCTTGCCACATTATACTATGTATTTCCGTACATGCCTTATCTAAAAAATCATAAACTTCTATCTTTCTTTTCTATATCTCAAATCTTCTGCATTTTCCAAGTTAATCTCAAATGCTATTGTCTTCATAAATCCTTTCCTACTCTCTCAATTGAAATTTTATATCTCCTTCCTTTATATTCCCATTTGCATAGTTTTCTTATCTTTTTATGTCTCTTGAGAGAAACAATTTTGTCTTATTTGTCTCTTGCTAAGACTTTTAGATGAATTGAATTGGCTCCTCTTCCTCCAGACTCAGTCGAGGGCCCACCTCCTCCACAAACCTTCTCTGACTATTTGATCTTTCTCTGGGCCTAGTAACTGAATGTCTACAGCCCTTTAGTGTGAAAACAAAATCATTTTTTAAAATTTTACAGCTATGTTTTATGTTTACATATTTCTTTTGAGAACTTTCATAGGGTAAGTATATATTCTTCTTGTGGAATCTTGACTGTTTTGTCATAAAATAACAATAATTAACAGTATGAACATCAAAAGTTCTGTTTTGGTGCAAAAAGCATACTGCTTACACCCATTTGTATTGTCTTCAATGTTAAGTCAAATTCATACACATTGTCAAGACAATACTCACCAAGATGTGAAGGTATTGGGCTATAGAAGAAATTATCAAACATAAAAATTCAATTCAGGTAACAGAATATACAACAAATCAGTGTATATTTCATAAAAGTTCTAACATAATAAAGAATTAACTTTCAAAGAAGACAGAATGCCAAAATATTTCCTTGTTAGAAGTATCCTTTTAGCTAAGTGTTAAGTACAATTCATTCAAACACTTTCCAGTATTCATCTTCTTCAAGCTGTCTCAGCCACATGATCAGCAGTCATTATACCAGAAGACAAATGTATCCATCAAGTGAGTATTGGAAGGAAGGAAGAAGAGCAAGATATATATCTATAAGTTTAAGGCATAACACAGTAAGGAGATAATCTAGAGTGGGAGAGACTCACTATCAGTGCAGAGATGGATGGGGACCAGGTTTATTCTCGAACATGATGACACAGAACTTCTTTAACCAGCATTGTTCTCACTTATTCACCAGGGACCTTCATAAATGTCAGAAATTATTTGTGTCTCTTGCTTCCTGCTCCTAATAGACTTTCTTAACACTGGCAGCTTCCCATCTAGTCATTTATTTTTTTATTTTTTTATTTCAGCATATTATGGGGGTACAAATGTTTAGATTACATGTAGTGCCCTTGCTTCACCTGAGTCAGAGATGCAAGCCTATCCATCCCCCAGATGGTGTGCACCGCACGCATTAGGTGTGTATATACACATCCCCTTCCTCCCCCTCCCATCTGCCTGACATCCAATGAATGTTATTAATGTATGTACACTTAAGTGTTGATCAGTTAATACCAATTTGATGGTGAGTGCATGTGGTGCTTGTTTTTCCATTCTTGGGATACTTCACTTAATAGAATGGGCTCCAGCTCCATCCAGGATAATACAAGTGGTGCTAGGTCACCATTTTTTTTGTGGCTGAGTAGAACTCAATGGTATACATATACCACATTTTATTAATCCACTCATGTATTGATGGGCACTTGGGTTGTTTCCACATCTTTGCAATTGTGAATTGTGCTGCTATAAACATTTGAGTGCAGATGTCTTTTTTATAGAATGTCTTTTGTTCCTTTGGGTAGATGCTCAGTAGTGGGACTGCTAGATCAAATGGTAATTCTACTTTTAGCTTTTTGAGGTATCTCTATATTATCTCTGTATTTCCATAGAGGTTGTACTAATTTGCTGTCCCACCAGCAATGTATGAGTATTCCTATTACTCTGCATCCACACCAACATTTGTTGTTTTGGGATTTTCTGTTAAAAGCCAATCTCACTGGAGTTAAGTGCTCTCTCATTGTGGTTTTTAGTTGCATTTCTCTGATGATTAGAAATGTTGAGCTATTTTTCATGTTTGTTGGCCACTAGTCTGTCTTCTTTTGAAAAGTTTCTGTTCATGTCCTTTGCCCACATTTTAATAAAGTTGTTTTAATTTTTCTTGTTGATTTTCTTGAGTTTTATATAGCTTCTCGGCTACAGCAACCAAAACAGCATGGTACTGGCACAAAAACAGAGACACAGACCTATGGAACAGGACTGAGAACTCAGACATAAAACCATCCTCATGTTGTGATCTGATCTTTGGCAAAGCATACAAAAACATACACTGAGGAAAAGAATCCCTGTTCAATAAATGATGCTGGGAAAGCTGGATAGCCACATGCAGAAGACTGAAACAGGATCTGTACCTCTCACCTCTCAAAAAATCAACTCACAATGGATAACAGATTTAAACCTAAGGCATGAAACCTTAAGTATTCTAGTATTAAGTATTCTAGACAAAATGTTGGAAAAACTCTTACAGACATTGGCCTAGGCAAAGAATTTATGAAGAAGATCCCAAAAGCAATCACAGCAACAACAAAAATAAATAAATTAAAAAGCTTCTGCACAGCCAAGGAAACTATCATTAGAGGGAACAGACAACCTACAGAATGGGAGAAAATATTTGCATGCTATACATCTGATAAAGGGCTGATAACACAGATCCTTTGTGATCCTGGACTCACGTGTTATGAGCTTCTGCTTTTCTAGATGTTTTATTTTGTGATATATTATAACCACTACTTGCTTTTCTCATAGTGACCCAAATCTAATGCCCTTTCTGGTATTCTTTATTAAACATCATTTACCTGATGGAATAAAATCCCCTTTATCCCTCTCCACAGTTTTTGAAACAGCTAGAGAACAGGGGTTTTTGTCTGTTTTGGGCAGAGGTCAGAAAAATTTAGCCCACAGGCCCACAGGCCCAGTCTGGTCCAATGCATTTACTGGAATACAGTCACACCCATTTGTTGATTTATTAATATCACCCATGGCTGCACTTGCACTATGGGAAAGTTGAGTAATTTTGATTTACTATTAACCCTTTAGAGAAAAAGTTTACTGATCTCTGAGTTAGAGTCTCAGAGAAACAAGGAGCCATTTGCATAATGCAAATATAGGGCATTGAAATTCTCCAGGAGAAAAATGAAGGAAGTGACTGTAAATAGGGAATCCTGTTTATTCTCCTGTTATTTCCAGTCAGCATGCTAATGATGTTAAATAAAAATTTAAACAGTTATCCCACAATGAATAAGAAGTTTGAATGTACCTTATCAGGAGTAGAAATTAAAGGAGGATTATAGAATAAAAATGAAAAGATTTCATATAGCTTACTCTAAATAGGTATTCAAGTTTCATTGGATATCCTTCATGAGGATAAGGACTGTGTGTTATACTTGATCCAAACCTGATAATTCCTAATGCAGAGCTTATTAAGTATATTGTACTCACTAAATATATGCTAACTAAACACATAAAAGTTAACATTTATTATAAGGTTATGGTTTTGCTTTAAAACTCATCTGGAGCAGATAGAAACTTCTGTGTCAGATTGTACTTTTCAAAGATGACCACAACAATATCTCTCATTCCACATGACACTGATTCCATTAGGAAGTGAGGTATCTGTACCTTCGTCTTGAATCTGGGCTAGTAGCTTGCTTATAACCAATGCAATGCTGTGGAGTAACACTGAGTAATTTCTGAATCTTGTCCAAAAAAAAAACCCATGGGACATCTTTCCGTGCTTGCTGGAATATTCACAGTTGGAGCTCTGAGCAGTCCTGTAAGAAATCTGACTACCCTGAAGTCACCATGATCTGAGGAAGAAAAGACACATAGAAAAACTGTCTGTGGGCTCTCCAGTTTGAAATCTTAGTCTTTGAGTTTTCTTAGCTCAGGTACCAGTTATGTGAATTTAATGTTTTTGTCCCTTCCAAAATTCATGTTGAAATTTAATCCCTAATGCCACAGTACTGGAAACTATGGCCTGTAGGAAATAACTAAGTCATGTTGGCTCTGCCCTCATGAATGGAATTAGATTCCCTTATAAAAGAGCTTGATGAAGAAAGTTTACTCTTTTTTTACCCTTCTGTCTTCTGCTATATGAGAACGCAGCCTTCCTGCTCTCTGGAGGAGGCACCATGAAGGCCCATCTTGGAAGCAGAAACAGCCCTCACCAGACAACCAAACCTGCCAGAGCCTTGATCTTAGATTTCCCAGAGTTGAGAACTGAGAGAAATACATTTCTTTTCTTTATAAAAATTACCCAGTCTCAGGTAGTTTGCTATAGCAAATGCACTAAGACAGTGAGTGAATGAGCATTCAGATGATTCCAGCCTCCTTCTAAGTCAAACCAATTTTTCAATACTTCTCAGCTCAGGCTCTAGATATTGCTGGACAGAGACAAACTGTTTCTGTTTTTTTCTATTATAAATTATTGAACCAAAGAATCTGTGAACATAATAAAATGGTTGCTATTAAATTTGGAGTAGTTTGTTAAGCAGCATTATTATCTGGAACTTTTTTTTGTTGGAAAATACTTTTATGAAAATAAATGCGTCAAGAAATATAATCTATGATTATGATGTTTTTAGCTTTCTCTTAAATAATTATACATGAGCTCACAACTTTCTATATCCTAAACTCCAAAGAGCTCATCACCATTGTGGCTTTCTAATACAATTTTCTGTTTTTCTACTGCAATCATTTGTAAGGAAAACAATGTAGGATCACAGAAGAAATTCTGAATAACCAACAAAGGGTAAGAACCATTTAATATACCTCTGTGATTATAATTAATGAATTTTTTTTTTACCTTGGCATTTGTGCTTTGGGAGGCCAATCAACTTTAATTACATGGGCATGTTTTCCTGGATTTCAAAGATAAACATGCTCTCCCTAAAATTTAGCAAGCTTGCTCTGTTCAGTAATCACAGAGATGTAAATGGAATGCTTCTCAGAGAATTCTACCAGATAAAAGTGGGCTATGATATCTGGCTTAACTCAAGCCTGGTGAGCACCAGAATAACTATCATAGTAAGAGCCGAAGTAGGAAGTGCTAATAGAATCAGGGTAAACGTCATCATTTTCACTTGTACCCAGCGAGAACTTGAGCTGTGAGCAAGTCAATGGAATGATGTGTAGTCAGGTGCTGTATGCACTATACACACATAAATCTGTCCTATTCTAATTTTACTTTACAAAACAGTAACCCTTCTTGGTGACTATTGATCTTACTTTTGATTCTTATGCCAGCAGAAACAAAACAAAACAAAACTACAATAAGAAATAAAAACAAACAAACAAAAAACACAGAACACTTCCCTAACTGGACTTTTACTCATTACATGGAAAATCTTGGGATATTCATGTCCTGAAACTAATTATTGTCACAACAAAAAGTACATAAAAAGCATTTCATATACAGCAGAAGCCACATCTGCTTTAATATTTATCATTGGTTTTTCATGTGTACTATTCTAATTATTCCTTTAGTTTCTGATGTTCTGGTTTGCTTTCTTCATTGAAAGCTATGTTTTCTGTGACCCTGAGTTTTTGTCTTGCTTCTATCTTACTAGCCTGACCGTCAATGTCTTTGGAAATTCCGAACACACCTAATTTCATCTATTTACTCCCTTTTGTCTTCCTTTGTCTCCAGCCTTATATTGGGTTGAGTTAAAATCCTTTTACTGACATCAAGTGTCATCATGTATATTTTATGGTATTTTATATTTCTGAGAAGCCTGTGGCTTTTCTGGCTCATAGGCCAAGTAAACATTAAATCCCAGCCTAGTCTTTGGATAATGGTATAATATTTCTTAATGAAAGATACCCTAACTAGTTAGGTTAGTAATAATATGTGTGTGTGTATATATATGTGTGTGTGTGTGTGTGTGTGTGTGTATACATATATATTTTAAGACCAATCCATTATGACTGGTGTCCTTATAAAAAAGGGAAATTCGAACACAGACACACACACAGGGAAAATATTACTACCATGTGAAGATGAAGGAAGACATTGAGTGATGGTTGTACGAACCAAGAAATGCCAACAATTGCCAAAACACTAGACTCTAGGCAAGAGGCATGGGACAGATTCTCCCTGACAACCCTCAGAAGGAAATGACCCAGCCCTCACCTTGATTTCAGACCTCTGGCCTCCAGAACTGTGAGATAATGAAAACCCTAGAAAACTAATGTATGAGATTTAGGTTATAACCTCTAAAAAGTTAATTCCAGAATCTGGAACCAAGAGACTCCAGACTCCTGTTTGTGTCTCAGATTATGCCAGCCTCAAAGGTAACAACTTTCTGTGGTCCTTTTCTCTAACCCTTTTGTGCACTCTAACACACACTGGTTTCCTTCCCTATTCCGGTAAAAAGGAAACCTCAAGGTGATTTTTAATGTTACACATATATTATTATCAGAAAATCATAGTCACAGATTCATATTAGATTTACAGCTATCATTATTCAAGGATTATATAGCATATTTTTATCATCCAAACAAAATGAAATAAAAAGACTGACATTGCAGTCAAATTCACATCAATTCAGTGATGAGAAAAAATCAGCTAAAACATTTGTTAGGTGTAAATACCGAAAACAATAGTAGATATAACTTGTCCTTAAACTGAATTATGGAGACCATGGTTGATATAAGTTCCTGAGTGTGGGAACAGCTGATATTTTAGAGTTGACTGTTTAACAGGAATCACTGGATCCATACATCACCCTGCTTTTTAAATGTCAGTCTGTACATTAACTTAGATTTAATATTTGAAGTGGTTGGAACAAATAAACCATAATGATAGTATCAGGGAGGAAAAAATTTGGCTTTGCTGTTACTATTTTTGTGTGCATATTCATTTGACTTATTTCCAAGTAGCTGTGTTGTAGTAGTACATACAACAGGCCAAATTTTACATAGATGTATATTTATATCTGCAGAAAAGGTACTCAAGATTTCAAGAAAGTCCTATTCCTCTATTTGCTAAAGGGTCATGTCATTGTGTGGCACATGTTTCTGTGGCATTGAATTAATGTATATCGAGTTCAATAAATTTGCCTCACCCAAAATAAGTAAATAACCAAACCTACAGGTGCTTCTTAATCTGTTTCATCTTTTCTGGAGAACTAGATTCTGTCTGTAATGATTGGCTTGATTTCTCTGATGCCATGTCAATATTCTACCAACACTATGCCCAACACAGACATCTGTAAATGATTCCTGTATTTTCCTCATTTAGTCTGGTTATAGGATCAGAGTTCTTAACAGAGTGAGCCATTGAGTTTCTGTATTAAGAGTTGGTTTATGACCTGAAACATACTTATTTTCCTTGCTTATTGCTATCATTATGTGGTATTTGATAGAGATAACTGTATACATAACTGAGAAGTCAATTTCCAGAAAATTGTACATGAACATTTACAAAACAATTATTTTAAATTTAACACATGTATGCATGTAAGTTCTTAGATAACTGTATACATTTAAACAGTGTGTTAAACATTATACATCCTATTAATTTTTGAACCTTATATCGTATATGGATGAAATTCTTTTTTTCATGGAAGAACTAAGAACACAGCTTTGTCCTGATCTCATTTACAACTCCTCTTCCTGTCACTTTTGTTGTGGATGAGCCATTGATCCTTTTCTTTTTCCAGACCAGTCCATGCACTATTATGATTTATGGAAAGTTACTTTATACTGGTCATTTTCTAGTTAGTACATATATCACAGTTGAGATTTTGCTTGTAGCTTATTATAAGCCTTTGTCTATAATTTCTCAAAATTAGTATTTTTCTGTATCGAGTGTCATATACTATTGTATTAGTAGTCTATTTGCTATAAAAATGAGTACTAAAACATAGCATTCTTAATGCACATTTATTACCTCACATAGCTTCTGCAGGTCAAGAGTCTGGGAGCTGTGTAGCTGGCTGGTTCTGGCCCAAGGTCTCTTGAAAGGGTGCAGGCAGGCTATGGGCCTCTCCGCAGGGGTGCTCACAACATGGCAGCCTGCTTCTCCCAGGGTGAATGATTTATGTTTTAACAAGCCCTCTAGGTGATTCTGATACATGCTAAGGTTTGAGAATCACAAAACTTAAGGATTCTTTTCAAAATATAGGCCCATTGAAAATTCTGATGTACACCTAAGTGTTGATCAGTTAATGCCAATTTGATGGTGAGTATATGTGGTGCTTGTTTCTCTATTCTTGTGATACTTCACTTACTAGAATGGGCTCCAGCTCTATCCAGGATAATACAAGAGGTGCTAGATCACCATTGTTTTCTGTGGCTGAATAGAACTCCATGATATATATATATATATACACACCACATTTTGTTAATCCACTCATGTATTGATGGGCACTTGGGTTGTTTCCACATCTTTGCAATTGTGAATTGTGCTGCTATAAACATTCTAGTGCAGATGTCTTTTTTATAGAATGTCTTTTTTTCCTTTGAGTAGATGCCCAGTAATGGGATTGCTAGATCAAATGGTAGTTCTACTTATAGCTCTTTGAGGTATCTCCATATTACTTTCCACAGAGGGTGATCAACACTTATTTGCACATATTGTAGTAACATTCATCAGGGGTTGAACAGGTGGGAGAGGGGAGGGGGGATGGGTATATTCACACCTAATGGGTGCAGTGTGCACCGTCTGGAGGATGGACATGCTTGAAGCTCTGACTCAGGTGGGGCAAAGGCGATATATGTAACCTCAACATTTATTCCCACGTAATGTACTGAAATGAAAAAAAAAGAAATAAAGAGAAAAAATTATGATGTAATTTTATAGTGGGAAAATCATTCTTCCTTTTGTTATCACCTTACTTCTGCAAGTATTTATATATAGTTTCATAGGCGCAAGAATAAAGGAAGTTTTCTCTTGTGTCCAGCTTTGTTTTACCTATTAAATTCTGCACAAATCCTTGAGAATGCAAGTTTTTAGGAGGTGTACATCTTCTATAAATCCCTTGCACCATTTGTTCCAAAATGGTTCCTTTATGCAACAGGAAGAGGAGGTGTTTGTTTGTTTTGATACACAAACCGACCCAGGATGATTATAAAAATACTCCTCTTTTCCCCTTTTCTGAACCCCCCTAACTTTCAATACTTTCATTGCTTTATGCTATACAACTTCCTTCCATAGAATACTTGAAGCTAAAATGATTTCAAAACTTTCTGCTTAACGTCTTCCTTAATCTTTGCTCTGCAATAATTCAAACCCAGCTGTTGGTGGGTTATGCCATAATTTAAGTGCTTTAACAAACAGCATGGACACTGACTTATGCACCTGTTAGTAAAAGACATGTGTAGGGATGTTTCAGGATATAATTTTGTTCTCCCCTAAGTGGAGACCAATTTTTAAATAAGAATTTTCTAGTTTGAACTTCCCTATCTCTGTGATTACATTTTGAGACTCTGCTACTTCCCAGAATAAAAAGCTTTTAAGTTTAAGCCATCCTCCATGCAATGTTCCTCCTAATGATAGATGAACACGTTTCCAGCTGGGAGGTTAAAAGATGAGAAAAGGCTAAACTAAAGCCATCCTCACAGTACAGTGTTTCACTTAATGACAAATGGCACTGTTTCAACTTGAGAGGATAAAAGATTTTACATTTACTTTGAAGCTGAGCGGTAGCCAAGTGCTCACTACTACTGATTGTAGATTTGTCCAAGCAAGTGTGGTACATGGCAGAATACCAGCCACTATCACACTGGGAAAATGTCATTATCTTTTTCTCACCTCTGGAAGACACATTTTGTGCTGCCTAGGAAATCGTTCATATTGTTGTCCACAGAAGAAAACTCAAATAAAAATATAAAAATTAAAATGCTTAATCAAATCATCCTTTTATTTTGTCAAAGACATTTTTAGAAGAAATAAGACAAAGATCATCCAGAACCATCCACTTCTTATTTTCTAAAACCTTCTGTTTTTGAGCATTTGTAGTTTAAAACATCCCTCAAAGAATTTCCCCATATTTTGGTCAAATACACTGTATCCATAAGAAGAGAAATCATTACATAAAGTTGATCAGACTTTTTTGTCTACAGGACAGATTAAAAATATAATGATGATTCATCTTTAAGGGAAGAAAAGAACAAGCAGGAAAGGGGACATGAGCCATCACTTGAATATATTCAGGTGGTATCTACCTTGATGATGGAGTTCCCTTTGGATTACTTAAGTGAGAATTATTTTTTCAATTTCTTGAAAAGAACTATGCACATTTTAGCCTATCTCCACTTGCATGTGACTGAAATTATTAGAAAGTAAATAAAGCACATAAAGTCAGTATTGTCCTAGAAAATGCAGCTACAATTTACAATGACACCATGAGTTATTTTGAGATTCTAAACAAACTAAAAATTAAAGAATGAGAAATGCCTGCTATACTTAGACTTCTTTTCCATGAGTAAATACAATTTTTTATTTCTTCTTGACATAGCTGTACATGTATTCCCATTTAGCTACAATTCTTGGCCTAGTCTTTTTTTTAAAAAGTGTTTGTCATTCAAATTTCTCTCTCTGCTGGTTTATTGATCTGTTCAGTATTTCTAGAACATCTTGACCTCCTGCCACAATCTTCCCCCAAATTTAGACATATAAAATCAACCATTTTCCCTTGCCTGCTGTGTCTTTGCAGACTAAAACAAAAGGGAAAGAAGGATGAGAAAACTTCCATGGTTTGGTGACCTATTCCCATCAATTTCCCATAATAATGCAATCCCCACAGGCAAACCCTCCTTATGCTGATGGAAACTCTGCCTGGTTTCCAAATTGTATTGTATTGCTGCTTCAATGTGCCTGCAGTCATGTTCCACCCTGTGGTATCAATGGCTGCCTGAATCAGACCTGGGCTTACTGTGCCTTTTGAATAAAGTGTCATAGTCTGTCCTTGGAGCCTGATGTGGTCTCACCAGATCTAACCTTAACCTTCCCAGGCCTAACCTTGTTCAAGTAAAAACCATTTGCCATATTCACAACACTTCTTGATTCTTTTAGAATAAATCATTCTTAGTTTCTTTTTTGTTTTCATGTGGGTAGATACTGGGTTTATTATAATTATATTAAGAGAGTCACATATAGTTGAATAAATGCCTGGCTAATTACTTCCTTTCTTTTCTTTTCAGATGAGCAAGGCTAGGAAGTGTGGTGGCAGAATAATGAAAGACATCACAGTTCTTATTAGGCTTTAAAATAGTACTTACCATATGAGAAACCATAAGAGAAAAGCACAGTGTGTTGTGGCCATTGACTCTTCCTAACATGTATTTATTACTATGCTACTTACCTGTAAGTTTTCTCATATAAGTTGGAAAGAAAAAGTTAGCATTCAATTGGATTACAAATGGTTCCCTACTTATGACATAACAATTTTTCAACTTTACAAAGATGTGAATGAAAGTGATATGCATTCAGTAGAGACCCATACAACCATTCTGTTTTTCCCTTTCAGTACAGTATTCAATAAATGACATGAGATATGCAACAGTTCATTATAAAATAGACTTTGTGTAAATGGTTTTGTGCAACTGTAGGCTAAGATAATTGTTCTAGCACATTTCTGTAGGCTAGGCTAATCTATGTTGTTCAGTAGGTTAGGTATATTAAATGCACTTTAAACTTGTTTTAACTTACAATGGGTTTATTGGTACATAATCCAGTTGTAAGTTAAGGAAGCATCTGTACCTTATAATATTTCAGCTTCTGGTAAAAAATTTATATGTATATATATGTGTGTATGCATATGTATACATATGTCTGTGTGTATATACACACATACACACACATATATATGAGTAGATAGTTATATTTATTTTTTTTTCTCTTTCTCTGTGATACAAGCTATGATAGTATGATATGCTGGGGAGATGCTTCCATAGGACTGTAGGTTTCATTCCCCCAGCAGCTGCCTAGAGAGATCTCTCAACTCCCTGTTTTTTGGGATTGTCTTGGCTGAGCATAGTTTCTTTTGCCAGAGTCACAGCCCTCCCCTAGGGATAGGCCATAACCAATGACTGTCCAATGTAGGAGCACAAAGCTTGCCTCCTCACTCCAAATCTGGGGAATTCTAAAGGACAAGTTGGGCTTCAGAGTTGCTTATTTGTTCATGAAGATTGAATTGTAGCCCATCTTCTCCCTCTGAGCAATCTGATTCCTTCTCTTTTTCTTCCCAAGTGATCATTCTAGGAGTACTCCGAACAAATTTCCTGCATGCTATTTTTCAGCTCAAAGTCTACACTCCAAGGAACCCTTGCTGTAACACATTTCTTTTTTTTTTTCCTTAATCAGTTTAAAATACTTCAGTGGTATTATCATTAAACCTAGCAATCTGAGGCCTTTATTTTTATATTCAGGAAGGGCTTAGCTAGGATGATAGAAATATTATGATTCCATTTATGTAAAAATTAACTAAGATGTGTAGGTGTTAAAGACTGAAAAATAAAGAAAAGAAAAGAAAAACCTGTGTTTCCAAATATAATGCACAATACAACATCCGCCATGCCAGGGCACTCTAGCTTGGGAAATAGTGAATTATCAGACTGAGTAGCTTCTCAAAAAAAGAAGAGATGTTCATGCAGCTCAGTTACTCTGGGAATAAAAATATCTTTGGTGCTGAATTTTTATGCAATGCTTTGTTCCAAAGAGATTCAACAGTTCATTCAGTGTCTTTTTTTAAAAAAAGATTGATCATTATAATGATAATGAAAATAAACATAAAATAGTAGCTTTTATGGGAAAGTTACTAGGTTCCAATTTGATTACCTTAATTACTGCATTATAAGAGCAATTGTCTAAGGTCTTCAGGGGAAATATGACACTTACCTTCATTGTATATACTGGGAAGCTGAGGTGCAGAGACACCAAGAAGTTGGTTAAGAGTTATCTAGTTCAAAAGGGACAGACTCCAGAGCAGGAGTATTGGATTCCAGAGCCTTAAAGCATTTAACTCTACTGTATTCTGCATCTCAGTAGGGTGAAGCACTGCCTGTCTAAAGATGCTGAGGAAAAACCTTCATCCAACAAAAAGAAGACCAATTTTCCTGTCCCTATCATGAAACTGCTTGTTTATTTTCTAATGATTTAAAATATTGAGAAAGAAAAGGGGCAGATTTGCCATTGAAAATCAAGAGTGATCTCCTCTGTTTTGTTTTTTACCAAGTCATGTCAATTTCCATCTCTGCTTATTTTTTCATACCTTCTCCTCTTCCCCATCAATCCAAACCTATTGGTCTCAACTAGCCACTCACTCCAAGAAGTTATTCTGGATTGTTCTATTCTACAATGATTGATCAACAATATCTTTAAACTCACTGTCATCAACCCAATCTCAAATTGAGATTCACTTTGAACATATCACATTTCAGATGCTTTCACAAACATTATCTATCCTCGACTGATGATGAGTTCAAACATTCAATTAATTAAAGTGAGGCCATTGAAGCAGAGGGAACTATAACTTAAAAACAAAGTTTCATTGGTGAATTTCAAATCTTGATGAGTCAGTTGGGAAATATACTTTGGAAAAAAGTCACATGACTTCATTTTTGTCTACACTTAACCCTAGATCTTACCAAAAGAGCATAAGGGATGAAAAATATTACTGTATTTGTTACCTACTGTCTGCACTTTAGCTGCGGTTATTGTGCCTTGGTCCTCGAAGACTTGCCCCACTTGTCACAGGAAATTGAGATTCTATTTTTGATTCACCACATTTCACTGGCTATTTGCAAATGCAAACCCAAACTGCACGTTATGGAACTCGCTTCGCTTCCCTAAAGTACCATTGATGCTAACAGCTCAGCAAACGATAGAACTGTATTTAATTATTCACCATAATGCCTTTTAGTAGAAAATCAAGTTGTCCAATTTTATTAGGTTTATATGGCTCTTTGCTGCCTTGTTAGGGCTTAGGCTTTCTTTAAAAACAAATCAACATAGCAGGTTGTTATGAGGAGGGAAGAAAAGGTCTTTTGTTTTGGAAAGTTATATTACTATAGAACCCAATCAGAACATGTACAGTTTTGGGGCAAACTGCATTGGGAGCTTACTGAGGGTACCTCCTTACAGACATATCTCCCTGTCTTTCTGGTTTTTGTTTGTTTGTTTCTATCCAAATAAGGACATTGTTTCACACTTGAATCTCCTGAACTTCTTTTCTTCCTTAGTGAGGGCAATCCCATCTATGAGTTTCCTTTCAAATGATAAAGCCCTTATGACAATGCTATTTCTTTTATTCCTTTATTTTTAAAATTATTTTTTATTCTTTATTCTCCAGTGTGCTGTATCTAAATTCTTAAATACTCAAACTTTTCCTTTCAATGGGTTGACATATTCTGTATCTTCCTGAGTGATAGCAAATTTGATGTTATGGGAAAAAAGATGCCCATTTTTCATATCGATAAGGTAAAAAGGAAAAAAATAGTTAAATTGAGAAAATAGGAAATGAGAGTCAAACTTCTAGGCTTCTAGGGTGTTAACTTGAAAGTGAATGAGAATCACCTGGAGGGCTTAAGACAGATTCCAAGGCCCCACCCACAGAATTTTCAATTTTGGGTAGGGGGTCTGAGGATTTGCACTCCTCACAAGTTCCCTGGTGATCCCGATGCGACTGTACCAGGGCCCCCACTTGGACAGTTACTGTGTAGGAGCATCATGTTTGTACTTATATATTGTTTCTTATTTGTCTTAATGCAGTATAATTTTTTTAAAAGTTGATTTCCAACATTTATCAATTGTAAGACTTTACATGAAGTTCTTTTCCATGGATACTCTAAAAAATAAAATTGGAAACTGTCAGAATGGGGATCACATTCAAACAAAAGAATTTTCTGGCATTGCTAAGCAGCAACTTGCTTTTGGTGAAGTATGTCATCTCCAGTTATTCTGGTTTTGTCTTTAATTTCTAGTGTTTTAAGTCCATAGCATGTTGATAAGTAGATTTTTTTGTTGTCACTTATTTCTAAGTACTTAAAAACTTCTATTTTGAATTTGTTTTTAAATTTCATTTACTTTTTAATGTATGGGTTATAAAGGTTGTGATCTTTCCAGGTAAATTTGTCTGTCTAGTTACCAATTTATCTATCTACACAGATACATATGAGAAACTATTTCTTAAGTATTGATTCTAATTATTTACATTATCTTCCTAAATATGTTCTGTATAGTATAATTTCATGTAGAATATACAATGATATAGATAATTTGAAAATTTTGAGATTTCTCACATGGAATTATTTTTTTTATTTCTGCTCATTATGGGGGTACAAAAGTTCAGGTTATATATATTGCCCATGCCCTCCCATCCCCCCCCCCGAGTCTGAGCTTCAAGCGTGTCCATTCCCTAAACAGTGCACATCGCACTCATCATGTAGGTATGCACCCATTCCCTCCCCCCCATTCCCCCCAGTCAGAACTTCAAGCGTGTCCATTCCCCAGACAGTGTGCATCGCACTCATCAAGTAGGTATACACCCATCCCTTCCCCCCAGCCCCCACCTCTGTCCGATACCCAATTGGTGTTATGCCCAAATGTGCACTTAGGTGATGATCAGGGAAACCAGTTTGCTGGTGAGTACATGTGGTGCATAGTTTTCCATTTTGGGGATACTTCACTTAATAGAATGGGTTCCAACTCTCTCCAGGAGAACCAAAGAGATGCCATATCACCATTATTTCTCATAGATGAGTAATATTCCATGGTATACATAAACCACATTTTGCTAGTCCATTCATGAATTGATGGGCATTTGGGTTGTTTCCACATCTTTGCAATTGTGAATTGTGCTGCTATAAACATTTGGGTGCAGGTGTCTTTTTTATAGAATGACTTTTGTTCTTCTGGGTAAATGCCCAATAATGGGATTGCTGGATCGAATGGTAGGTCTACTCGAATCTGTTTAAAGTATCTCCATATTGTTTTCCATAGGGGTTGCACTAGTTTACAGTCCCACCAGCAGTGTATGAGTGTTCCTATCTCTCCGCATCCACGCCAACATGTATTGTTTTGGGACTTTTTGATAAAGGCCATTCTCACTGGAGTTAAGTGATATCTCATTATGGTTTTGATTTGCATTTCCCTGATGATTAGAGATGTTGAACATTTTTTCATATGTTTGTTAGCCATTTTTATATCCTCTTTTGAAAAATTTCTATTCATGTCCTTTGCCCACTTTTTGATAGGGTTGTTTGATTTTTTCTTACTGATTTTCCTGAGTTCTAAATAGATTCTTGTTATCAGTCTCTTATCTGATGTGTAGTATGCGAAAAGTTTTTCCTATTCTGTAGGTTGTCTGTTTACTCTCATGACTGTTTCTTTGGCTGTGCAGAAGCTTTTTAATTTGATCAGGTCCCATTTATTTATTTTTGTTGTTGCTGTGATTGCCTTAGGGGTCTTCTTCATAAATTCTTTGCCTAGGCCAATGTCTGTAAGAGTCTTTTCTACATTTTCTTCTAGAATTCTAATAGTTTCCCACCTAAGGTTTAAATCTGTTATCCACCGTGATTTGATTTTTGTGAGAAGTGAAAGCTGTGGGTCCTGTTTTAGTCTTCTACATGTGGCTATCCAGTTTTCCCAGCACCATTTATTAAATAAGGAATCTTTTCCCCAGAGTATGTTTTCATCTGCTTTGTCAAATATTAGATGGCTATATGAGGATGGTTTTATATTTGGATTTTCTGTTCTGTTCCACTGGTCTGTGTCCCTGCACTTGTGCCAATACCAAGTAGTTTTAATAATCACAGCCTTGTAGTATAGTTTGAAGTCTGGCAAATTAATACCTCCCATTTTGTTTTTGTTGCTTAAAATTGCTTTTGCTAAACGGGGTCGTCACTGTTTCCATACAAAGCATAAAATTATTGTTTCTATATCTGTGAAAAATGATGTTGGTAATTTAATAGAGATTGCATTGAATCTGTAGATCACTTTGGGCAGTATAGACATTTTAACAATGTTAATTCTTCCAATCCACGAGCATGGTATGGTTTTCCACCTATTTACATGCTCTGCGATTTCCTTCCTCAGTGTCTCGTAGTTTTCCCTATAGAGGTCCTTTACCTCCTTAGTTAAATATATTCCTAGGTATTTTATTTTCTTTGTTGCTATTTTGAAGGGTATTGAGTCCTTAATTTTGTTCTCCATTTGACTGTTATTGGCATATATGAATGCCTCTGATTTGTGTGTATTGATTTTGTATCCTGAGACTTTACTGAATTCATTGATCAATTCCAGGAGTCTCTTGATTGAATCCTTGGGGTTTTCTAGATATAACATCATATCATCAGCAAAAAGTGAGAGTTTGATCTCTTGTTTCCCTATTTGGACTCCCTTGATTCTGCTCTCTTGCCTGATAGCTCTCACAAGGACTTCCAATACTATGTTGAAAAGTAATGGGGACAGTGGGCAGCCTTGTCTGGTTCCAATTCGAAGTGGGAATGCTTTCAGTTTTTCCCCATTCAGTATGATGTTGGCTGTGGGTTTGTCATATATGGCTTGTATCATGTTTAGATAGGCCCCGTCTATGCCTATTTTGTTAAGTGTTCTTATCATAAAAGGGTGTTGAATTTTGTCAAATGCTTTTTCTGCATCTATTGAGAGGATCATATGATTTTTATTTTTGCTTCTATTTATGTGGTGAAAATTTTGGAGTTCAGTTTTATAAATATTTGTTCTATATGAGTATCAAAAGAAGGATAATTACCTATTTGTTGCTTTGGGGTTTATTATATATCTATTAGATCACACTTGCTTTTTATTTTATAAATCTTTTTTAGACAATACTTTTTTTTCTCTGCTTGTGTTAATGTCTCCCACTGTGATTGTGGGTGCATCCATTTATCCCTAATACTCTTTTAATTTTGCTCCATTAAATAGACCCAGCACAGGTAACAGCCTTCCAATTTCTATCAACGTAGAATTTTTTTTGCCTGTTTTTGAATGTTTAAAATATAATCATACAGTATGTACTTTATTGGGCACCTGACTTCTTCATTAAAAATGTTTATCAGGATCGTCCAAGTTATTGCATACATCAATAGTCCATTCTTTTTTTTTTTTAATCAGAGTGGAGTATTCTATTGTGGAAATATATCATGATTATTTTTTATCCTCCTGTGGATAAAAACTTGGAGAGTTTGCAGTTTTAAGCTATTATACATAATGCTATTACTTTTATTAGTCACTGCCTAGCTTCTGTTTTCTTCCTGGTGTATATTCCATGGAACACTTGTGCTAACTTTGCCAATGCTTTTGCTATTACTAGTTTATTGACTTAATGATGTTCACAGGAAAGGTTATTCCTTTCAACCTGCCTGTTAGTCAGTCAGTTAGACACTTAATCAAAATGCATATATAGTCAGCCCTCTGTATCCATGAGTTCCACATCCACAGATTCAACCAACTGCAGATCAAAAATATATTTAAAAAATAATACAAGTAACAATACAATAAAAATTATTACAAATAAAAATAGAGTGTAACTATAATTTACATAACATGCACATTGTATTAGGTATTATAAGTAAACTAGAGATGATTTAAAGTATACAGGTGGAAGTGCATAGGTTATATAAAATTACTAGACCATTTTATATCAGAAATTTGATCATTCACTGATTTTGTAATCAATGGGGTATCCAGGAACCAATTTCTCATAGATACAGAGGGACACCTATATATGACACTATACATACTAAAGTCAAGTAGATCTTTAAGACTCCAAATATGTAGAACTTATAATAATGCATGTGACTTTAGTAATGTGAATCCATAATTAAAATTCATGATAAACTCATGAAAGCCACAAAATAGGAGGACACATATACCAATTGGTGTTCGCTAGATGGTGAGATTCATTTAGGTGAAGTGAAGAAAAAAGGATTCCTTGAAATTATAATGTAAGAATTTGGTGGTGAGATGAGTATGATTTGGGTAATTAGATATTGGAAGGCAGAAAAAAATACTTAATTCAGAAGAATTAGCATAAATAAAGGCATCCAGAGAGGAACATTTTATATATTATTGAATGTATGAAATTATATATATAAAAATCCTACAACTTTTATATGACATGTTAAAACACTATGTAAAACTTTTAGTATTATTCTGCAAAATCAGTGCATGAGGTGGAGAAATCAATTTCTTCAGTGTGCTCAAAATGGAAAGGGTATGAAAACAGCAATGGGAAATAAAATTTCAGTATAGATTGAGTATCCTGATTTAGAATAAATTAAATTTCTCATGACTCCTTTGGATTTTTAGTTTTGAAGATAAGTATCTAGTACTTAATTTATTTTCTCATAAAAGCAGAAACAGTGACTCACTTTGTCCTGGTACCTTTGGTGGACCAAGATCTCATCACAGGTGTGCAAATTTTGCCATGGTAATTTTAGTCCAAAGGAAGATTAAACTGAGTACACTTGGAAGTGCAGGGCAAAGCATGCTACAATTAACTGGAATAACTTAAAAAGAATCTAGTAACAAGGAAAGAAGCCCTGTTTCCTAGACAAACAAGACATGTATGTGTGGGTCTGGTATGATAGTGAAGGACAGCAAAGTAGCAAGTGTAATAATGCTAGATGCTTTTTATAGACGTTGTAATACATTTTTATACTAGAAGAATGATTGAGTTGTAATTATCACTGGCTTATTTTGCAATTATTTAATCAATTTGAGCTAGCCTCCCTTCAAACTCCAGTATTCAAAACAACAACTCAAATTCAAATGGTTGAAAATCCTAGTAAAATGTCTTTGGTTAAAAATTAGGAGACATTCATTCTTATCATACCAAAGGACTCTAATGTAATTTGCCTCAATAAACAATAAAACCCAGATATTTAAACATGTAACTTTTAATTTAGAGTTGGAAAAATTTTAGAAGTTGAATGTCAAGCTTGCAATTCTTATTATCCATTGCTTTATAATAAAGTACCCTAACATGTAGGCTTAAAAATTAGTTTATTATTACATCCTGGGGCTCTGTGGATTGACTAAGCTTAGTTGGGCAGTTCTCACTGGGAACCTCTTATGCAGCTGCAGTCAGATGGTAATTGTAGTTATCTGAAGGCTAAATTGGTCTGGACATCCAAGAGGGATCACACACATGGCTGGAAATTGATGCCCAGTCAGAAGAGAGCTTGACTGAGACTTTTAAGCAATTATTTTTTTTAACAATGCCTACTTGTGGCTTCTCTGTATGGCTTGGTATTCTCAAAGCAAGGGGTTTGGCTCTGAGAGGTAGGATTCTCAAAACAATCACATCAAGATGAAGGACATGGAAGCTGCCAAACCAACTAAGGGTTTGCATTAGTTTCATAGGGCTGCTGTGACAAAGTACCACATGCTCACTGGCTGGCTTAAAGCAACAGAAATTCATTGTCCCCCAGTTCTGTGGCCAGAATACAAAATAGAGGTGTTGGAGAGGCCATGCTTCCTTCCTCTGAAGGCGCTGTTCATGCCTGTTTCCTGGCTTCTGGTAGTCTCAGGCATTCCTTGGCTTGTAGATGCATCACTCCCATCCTTTGTCATCATATGGTCTTCCCTCTGTACTTGTCTCTGTGTCCTCATTTCCTCTTTTTATAAGAACATCAATCATTTGGATTGGGGTCCACTGTAATGATCTCACTTTAACCTGATTATATCTGTAAAGACCCTATATCCAAATAAGGTCATATTCTGAGGTACGGGGGATTAAGACTTCAGCATATTAGTTTTTGGAGATGCAACTCAATCCATGACAGGACTGTATCTCACTTGGCACATTATAGTATCTACTGTGTTCTATAGGTCAAAGCAGTTTCAGGGCTTGCCTAGTTTCAAGGGGATGAAACATAGAGTCCAGTTTTTGAGAGTGGATTGCTAAATCACATTTTGCTACCAAAAGTTTGGCACTGTCCCCGAGGCCACATCAGAAAAACAAGTACAAGCAGTTTGAGGAGAAGGAAAGAGAAGTTTATTAATTTGCCAACAAATGAGGAGGGTGGCAGACTCCAGTCTTAAAGTACCAGCATCCTGCCTCTGAACAGAAGTGCAGAGATTTTAAAGGTTCTAATTAATCCCATAATCCCATTTTTGACTAAGACAGTCTTGTGACCTCTGTCCAGACTCATTCCATCTTTGGATAAGACAATCTCATGACCTCCACCCAGGCAATTCCCCAGCGCTGTCTCCTGTGGCACAAAGAACAAAGGACGCTCTTCTGCCTCTCCCAACCACTGGCCTGAAACAAGGATGTAGGTTTTAGTTCTCAAAAAGGGTGAGGGTGTCTTTGAATAGACAGAAAACATTTTTACCCTTTTTCAGGCCATTTTTCCTGCTACAATTTCAAAAGAGTTTAAGTGATGAGAAATACTGATGTGGCCATCTTTGGGAAGTACAGCCTGTCACACTCCATCCTCTACCCACAGTGACCCAGTTTCCTTCCCTATGTAGCACTCACTCACCCACTGTAAGGATCCAATTACAACATTGTCTGAATCAGCTCCTAGTCTGGATAAGGCTCCACAAGTACAGTTTCTTGAGGATACAATTCCTTGAGTATGGTTACTTCTGGTTTGAAGATGTCTGAACAAAAAGATGTTATCTGTCCCTCATGTACTTTCATACAATGTTGAGACAGGGATAAGTAAAAACAATAGACAGTTTGGTTCAAAAAGTAGGGAATGAAATATCAACAGTAGTTACTAGACTATAGTCACACTAAAATCTAGCTGGATACATGTTCTCAGTTTCTGGGTTAGGGTTCAAAACCCCTAGTAGTGATTTTCTGTGGCTCTTATTCACAATTTAGAATTTAGGTTTTTGGCATCATCATCTAGAAATCCATTCTTTTCTATAAAAAGCAAAATAGGGCCAGGTGCAGTGGCTTTTGCCTGTAATTCTAGCACTATGGGGGGTCAAGGCAGGAGGATTTCTTGAGGCCAGGAGTTGGGAACCAGCCTGAGCAAGAGCAAGACCTTATCTCTACAAAAAAAAAAAAAAAAAAATAGAAAAATTAGCTGGGTGTGGTGGTGCATGCTTGTAGTGCCAGTTACTCAGGAGGCTGAGGCAGGAGGATTGATTGAGTCCAGGAGTTTAAGGTTGCAGTGAGCTATGATAAGGCCACTGCACTCTAGCCCATGAAACAGAACAAGCCCCATCTAAAAGAATTAAATAAATAAAATAAAATTGCCATTTAAACATCAATTCTACAATGGACCTCAGGTTTACAAACATACACATGTCAACAATTCATATTTGAAAATAGCAATAAAATTTTCAAAAGTGAATGAACATATTAGTAGTTTCTGAAATCAAAGAGATTTCTCATAAATTTGTATATAAAAGTTTGTAAATATTTAAAACTCCAGTGAGATTAATTTGGGGAGCCAGTTCAGAGAAGGTGGACAAAAATGTGACTGTATTTGAATATTTCAAAATCTGACCATATTGCACATTTACAGAAAGTTTCAGTAAACAGAGTGGTTTATTCAGGAAGGAAAATATAGAACTAAGAGACTGAGAGAAATAAATACCTCCAGTGTCCAAACTATGGAAGGAAATGTGAATGTCAGGAATAAATTTTGATTTCTCCAACCATACATAGGACTTCTAATGTGGTGAGAATTCCTCAAACTACCTTAACTGAGAAATGTTTGTTAAAATCAATTCCAATCATGCTTGATTTTTAAGATTATCAAGAACACTGATAATTTGGATTCCCACGTGGGTCTGCTTCTATGTACTCTTTATTTACTGCCCTCTGTAAGACACCATAGGTACTTAGACATGAGTGTGAGAGTTTAATTACCACAACACCCTAAAATGATAATGCTAATCATGTCATAGAGGATGAAGCTTACTAAGATTCGGTAGCAGAAATCGAACCTGAGATTCTGGCTGAAGAGCTTTGAGGAGTTTCCAGTCTAATGTGAGACAAAAACAAATAAGCAGACTGCAATACATGCAGAGTGCAGAGCACTATGACACCATACTGAAGGGGAGACTGAAGCCAAATGAAGTAAGGAAAGTTCTAATCAACTCATTTCTGGAAATGAGCATTTATTGATATGACTATATAGGCCATTAGTTATTCAACTGTGAACTAGAAAAATGCAGTCTATGACCTCCAAAAACTCATAGCACTCTCTAAGTGAAAGCGATGTCCCTACAAAGGACCTAGTCTCCACCCAACTGTGTTCTCCACCATACGTAACACCTTACTTTTGACTTCATGGTGGAAAGCTGGCCTTTGTTCTGACAGGCATAGCATGTGCATTTTAGGCTGTAAGAAAAGAGAAGTGTGAAGAGTAACACATCATTGTAATTTTATTCAAGGAAACATTCTTCTTCACAGGGACTTATCCCTCCATATCATTGTCTAGAAATGTGTACCTGACCACCCATGTTCAAGGGAGCACATAGTGTAAGGAAAGTTGGGAAATGAGGGTTTTTATCTGGGCATTATGCACCCTCAACAAAATCATAATTCCTTTCATATGAATAGCAAGAATGTCTATTTCCTAGGGCACCAGTAGTGGCTGCTACAGTAGGCTGATAAATTCATCCAGATGAGAGGTGATTAAGATCTACAGTAATCAAAAGCTAGTCATTTCAGGCAAAATTAGCTGTAATAAAATTCACTTTTTGTTTTTTAGCTGCAGACACCACTACTGCCAGGCAACTAACCTGGGAAGTTGTATGCTAAATCAAACGCCCACACTTCTGAAAATATGAAGTCACCAGGAAAAGGCAATACCAACTACAATGTCTTTGAGTTATATTTATATCTTTGTTAGCAGATTTCAAGTGACTCCAATATATTACCTGATCATAGAAGAGCCACTGTGGATTTAAAGGCACAGAACAGATTAAAAAAATGCCAAAGTGGGAGACAAAGTCATGTTCCTCACCACTTTATGATTACAAATATCATTTTTTTCACTTCTTTATGTCTAGGGTTCTCAACTCTATTTTCTCTAAGTTCCTAAAACCATTTCTTCTCGGAAAGTTTCATTTAAGAGTTTCTGTTTTCCAAGTAAAAACATATATCAAATTTTCTTCTGATGTTTCTCAGGGACCTGATTTTTCTTATATATCACAGTTCAAACAGTGTTGTGTGGAAGAACAAGTGTAATATGCTATCCATTTATATAATTATAATCTTTCAAAATATTAGAAATGGAGAAGACTCTAATTATACCTTTGGCAAACCCATTCATTTTAAAAGTGACCAAAGGTAAATTTTTAAAAATTACCTATATTGTACCCAGGTCACTTTCCTTTGTACCTCATTTCTGGTATTGTTCTATATGAGAAAATTCTGTTTTGTGATAATGACAGTTCCTTGATAGAAATACAGTGGCCCATGGAGAAGAGAAGCAAGAAAAATCATCAAAGAGGGGCACATTCTGGTCATTTAACACCTTAGCTATAATTAGTTTACTCAACAACAAATTTTCTAACTGTGCTGATCTTCAGATTTTTTTTTTAACAAAAATGCTGTCATTCTTCAATCTTTAATAAAGCAGATGTCATGAAATGTCCAGGTTCTTGATTTGCTATCAACTGAGTCACTCTGGTTTCCCCTTCCCTCACTGGTGTGGGAAATAAATTAACTGAGAGTAAAGGTTTTGCTATAGCAAATAGGTGTCAGGAGAATAAAGAAAATACTCCATTCTAGTTGTGAGACTATAAAAGTAACAAGAAGGTTCTTTTCCTATAGAAGTCAAAGTGAATGAAATGTGTAAGATGCAGAGCTCTGATATAAGATAAATTGTAGTACTGTATTTTATCCTGAGGCACTAAAAACTATTGAAGAATTCTATGTAGAGTCCAGCATGGTGAGATGTATGTTTTAGAAACCTCTCTGCCAGCTGTAGATATTGATTGATTTTTGATGGTGATAGGAGGATACAAACTTAAGAGATAAACTCTAGTGGAACATAAATAAAAAATAAAATTTCAAAAGTATTGGAGAAAATGAAAAAAATCATAAATAGAAAAAGGGAATAGGAGAGGGAAAATGGACAAGCAAAAATTCTGAATAGAAAAAAGAAGTAATAGAAATAAGATTAAATACAGAATTAAACACATATAGGTTAAATTTCTCAGTTGGGAGAATAAATTTGTAAAGAAAAAAAAATGTAATTGCAACCATTCCCAAAGTTCTACACCTACCACTTTCTTCTGCAACTCAGTAAATGGCATCACCATTCACTAGTTTCTTAGCCAAAATATGTATATTTGTCTCAATTAGTCTTATTTCTTTCTGCTCCACATCCAATCATTCAGCAGGATCTGTGGGCTCCATCTCCAATTATATCCCCAAACCATCCCTTTTCAATAAACCTGGTCCAAGAAATTACTGTATCTAGCCTGAACCACAGAAATGCACCCCTAGCTGTTCTCCCTTCCTCTATTCTGTTCCTTCAAGTCTTTCTCTTCCAAGAAAAATGATGTTAAAAAAGAAACTTGATGATATCACACCCTGGATTAAAATCCTATAATTGCTAAACAATTAATGAAAATATAATCCAAATTTCATTTATGATTTATTTCTAGGCATAAATTAGTAACATACACCAGATTTACCTTTTCATCTCACCAAACTAAAATGGTAGACAAAATATATAAAACAATGTTCTTTAGATGTTGATAAAACAGTAGCAGAACAGTAATTCATAAGAGAAATGAAATAGAAATTGTAAGTCTTACAGTTGCCCCAGCTTAATACCTAGAGGGAATTACAAGGCCAAAGTTACAGGGAGGAAGAAACAAATCGAAGTCTATAGTGTCCCTCAGTTGTAGATTTTAGAGTTCAAGACGTCAAGGCAGCCAGAATTCTAAAGAGAAAAGAAAGCTACTCAGAGAGATCCAGAGCTCGAGAAGAAGTTCCTTTTGGGTCTTTATCTGAGTTCTTATCAACCCACATGTGGAGAAATTACTGAGGTGCGGAAAGAACCACCAGAAGATGACAGGTGGAACAATTCCAAGAGCACATGCAAAGCTGGATTTTGTTCTTGTATCTAGCAAGAGTGAAAAGTCTCATAATTTACAGCAGGAAGAGAACTCAGAATACTATTGCCTCACTTGTGAAGACCAATTAACTCCAGATTAGGGGCTATTCTGGTCCCATCTCACAAAGCTTAAAAAAGGACTTTGATAGGATCAAACTGTTCCCAAGTAATTTTATAACATCTCAGAGCAAAATTCACAAATATTTAAAGAATTACAAAAAGGAAAAGAATCCAGCACTCAACAAAGTAAAATTTATAAATTCTGGTATTGTTATACATTGGATTGTGTTCCCCTGCCCCAACAAAAATATATGTTGATGGTCTAACCCATGGTACCTCTGAATGTGATCTTATTTAGAAATAGGGTCTTTGCAGATATAATCAAATTAAGAAGAGGTGGTTAGGGTGGTCTCTAATACAATGACTGGCATTCTTATAAGACAAGGGAAATTTGGGCCATAGACAGATAGAGGGAAGATGGCCATGTGAAGAAAGAGGCAGAGATTGGAGTTATGTTCCCATAAGCCAAGGAATACCTAGGACTACTAGAAGCTGGAAGAACATGAAGAATAATCCCCAGGCTTTGGAAGAAACATGACCCTGCCAACATTTTTATTTCAGACTTCCAGGCTCCAGAACTGTGAAAAAGTCAATTTGTTTTGCTTTCAACCACCCATCTCATGGAATTTTGTTACAGCTACTCTTGAAAACTAATACAGGCAACCAATCAAAAATTACCAAGCATAGAAAGAATTAGAAAAATATAAGTCATAAGAAACAGTAAAATAAATCAATAGAACTGAAGACCCCAAATGACTCAGAAGGTAAAATTAGTAGACAAGAATAATAAATTATCTGCTATAAGTACACTCCACATTGTTCAAGAAATTAGGGGAACACGTGTGGTGAGAGATATGGAAAATATAAAAAGGACTGCATCAAACCTTTAGAGATATAAATTATGATGTCTTAAAAATACACTGGATGGGATTAAAAGTAAATTGCACAGTACAGAAAAAAAGATTAGTGAGCTTCAATACATAGCAATAGAAATGATCCAATATGAAACAGAAAAAAAAGAATAAAGAAAAAAATGAACAGAACATCAGTAATTTGTAAAACAAAATTAGGTAGATGTGTAAGTAATTGGAGTCCATAATCAGAGAGGGAGGATATCACAGAAAATAATAATGTTCATATCTTCCACCTTTGATGCAAACTATAAACCCTCAGATCCAAGTTCAATGAACTCAAAGCAGAAGACATGAAAAAACCTGCACCAAGGCACATCATAATCAAATCGTTAAAATTAGTGATAAAAATTATTAAAGTAGCCAGAGAAAGAAGACACATACTGAAGATGAAATGTAAGAATGATTGCAGAAGTCTTACTGAAAGCAGTACAAGATTTTTTTTCCCTAGACTTCTACAACCTGGCTACTATCATTACTTAGGTCTAACCTTGGGCCGTCTTTGATCATCCTAGCTATGTAGTCTGGTATGATTTGAAAAAAAAAATCAAAATTGATTTAACAGCTAGTTTATGGAGCTTTATATAGAAAATATGTGAATATTCTTTCTCAATAGACAAGGAAGAATTTAAAATTTTGATTACCCTCAAAATACCCAACAATTATAAATTATTCAAGATAGATTACCTAATAATAAAACAAACTTACTTTGCTAATAGATAGGTAGACAGAGTTTGCTTATGGTTAAGAGAAAATAAGAAAAGTTAAGAATACCTCCAGGATTTTTGACTTGAATGAATAGGAGAATGAATTTTCATGAAATAGGGAAAACTATGAGAGGAACGCTTTGGGGGAGGGAATCATGAGTATATTTTGACATATAAAATTTGAGATATCTATTAGACATCCATGTGGTTATGTGAAAGGCAATTAGATATAAAAATCTGGATGTCAAAAACAAAGTCAAACCTAGTGATATAAATGAGTGAGTTGTCAACATATATATGATATTTAAAGGTAAGTAGATTTGATTACATGATCTACACAGTAGTTATAAATAGAGAGATGTCTGAAGACTAAACTCTTGGGTACTCAAACATTTCATAGTTAAGCAGATGAGGAGAAACCATCAAAAGAGACTGAAAAGAGAGAGACACATAACTGTCCCCTCCCAAAGAACAAGAGAGGCTAGTGTTCTGATTTTCAAGCAAAGAAGCACAAGAATGTATTAATTAATGCTGATAATTAAAATATAAACAAGAACTGATAGTTGATTATTGATTTCATCATGTTGGTAATATGTACAAAAGCAATTCTAAGAAGTAGTAAGTATGTGCTACTTATTGATGTGGAATTAAACTAATGGTCAGAAAGGAAATGAAGATAATAGCACTCTATATTCTAAAACAGAAAAGCATACACAAAATACAAACTATACCTATAATATTTGTAAATTAAAGGTATATCAATAAATAAACAAAAGGAAGCACTCCTAAAAGCCTAAAGGGTAAAAATAAAAAACAAAACAGAAAATAGAGCATTCCAGACTATTTAGAATGACTAGCATAAAAGACACATATATGTCCAATAGTACTCATTTAGGCTTTACACATATGCTAGAAAATGAAACAGTACAAATTATTAGTCAGAAATGTGTTTGGCAGGAAGCTAAAGAAAAACCAACATATACTGGCTTAAATGAATAGGGGTTTATTGACCTCAGCTAATACATCGTCAGGATCTAGCCATCATTGCCTTTGTGATTATAGCTTAGTGATATCAATGTAGTTAAGCTCTTCCTCTTTCTTCTCCTTACTGTCCCTAGCATTTGATTTCTATTTTCAAGATGCATATCTGGGGTATCTCCAGTCATGAGATCTGTGTTCATGGTGGGAAGAACGAAGTAGGACCCTGACGAAGGTGCTGACACGCAAGTTATCCACTGGCCAGAACTACCTCTAGATACAAAGTAGCTGAAGTTGAGTGTTTTACCTTTATAACAACTACAGTAGAGGAGGGCAAGGGAAAAGGGAGTGGTGAATGTTTTCTGAGTAACTGACCCAGACTTTGTATATACAAAATAAATAAAGTAAGGGGACATAAATCAACATAAAATAAGAATATTATATTAAAAAAGAAAAGAAAGAACAATGAGATAAGAAAAAATAAACAAAAAATTAAAGAACATAAAATTAAGAATGATCTTTAAAATAAATTATTAAATAGAAACCCCACCACAGCCCTGCTCAATGTAAAACAAAAGATAAATAATAAGCATTTGAATATGAAAAGAAATTTAAACAATCAAATATAAACCAATCTGAAATATACCAGGGAATTTAATATGCAATTTCAAATGTTGCAAATTTTTTAAAGTTGAGATAAGATGGATAATTTTTCAAGAAAATTTGACTTATGAAAATGAACTCAGGGAAAGATATAAAAGCTGAATAAGGCCATTAACCCTGTGGAGGAAGACATAAAAGATAGTTGAGTATTTACCTCTGCAGAGACACTAGACCCAGATGGTTTCACTGATCATTTTCATAAAATATTCAAGAAAATGAGAATGTCTATGTTGTTTAAGTTTTCTCAGAGCACAGGAAACCATGAAAAACTTCAAATTTCCTAATCTAGGGCCTAATTCCACAATAAAATTGGACAAAAATAACATCACATCATGTATAAATATAGATAAAAATATTATTACATATAAAAAAACTGATTACATGAACATATTGACAAATAACACATTCTAACCAAGAAAGTTTCTTTTAGAAATATGAGAAAGGCTCAGATTTGGAAAATCTAGTACTACAACTTACTTTACTCATATATTAAACATAAAATCAATACAAATGTCAATGGGGCAAAGTGATATTTTAGAAGCAAGAGAATCAAGATATATAGTGGTTAAGAAACATGTTCAAAATGGGAGAGAGAATATACGGCATAGCTGAGATTTAATTGCAGATCTTTCTGATTTTGAAGACCCTTCTTTTATATTAGGTAATATTTAGCTGTCACTGGGTCTTAGATAGGCCTGAGTAAATAGCAGGTTGTCTTAATAAAATATTGGTTTAATAAAATAAAATGGTTGAATTATTTAGGATGTAGCAGAATATCTGGATAAGAGCTTCTATTTCTTATTAAGAAGTCAAGCACTTTCCCAGAAAACCACCAGTGAACATCCCTTATGTCTCTGTGATCATAACTGGGCTCACTGGACCCTGGTGAGGGCACATGGCTTTTGAAGACTCTCCATGGAAGATTGCCGGAGAAAAAGGGGTTGCAGGTTGCTGTTAGGAAACTAAACATAATGTCTATTACAACGACATTATTTTTTGATGGCTGCCAAATGATAACTTCAAGCCCCTTTCTCCTTATGGTAATCAATGAAGCATAGCACAAGGAGAGAGAGAGAGAGAGAGAGAGAGAGAGCGCTTGATTTTCAGGCAACGAGTCCACTGACTTTCAGTCATTTCTCTATTCTGAATTATTTTCATGATACATCAACCTCCATAATGCAGTCATGGATGCCCATATGAACCGCTAGTTTGGCAAATGTGTAAGAATAATCTGTTTTACAATATAATCATTTATCAGCAAGCCAATGACAGTTTTATTGAAATAGATACATAAAATAGTTTATAGTCAGAGGACACGGGAGGGCAAATCACTGGTAGTGGTAATTACTCTTGCATAATATGTCTTCCACATCGGGACATAAAGTACTGTGAATATGGGAACAGCTAAAGCGATATATGAGTGTTCCAAAGCCATTGTAGGCAACTTTTCTTTGCCTCACTCTAGAATGTCACACACTTAAAATAATGTATTATGAATATGTGACATGAAAGGAATACCTTATCCTACAGGGCCTGATCCATGCTCCTTTAAAAGCTGGTCTTTGTACTATATGACCACAGATCCACTTGGAAGGTGCTTTTTCAGTCAAGACTGTGTGATCTACTGTCTTTCACTTAAGTGATCTTCAAATTAGCAAGGCCAACAGAGCCTGTCTCTCACTGTCATGATGCATGAACCATATTTAAATCTGCTGTGTCTTCTGCTGAAAATAGTTTTGGTTTAGGTCTGATTTCTGACTTCATTTCATAATTACTACACAATAAGAAATTTAGAACCACCTTTTCCTTAACTAAATCTTCAAGAGTTTATTCTCAATTGGTCAAACAATGTTGACTTGGGGGCTCCCACTAAATGTGCATTAGGGAGAGAGGAGTGTCAGTTTCTTTCTTTAAAGCAGTAAACTAGTGCAACCCCTATGGAAAGCAATATGGAGATACCTTTTTTTTTTTTTTTTTTTTTTTTTTTTTTTTTTTTTTTTTATATATATTTTTTTTATTTCAGCTCATCATGGGGGTACATAAGTTTAGGTTATATACATTTTCCATGTCCCACCCATCCCCCCGAGTCAGAGTCCCAAGCGCGTCCGTTCTCATTCTCCCGACAGTGCACCTGGCACTCATCATGTAGTCATACCTCCATCCCCTCCCCCCCCCCACCTCCCCGGGTCTGCACCTTCAAGCATGACCATTCAATATGGAGATACCTTAAACAGATTCAAGTAGACCTACCATTTGATCCAGCAATTCCATTATTGGGCATATACCCAGAAGAACAAAAGTCATTCTTTAACAAAGACACCTGTACCTGAATGTTTATAGCAGCACAATTCACAATCGCAAAGATGTGGAAACAACCCAAGTGCCTATCAATCCACAAATGGATTAGTAAACTGTGGTATATGTATACCATGGAGTACTACTCAGCTATAAGAAATAACGATGATACGACATCTCTTTGGTTCTCCTGGAGAGAGCTGGAACCCATTATACTAAGTGAAGTATCCAAAGAATGGAAAAACAAGCATCACATGTACTCACCAGAAAACTGGTTTCCCTGATCATCACCTAAATGTACGTCGGGGAAGGATACCAATTGGATATCAGACTGGGATGGGGGGGTGGGGGGAGGGGATGGGTGTATGCCTACATGACGAGTGCGTTGCGCACCCTCTGGGGAATGGTCATGCTTGAAGGTGCAGACCCAGGGAGGTGGGGGGGGAGGGGATCGAGGTATGAATACATGGTGAGTGCCAGGCACACTGTCTGGAGAGTGGGAGCGGACGCGCTTGGGACTCTGACTCGGGGGGATGGGCGGGACAGGGACAATGTATATGACCTGAACTTATGTACCCCCATGATGAGCTGAAATAAAAAAAAAAATAAATAAAGCAGTAAACAGTAAGGGAGCCAGAGGTGTTAGGAACTGCTGGGCAGAGCGGAGCTGATGGCCAGAGGTTAGTGGGATGTTCAAAAGTTTCTTTCTCAAGGGGCAAATGGGCTTAATTTTCCTCCCTGGAATAATTTAAAACGAAGTCTACTCGTTAATGCAGCTCAGTTAGAGCAGGCTGATACCGTGTCAATAATTCCAAGGGAGAATGTGCAGAAAAGTGGAGGCTTTTTCATCCCGATGGCATGAATTTATTTTACCTTCTGTTCTCCTGCCATCCTTGATCCTCACAGTCAGCTCCTGCTCCCTGGGTGCCTCTCATTCTGATTCTGAGGCAATCATGTTGTGTTTTGGAAAGGTTTTACCAACCATGCTTTAGTCCTAGGAAAGTAGTGGATGTGTTGTGGTCATAAGGGACATTAATAAGAAAGATTGATTCCTTTGGTTAAACCCACTCTCTTCTGTATCATCATTTTTTTTGGGGGGGGGGGCAGGAAAAAAGTCTTTATTTAGTCCTTTAACATGCAAGTTACTTTCCATACTTTTCTCTTTCAAGTGATTTTTTTCCTTTCAAGTTTTCAATAAGTGCCTTTTATAGCTTGGAGTAATTTTAAAGATTATCTAATATAACCTTGTTATCATTTTTAAATAAATGCTTATTTTTTAAATCAAATTATCACAGGTGAGTAATTTTTAAAAATCAAATAGTGCTACGAGATTTGTAACTAAAACTCACAGCCCCTGCCCCACCTCCTTCCTTCCTTCCTTCCTTCCTTCCTTCCTTCCTTCCTTCCTTCCTTCCTTCCTTCCTTCCTTCCTTCCTTCCTTCCTTTCTTTCTTTCTTTCTTTCTAATTTCAGAGTATTACAGACCTTTTGGTTATGTGAATTGTTTTTGGGCCACTTGAGTCAAAGTTATAAGTGTGTCCATCACCAAGGTAGTGTGCATTGTACCCATACCCTTTGTAACAATGTGGATGGAACTGGAGACCATTCTTCTAAGTGAAGTATTGCAAGAATGGAAAAACAAACACCGCATGTACTCACTATTAAATCAGAACTAATTGATCAACAGTTCTGCCTCAAATAGTTTACCTGATTATATTGATCCTAAGAATCATGAGCCAAAAAGAAATACTGTTTCTTGGCCAAGAGGTGAAGTCAGAAAAGTGTATGTTTGATATATTCCTCTCCTTTTCATGTTATATATCTTCATCTTCTTATACCTAGTAAAAAGAGTTTGATGTTAAGAAAAGTTCTTACTCAATTGGTTTCTCTAATCGTACATAGTTCAGGAGTTATATGTAAATTATTTCTATAGCTATGGATTAAAATGGATATGATCTAAAACCAACACATCTCAGGTAGAAAAGAAGGATTCAGAATTCTGTGTCTGATGGAGTCAGAACCCCAAAGATATTGATGTAGCATATGTTGTGGCGGTTGCATGTTTAATTTTTTTGGTAAGCATTAATCAAGCTTGGTGCTGGATAAGACTTATGTGAGTCTGATTAAAAAGTTGAGCCTTTGTGTTATATATAGATAGTCAGCCCCTTGTATCCATGGGTTCCATATCCATGGATTCAACCAACAGGAGATCAAATATATTGTTTAAAAATTGTGTCTGTACTGAACATGTACAGACTTTTCTTTTTGTCATTATTCCCCAAGCAATACAGTATACTAACTATTTTTACAGCATTTACATTGTATTAGGTATTATAAGTAATCTGGAGATAATTTAAAGTGTATGAGAGGATGTGCATAGGTTATATAAAAGTACTACACCATTTTATGTCAGGGACTTGAGCAACCGCAGATTTTGGTATCTATGGGATATCCTGGAACCAATCACCCACAGATACAGAGAGATGACTGTAAATAGCAATATCCACCATCTATCTCACAAATGTTGCCCAGAGCCATCTGGTTGCAGAATATATATGCAGAAATTTCTTCTCTCTAATGTGTTGGCCAGTGCCAAGTAGATGATTCCTAGGCAGTTGTATGGCCTTTCCATTCTCTATCCTCTCCCATTTTCTCTGTTATAAACAATAGTAAGAAAATAAAGAAGCAATAAAGAAAAATCTATTTGGAGTGGCACAAGCCCCCAAGCATGTGTGTGTGTGTGTGCATGTGCGAGCACTCACCTAGGTTTTCAGGACTGTCCAAGGGTGTCCCATTCTCAGCCCTGGATGATTCAAAGACTAATTATTATAGCTTTCTTCTGAGAAGTTCTCAATCCATCATTTAAAACCATAATTCTCTAACACAGAGCCTTCCTATACCTATTGGAACGTGCATTTGTAATTTTATATAAAAAGGACTATTTGCAAGGCCAAGAAAGTTAATATACTTTATTTATCACCAGGGAATTTTTTAAGACACTAGGGAAAATAGAACAGAGTGAGTCATTTAGTTTTCTGGTGTGTTATCAAGGAAATCTGTCAATTTAGTATGCCAGTTTACCTTTCTGATCCCACATCATATTTCTCCTACACTTAGAAAATTTAACACTTGACTCTGAAGTGTCTCAGATACTTGCTAAAGCACTAGATCTAGACTCAGCTTTGTGGCATATTTTCAACTCCATGACCTTTACAGTATATTACTTTTCTTCTACATTCTGTTACTATAATAACAGAATCTAGAAATAATTAAATATTTAATTTATTTTCACACATTTATGAACTCTCTGCCTTTGCCAGAACCTGCCCTAATTGCAAGCAATGAAATCTCGACTCAGAATAACTGCCAATTTTTGTATAAATACATCTATGAGTTTCTCAACCACAGAAAAAGATATGGAAGTATTCCCAGCTTGGCAGAATTTTAAACCATATGAATTGGTACTTAATGAAAATATCTGTACTCTGTGAACCATTACAAAGCATAATATTCACTCTACCACCCAAGACTTTTCAAAATTGAATTATAAGAGTCTGTGCGCATTGTTCTACCATTCTGGCAGACAACAGAATTGAGATTGAGAGGCAGCATCTTGGGCCAGGTGCGGTGGCTCATGCCTGTATTCCTAGCACTCTGGGAGGCCAAGGTGGGAGGATTGCTTATGCTCAGGAGTTTGAGACCACCCTGAGCAAGAATGAGACTCCATCTCTACTAAAAAGTAGAAAAATTATCTGGGTGTTGTGGTGTGTGCCTGTAATCCCAAACTACTTGGAGGCTGAGGCAGGAGGATCACTTGAGCCCAGGAGTTGGAGGTTGCTGTGAGCTAGGCTCATGCCATAGCACTCTACTCAGGGTAAGAGAGTAAGACTCTGTTTAAAAAAAAAAAAAAAAGCATATTGGTTACAGAAAACCAGTTCACAGGAATCAAACCTCTACCAGCATCTGAAGGGTATGAGAAAGAGGGTATCTGACAAGAAGGCCGGCCAGAACAACAATGAATCTTACTGGCATATGAACCTGGGCTCCAACAGAGCACCATTACCCTAAACGGGAGATAGAAGTATTGGTGTATTCATTCAAACTGGGCCAATAAGGCAAGAGTTACTAGAAACAAATAACTTGGTAAACATAAGGCAAACAAAACCTAAAGCCAGCTCTTGACAGAGCTGTGAGCATTCTCACAAATAGAAGAATTTCTTGTCTATTGCTGCATATTAGGAAGGTAGATTGCTTCTTTAAATTATACTTCTATTGGAAGATTAGAAATCATAAATATGAAACTGTAGAAGACTGCATTTATTTCTCACAAAGACTATATTTTTCACAAGTCTAGCACATGCATACAAACCTTATTTATTTTAAATTGGGTTGAATTAGACTAGAGCCACAGAATGATTCAGAGACTGGTGTTGGTCATACAAAGTTGAAATGTGGCGAAATTTTTATTTGTTAACAATGTGGGATGTGTGTGTGTATGTATGTGTGTGTGTGTGTGTGTGTTTGTGTGTATAAAATATATTATTTTGGTCCGATACCATGATAAATTATTACCAAGCCCCATGTTATTGGTTTTTACAGAATAGGAACTATTCTAATTGCAGTCATGAGATATTATTTTAGGCTCATTTTATTTTTTGTTTTTTTCCAAAGAGTATTCTGGATTTAAAATTGGTAATAATGATTGAATTTGTTTATGTTAAATTATAGTAAATGAAAACATGTGAGGCCAGAAAATGAGTAAAATTTTTCCAAATATCACAGATTACAAAACAAGAAGTCTTGACAGTATGTTTATCAAAGTGGTCTCCTGTATCAGAATCACATGAGAATTTGTTTAAATGCACTTCCCTGGTTCATATTCAGCTTACAAAATAAGAATGTCTATGAGTGGTGGATGTCATTCTACGATTTTAACAATCACCCTGGTAAATCATTTGTGTGCACTAAGGTTTGAACATTACAGTATTGGAATGAAGAGAAAAGAGCATTCCTGGAATGCACCAAGGAATATCATATACAGAGCAAAATTTATCCCTTTCCTTTCTAATTCAACATTTATGTTTCCTGTGTTTTCTTGTGTATTGGGATCATAGAAGATAAATACCAGTAAAAATTTGAAGAATATTATGGTACATTTTATTAACATGCTGCTCAATAAAAACTTCCACTCTAGGGAAAAATTTCCTTGATTTTTTATTCAATAATTTAAAAAAATTGCAAAAAGATGAAATGTTAACATTGAAGAGCAGGTTGAGAAAACATGAATTTTGTTAAACTCATAAAATTTAAACGACTTCCATAGCTTCATTTATTTCTAGAATATCTTAATTTATCAAGATGAATACCTAACCCTCGGTAAATGACAAGACAAAAGAAATGACACTTGAATTGTCTGTAGAATGAACTGGATTGCAAATTAAGATTATGAATTTTTACTCACAATATGTAATATCACAGCAATATCAATTCAAAATTATGCTTTGGAAAATGACAATATGGGGAATAAAAATCACTTTGAAATTAAAACTGGAGTCTTTGAGTTTAGGATGCACTGGCTTACATGCTTATACTGAACAGAAATATTTCAAGAGCGTATAATGACTCAAAAGAAATTTAACTTGCCAAGAAAAATGAAATAAAGTTCTTCAAAAAATAAATCCTAGGAACATTTGTGACTGGCCCCTCAGGGCATGATGGTAGAGTGCAGAGAAATCTACAGAATTGTATTTCATGTCTTTCTGGAATGCACCAAGGAATATCATATATGGAGCAAGATTTATCGCTTTCTAATTCAATATTTATGTTCCCTGTGTTTTCTTCTGTATTTAGATCATAGAAGATAAATATCAGTAAAAATGTGAAGGACAATACTGTGGCACATTTTACTCAAATATACTTTGAAAGAGCTTGGTAAATATTACATGTCATTCTAGATTTTTAACAAATTTACAAAATTATCTTGACATTGTGGCAACATTTTTATAATATTGTAACTATGTTTTATTTTCTAGCAGAAATATGTAAAACAAGATAACATGTACTTGTCATATAATACTTAGGGTCTGAGTTGGACAGGTACTGTCAATTCTTCAGTTTGTAAGTATCAAAGTTACTTATTAATTCCAAAGGAAATAGTGATATATTTCTAACCCACGGTCTTGTCATTCCCCTAAGCTGGCTGATGAATTTCTGAAACTGCATAATTTTTTTCCTGTAGTATATATCTCTCACTTTTATAAAATTCTTAAAGGATTCTATTGCCCTAGAACCCTTGCATTTAACCCAACTCCAACCAGTTATCTACGATATTTGTTATATGGGGGAAGGTGGTATGGATTTAGTGCCCATGCTCTTCTCAAAGTAAAGAATTCCATATTTTATGTCCCATTTTACTAAAATCTTTTCCAGTTAAAATACTCCAGTTTCCTTGATATTTTATTTTCAAATTGAGCTAAGTTTAGTCAAAGTGGTATCTCCCTATCCTGAATTCCTGTCTTAATTATTATCTGTTCTACATGATTAACACATAACAGATTGATTATTCTTTTAAATTTCTTTTTACCCAACATTTGCATGTTTGTTACTTTTGTTTTCTGTTTATATTCTGTCCTACTAATCCAGAATGTTAGAAGCATAAGAGTAGGATCTCCATAACAGACAAATAGTAGGTGTTGAATAAATGCTTGGCTAACAAATGTTAAATAAATGATTGTTATTTTTATGACTATACAACACAGTCATTTCTTGTTCTGTCAAATTCTGACATACTTTGGCCAAGATACTATACAGGCAGGTTAGATCAAAACAGGTTCATACTTTTTCAAATCTTTTAACAGGCTGTATTTAATTATTTGTTTGATGCTCATTTTTTATTGATGCATAATAATTGTACATATTCATGGATTACATGTTACATCTTGAAACAAGCACACAACATACAATGATCAAATCAGGGTAACTGGGACAAAATTCACCTGAAACATTCATCATTGCTTTAGGTTGGGAGCGTTTGAAAACTTCTAGCTATTCTGAAATACAGTAAACTATCATCAACTATAGTTGCTCCATTGTACCACTGAACATCAGAACTTCTTCCTTCTATTAAACAGAATTACCCCTTCACCAACATCTCTTCATTACCCCATGCCACCACACTGACCAATCTCAAGTAGCCACCATTCTATTCACTACTTCCTTGAGATCAATTTTTTTTTAGGTCCCATATTTGAGTGTGAAAATGAAATAATTGTCTTTCTGTGCTTGGTTTATTTCACTTAAAATACTGTCCTCCAGATCTTTCCATGTTTCTGCAAATGACAAAATTTCCTTCTTTTCATGGATAAATAATATTCCTTTGTGTACATACACCACATCATTTTTATCCATTCATCCCTTGATAAACCCTTAAGCTGATTCCATAATTTAGCCATTGTGAATAATGCTACAATAAACACAGAAGTGCAAATATCTTCTGGTTACATTTTATGCCTTTGCCTCACCCAAGCGAGGTTTAGAGGCACGCCCTTCCCCTCTACGATGCTCACCGTGTCTGTGACCCTTAGTTGTGAGTTTGTCCCCCCTCAACCCCGTAATCCCTGGAGAATATTACTACCATGTGAGCACCATAGTGTTGATCAGTTAGTACCAATTTGACGATGAGTATATGTGTAGACCATTCTGATCTGGTGATACCTTACTGCAGATAATGGGCTCAAACTCAATCCAGGAAAATACAAGTGGTGCTAGATCACTAAACATATACCAAATTTTAGTAATCCACTCATGAATTGATGGGCACTTGGATTGTTTCCAGATCCTTGCAATAGTGAATTGTGCTGCCATAAACATTCAGGTGCAGATGTCTTTATTATAGAATGTCTTTTGATCTTTTGGGTAGATGTCCAACAGCGCTATTGTTGGATTGAATGGTATTTCCACTCCCAGCTCTTTAAAGTATCTCCAGATTCTTTTCCACAGAGGTTGCACCAATCTGCAGTCCCACCAGGAGTGTAAGAGTGTCCCTATCTCTCCACATCCTTGCCAGCACTTGTTGTTTTGGGATTTTTTTTAATAGAGGCCAATCTCACTGGGGTTAGGTGATATCTCATTGTGGTTTTGATTTGCATTTCTCTAATGATTAGAGATGTTGAGCATTTTTTTATATGTTTGCTGGCGAAAGGACACAGGAAACATGATGCTCATTTTTAAGAGACTGAACACCTACTAATCCAGGCTATTTATCAGAGTATTTTTTAAAACTGAACTTCTTAAGAGGAGCTCTGGTACAAGATAATGTTTTACCCATCATGTGATATTTCTAGCTATGATTTAGCATGTGTGAGTTGTTCTAGGCAAACATATGGCTGGCCTGCCTTCTAATTTGGCTTAAAATCTACAAGGGTTAAATCAATAAGGGGAAAGTGATATTAGAATTTAACTAATCTGCCATCCAGAACTGTGGTCTCCAGCCACAGGGCTCTGCCAATGTCACCTCTATTAGCCTTTTTTAATCCATGTGAGTCCACTCACCTTTACCAAAAATATTGGCAAAAGTCACTATAAAATGATAAAAAAAATTAGTATCTTCTATACTATTTGCTGTTGTTCTTTCTGTATATAGCTTCTTCAATATTCTCTTGGGGGAGAATGACTAGGACAAAGCTAGTTTCAGTTCTTCCTTATCCTTTTACCAAGTAGCATAAAGCTCTGTAAGTGTCCACAACATTGAGTCTCTGCTCACATTTCCTGATTGTTGACCAGGGGAGTGGCACAGGCAATTTTGTTTGCATGTCCTTTCTGTGTATTGAAATGGTAAAATACAATTCTTAAAATCCAGGATAATGAAATAAACAGCCTGCATAAGGTACTGAGAGACGGAAGGACCATTATAAACAGATTCAAATGAGCTATATTGGAGGGAGAGAGATGGTTTCAATAGAATTTACTTAAATATTGGTACAAAGTGGTAGCCTTCAGAAAACAATAAATATCACTCCTGAACTTCAAATGTAATTTGTTATGGTGGAGTTGAGGGAGGATTGAAATGTGAGACAGGTATGAATATTTAGGAAGAAACTCCTTTGATTCAAGCATTGTGCTGCATTGCTATCTAATGTAATTAGTGATTTACAGTAACTGAGGTAGTAATTGCCTTTAAGAAATATATGAAAACCCAGACTTTACCACTATTCTATATATACAGGTAATGGAATTCAACATGTACCCCATAAATCTATTAAAATTTAAAAAAAGAACAAAAAAGAAAAATAATCCAAAAGAAAAAAAATATCACCTGTTAATTCCTCTACCCAGATGTAGCTTACTTTTGATGTCTTGGAGGAACTGTCTTTCATTTTTCTGTGTGAAATATAAATATGTATATGTGTGTCTGCTGTATATGCATTCTTTTGGTCAAATAAACATTAAGAGACAAAAAAAAAAAGAAATATGTGATCCATTGTGCAGAAAAACATTACTTGCCACTAGGTCACTGTTCTGGAACTTTACAAAAAGTGATGTTTAACTTATTCTTCAGAAGTGCTGAGAAAATGTGAAAGAAATAGACTGATCATACAGGGTTCAGAGGCATTCCACAAAGAGTTAACTTTTAGTGAATAATGCCTATGGGCTTTGGAGAAAAATATAAAGGTATTTTTAAAGAGAAGCTGTTTCCTTTTATAAAGCCAGATGGTGAGTATAAGGAAATGATGCTCAAGGAATAGCAAGCAGATTAGCCTAAGGGACAGAGAAATTGTACCGGGAATACTGAGAATCATGTAATGGCTAGCTCAATGGCACTCAAATTGTTTATAAAATTATACCATGTGAGCCCCTCCTTAACTCACTAAAGTAGAACTTTCCCAGGCAATTCTCAAGAATAGACATAGTTACAATCACTGAGATTGATACTTCTGCCTTTTATAGATGACACTGACAAATACAAGTATTCAGAGGTGGAAGCCAGTGCAGATCTAGGAAATATTATTCCCAGGACTTTACTAGCACCATAGGACATTGAGCCTATAGCAGAAAATACTGGAGCCATCAGAGTAATGGCCACCACACACCTAGAAAATGTTGTCATGTGGGAAGGAAGATGGTTACTCTTAAAGCCTAAAACCAAAGACAGAAAGATCAAAAGGGGCTGTTATTTCTTGACCTAAAAAAATTAGCTCAAATGTCTATTTAGGAGGAGTTAACCATCAAAAAGGAAAAAGGAACTGAACCATGAAAAGAGAGATTGAAATTTCCTATTGAGTTTCCATTTTCAATTCCATTTTCAATTGCCAAGTTTAGGCTAAGAGCATAAAAATGTCCATCACAAGACCATATGTTATTGCTTACCACATCAATAGGCTGGGAGAAAATACCATATGCTTACTTTTTTTTTTAAAGATGGCATTTTCAATCTACAGTATATTTCTTATAAACCTGTTATGTCACATGTAAAGGCTTAGCTTAGCATGTAGCAGGATAATAAAACAAAATCATGTTTTGATACATTTGATAAACTTAAATACCTTTAATAGAAATAATCAAAAATTCAATTGATGCCTTTGAGAGATAAAAGAATTTCCCTTCATAAAATCACTATTTTAGTTCAAAACATTCAAAACAAACTTTTTTTTTTAGAAAAACAGAACATTTATTGTATGACTAATCACTGAAATTCTTAAGATGAATTAGATGCTGCAACAGCTTCCCTCTTGGGTTTAGGTGTTGTTCCTTCACAAAATCTCTGCCTGAATCTACAGTATACAATTTTTCAGGTACCTTATTTGACAAATCCCACTGGTATTTCGACTTTCAGCCTTTGCATTCCAGTTATACATTCTTATGTGCTTAGCAGGTCAGGAATATTTGCCACAGGTCAACTTATGAAGGTGGCAGTCCTTACAGCACTACAATGTGTGCATCTTATTGTGATGCTCTCTAAATTATTTTGTTTCCCTCTTCATCTTTCTTCTGAGGCTACACTCAAGATTGAAATCAAAGAGCAAAACAAATATTTTTATTGTAGTAAATCACATAACATACATTTCCCCATTTTAACCATTTTCAGTGTACAATTCAGGGGCATTAAGTACATTCACGATGTTGTGCAACCATCACCATTATCTTGTTCCAAAATATTTTCATCACCCCAAAAGGAAACCCTATTCACATTAAGCAGTTACTCCCATTCTCTCCTCTCCACTCCCCCTGGCAAACACTAATGTGCTCACTGTGTCTCTATATTTACCCATTCCATGTGTATAATATACATGAAATTATACAATGTGTGTCCCTTTCTGTCTGGCTTCTTTAACTTAGCCTAATGTATTAAAGATTCGTCCATATTGTAACATGTGTGAGTACTTCATTTCTTTTTATGTCTGAATAATATTCCACTGCATGTATATACTACATTTTCATTATCTTTAATCAACTGATAGAAATATAGTGTCTTTATGAATAGTGCTGTTTTTAATAGTGCTGCTATGAACATTAAAGTACTATTAATAGTTTTTATTTGAACTCCAGATTTCAATTCTCTTGAGTATTTATCTAGAAATAGATAACATTGTGTCATACATCTAGCAATTAACTTTTTGAGAAACTGTCAAACTGTATTTAACAGTTACTGTACCATTTGGAAATTCCTACCAACAATGTATGAGGGTTTCAATTTCTTCACATCTTTGCCAACATTTGATATTTTCCATTTTCATTTTGTTTTTTATATTATAGCCATTCCAGTGGGGGTGAAGTGGTCTCATTTGGCTTTGATTTGTGTTTCCCTTGTTGACTAATAATATTGAGCATCTTTTCATGGAAATTTTTTTTTTTGCCATTTGTATATCTTCTTTATATAAATGTCCCCTAGAGTCCTTTGCCCATTTATTTGGGTAGTTTGTCTTTTTTTTTTTTTTTAAGTGCAAGGATTTTGTTTTCTTTTGGTAGTCTAGATGCTATATTCTTATTAGATGAATTGATTTGCAATATTTTGTCCTATTCTTCAGGTCATCTTACTCGGTTTATAGCATTATTAAGTGCACAAAATTTCTGAATTTTGAAGAAGCCCAATATATCTTTTTGGTCTTGTTTTGTGGCTTGTGCTTTCTATGAACTCATTGACAACCCCAAGGTTATAAAAATTTACTCTTATGTTTTCTTCTGAGAATTTTATAGCTTTAGCTCTTATATATTGGGTTTTGATGCATTTAGAGTTAATTGTTAAATATATGGTATGAGAGAAGGATCCAAACTTGTATTTTTTTTTTTTTTTGAGTGTGCTTACCCATTTGTCCTTGCACTATTTGTCAAGGAGAGTATTCTTTCCCCATTGAGTGGTCTTGGTGCTCTTGTCAAAAATCAATTGACCATCAATGTATGTGTTCATTTATGGACTCTCAATTATATTTCTTTGATCTATATGTCTATCTCTGTGTTAGTACCACATTATTTTGATTATTACAGATTGGTGGTAATTTTGATATTGGGAAGTGTGAATTCCCAAACTTTGATTTTTTTCTGGAAGGTTTTGGATATCAATGATCTCTCCCAATTCGATATGAATATAAGAGTTAGCTTTAGAGTCACTGGGATTGTAATAGATATTGTACTGAGTCTAAAAACCAAGGACTAGTGCCTTCTTGATATATATTAAGTCTTTCAATCCATGAATCCTTTCCACTTGTGTGGAAATTACATCCAGTGATTTGTACTTTTCAGTAAATGACTTGTCCACTCCTTGTTTAAATATATCCCTAAGCATTATATTATGTTTTTAGTATCCTTAACTTGTTACTAATCACAGGAAGAAAGCTTTGTCTTTTATCATTGTGTATAGTACTAGGATGTATTTTTCTATTGTTGTTCATTTGGTTGTATTAATAAATGTTTTTTTTTTTCATACTGAGGAAGTTCCCTTCTATTCCTAATACATGGACTGTTTTTTTTTTATGAAAGAGCATTAAATTTTTTCCAATGCTTTTTCTGTATCAATAAAAATGGCAATATGTTTTTCCCCTTCATTGTATTACATTGATTGATTTTTATATTTTGTATCACCCTTGCATTCCTGGGATAAATTTCACTTGGTCACAGTGTATAATTATTTTCTAATTTATTTTGTTATTTCTTCTCTGATCCATTTGGTATTTAAGAGTATATTATTTAGTTCTTACTATTTTCAAATTTTATTATTTTCTGTCTCATTAATTTCTAATTTCACTCCATTATGGTCAGACAAAATACTTTGTAGGATTTTAATATTTTAAAACTTATTTATTTTATGGCCTAATATATGTTCTATCTTGGAGAACATTCTATGTGAACTTGAGAAGAATGTATATTCTTTTGTGGTTGGGTAGAGTGTTCTGTAGATGACTTCTAGGTCTAAAGTGGCTGATAATGTAGTTCAGGTCTTCCATTTCTTTGCTGATCCTCTATTACAAACCAAAAGTACAATACCAAAAAAAGTTACAAAGCAAAAATATAGTAATGCTAAGATTTATATTTACCTACACAGTTATCTTTACCAGTGGTCTTTATTTGTTTTTATGGTTTAGAATGTCTAGTGTCCTTTCATTTCAGCCTCAAGGACATCCTATAGCATTCTTTTATGCAGGTCTACTGGCAGCAAACTTCCTCTGCTTTTGTTTGCCTGAGAATGTTCTAATACTTCTTCACTGTTAAAGGAGAGTTTTGCCAGCTATATGGCTCATAGTTTTCTGGTTTCCACATTTTCTTCTGAGAAATAGGTTGCTAATCTTATAGAGAATTATATATACATGATGATTGTTTCCCTCTGACTGCTTTTAAGATCCTCTTGTTTTCATTTTTAACACTTTGATTATAATGTCTCTTGGTATGGATTTCTCAGTTTATACTATTTATAGTTCATTCAGCTTCTTTGATGTATTGATTCATGTCTTTCGTCTCATTTAGGAAATTCACAGGCATTATTTCTTCAAATATATTCCCTACTTTTCTCTCTCTCCTCTCCTTTTAAGATTCCCATTAAATTTTGGCACTCTGGACAGTGTCTCACAGATCTCTTTAAGCTCTACTCATTTTTCTTTATTCATTTTTATTTCTGTTCCACGGGTAGATAATCTTAATTAAACCATCTTCAGGTCCACAAATTTCTTTTTTCTCTATGCTCAAATCTGCATTTGAACTCTCATAATAATTTTTTATTATACTTTTTAGCTCCAGAATATTTGTGTAGCTTTTTTTTTTTGAAATATCTCTTTTTTGATATTCTCTATTTTTTGAGACATTATTCTCCTGGTTTCCATTCCTTCTTTGTCCATTATTTATTTTAGCTTTTAGAATATATTTAAGACAGTTGTTTAAAGTCTTTCTTTAGTGATTCCAATATCTAGGCTTTCTCAGTATAGTTTCTGTTAATTTTTTTTTTCCTGAGAGTAGGTCATAATTTCTTGTTTTGTTTCATTTCTTGTAATTTTTTGTTGAAAACTAGACATTTTGGATATTATAATGTGGTAATTCTTGAAATCAGATCATCACACTACCTATGATTTGTAGTTGCTTCTTATTTGGGGTTGGAATTGTTTGTTGTTAATAACCTTTCAAAATCATTTCTGTAGAAACTATATTCTCTGTCACATGTGGTCATGGAAGTTTTTGTTTCATTTCTTTACTGGTCATGTAGTGATTTGACAGAAATTTTCTGAAATTCCTGGAGCCATAAAAGTTGAAAAAGAAAAGAAAAGAAAAAGACAACACCCTGCTGGTGTTTTCAGATTCTGTGTTGGATTACTTTGTCAATGCTTAGCTAGGCCGCTTACAAGTGCACCTTAGCCATTACTCCCTGTTAGTGCAGAGCCTGAAGGTCAGCCAGCGGTGAAATCATAGGGTCTTTTCATGTCTTTTCTGAGCACATGTTCAGGCCTGGGCATGTGTATAGTTTTAGAAATTCCCAAGTATACACAAGAACTTTTCCAAGTCCTTATTGCCTCATTTATCTTTTTTTCTGTATCAAGCACTTGCTTGATTATTGTAGGTCATTGATTAAATTCCAGAGTTTCAAAAAAGTTAATTTTTAGTTTATGCCAACTTAATCATTGCTTTACTGGAGGGAACGAAGATTCAGAGTTTCTCACTTCACTATTCTTGATGATGTCACTCTCAAAACAAACTTTCAAGGAGAGACCAAGGTAATGCTAATGAATCCTCATAGATTCATTAATAAATTATGTTTATCAAAGTGAAATCATTTGTCTAGAAGTTTGCAAAATGTTATCTCATGGTGAAGATTCAAGTCAGAGTCTAAAGTAGGTTCTTAGAAGCGCCTTCTACCATCAAGTTAAGCAGTAGTAGTTTTTTTCTCAAATAAACTTTCTATGTACTTATTATAGAAGCTTGTGCCAGGATAAACACCTTTCTATTAAAAAGGAAAGTGGCAGTGTTTATGGATGGCCCAAATAAATGTTCCAAATGTCATGCCCTTACTCATAAAAAACCCATCCAGATATTCGTTCAAATACTACCTAGCTTAGTCCACATACAACTCTAACTCACATGCTTGATTTTCTAGTTCCCTTAGTGGCATCAAGATTAACAGAACTCACTTAGGGTAACTGTAAGCACAAGAAATATTAAGGGAAAAAATATCTGTACCATCAACCCTCATACTTAAAGTACACCAGTAGCACCTTTATTTGTTTGCCACACCAAGTTTTATTGATACACACACATGCACACACACACACACACACATGTATGTGTTTGTGTGTGTATTGTGTGTGTGTATATTAAACAGGTAGCCAGGCCAAAAAAAAAAAAAAGGAGAAAGAGGGAGACAAAGAGAGAAAGAGACAGAGAGAGATTGAAAGTTCAGTAATTAGCAAATGGGGGGCTCAACACAATTGCCATATTTCTGTACACTTCACTGTATAATGGCAGAAATGACACTTTTCTTGATATGAGAAATCTTGGCTTCAAGATTTTGTGGGTTTCAATTTTAGCCAATTGCTTGTTGTGTGATATTATATGATCTTCTCCAGTGTTATTTGGCAAAAGTAGTCCCTCAGGGATTCTGAAATTGAATATGCAGCAGAAAATGTATCTCTGTATATTACACATTCATGACATACATTAGGGCATTAAGAACTCTGAGAAGTCTTTCAATAAGGAAAGTTTAAAACTCTCTTTATATCAGCATTTCTGAAACTTATATGATCATTGACACTGTTTTTTTTCACATAACACCTTTCAACCAGCATATCATACTTTAGGAAATTCAATCTCTCTGAGACTGCAAAATGGAAATAAAAAAAACATATTTCTCTCCAGATACAGTGCAGATTTAGTAATATAATGTATGGATTCATTGTAAATTATAATATTTATATAAATAAATTTACTGTTGTATTCACAAATAATTATTTTAAAGCATTAAATGTTCTATGCTTTTTTATATGGAGGCAGAATAGTGAGTTGGCAGAGTTCAGCCATTATTTCAGAGATAAGTAGTTTTAAAGAAATTAAATGGCTTACCCAGCGCCTCACAGCAGCAGGTGGCTGAAATGAAATGGTAAACCAGATCTTCTACACTTAGAGAAGAATATTATTCACTTTCATTCTCTGCTTCCATATGGTCTACCTGTCAAACCTCTCACCCTCTAGGGTGAGAGGCCTAGAAACATTATAAAACTAGCTCTGCATAATGTTGAATTGGAGGAAATTAGAAAAGAATCCTAACTGAAAATTCATTTTAAATGTTTGGACATAGGATATTATAATCAGAGATGAGTGTAACATGTTTTTGAAATACTTTTTATCCCAAGAGGTTTAAAAGAAAAGTATATATTCTTAAATGAATAAGCCATAGTTATTTGAAAACTTGCATGGGTTGATACATTCAATAAAAAATCCTAGTTAGTGAGATATTCCTAGAGGAAGCTAGACTGTAACACTGCTGTTTAGTTTTGGGCACTGATCTCCAATTATTGTTGTTAACAAAACAGTTCAAAAATTTGTTCTCACCCATTCATTCTTTGACTCTCGTCTTGATTTCTTTCATCCCATGTTTCCTTCAACCATCTGATATTATCTCCTTTGTTTCTATGGTCCCTTCTTTTGAAACAAATCCTGGGTAAAAAGAGTGAGAGTTTAGTTAAAAGGAAAATGGCACTGATAGGTGATTTTGTCTAGTCTCAAATGTGTTTGCTAAGCCATCATTTCAAAGTGACCTGGGAGACACTTATGGTACAAACACAGGCATATGGGAAAGAGGTGGCATTGGGGAGGCCAAAAATGCTGATATTTTTGTAAGTTAAACAATATTTTCATGGGGTCCACTCAAATTTAGAAACTATTTCTGATGGAGAAACTAATCAAAGAAGTTCAAGGGCTCTAGTTTAGTGTCATAAAGAAAACAGTAAGAGGACCAAAATTTAAAAATAGTCCCCCTCATTCTTTGTCTGACATCATATTTTTGAAACTGGATAGGCATCTATATAGATGGAATGTGTTTTAAAATAAGATAATGATTTATAAACTTAAAAGCTGGACTTGCAATAAAAAAATGTTTAGCTTCCATTAATTATGATAACATACATGGTAGCATTTCCAGGCATTTCAATGTTTATGAAGAAAGAAGAAAAAAGTATTTAAAACCAAGATTTTTGTAGAAAATTCATAACATATTTTTAATTTTGTGAACACCACTGTGGTCTCATTAAAAATGTTAGTTTGTGACTCTAAGACCTGAAGGTAACTTAAAATATGTAACTGTACCTAATCTATCAGAAATATATTTTAGAAAAAATATCAAACAACAAAAAACAGTTCATTACTTAATCTTAAATATGATGCCTTTAGCAGCAAAATTGAGTATGTCAACCTGAAATAATCAAAAGTATCAGAATTCAGTTCAAATGAGTTTATTCAAGTGAGAAGCTGAGAATAGCCATTTGAGTAACACAGACTCAAAAGGAATAGGGTCAGTGCTCTGAAATTAAAAGTTAAGGTCTTGCTTATATAGACAGAAAACAAAGAAATTTAGTAGGATTATACTATCGTCTATACAAGTCTGGTTTATGAGTTACAACAACGATTTAATTAGTTATAGTTTGTTTTCATACAGATTGTTTTATTTCTTTACAGCTTGTTTTCAATTTCTTTCAAATTTAAAGGAGTATATTCACATCCCATTTTAGACAATGTGATAGTCATGAAGTTTTTGTGTGAGAGCGGAAAGAGGAACAGGACATTAATCTATAATGAAGACCAACGGTTAAGAAGAAAGAGTTTTCCCTGGCACCCTTTGGTCATTTGCAACATTTTACAAGACAATGTAGGTAAAGAAAAAGGCTAATCTATATTCAGAGAAATAAAGGTTACAGTTCCTAGGTCATTGCTGCCTATTTAGGTGATTCATGTACCATAATCACATTCCCTTAAGGCTCAGAATATTTTAAAGTTTCAACAGCTTAGATTTTGAATTCATTATTTTCACAAGTATGTAACACAGAAGTACTTTCTACAGGGAATTGAAGAAAACATCTCCATGCCATAAGTCATTTTCACAAGAGGCATGTGAGTTCATGTATTTGTCCTCTTCCCCTCTGTTTCCATGTCCTCTCTCTTCTATGGAGAACCAATGGCCAGTTTCCTACACGGGCTCATGCAGGTTTTCTGGTGCTGGGAAGGCCAGCTGTGTGAATCACCAGCACCTGAATATAAATATATTTAAACTGCATCTGCATTTTACTTCAGCTTTTATAAAGTGAAGTTGAGGGTTTAGCCAATAACTTACTGGCTCAGATTCCATAAATCTCTAGAGAACAGTAATGATTATAATGGTAATGAATGATGATGCTGGTAGCTACCTTAGTGTCCCACATAGTGAGCAATTGGTACTGTAATGAAGATTATAAACCAGTATGAGTTTTTGAGCAGAAATATTTGACTGATATTTGGTTTAGGAAAGGAAAAGGGTCTTTGATATTTCTTTTAAGTAAAGCCAAGTGCTAATACCAGTAGGAAAAACTTGAGTAGAACAAACAAGTGAATCATCTATTCCGCAGATGTTCTGGTATACCCTGAGTTCAGGAATATACTGATGGACCTTGTCTAGGTTTCTATTAAATTTCCTCTTTTGTAAACTGCTCAACTTGCTGATACCATCAGTTTGCTTCATACCCTCATGCAATCATTCTGAATTATCTCAGGATCACTTTCTTTTCTATCTCCTGTGAAAATAAGTAATTCAAAATCTAAGCTGTTGGAACTCTAAATTATTTTGAGCTTTAAAGAAACATTGATTATAAGGCCTGAGTCACACGATGGACAGCTGTAATCTAGAAACCTGTAACCTTTGTTTTTCTGATTATAGAGTAGGCCTTCTTCTTTACCTGCATCATTTTGTAAAATGTAAATGACTGAAGGGCTGCAGGGAAGACCTCTTCCCTCTTCTTCACTGTTCATCTTCATTATAGATTAACGTCTATAATGAAGATCTTAATTATGTCTTACCTTTCTCACATACACATCCAAAATATTGTACTGTCATTGTTGGAACCGATTCCAAAGTGTTTCATGACAATAAAATTGTCCCAAACACTCATTAATTTATCAAGACTTTTTCATTAACTCTGTCCACAACTAGTGGAGAATCTGAGAACTAATTCATTTCTCTGGTTCAAAGGGAAGTGTACCTACTATATGGTTTCTCATACAAAAATCCGTATACTACACCTTCCCAGACTCTACAACACATCTCCTGGAGATGTGAATATAAGAAAGTGATGCCTGAGAAACTACATTTTGAAGAATTGTTCCAGGAAATTTCAGGGCAGTATACAATTTTTGAACCACCGTGTGAACCAAAATAAAATCTTAAGACCCCAGCCAACTGAATGGACCCCTTCCTGGCCAAGGGTACCCAAGAAAACCATACAGCTGAGTTTCCAGCCATGAGGAGAAGGGAGGTCAGACACACCTAATTATGCTCTGTCCCTTTTGGGGTTATTCTTTGCAACAATAAGATACTAAATCATTAACAAGCCTATGGCCATGCAAGACAAAGCTTAAACCACACATGCAAGCCATCAATTTACTTAGCAGATCACTTGAGTTTTGGTGAATGTTGGTGGCTCATCTCTGATTAACAGACCTCTTTATCTTAAGTTAAAACATTCCAAATCTTTAGACAAATCTTCATTTATTTAACCAAAGACAAATCAAAGACTCTTTAAACCCACCTACAACTTTCACACCCCCACTTTGAGATGCCTTGCCTTTTTGAACCAAACTAATATACACTCTCCATGTATTGATTTATGATTTTATGTGTAATTCCTGTCTCCGTAAAATGTATAAAACCAAACTTACCCAACCGGCAGCACCACTTGCTCAAGGTTTCTTGGATATGGCTCTCCAGGCTCAGAATAAACCTCTTTAAATTATTTTACAGTTTGGGTTATTTTCCGTTGACAACTGGTAGATGCACAATCCAGAGAACAAACTACTTTTCTTCATTTTCTTTTAATAAATTATATGCCTTTATTATTTTTAACAACAGGTTTTAATATTTGCTTAATATTTTAAACATTATGAACATTAGATCCACATCATAGTATTGCCACCCTCTGATACAAAGTCAGCTTGGTGACATAGACATGAACAAAAAAAAGGTTTCATCTCTTCTTTACTCTCTGTTTTGGGTTTCAGTTCACAGACAGCTTCAGCAAACAGAAAGCAGAAAAGTTGCTCCTCTCTTGGAAAACATCTGCTTTCTGAGGCAGCCACAGTCCTATCTCTTGATCAGCGCCTCTTCCCCTCTTGATGTCTCTTTTTCTATATCCATCCAGTTCCCCTAAAATACACAGTGCAGAACTTAGAGCGGAGCTGAGGGAAACAACTGTGGGAAGGGTAGACTACACAGGGGGAGACCAGGCAGAACTCACGAACAGATGAAATCTAGGTGCAGCAGGGCCTGTGGAATGTAACTTTTTTTATACTTGATTCCAATATTAGAGCTTCACATACTAGGTATCCTGTTAGGAATTGTTTACATCAAACCACTTATGCAACAAAATAAGCTTTCTAAAAATAAGGATCTTCAGTGCTGATGAGTATGCAATGAAATGGCCCTTCTTGTTCATTTGTATATACAATTATAAAATGATATAAGCCCAAGCTCTTCTATATTAAAAGCCTGGGGACAAATGTATATTAGAATTAATTTTTTTTGAGATATTAGAAAAGTCAAGATAATATGCACCATCCAGCAGTCTCTGAGGCAGCCTTCTATAATGAACACTTTGTTATTTTTGCAGGACAATCTATAGATATTTCAAAAACTAGAAGAAATAAAGTACATAATGAACCTCTGAAAAAGTAAAACAAAAGTAGCCTCTGACATCTAGAAGCTGGCCTGGCACTCATGGCTTGTTATTACGGCACTGACATGTTATTATCCTATTATCTGACATAATCAACTTTATGGAATGCCAACCTTGGACAAGGCTACTCTGAAACCATGACAAAGGAAAACAATACAAGTATACTTTATAATTTTGTCTAAGCAGAAAAAAAAAAAAAGGTTAAACATTCACTTCAGGCTAAAAAGAGTAACTACTTCTTTACCAATTACTTACTGGTGATGCTTTATTCTCACTCTAGTCCGAGAGCTATAGCTTTCCTATAGATTTATTGAGATACCTAATCATAGAATTGCCCCTGCTTTCTGACAGCATCCTATGTAGAGCTAATCCCACTTCCTTATAAGATATTTTCCAAATCACCCAAGAAAAGCCCAAATGTTATAATAGGTTCTTTCTAACACCTTCTCATTGAGATACCCCATGGCTCCTCATGGTGTGTGTTCTTCCTTGCTACACTGAGTAATAAATTCAACCTCTTCAGCTGAAGGTGTGTTCCTAGTAATTTTTGCTGGAGGGCTTTGATGCCTCCACGTCATGTATGTTTAGGTCAGCTTTAGACAATAAGTTCAGGTAAGTCAAGTTTTGTACCAAATGAGTTATGAGAAGATTTTAGACATCAGGGTATTTTAGATTTAAATAAAAGTTTTGTGCACTTTACAATATATTTGAAAATGATTTGGCAGTATGTAATTAGAGCTTAAACAATCTATACATGCTGATTGAGTGATATCTTAAGAAGAACTTTCAAATTTAGATTATATCTCAAAGCATTGCACACAAGAATCGAAATTTATAAATAAAAGTAGGTATCTGAAACTATGATGCTATATCTGTTAAATGGACTATTATGGAACCATAACAAATGATGTTTAAATAGAATTTTGATGACTAGAGGAGATGCTTATTATATAATACCAAATCAAAGCAAAAAATAACATTGTATATACAGCATAATCTCAATTACCAAATGAATGCAATAGCCAATTCTGATTTATATATTTTCTTTACTTTTTCAATTTTTTTCTTTTAGACCAAGGATGAGGAACCTGCAGCCTTAAGGCCACATGTGGCCTTCTAGGTTCCTAAGTGTGGCCTTTTGACTGAATCCAAATTTTCCAGAACAAATCCTTTTATTTTTATTAATATTAATACATTTTTGTTCATCTTTTATATTTTTATTTTATTTTTAAATTGAATATATTTAAAATATCAAAGAATAAAGTAAGTTTCAATGAAATAATCTTTCCACATTGACCAGCACAATTAGAACATTAGTAAGCCATAAAGGCTAAATTGAAGGCCGCCATGCTCATGATTGAGTTCTAACTTCCTCCACTTGACTAGCACCATGACTGTAGGGGGCTGGTTGGTGAAGAGCTTATGGGGATCAAGTGCACCAGTCTGTTATCAGCTTTTGACAATGGTGCACCGTGTTTCTGTTTGAAGTGGAATTTGTGAATAGTTGCACAGCTCAACAGTATTTTTAAATTCTGTTTGCTTAGTAGCTCATCATGTCAAAGAAGACCAAGAGAATGCTGAAGGAAGAAAAAAGATTTTTTTAAATGAGGAGTGAGAATTGCAATATTATCTTGTTTCTGCTAAAGATAAGATGATGTACTTCCTTTTTAATACTGCGATATCAACAGTAAAGAAATTCAACACTCATCAGCATTATAACACTCATAAGGACCACAAACATTTTAAATTAGAGGGAGAGGTGTGAAAGGTTGTATTGCAAAAATTAAAAGATGAAAAGCAAAAGCAAAGACAATTCATTCAAGCAACCATAAGACCTGGAAATAATGCTACTGAAGCAACTTATAAAGTAGCTTGTGTACTCAGGAAAAAAAGGGAAGCCATTCAGTGATGTAGAAATTGTGAAAAAAATGAATTGTCAAAGTTGTAGGATGCTTAGATCCTGATAACATTTCAAAGCACAAACTGCCTCTTTCAAGGAGAACCATAACTGATTGGTAGCAGTTCAACTTAATAGAACAAGTTCATGCAATACTTCAAAAGGAAAATATATATTATTCAATTACTTTGAATGAATCAACTGATACTACTGACTCGGCACAGGTTTTATACTTCATTTGTGTCATAACAGAAGATTCTCTTTGCTACAAAAAGTGACTCACTTTGAGTACTCTTGCAAACAGAACATGGGGAATAGATAGAATAGATATTTTCAACAATTTTCAAGATAAATTTCACGAAGTTGGACTGAATTTGGTAAACTCAGTGAGTGCATGTACAGACAGTGCACCTTCTATGACAGGAAAACATGAGGGTTTATTGCACAGGTAATAAAAAAGTATTAACAGATCCAGATGCTCTCATTTCTTTTCATTGTGTCTTGCATCAGCAAAATCTCTGTGCTAAAGCTACTATTTTAAGTGACACTTTGCAACAAGTTATAAGTATTGTTAACTATAATTCATACAAATGCAACAGGGCATTGTCAGTTTCATAACACACTAAAGTTGAAGGATGAGTATTCAGTGTAGATTTGCCATATCATTCTAAAGTGCATTGGCTCTCACAGGGACAGGTGTTAGCCAAAATTTTATCCCTGCGAGAACAGATAGTTAAATTTCATGAAGAACAGAATCAGCAGTGTGAATTATTGAAAGAAGATTTGTATAGAAATGCAGCAGTTCTGTGTGATATTATGTTAAATCAAAATGCCTTGAATATTTCTTTGCAAGGTAAAACTAAGTGGCAAGGTAAAACTATATATGGTAAAACTACATATGTGGCAAAAAATCCAAGCATTTTGGAAAAAGCTATCCTTTTTCAGAAAAATTCTTCATAAGGAAATTTCAGATGAACATTTTCCCCACTTAGCAAAGGTCATTGATGAGCAGAATGATATATGCAAATCACTTGAGGAATACACAGCTGTTATAGAACAATTACTTAGAGAATATAATGAAAGTTTTGCTGACTTTGAAAATCATGATATCACACTCAAGTTAGCATTTCAGCCTCACCTACTTGATATCACCACGACACCTAAAGAACTATAGACACCTAAAGAACTACAGATGGAAATGATTGAGCTCTCAGGAGACGACATTTTAAAGTCATTGCTTGGTGTTAAGAAAGACATTCTTCCAATTGAAATATGGAAGAATGCAGTGGAATACCCACTGGCAACATGCCCAAAAAATGTTTTCTTGCTTTTCAACCACTTATTGCTGTGACTCTACATTCTCCTACCTAACCCAAATCAAGACACCCTTAAGGTCACAAATGACTGATATCCATTTAGAGGATCAACTGAAACTGTGGACCTCCATGCTGCAACCAAACATTCAAATGCTTTCCAACAAAAAGCAGACACAACAAAGTCATTAAAAGTTAAGTAACTTTAAAATTAACAAATAGTTTTCATTTTTTGAAATTATTAAGTACATAGTAGTTAGATTTTTACAAAATAATGTATAACACATTTTTAAGTATATCTAATTGAAGTTTCTTGCTTATGGCCTTATCTGATTACAGCTAAATTAATGCAGTCTTTCAACATGAAAATGTTCCCCACCCCTGTTCCAGACTTTTGCATTTTTTTCTGAGATCACTATGAACATGAATTAGTCTTTTGAGGATACAAACCTTGGTCATCTATCCTTAATAACCATTATTTTGGATCTAATATCTGTATAGTCTGAAAGAGCAACTGAGTTTAATCATTCCTAAGAGGCTTGGAAAATAAAAGAGAGGGTGAGAAATATATAAATGAAACAATGAGATATCAAACATCATTTAGCACTACAGAAGTATTTACAGTACATCAATGATCATCAGATGTAAAGGAAGGAAGAAAGGCCATATAAAACTTTTTTTTAACTTAAGGTGCACAACTTGCTTATTTTGGAGGGAGAAGGGGTGAGTCATGAGTATAAAGTTACATTTGGTTTTGCTGCATTATCCCAATTTGCTGAATCTATCAATCAAATGGATTGTATAATTTTCCATTCTTTCCCTTTTCTTTACTTGCAAGCAAATGATTTTGACACGAGCAAAATAAGTTTTTAAAAAAGAAACTGTATTTACAAGGGTTAAATAATTCAACTAGTCAACAACGCTTCTTTCAAAATATATTTGAAGTGGAGAATTCCTTAAGCGATTTACGCTTTGGGGTGAGCATCTTTCCTTGGCATTTTATTCTCTGTAGTAATTCCATTAAAAGAGCACAATTTATTTCGTATCTGTCTTTGCAGATTTTATCAATGCTGAAACCTTTTAAACTGAGAATGGGATTAAATAAACCCCATTTACCAATGTGGTAAAATATAATAGACACCCAGCCCATTAAATGGCCAGCTAAATCAATATATCCACTTGGCAGCAATTTCCAGGAGATAAGGTGAAACCCTCCTGTTCTATTTGATAGATGAGTAAACTTAAGGGGAAGAATTTACAGTAGATTCAGCGTGTACCTTGAAGGAGTGTTCATTATTCTCAAATTACCTTCTCATGTCAGCAGATTTGTGGTTAGTAAACATAGAGGCCATTTGTACTCCCCCTCCGGTGTGGCTATAGAGGCTGCTTCAAAGCAAGTGACTGATGTGGACAGCAGAGGAGTGCTTGGTCTATTTAACAAAGAGATTTCAGTTGCATTTAAAAGATATTTATAAATTTGAATTTTGGAAGACATACTATTCCAAATCACCCCAGATAATGTGGCTGTCTATGGGTGAATGGGGGGGGGCATTGTGAAGGATGCAGGAAGCTAAAAATTAATAAGAAAAATAATAATTTACAATGTGCTTACCAGACATTGTCTATGTGTTTTACATATTTATGAATTTAATAGAAATTGCCCAAAAGAGGGAAACTATTGTGCTTACAAATTGCCAGAAACTATTCTTAGTACTTTTACATACATAATTATTTGTTTAATCTTCATAAAAAAATCTTTAAAATAAGTATTATTATGGATTCAGAAACAGAATTAAATTTAACTGCCCCAAAATCACAATAAAAATATTGAAGCTAGTATTTTAATTTAGGCATTTTGCTTCCTAGATCCACTGGTCTGTATGACAAAATACTAGAAATGGCAAAATTCTTATACATATTTTAATAATCCTAGGCTAAACTGAGTGTTTTAAATAGGAATTAACTCCGTAGATGACAGTTCAGAAGACAGAAGCCAATCACGAAAGTTAGAGTCAAACCTTGAAATCAGGCAAGAAGCATCAGGTCATGGTCAACATCCCAGAAAATACTCATGATCAAAAACAAGAGTTGAAGCAGTATCGCAGTTAGAAGCCAAATTCTGTGGATCCCTGGAATTATATTTAAACAAAAGAGTTATCATAATCTGAAATGAGGCAATCAATATGCCTGAAAGCCCCTATTTTGCATTGGATGTATTTTAACTTAACAAATGCTCATAGAACTTAGACACTCAGAGACTGTGTTGCACAGAGACAGTGCACATCCACAATGAATCAAACAGACTGGATGTCAAGTGTCAAGTCTTCATCATTCTTCAAGTGTGAAATTTCTGGCAGTGTTCTTAGATGATTTAGCCTCTCTAAGTCCCTGTTTCCTTATTTGTAAAATAAAGAGATAGAACTTAACTCATGGTTTTAACATGAAAATGTTAAGTAGTGCATGTAGAACATTTAGCCTACTGTCTGGCACTTAATAAATGCCTAATAAATGTCCTATGCCTAATATATAGTCTCTCTCTATACACACACAAATGTACATGCATATATACATATATATATATATATATACACACTCTTTGTGTATACATACTTTACATGTATACATACATAATATATATTTTAATTATTTAAATTATGTATATGTGGATATACATGTATGAATATATAGTATACATAAGAATGTTTTATGTTATTGACTTAATAATCTACATAAAATGTGTCCTGATTTTTTGAGCATATAATGTAAACATATTTCATTTTAATATTTTAATAACATTTCTTCACAGAAGGACTTTTCAAAGGCTATACAACATTCAACTCTGTGAAAGACCCAACATTTACTTAATTATTCACTGAGTATTCAGAAAATTTTACATTTCTCCCCAGTATACATAATTTGTAATGAACATCTTTTGTATGAATTATTTTTGTTTCTGTTTTTATTTATTTGTTTTGGATTATTACAATAGAAAAATCAGAAATTAACTTTTATATTTTATATTATTAATTGCTATTATAAAACAATACAATAAAAATTTATAAATATTTTGGAGTACCTACCTTAAGCTATATTAATCACTTTGTAATATATGCATTACATACTTTCTTCTTTCAAAGAATGGATTATACATAGTTTACCTGAATGTTTATAGGATAATTAGACAAAGATAAGAGATTATGTTAATTAAACTCTGGAAGTCAAGGAAGTTAGCATACTCCGAGTAATGATAATTGCACAGTACATATCAGGTGCTGTGATGGACAATTCCCATTACCTTACTTAAATATCACTGCAGTCCCAGGTAGACATGATCTCCACTTACAGTAGAGGAAGCTGAAGCCACAGAGCATGTAGAGACCATTGCAGGTCATCAAATTACAAGGAAGCAGAAAATGGACTTGAACTCAAATCTCAGTCTCTAATTTTCAACAGTGAAACATGATACAGAAATTTCCTGTGTGTGCAAGGCCCTGAGCTGAATATCGCAGGATGACATCAAAGCTTTCCCCACTACAGTGTTTTGCCACAGGCTCTTCCTGAATCTTTAGTTCAACCTCCTCTTAACAACATATTTAGCATTCTAGAGCATAGAAGAAGGGGAAAAAATGAACGCAAGTTTTGCACTCCTTTATCCACGGATCCAATTAGAAACCAGATTCTAAATCAGAAAAAAATTGCAAGAATCTAGTCTGAAATGCTCCGTTATTGTTTTATAGATTTGGAGAATATGCCAGAAATCATAGAGGATGGGTGGACATGGGGGGCCCACGCCGGGAGTGGGGGGGCAGGGGGCAGGGTGTGTTGGAATGAAAGTTGTTTTTGAGAACTGTCAGTATTAGATGAACAAAATTTCTATCTTAGAATGACAGGCACTTCACAAATATTTATTTTGGTGGTTTACTATATAAATATAAACCTTCAGGGGCTGGCATGGACACTGTTTGGATTGGAAATATTCCCCTGATTTAATGACTGTTTTGAAGATGAAAGTCTCCTTTTTTGGTGTTATTGGGTATGCAATGTTATAAACTTCACTGTCTCCACATGAGCCAGATATTAAGAAGGGAAGAATTGATTTTCAGGGTTAAGAGGTTTTTGAGTTAATCTTCCTGTATACAAATGTATTAAGCATGGTCCGTTTGGAGTCAATAATTCACTTCTTTGTCCCTGAAGTAATGGATTTAGCCCTGACATAGGTGGTTATTTATGGCCTTTAGTGAGTTGTTTCTTGCAACGAACTTCAACTTGCACAGATCTAAATATGACTTTAAGCCAAGTCTGGGAATAATTGTAGTAGCTCTTGCTGTTCTTAAGATGGTAAGGTGCCTTGTAAGGAAAGCAAACCTGCTGAATTACTTCATATTTCCAAGGCAGCATAGCAAGGGTGCTCTCCCTCCCTCTTTCCTAATCACTACATCTTCTTAACTGTCCTTTGTAGCTGTGGCAGCTTTCAGGCTTTACTTTAGTGTATATGGAAAAAGAAGAGATTTTGCCTCCTATTAACATTTATTCACGTCCTTCCATCTGATACTCAATGTTGGGCTCTTTTTGCCTTTCTCTGCTGGGCTACTGGTTAATTTTCTGCTTGCTGAAAGCTACCTCCTAAAGCTTCTGGACACTTTCGCCTTGAAGGAGAGCTGCTCTCTCTGCACACCCAGCAGGGAGAGGTCAGTGTGAGATATATCTCATTTCCTTTAACTGCTCTGTGCTGGTTGTTTGTATAGGGCTTAGTTTATAAATGTTTAATTAGCTATAGTCTTCCTTAAAATAATATTATACAACTTTAAGTGTAATGTGCGGATCTCACAGTGCTGTGCCACCAGTTTCTCCTTCCCTTTTTTGTGGAATCATTGTCATAACTTTTACTTTTACATATGCCATAAATATACAATGTTACTGTTATTTTTAATTAGAGTTATATATTTTCAGCTATTGAAAATAAGAAAAAGCTGAATTTTATATTGATCATCATTTATATAATTTCTAATATTCTTTGTTTATGTGTGTGTTGTGCCAATTTATGTATGATAAATGCATATCATTTTGTTTGAAAAGTTCCTTTAATATTATTTATAGTACAAACATATATCAATGAATTCTCTCAGTTTTAGTTTGTCTGAAAAAAGGATCTTGTATTTCATTTTTTGAAAGGTATTTACACTCGATATAGAATTCTGGGCCAACAGATTTTCTTCTTTCATCACATAAAGGCATTAACCATTGTCTTTAGCTTGCATAACTTCTGATGAAACTCTCTTCTTTGCTCCTGTGTATGTAGTTTATATTTTATTTGCCAGCCACCTTCAAGATCTTCTCTTTGTATTTTTTTTCAGAAATTTGAATCTGATGTATCTTGAGTTTTTGTTTTCCTATTTATTTACTGATTTAATATTTATATACTTATTTATTTGGCATTTATCATGTTTGCTATTCCCTCAGCTTCCTGGTCTGTGATTTGGTGTCTGCTATGGTCTGAATGTTTGTGCCTTCCCCAAATTCATATGTTGAAACCTCACCCCTCAAAGTGATGGTATTAGTAGTTGGAGACTTTGGGAGGTAGTTAGGTCATGAGGGCTCTGCCCCTGAATGGGATTAGTGTTTTTATAAAAGAGCCCAAATGGAGCTTTTTCACCGCTTCCACCACATGAGGACACAGTAGGAGGTACCGTCTGCAAACCAGGAAACAGGCCCTCACCAGAAACAAAATCTGCCAGCGATTTGATCTTGGACTCCTCAGCCTCCAGAACTGTGAGAAATAAATTTCTGTTGTTTATAAAATACCCAGTTTATGATATTCTGTTATAACAGCCTGAATGATCTAAGAGTATATTTCATTAAATTTGGAAGTTTTCAGACATCTTCTCTTGAAATATTTATTTCAACCTGTTCTCTCTCTCTTTTCCTTCCCCTTCTCTGCTGGAATTTTCCATTTGTTCATGTGTGATGTCTAGTTTTCTCGATAGAACGTTTAACATATCGGTCATAGTTACCTTGAATTCCTGTCCGGATGTTGCAACATCTGGGTCATTTCTCGATCTGGTTTGGGGGATTTGATTATTCTCTTGCAGTATGTTGTTTTATTTCTTATTTCTTGTGCATCTTGTAAGTTTTGATTGAAAGTCAGGCATCTTGTGTGGGGCAACAGAGACTAAAATATAATATTCATGACTGAAAATGGATACTTTTTTTAGCTAGGTTTTTATTGAAGGTAGAGTTAAATCAATCAAGTTAGGTGTTGTGCTAGGTTTAGGCTTTGTTTTCCCTATTCTTTTTAATTTCAGAATATTATAGGGTATAGACTTTTTGGTTACATAAATTGCTTTTGTATCATTCAAGTCAAAGTTATAAGTGTTTTCACTGTTGTTATCCTCAGTGCACCACAGGCTTCAAAGTCCTCCAGTGTTATATTTTGTTTAAGATGAGGACCAACCAGTTTGGTTTTCTCCACAGGGTTTTCCACAATGACTGTTCTACCCTAAACTGTAGGATTTCTCTTTGCATCTTGATCTCAGAGATCCCCCTTTTCCATGCTCTTGTTTCACACTGTTGCTGAGACGCTTACTTGCCAGTTGTGGATGGAGTACAGCATTCTCGGTTATTCTGGGTCAGTCCTAGTCTTGGTCAGCTGCTGTGTGCCAAAATCATGGGATCTTTCCCCTCCTCCATTATTAGTGGACCTCTAATGGCCTACACCCAAGAGTTCCCTGCCCATGACCAAGGATGAGCCTGCACATCTGCTGTTAGAATGACAGGGTTTGCTGCCTTTCTTTAAGCATCTTAAGGCTTTTGTTCCACATGGCATGTAGGATGGCAGGATCCAGGCAGTTCTTGTATAATTTCCCACGTAAGTCCCTCATCTATGTCTTCTATGATTGAGGCATGTTCCTGTCTATATCCTTCTCTCCAATATTTTCCATAAACTGTTGAGGTCTGTGGAGAAGAGCCTGTGAGTAAGTACAGATTTCTTCTGTGTCTGCAGCCCCCAAATGTTCTGTATTCTTTTGAAGCCTACATTCAGTTTCTAAAAATTCATTACTGTAGCTGAATACTTATTAGTATCCAGAAAAACTAGGAGAGAAAGAAATTGCCAAGGGTCCTGAATCACCTTGGAGACCTGTCTTTCCTTAGATTTTTGATTAGTTATTTGCCCTGAGACCTCAGCTTTCTACTGGGTTCAAGAAAAGTGGTGATTGTGCATATTAGCTGGTTTTGCATTGTTGTAAAAGTCAAGTATATGTTTGTCAATTTGTCAGTTTTTTCATGATAATCATAAGATGACACAGGTTATAACTGCAGATTGTATATCTCAGAGAGTTTTTTAAATAAACCTTTTATTTTAAAATAGTTTTAGGTTAATGGAAAAATTTAGTAGAGTTCCTATATGCCCTGCAACATACCTCATGTATCATAATTAATTATTCAAATTTCCTTAGTTTTTACCAAATGTCCTTTTGTGTTCTGGGATTCCTTCCAAGATGTAGTATTGTATACATGATACAACATTTTAGTTGTCATGTCTCCTTATGCTTCTTTTAACTGTGACAGTTTCTCAGACTTTTCTTGTTTTGATGACCTTGACAGTTTTGAGGAGTACCTGTCAGTACTTGTTAGGATGTCCCTCAATTGGGATTTGTCTGTTTTTTGTTTTTCCTCATGATTAGACTGGGGTACTGTGTTTTGAGGAGGAAGACCATTGAGTTGAAATACCATTCTTATCACATCATATCAAGGATACCTACTACCAATATGACTCATAATGGTTGATATCAACCTGATCTCCTGGCTGAAGTTATGTTTGTCAAATTTCTCTATTATAAAGTTACTATTTTTCCTTCTTCCATACCCTTAGGAATTTAATTGCTATGCATAGCTCACACTTGGGGAGTAGGCAGCTATGTTCTACTTGCTTAAAAGTACATAAATTATTTGTAATTTTTTTGCATGATTGATTTTTCTATGCCTGAGTGATTTGTCTTTATTAAAAATACATCATCAGAATTAACTCATAAATATTTATTTCATATTTTGGGTTATTATCAAATACTACCCATTTTATTTTCATGCTAAAATTACTCTAGCTCTGGCCATGGAGAACTCTTTCAGGTGTCCCCTGATTTATTTTACATGCCCCCATCATTGTGTGAGGGGTGTTTTTAGCTAATAGTTTTTAATATATTAGTCATTATTCATTAAAATTACTTTTATATTTTGTGTGAAATAAAAGGCTATTTTTTCTTATTTTGGTATTGTAAATTGTGTATTCAATAATATCTCATTTACTGACTGACCTGAAATGCCAATGTAATGAACCAACTTTACCATGTATTTTTCTTCCTCTTGGGATTATACTCGGATCTTTGTGCCCACATTTTTTTAGCTAATATAATCCTTTTGCAATGCTTTAGTTTTATAACATATTTTGATACTCCCAGTTTTGCCTATTATCTCACAGAAGGTGAAAGTAGAATAGTTACAGTTAGATAGGAAGAATAAATTCTGGTGCTCTATTACACTATAGGGTCACCATAGCTAACAATAATACATTGTATGTTTCAAACAGCTGGAAGAGCATTTTTGAATGTTCTTACAACAAAGAAAGATAAATGTATAAGGTGGTAGATATGCTAATTACCATGATTGGATCATTACACAATGTATATGTACATATATCTACATATGTATCAAAACATCACATTGTACCCCATAAATATGCGCAATTATTGTGTGCCCATATAAATGAAGAAATAAATAAGTCAACAGTTAATATGTCACAGAAGGTGATAAAGGGAAGATGATTTGACAAAGTTGGTAGATATATCAAACAGGAATTTACGGGTAATTTTTGTCAGTATGTCAGGTAATGTGACTGCTCCAGCTTTGTGTTTCTTTTTCTTTTTCTTTTTTTCTCATGATTGATTTTGCTATTCAGGGTCTTTTCTGTTTTTTTTTTTTTTTCTTTAAATGTTTTGTAGAAATCAGCAATGAAACCATCAGGTTCTGGGCTTTTCTTTGATGAAACACTTTATTATTACCGCTTCAGCCTTGTTATTATTGATCTGTTCAGATTTCCTATTTCTTCCTGATTCAATCTTGATAGGTAGCATATGTTCAGGAATTTATCCATTTCTGCTAGGTTTTGCAATTTGTTGACATATAATTGTTCCCAGTAGTTTTTATATTCCTTGGTATTTCTGTGGCATCAGTTGTAATGTTGACTTTTTCTTACTGGACTTTTTTGGACTCTTCTCATTTTTTCCTAGTCTGGATAACAGTTTGTCAATTTTGTTTACACTTTTTAAAAACCAACTCTTTTATTCATTTTTTTGTATTATTTATTTGTTGATTTTTTTTCCTGATCCTTATTCTCTCTTTCCTTCTAATGATTTCGGGTTTAATTTGTTCTTGTTTTTCTAGTATTTTAGATTCATCATTAGGTTGTTTATTCAAAAGCTTTTATATATACACGTGTGTGTGTTTCTTGCTATAAACATTTCTCTAAAGAGAAATGTTTGTTGTTGTATCCAGCGTTTTGCTATATTGTGTTTCCATCTTCATTTGTCTGAAGAAACTTTTAATTTCTTTTTAAATTTCTTCATTAACCCATTAGTTGTTTAGGAGTATGTTGTTTAATTTCCATATATTTGTAGAGCTTCTGAAGTTTCTCTTATTGTTGATTTTTAGTTGTACTCCATTATGTTCAGAAAAGATACTTAATATGATTTCAATTTTTTTGAATTTGTTAAGACTTGTTTTGTGTCCTAACATATAACTTATCCTGAAGAGTGTTCCACATGTGGTTGAGAGAATTTGAATTTTACAGCTGTTGGATGAAATGTTCTGTAAATATGTGTCAGGTCCACTTGGTCTAGAGTGAAGTTTGAATATGATGCTTCATTATTGATTTTCCATCTGGGTGATTTTCCATTCCTAAAAGTTTGATGTTGAAGCCCCTACTATTTATTATTGTATTGCTCTCTACCTCTCCTTTTAGATCCATTAATGTTTGCTTTATATATTGAGGTGCTCCAATGTTAAATTTATATATATCTTCATTGTTATATTCTCTTGCTTTATTGACCCTTTTTTGTATCTTTTTATATTTTTGACTTGAAATCTGTTTTATGTGATATAAATGTAGGTATTCCTGCTTTCTTTTGGTTTCTGTATTCATGGATTATCTTTTTTCATTGTTCAGTTTTAGTTTTCACATGTCCTTAAAGGTGAATTGGATATCTTGGAGAAAGTATATAGTTGGGCATTGTTTTTCATGCATCCAGCCACTCGATGTGGATCATAGTCACAGAGAACTGAACTTCTTACCAACCAATTGTGGTTTTACTTGTCTTTACAGTCCAAAGAGTCTTTGTAGCCTCACTCTTGTGTTCAGGTTCCCCTTAGCTTTGGGGACGTAATTTCATGCATAGACAATTGTTCACATTGATGTTTGTGCAGTGGGACAATTGTTCAAGAGGCCTACTCTGCCATCTTTAACTAAACTTATTGTCTCCTTATTTTCCAGCTTTAGCTAACAGGAAGAACTCACTCTCTTTACTCATCTTCATAAAGATTGAGATTTACAAAGGTGGAAAAAAAAAGAAAACAAGGGATGGAAAAAATGAATAGTTTATTTAGCACAATAGAGTCATCCTGGATATAGGAAAGATAAATTCATGAAATAAGAAAAGTCAGGTGATATAGAAGACAATGAAGTAATGTGACTGATGTTGAGAATAAGTCAGCACGTTTTCAAGAAACAAATCCTATCTGACAACATCTGTGTGTTAGCAGTTGTGAAGAGTTTGAATAAAATTAAAATGTGGTATGTGCCCTTGTGACAAGTACTTATAAATTGTTGGAAAGAAATATCTTATACACCTAAAACTACCAAAACACTTGTCTCTCAAAGTAACCTGTGACGTCATATGATATCTGAAGACATTTTTTCCAATTTCCTTCTGGATCTATTACAGCTGTGCTGCTATAGACCACATTTAGTGTTTGAAATGCACTGCCCGTTTAAATTGTTTGTTGGCAAACAATTTTGTTTCTCTATCTCTCTGAAAAGTTGCCTGTTTATCATGGTTTAATCTTACGCTGTTTCTTTTTTTCTCACTTTCTCTCCCACCTCTCTCTCTCTCTCTCTCTCTCTGTCTCTCTCACACACACACACCCCCACACACCCACCAATAAAACTCCAGCAATCCTTTTTTTCCGCTTAATTTTCAGAATAAAACTGGTATTAAATTTATGCACTCATTCTCCTTACTAAGCATTTGTTTGGTTACTATTCTATCATACCCTTATTAATCAAATTTGTTTATTAAACACTAGAGACAAACTTAGGCAAAGAATGTGCAAATGTGAAAAAGGAACAATCTCTGTCTTCAACAAAACAATAACAGTCAAGCATTTATTTATGCCTTCATTTACTCCACAAATAATTTTTGTGAGAGTGGAGCCCTTTTCTTTGTTGGCTACCACTTTATTCCCACTGGTCAAACAGTTGCTGGTATAAATTAGGCATTCATTGACCATTACTAAATTATTCAATGAAAGTAAGTAAGGAAAGTTTATATGAGAAAAGATATAAAGTTGTATTTAGTACAAGGAAGGCAAAGGAAACAATGGCCATCATTAAATATGCAAAAGACTATGAGGTTATTGCAGAGAGTTGTACTCAGTGATCGTTAATTAAGTGAAAATATTCTGTATTGGAAGGAATATATTTTGGATTTTTTAATGAATGAAAGCAAAGAGTTTGAATAATGTGTACCAATTCCTAAAGGAGCTATGGGAACCTTGGTGCCATAAACATTTTAAGAAAAAAGTCTAGAAATTATTAACTATGTATGATTTGAATAGTCACTGGAGGGCAGGTTGTTGAAATCCACAAGATACCTCATGTTGAGGCTAATATCCTCATTAAATATATGTAGCTATTTGCATCTAAAGCCTTCCTTTATCTTCTTTGTCATCTCTATTTATAAATTGCTGAAATCTGGGTAAAATAGATAATTCCCCAAAGTTATGCTAGAATACGCAATGCTGAATTTCATAAATAGTCTTTTTTTATTTTTCTGCAGCCTGGCACAGAAAATGTCTTGAAATATTAAAACACAATTTTTACATTTGATGTAAATATAGTACTCATGAATTTTAAATATTTTCAATATGCCACTCACTTAATACTTTAAACAAACACAGTGTTTCTCAAAAATATATTTTTAGTCCTGGGGAAGGAGAAAAGGAGACATTATCTCCCTTATAGTTAAGCATAGTATTTAAGTATCACATGGTACAATTTGAGGGCCACCAGCTGACTGCAGGCTTTTATGTCTCTCTCAAAGGAGCACCTCGAAGATACGTACGTTTACCTCAGAAAGGGACTTCTTTTGTACATGTGGTGACATTTAAAAGGAAATAGTCTATAATAAAAACATACAAATAATCCAATGTTCTGTAGCACTGAACAGAGTCAAAGGCTACAAATCACAAGTGGAGAAATCTGAATATGGTCCCTGCATCTGGATTTGGTCAGTGGAGTGTATGTCCTACATTGTCAAAGTGAAAAGTGTCAGTAGTTTAGTGACAGTCATATTTTTAAGATGGGGCATTAAAACAGAAAAGTCAGTAATAATTCAATTAAAAACATATTTAATAGCTATGAATATATAGATACTTCTGTAATTTTTAAAATATGTATTTGCTTGAAAGGCATCATCTCACTTAATAGGGAAACCTTAAAATCATTTCTGCTTGAGGAAGGAGCAAAAGAAAGATGCTCTATTATCATTATTATTTACCTTTGATTTCATTATTCAGTGTAATTAGATGAATGGAAGTTGAAAACTTTGAATAGTTCTGGTAAGGGAATTAGGAGTATTATTTTAATAAAAACCAAACCATAAACCATAAGAAAATTCATATTAATGTATATAATAGTAGATTGTAAAAAATAGCACACAGGGTTCAGTAGCATTTATATATATAGCCTACTTAGATGATAAAGAAAATACTACATTTTTAAGCACAAATTAAGCACTAAATTGTTCTAGTACATTTTGTGCTTATAAATTAATTCTTGAGAGTGGGTAACTTATAAAGAACAGATATTTATTTTCTCACACTTTGAAGGCTGGGAAGTTCAAAATGAGGGTACTAGTATATGGTGTCTGGGGAGGGCCTTCTTGCTGTGTTCTCACAGGGCTGAAAGAGGCAGAGCAAGAAAGCAAGGTGGGCAAACACTGATTGAAGTCTCTTTCATAAGGGCCTTGATCCCATGAACCAGGAAGGAGCTGTCAAGGCCTAATCACTTCTTAAAGGCCCCACCTCTTAGTACTATTGCATTGGCAACAGCTAAATTTTAGAGGGGACGACATTCAAGCCACAGTACCTAGCAATAAACTTTCAAAAATTTTAAGAAATATATGAAGAAAACTTTCAAATGCTACTAAAAGATATTAAGGAAAATTTGAACAAATGTGAAAATACCTTCTGAGATTTAAAAAGACTCAGCGTAAGGATAACATTATTCCCTATAGTGTTTAACACACTTAGTCTAATTTAATTAGAATATAGACATTTTTAAAGTAGAAAATGTGAATGCGAAGTTTCCATGAAAAATCAGGAAATGGTCAGAAACACCCTGAAACAGTAGATCAATAAAGGGGAACTAATGTTACCTGATAGTAAAACCTGATATTTTAAATGTCCAGTAATTAAGACTGTGCAGTATGCTGCATGAATTGACAGGTCAGACAATGGAACAGAATATTACATCCATACATACACACAAATTCAATGTAAATTTGGTATATGATAGAGGGATAATCTGGTTACCACTGCTGTGTAGCAAATCACCCCAAAGTTTGGTGGCTTAAATTACAATAATTTATTATCACTCATAATGTGTATGAGTTAGAAATTTGGGAGCATCTTAGCTGTGTGATTCTGCCTTGTTAATTCTGGGGTCATCTCAAAGGCTGCTTCATTCCTACACCTGGTGCCTGGGCTGAAAGCTGGGTAATGAGAGACCTGGAGCTCCATCTGCATCTGTCTCCATCGCTCTGTGCATCTTTCTCTAACTCTCCACAGGGTTTGTTCCTCATGGTAGTGTCAGAGTAGCTGGACTTCTTACTTGGTGGCTCAAGGCTCCAAAGGCACATTTCCTAAGACAGAAAGCCAGGTAGAAGTCATATTGCCTTTTATTACCTAGCTTTGTAAATGACACCACATTACTTCTACTTTATTTTAATGGTTGAAGCAGTTAACACAGGTCTTCCTAAGTGCAGGGGACAGAACATAGATCCTTGCTCTCAATGAAATAGTGTCAAGGTCTCATTTTAAGAAAATTATGCTATCTTGGAATATTAGAGGTTCTTTAAATTCAAATGGCAATAGACAAATTAAGCAATAAATATTGTGCATGGCCTATTGAAAAATACAGATCCATATTTAACAATATACCAAGAAATTCCTAACACAAAGAATATGTAAATATAGATTCATAAAAGCACACATTACTAGAAGAAAATGTTGGCAATTCTTTTTAATGTCAGCTGTTACTCAGCCTAAAAAACCACACATGCCCAAAACTACAAATCTGATAACAAAAATCTAAAAACTTTTACATGGCACCAAAATTTTAAAAAGATAAAGTCAAAAAATGATGGCAAAAGGTAAAGATATAAAAAATCTTTGCAACTCCCATCATAAACAGAGACCTAATCTCCTTAACATTTAAAAAATTCTCTTAATTCAGTAAGATAAAGGCTAATAACCGAATGAGGGAAAACAAAACAAGAAATAAAAGAGTATTAATGAAAATAACATAAACAGTACTTAAACCATCTGAAAAGCTACTTACTCTAATTTATAATAAGGAAAGAAAATTAAAATCATGCTGAATCCCTAATTGACCCATAAGAATGATATCATTTCAAAGCTTATTAGCACATAATGCTGGTGAGGCCCATGAGGAAACAGGATTGTTTTGCTCTTGAAAGTGTAATTATTAGGGAGGGCCTTTGGGCAATTTCTTTCAAAATTGCAATTGGGTCCACTATTTCACTTCGGGGAATATATTTGTGGTAGGCAGAATTCTAAGAAGATCCCCAATGACCCATGTCTTTTTATAATCCACACCCCTTGAGTGCATGTAGGACCTATAACTTACTTCTTAACCAATAAAATATGGTTAAAGTAATAGGCGATCATTCCTGTGATTATATTGCTATAAGCCAAAGGTGAAGGGATTTTTTGCAGATTTAAGTAAGGCCTTTAATCAGTGAACTTTAAATTAATCAAAGATAAGATTATCCTGGGTAGGGCTGACTTAATTAAGGAAGCTCTTTAAAAGAGGACCTAGAGGAAGTAAGAGCTCAAAGGGGCCAGAGACTCTCTCCTGCTGGTCTAAAATAAATAATCCACCCTGAGGTCTACAGCTACAAGGAACTGAATTCTGAAAACAGCCTGAGTGAGCGTGGAAGAGACCCTGGGTTTCAGGTGGCAACAAAATTAGGCTGATATCTTGATTATGCCTTTGTGAGAACCTGAGCAAAGGACTAATCTATTCCATGCTGGACTCTTGACCCACAGAAACTATGATATAATAAATAAGTATTGTTTTATAGCTCTAAATTTGTGGTAATTTATAGAAGTAGAAGTAGTAGTAGTAGAAGACTAACATATCATTTCTTTCATAAATTTGTACCCATGCAAGTTGACGTATGTTAATTAAGGTTTTTCATTGCTGCATTACTTATTAATACCAAAATACTAAAAGTCCATCAGTAAGACACTAGGTAATTGATGACAGTCTATATATGTGATAGAACATTATGAAACTTAAAATAGAATGATGAATTCTTTTATTATGTACTGAAATACATATATCTCCAAAATATGTTATTAAGCAAAAAAAAGCTAGGTGAAGAACAATATGTATGTGGTATGTAGTTGTTTTATAAAAGCGGTAAAGGAATATAAATTTATATTTTCTTATATAAAGATTAAAAAACCTTAGAATTAATCAAAAATAATAATTATTTGCTGTGGCAGTTGGAAAATGGGATCTGCTTTGAAAGAGGAAAGCTGTAGGAGGTAACATTTTTACTATTAATGTATTATTTATTTCAAAAATTTTAATAAATATATTTTATTTAAAAATGTTAGAAAATATGAATGTAAAAATCCACAATCCAGTATTAGAAAATATCACAACAGAAAAATAATATGCTTTAACAAGAATCATGGAGACCAAGAAGATTCAAGAAAATAACACAACTTAAGAGCATTGACAGGATTCAAGGTGAGAGTGAATAGTTGACGTGTTGTTGGATGATTGGTCTATTTTAAAGCACTTAAAATCGGGAGACAGAATGGAACATGAGACGCTATAATTTTTGGAGGTAGTCAGGTGTTGGTGAGTAGGGTATGGGCACAACGAGCCAAGAGATTGGCGAAGAGAAACAATGGACCATAGCAATGCTGTGTTGAGAGCCAACTGTGTCCTACAAAATGTGGCCCAATCAAGAAAACTCCTTTCTCATTTCTTAACCCCAACCCCTACCTTGCCCATAGTGGCATTTTCTTATTTGTTTCAGGAAGTTTTTTCCCAAATTACATGATGTTTACATGGTGTTGATATTGACTGCATTATTCCACAACACTGTTGATAACACTGGTGTATTCCTAGTGTCTATATTTGAGGGATCTCATAGCTGCCCAGCTATTTAGCATCTCAAACCACTATTTTTCTGATATGGCTTCTCTTTTACTGCCAGACTGATTCAGACTGTATTTGTTAGAAACAAGTCTATGCCAATATAATATATAGATGATTTTATTGTTTGTTAAGTGAGAAGATTTGGGCCTTGAAACAATGAAACTATAGAGACATCTCAAAAGTGCTTTGCATTTTAAAAGCACTTCTGTGGATTCAGTTTATGAGAAAAACATTGCCAGAATAATGATATCTGCAAATCAGGTACAAAAAATATGAGTGAAAAAAATCCCTTTGGCTTGCTCAGAGTCTGTCTCTGGGATTTGTTTCCATGCTGGGAAGCTATAGGGAACAAGTCTGAAGCTGGTACTATTTGTACCACATCTGGTGCCATTAAAGGGCCAGCCCTCACCCCACCACAACCCTGCACAAAAAAGCAAGAAATTGGGGGTATTTTAGTCACCATAATTCATTCTAATTTCCTGCTGCTTAAGCTGCAACCTGGGAGTCTTTATGCACTTTGGGAAACTATGTTCACTATAGCAGGCCACAAGGGAACTATGTAGTGTGAAGCTGTAATTTACAAAATACCCTCTGGAGAAAGGAGGGAGGGAAAGGAACTTGGAAAGTGCTTCCTTTTCTGCAGCAGAGCTTATACAATATGGGAATTGCATCCAACAAACTCATTACGACACAAGAGCTTCATAAATATTATACAAAGGAGTATTTCTATAGTGTACAACAAGCAACTCAGAAATCTCTTTTTCTGTTTCTACATAAGCTATTGTTATAATAAAAACACATTTTCATGGTTCTCCTAACAACCTTTGAACAAGAACATTAGCAAGATCCTTCCATGCTTCTCTGGGTAATAATACTCATGACAGATATACTTGTTTTTGGTTTTTTTTTTCCCCTATCAGAATAAGTAGCCAATGAAGCTATGTGCTGATTCTTTATAAAAATTTATTTATGATGTTAATAACTTATGTCCTCTCTCATTTTTGTTAGTTTGCTTTCCTAGAGGCTTGTCAATTTTATTAATCTCTTCCAAGCAACAATTTTGGTTTCATTAATTTTCTCTATTGATTTCCTATTTTCAATTTTATTGATTTCTACTCAAATTTATTTTATTTCTTTTCTTCTGTTGGCTGGAAGTATATATTATTCTTCTTTCTAAGTAGAGATTCCTAAAGTAGAGGCTTAGATTATTGATTATATATATCTAATTTTTAATAATATTTATAGCTTTTAATGCTACAAAATTGTTTCTATGCACTGTTTTTACTATGTCCCATACAATTTCATTTTCATTTAGGTCAAAATATTTTTTAAAATTTTTATTGAAACTTCTTTAATCCATGTGTTATATAGAAGTGTGTATTAGGTTGGTGCAAAAGTAATTGCGGTTTTAAGCATTGTTGAAATTTGCTGTTTTGGCAAATGTGTTGGAATATATTCTTAAGTAACTGTGGTTATATTATACATCATTTTAATGCATATTTCTAGATTTATGATTTTTTTGCTAATGACTTATTACTTACTGTTTATTTTATATTTATTTTAGACTGTGGAATTTATGTTAGACAAAAAGCAAATTTGAGTGATTTTCTTATTCAAGTTCAAAATGGGTCATAAAGCAGAGGAGACAACTCGCAACATTAACAACACATTTGGGCCAGAAACTGCTAACGAACATACAGTGTCATGGTGATTCAAGACGTTTTGCAAAGGAGAGGAGAGCCTTGAAGATGAGGAGTGCAGTGGCCAGCCATCGGAAGTTGACAATGACAAATTGAGGGCAATCATCAAAGCTGATCCTCTTACTACATGAGAAGTTAACGAAGACCTCAAGGTTGACCATTCTGACTTTGGCATTTGAAGCAAATAGGAAAGGTGAAAAAAGGTCAATAAGTGGATGCCTAATAAACTGACCAAAAATCAAAAAAATCGTCCTTTTGAAGTGGTGTCTTCTCTTCTTGTACGCAAGAACAATGAACCATTTCTCGATCAGATTGTGACATGCGACGAAAGTGGATTTTATATGACAACCAGCGAGGACCAGCTCTGTGGCTGGACTGAGAAGAAGTTGCAAAGCACTTCCCAAAGCCAAAGTTGCACCAAAAAATGTCATGGTCACTGTTTGGTGGTCAGCTGTCCGTCTGATCCACTACAGCTTTCTGAATCCCAGTGAAACCATTACATTGGAGAAGTATGCTCAGCAAATGGACAAGATGAACTGAAAACTGCCACACCTGCAGCCAGCACTGGTCAACAGAAAGGGCCCAATTCTTCTCTACAACAATGCCCGACCACACGTTGCACAATCAATGCTTCAAAAGTTCAACAAATTGGGCTACAAATTCGTCCCCCATACTCACCCGATTTCTGGCCAACCAAGTACGCCTTCTTCAAGCATCTCGACAACTTTTTGCAGGTAAAACACTTCCACAACCAGCAGGAAGCAGAAAATGCTATCCAAGAGTTTGTCAAATCCCAAAGCATGGATATTTACGCTACAGGAATAGACAAACTTATTCCTTGACAAAAATGTGTTGACTGTAATGGTTCCTATTTTGATTAATAAAGATGCATTTGAGCCCAGTTATAATGATTTAAAATTCATGGTCCAAAACTGCAATTACTTTTGCACCAACCTCATCATTTAATTTCTAAACATTTGGTGTTTTTTTCAGTTTTCTGTTATTGATTTCTAGATGAATTTCATTGTGGTCTGACAGCATATTTTGTATGACTTTTTTTTGTTTTTTTAAAAAAATGTTAAGATGTGTTTTATTGACCAGAATGTGGTCTATCTTGATGAATGTTTCATGTGAGCTTGATAAGAATATGTATCAAACTGCTGTTGGATGGAGTTTTACGTAAATATCAGTTAGATCAAGTTAAGTGCTAGTACCACTCAGGTCAAATAGTCATACTGAATTTCTGCTTGTTTGATCTATCAATTCCTTCTTTTAAGGTATTTACTTTGTCTTTGGTATTTTGAAGCTTGAATATGGTATGCTTGGGTGTAGATTCTGATTGGCGTTCTATAGAAGAAGAACATCTTTCTTTAAGAAGTTTATAAACTTCTAAGATGTGGTTTTGTGTCTGTCATTACTTTTGGAAATTCTCAACCATTATTACAGTACTTCAAGTACTGTAATGCTTCTGCTTGTTCTTTCTTCTCCTTCTGGCATTCAATTACACTTATGCTATACCTTTTGAAATTATTCCACAGTTCATGATATTGTCCGGGTTTTTTCCCCCCATTTATTATTTTTTCCCTTTACATTTCAGTTTTAGAAGTCTCTATTGATATATTTTCAAGGTCACTTATTTCCTCGGCCATGTCCAGTCTACTGATCAGTCCATCAAAGTCATTAATACATCAAGTAATAGGGCCTGAGGTAAACAGGTCTTAATTTGAAGGTTTATGTTAAGCCCTGGCCCTCCTTACATCAGCAACATGACCCTGTGGGCCTGTGAGGACACTTGATAAGAGGAAACTCATAGATGAAGTTGCTACACTTTGAAAGCCTGCACTCTTGAATTTGGGGATGTCCCAAATTTTAGAGACTTCAGAAAGTAGAGACAAGGAGCACAAAACATGCATCACAACTTAAAATAAAATATTAACCCAATGTCTGTAATGACAATGTTTTCTGAACAAAGAATTAGAACATATAGAGAATTAATTAACAATGTGCTTACCCAGCATTCACAAACACATGCGCCTGTGGGGCTGAGCAAATAACATCCATGTCTTACTCACTCTGGCAGTAACAGGAAAAATGGGATGGGTGGCTGAACCAATAAACAAACAAACCACATTAAGGCATTTAAATTAAAAATTAAGTCAAAAATTACTTCTGTGGGCTCTATGCAGACTAATGACCACTGCTTTTTTAAGTGTTAGGTATGAAGCATATTTATTTATTGGATTTCGACTATGTAGGCTCAATAAAACAAAATATTTTAGATGAGAAAATAGAAAAATTTTATCTATGACAAGAGGATCATTATGTTTCCAGGAAGAAAAGTAGATTTTTCTCCTATCCTATATGCACAGGAATTTGCAACTGAGCTGAATGTCTCATACATGTAGGGGAGAAGATTAAACAGAATGCCATCCTAAAGTAAGTATCTGTTTGGCAGCCAGACCAAATTTAAGAGTTGCTATTGTTAACTTATTGTCACATTCTTTAATAAATTCTGGAGGCAGATCAATGTAGGTACCAGGAGCAAGAACAGAATTCTAAGGAAACAATTGGACAATATAATAATTAGAATTGAAATATTCATCATGTCTGATCTGATAATTCTGCTTTTAAATTTATCCTTCATTGCTAATATAACATAAAAATTAATATTTATGCAAAGATATTCCTTGTCTGTAAAACAGAGGATATCTACAAACAAAAATAATCTTTATATAGGTAGATCAAGCTATGAAATATTAAAATCATTACATATAATTTATAGCAGACAATAAAATGATATGTGCAAAGAAACAATAACACAAGAGAGCACATAATTATCACATTAAAAAATAAAAGGTATTTGTAGCAATCCAAAACTTTTTTTTTAAATTTCAGCTTATTATGGGTTTAGGTTATGTATATTGCCCATGCCCCCCCACCCTCCTGAGTCAGAGCTTCAAGCGTGTCCATACCCCAAAAATGCAACCACAAAAGGCCATTATTTCTGGATTGAAAAGCACCTTTTATTCTTTTTCCTCTATACTCTATCATGAAACACAAAACTTCCATGAGCAGAGGGGGAAAAAAAAAATACCTTAATTACCAATTCTAGCATATTTCCTCAAAAGAGTTCATGAACTTCAGATATTTCCTATAATATTTTAAAAATTTGTCAAAATTAACAAAATTACCCCATTACTTAAATTCCTTTTTATTAAAATGCGAAGCTAAACAGTTATTTGAATGACTGTCATACAGAGGAAAAGCTACAATCTGCAAATCAATTGTAGAAACTATGTCTGGCGCAGCTGCAGACCTTCCCAAAGGGAGCCTGTGAGGGGTAGCCCGTAAAACCAGGGGCTCCAAACTAGATGAGGCTTAAGGTGGTGCTGTGAAGAGAGACCATCTATCTGCCTCTCTAACCTGTATGCTCGGGGTGTGGATTCTGTCCCCAGCTGTGTTCTCTGGGTGAAGAATCCAGTTCATGTGTACCATGGCCCAGTTTTCACGTGGTCAGGGAGTCAGTTAGGTGACGTCCATGACAGAGTGGTACTATGAGAGAGGATAACAGACTGGTTGGTCTGTATGTGAAAAGCCACAAGTCCACAGCTCAGCAAAATGAAAAAGCAGCAAACCCGAGGGAATAACCAACCAGCTTACTCTGAAAGGGAGAGAAGTCAGTGGTGCCAAGGGTGAAAACAAACAGAATTGATGAGACTCTCTAGCTTCTGCACCAGGGAAGAAATAGGAATGTGGGGACAGGCATTTAGGGAATTGCCCTTGCGGAAGAACAGTGCTGTGCTTGTGTTTTCCAGACTCCTTAATTCATATGACTCTAAGAGCATTCCAGGAACTCATGTTCAGTGCCCATTCTCCTTAATCCTTGGAATTTCCACACAACACTGACAGATTTTCCAGTTGCACAGTCAACCAAACTCTACCCTCTGCCTAAAAGATGCCATCTATATTTTCCACATATCTGCACATATTTAATAATGATTTTAATAATACATAATATTCCATTAGGTTGATGTAGTGTACTTTATATATTTTTAACCTGGTGTTGAGCATTTATATTGTTTTTCTATATTTCATCTTTAGAAACAGGTACTGCTATGAACATCACCATTGCATCATTTTGTTTTCTCTGGAATAGTTTCCGTTAGTTAAATTCCTAGGAGTGGAAATTCAGGTATTGCTCTTGATTTGCATTGACAAATCATTTTCCAAAATGCTTCTAACAACTCACAAAGATATCAGCATAATAAGGGTGTTCCAATTTTACCTCAACCATGTCCACTTTGGGCATTTTTTTTTGTCTCTATTTTGGCTAACTTTATGTATGTGAAATGATACCTTGGTCTTATTTTAATTTGCATTTATTTAAAGTTTACGTTTTGTACAATTTCTCATGTGCTGTTTACTTGAGTTGTTAGTTTACATCCTTTCACATTTTACTCTTAGGATTTAAATTATTTTTTGCCTTTACATTTGAATGAGTTCTTTATATTTTCTAGATATGAACTATTTATTTTAATTTGGTCCAAGTTTTTCCTTGAGCCATTGTTTTTCTTTTCCTTTGTGTTTTTTTAATCTCAGTTGATATTATAGAAATATTATGTTTCTGCTTTATAGTTGAATCTCTGTATTCACTTTGAGACTTAAGCTTGACCTCAAGTTTTCCCATTTTCTTCATGGGTTCCCCCCTTCATGATGACTTTGTGAGGCCCTTGTCTTCATTTCTTCTCACCACCTTCTTCTCAGGAAATCTAGCTTTAGATCCTTTATTCATAATGCCTTAAATATTTATGGGTCTTTTATTATAAACTAGAAACATTTCATAGACATTGAGAATCAACCATGACTGCACAAAATTTTTGCTCTCGTGGAGCTTACATTGTAGAGTAAGTAGAAAGACACAAGAAATGAATAAGCCAACAAATAATATAATATCAGATAGTGATAAGTGCTGCTAAGAGAACTTAATGCCACTAATGGATATAAAATGTGCTAAATGGGAAGTTTTAATTCCTCATTTAATAGATCTTGAAGAGTTGGGGGAGAATAAGGCATTAGTAACTCAAGCTTCTTAGAAATGTCATTATTAAGGTGACTATTATCAATAAGGCTGTTTTGCCCAAGTATTTTATTGTATATGGTTATCAAAAATGTTCTGGAGCTAGGTGTTTGAATATAAAATACAATTGGAATAGGCATCTGGTTTTGTCTGTCCCTTTAAAACAATGCTTTTTTCCTCAATGTGAAGTTAATTTTATCTTCAAGCCTCTTTGCCTTTGGTATACCTCTGAACATCTGATTTTTTTCTCCAAAGATAAATATTTTAAATTGTTGCAATGATAACTTAAGCCATTATGATTTCAGAAATTCTGTAATATTTTAAGATTTTCAGTGTGCCTTTTAGATATTGGACATATATAGACTCTTTTTATTAAAAAGGCAGGGATTGGGAGGCAGTTCATTTGGAAGTCCTCTGTGAAGATTCTATTGTCAGAAAGGTACATCCAAAGAGCTTCCAAACAGACCACAACTAAAAGCAAAACACGGTGGGAGGAAAGGAAAATCAAAGTCACTATATCACAACTTATTTTGGTCAGCCCTACAAAGAGAAGTTGGAACGTGTCCAAACACAAACTACTTAGAGATAGTCTAAATGATTTACTTCCCTCTGCTTCTTTAAGTTGCAATCAGCCTGTGGGCTGCATCAATCCGTGACTGGTTTTGGTTGGCTATTACAGTGCTTGTTAATACTATTTTAAATTAGAATGTCTTATTGCTAGGACTTGTGCTCTTCAGTTGGCTGTGAATATTGCCTGTCCACACTCTTCTTACATTTACCTTTTCTACCTTATTTCTTAAAGCATTTGAATTTGAGAGCACTGATACAGATTCACTGATTTATCAGTGAGCAAACATTTCTCAATTGACTACTAAAGATAAAAGCACTATGTTTGGTTGGCAATGTGGTGCATGTAAAGAGAACTCAGATGTGATCCCTGCCTTTGAAGAGCTCAGAATTCTAGTAGTGTGTTTTAGAGAAGAGGCTTCCTCATTCCTGAGTTTTCTTTGTACATGAAAGGAGTTAATTTAAATTAACTACTTGCTTTCTCCACCTTTTTACGTATTCTACTCTAAGAAAGATACAGTGACATACCTGTTTAGGTAATTTGGCAACTGCCAAGAAGAAGCTGGATATCCTAGGCTCAGCTCTATGTGAAGCAAGCTAATCATAGTGCTTCATTATCTACAACCAACTTGGCTCTCCCACTGTGTTGCAGCCTTCAGTAATCCCTGTTAATTAATAAAGGTGATATCCTGGTGCTCCAAATGACATTTTGTCTTATTTCTAAATCTTGGAAAAGTTATAAATTTCTTGTTTCCTTTATACCCCCAATGAAGCATAAAAGAAAAAAAGTACATAAAAATTATATGTCAAAGCAAATTTGAGACATGCTATATGAAGGAAACAGATGCAGTCAGAGAGTTTGGAAGTGGTTGTCTATTTTCTGTTGGTGACATTAGAAAAGGTGGAATTTAAACTTGGATTTAAGTATGAGTAATGATTGGTAGGTGAGAAAGGAAAAGGGTATCCAAGTAGGAGCTATAACAGGCACAGAGTCAGAAGAGTCCAAACAAATGAGGCAAAGAGGACAGAGAATAATTTAGATTGGCTACAGCATAGAGTAAGTCAAGGAGAACTGTAGGAAACTGAATATGTTTCCAAAGATTGAGAAGCTACAACTCCATGGTACAAACATCAGCTTTATTTTGTTGCAACTTGAAAGCCATTGAAGGAGCATTTATGAGCAGGGAGTAGAATGATCAAAGCTTTATTCATAAAAATTATTTTGGGAGTTGTAATACAAATGTCATCTAGGCCTCCATGTTCCCACTCAAGGTGTGCCCTGATTCCTGAATCTTGATTTCACAGGCCCATGAGGGACCAAATACCATGCAATGATTCTTGTAGATTTGTAGGAGCGTATTCTTCATTCTTTTCTCTCTCTCCACATTCTTCCAACGACACGTGTCGCCTTGGTCTGTCTGCATCATTAATGTGTAGCATATGCCATAATTTCTCATGAAAAATAGACTGATCATGAACATACATATTTTATGAGTTTACTACCACTGCAGAGAGAAATCATTTCAGTAAGTGCCTGGGATATTCCACTATATCCCCTGCTTTACTATCTCATATCTCCTCCATCCCGTATGCTCCAGGGGAAATTCTGACAGTTTTTCTTTTTATATCTCAGAAAATAAATTTATTCAGGCCCTAGGGGTTGAGTATGGGATTTCAAATGAGACAGTTAAACTTACAAAAAACTTGGAGTATTACAATGGACATCCATGTACCCTTGTTAGTATTTTTATCTATCTGTCTATCTATCTAACAATCATCTATATTATTTTGTCACACTGTTTAAAAGTCAGTTGCAAATACCATGATACTTCACCTTTATTTCAGCACGTAGGTCTAAAAATACAGATACTATTTCTAAAATCAAAAGCATCCATATCTTTGTAAATCAGTATTATTTAAGAAGTATTATAGTGTGCATATTTAAATTTTAAAGTGTCCCTCAAATTTAAATTCTCCTATAATTTTTGCAGGCTGCCTTTAAGATATTCTCTTTATCATTGATTTTCAGAAATTTGATGATGATATGATGTGCGATTTTCTTTGCGTTTATTCTGCTTAAGTTTCTTTGACCTTTATTGGGTCTGTGAATTTATATTTTTCATCAAATTGGAAATGTTTTCAGCAATTATTTGTTTAAATATTTGTTAATACCTAAAAAATAAACGTGAACCTCCCTTTCTACGTATTTTATACTGCCTGATGTTGAGCCACAGGGCACTGAGGGACACAGTAAGAGACTGCTGAAATGCATGAGGGAGAAAACAACAATGCTGCTTTGATCTAATTGGAAAAGGGGAGCAGATCTCCAAGACTGATTCTTAAGTAAGGAAGAATGCTAATATCAGTAATTTTCTGGTATCTTGTGTACATATGCCAGTTAGACAAAATAGCCAAATGAAATGATTGACCATCATCTAAACCATATATTATAATTGCATACCAGGAAGTCCGAAATAGGTAAATTGGGGTGGTGCATGACTAGATCTCATTTATTTCTTCTAAATCCAATTTCCTAAACTGGGAATTATTTTGTGTGTAAAGGCAATAATAATATACCAAAAAGGCTCAAAGAAGATAGTTAGAAACAAGCTTGGAAAAAAGGGCAAAAATACCATGCTTGGATAGGAAGAAATGACAGGCAATATATGTGTTTTTATGTTAATTCACAAGTCAGTGGCATTGTGCCTTGAAAATCTCTTATACAAAATAATGTATAGTTATTAAGCTTTTAAAAAATGTATATTATAATATTAAATATGTAACATTAAGCTTACTAGTAATTATGGAAACCTGTTATATATTTGGATTGCTTGTACTGAGATATCCCCAAACTCATCATCTACAAATGCCCTGTACCAATCCAGAATGCCATGTTTTTGTATGTTCTGTATGCTATGCCAGGAATAAAGTGTCTTGATCTTGAGTCAGATCTGCCCCTAATGACTGGCTGCTCTCATTGGTAAAATGAGAATGTTAGATTTAGTGTCATTAATATCATTTCTAACTCCAATATTCTCTGAAATGTTTTCACCAAAAAATGGTGATGCTAATAGCTCTGGTACTAAAAATATCTTATATTACATGATTACCCCATGTTCTTGTATAAGTTCTTTTCATAGAATTTCAAAATTTTGGAAATGTTAGTATTTCATTATGTCCTTTTTATAGGATTAAGTTTAATATTTTAAATTAAATTATGATTAATTTTAGATTAAAGTAAGATTAAATCCCATGTGACGTTACACAATCCTTTTAAGAAATAAACTATTTTGGGAACTTTTATCAGCACTATTATCATGACCTTCACTAGTATCACTCTGGTAAGCCAGGGGCACTTGTTGAAAATTCAATAATCTAACTTCAGGTAGATTTACAAAGTTATGTCTTATCTAGCTTGATTTAGTATTTAAGATATTAATCTTGAACTTGATTTTTTTCTTTTTGGTAAAAAATATTGTCAGAGGTTTGTGAACATGCATGAGAATCACCCAGATTATTTCAATAAGTCTTATTAGGTTTTCTCCTCTGGTTTAGAAATTCCCATTAATTTCTAGCTTTCTAGAGCTTTGGAAGAGAAAAGTACCTTTGCCCTGGTCATGTTTCCATGAATTTACTTGCTGTTGGCCTTCAGTTTCAGATAAAAACAGTTCATATAATCAAGCTGTCTCTATTAAAGCTTCATAAATATTTTTAAATGAAAATTCACTCCAAAATAAACCAAACAAATATACTCATGATGTCCAATTTCAGTCTAGGTTGAATAAAATAACTGGATTCTTTTCTCAGAATAAAGGGGGATTTTCACATGAATATGGCTGAAACAACTCTATCCTAAATTTTCTGTTGATCTGATACTAATTTATAGCTACCACTTTCACTTTTAAGTGTTTCTATAATCAAACAAAATAGAAATTAGCAAGCAAAAGAGAGAAAATATCAGAGATTGTTGCGATTCTATTGAGGTAATTTTATTGTTAAGAAACTGGATATCGAAACCAGGTCCTTGTTGGTTAGGGTAACAGGGAATGGACAGGTAGCCTCTGTAATTTCAGCATTTGGGGCAGGAATGAACCAGGTAGACAGAGATTTGTAGAGTCTGTATGTACCTGAAATTGTATTTTACCCTTTTATGTGATCCTGTTCAATGATTTTTCAAACTAATATTGTCATATTTACTTTCATAATCAAAAATGAGTTCATATAATCTTGGTAGCTTTAATACAATCTCATGCATTGTAAGTGATGTGGACATTGTTCAAAACCATGATTCCAGCATTCTAAAGCACGTATAATTTTACAATACCATTTTGCCTCTCATTGTGTACTTCTTATACCCATTTGATCTGTCTTCAGTAATAATAGATACTAAGCAAATATATCACTGATTGTTCACTAGCATCATCTACACCCAGAGAGAATTCATTTATCTCCATCTACTGTGAATTTCCTTTTTAAGAATGATATTTTCATCAGTGTGTTGGTGCCATTTTCATCATGCACTTGCTAAGCTATGTCATGTTGTTTAGATAAGCTCAGAAATGCACATAAATGAAGGCTGGAAAGAGGAAAAGTTAGTTTAGAAACCAAGAACCAAAGATGTGAGGAGATTCTTTCAGTATAATATCCAAATCACAGTCCAGGCTTTGAGCCTACAGCCCTATATGCCTGCCACAAAGAAAAAAGAGGTTTAGGAAGGCAAATAATTTTGTTTTTGCTTTTTTCAATAATGGGAATGACTTGTCTTTGATGTTGAAAGTGTAGAGAGTTACCAATGTAGGGTATTTCATAAGTACCCTGAATTGTAGCATTCTTTTTTTCTTCTTGGCCTGCCACTGTGCACTGACCTAAAACCATTTATGACTTAAGATATTCCTGATATGAAAAGTCAGGTTTACCCTTGTTCAAATAAACCAAAGCTTCCTCTCCTGAGACACACACAAACACAGTCAAAATGTACACATGTATACATATATACACATTGCCTGGCCCACATTCATTCATTTGTCAATCAAAATTATTTGTTGGGCTTCCTATATATTCTGGGTTCCATTACAGTCCAGGAACTCAAGAAGATAAATACAATACAGGATCTACCTTCTTACAATGTATTGTATAAAATAGACACACAAGCCAATGATTATAATAAATTTCAGTCTAGAAAGTTTAATATGGGGTTTTCTAAAAGTCTTGAAGTAGTCACAAGCCTTAATAATTTCAGAAGTATAAATAATACAAACATAAAAATAATCTGAAAGTTTCATTATTTCAAGTTCTTATACATTTATTTAGTTTTGTACATTTTGTGTAATAAGTTTTTAACTTTAATTTTTTGTTTTGGTCCATCTGATTAAAAATAGCGTTTGTTGACTAAAAAAGTTGATATTTCATGAATATATACAAAATTGAAATAATAAAACTTTCCAATGATGTTTAAGTTCATAATGTTTATATTTATAAGTTAATGAAGTTTATAAAGCCTGTAAAATACTTTGAAACAGACATATAAAAGAGATGCATGAGATAGTTTAGAAATATAGGGGAACAGGCTACTTGGACATTGTATTAGAAAACAGAAGGAATTTCCATAATGGAAATAAAGGAATTTCCATTATATAGAAGAGATTGTGGGTAGGGGAGATGGCCTAAGAAAAGGTAGAGAATTAAGGATGCTCTATGTATGATGCAGAGCCACTATTTTCCTACATCTACCATGTTGCCTCTTCTCCTTACTCCCTCCCCTCCCCCTCATTCATTGAAGACTTCTCCATTTAGTCCATTTCGCTTTCCATCACATTGTGCCATCATTCTCACTGCCATCAGCATTGACATGGATAATATAATCAATAAATATGACTTACCCAGTTCAATTTTTCTCTGTTAGCTCACACATTTCAGATATTTTCATTACCAGAAAATTTACCCATCATGCTCAAAAAAACTCAGGGAGATTTTCTTTCACCTTATGACCTCAATGAGATATCTAATCAACTGAATCCTCAAATTTCTCTGTCCAAAACATCTGCCTACTATATAGAAGAACATAGTGGAAAAGCAAGGACCAGCCAAATCAGAAGTGCACTTGACATCTCTTGATGTAATTTGGGCACCTTGTGGTATAAAAACGCCCTAGCTAGTCTGTGCATCTGGGGCTCCTCCTCTGATCAGCTCCCAAACCAGAGAGGAGGCATGCTTGGTCCCCAGTTACAGGGTAGGACATGGGGGAGCATCTGTTTCCACCTCGGCCTTGGCAGGAGGATGCAAAGGCTACTGCTGTAAGGCTGGGTCCCAAGTGTAACTGGTTTTGTGTGCCAGAACAATCAGGATGGCATTAGTTGCAGAAACCTGGGATTGACAGGCACCAGATCTCTGCTGCTCTTGTTCTCCAGTGAAATGTCTCCACATAGACTCTGAGCAGCTCCCCGATCAGCCCAAAGGTCTGCAGTGGAAAAACCCTCATAGATCAAGCTACCTGTAACTTTTGTTTCCCTCTCAAACAGCTGTGTCCCCTTGGGTTGCTTCTATACTGCTGTCTTCACCTCTTCCCAGCAATGTGAATTGTATTGGGACCCCCAGTTTAATCTCTGGGATGGTTGGTGGATGATGTTCATGAGTAAGAATCAGCCATACCCTGTTTGATTGAGTTGGTAGATACTGTCGTGAGCTATAGAGTTGCTCTCCCTGTCAGTGGTTGATGCTTGCAGAAAAAAGCCAACTGCAGAAATGTTTTTCCTGTCCCAGTTCCTCAGGAGGAGCACTTGAATTTCGCAGGCTTTGGGAGGGGCCCTGTAGCTCCCACAGGATTGCTTGATCTCCACCGGCAGAGATGGGTGGAGGAGCTAGGCTGGGTGTGGTTAGGTTGGGTGAGCCCGGAAGGCTTTGCAAAGCCTCAGCAGGGCTCACAGGTCATTTTCCCGGCTGCTAGGGGGAGGCACTGGGAGGAGGGTCAAAGCAGGCTCTCCAAACTGTGATGACTGCTTGTGAGGAAAGCGTCATAATTCCCTGACTGGCTGTCAGGAGTGAGCTCCACCCCTCTTGTGTTACACATGCCCTCTGCTGTCTGGTTGCAAATGAGCACCTGAAATAAAATGGACACTTGGTTGGTATGGTGCCTCAGGCTGGGATCTTCCCTGTTGGAGGACCCACCCTAGTCCAACATCTGAGCTTTCCTTGGGGGGTATGTGCACTCCCCTAGATCATACTCCCACTGTATTCTCCTGTCAGTTCTGCCCACCTGGGCTCTCTCACCACCCAAGTCCAGCTCCCAAATCCCCCACAGGCACCTGCCATCCCGGAGCAACCCATTTGAATCCTGGGGGCATGGGATCCAGCCTGTATGTGTGTCCTGCTGGCATGCATCTCTGGGAAATGTCAGCAGGCAGGGAGCTCCTGGATCAGGCACCGCCAGTCCATTGCAGGTCCTCACAGGGAATGTTGTGAGTGTCCACCCTCTGTGGGAACCTCAGACTGGAGGATGCACCAGCTGGGGAGAGGAAGCCACTCACTAAATTCTCAGCTCAAACCACTATCCTACAGTGGGTGGGGGAGGGGTGGGGGAAGTTAAGAGTCTGAATGGAGGAAAGCCAGCTCTCTGGCCTCTCAGATCACTCTCCTTGGAGGGGAACCCCCATACAGAATTTCCAAGCTCTGGGATCATGCAAGTTTTCCCCCCAATTCCCTGGTTACTGCAGTACTTGGACTCCTGGGGTGGAAAAGCTTCCAAGTAACTTGGCAGCCTGCTGGTCACCAAAGGAATGTGGGAAGGAGAAAGGGATCCGCCTTCACCCCCTTTATTGGGCTCTGAGCCTCTCTGGGTTTGATCCTTGCCAATATCTTTTTTCCTTTTTCCTTTTCCTTCTCTATTTTAATATTTTCTTTCATGAGGTCCCCAGCAGGCTCCAGTACTTCTTCCTTTGACCTACACCTGAGCTGTGTCTTTTCTCCCTTCTCTTTGTCTGAAACCCTTCCTTCCTTCTGGGACAGTCTGGTGAGCAATGTCTTTAGTCAGCCATCATGCCAACCCTCTATAATGTAAATAGTTCTTAAAATCAAGGCCCTTTCTATACATACAAGTGCTTCCTATTTGCCTTTTTAAAAATTTTTTATGCTCTACATACAAGATTTACCTAAAATAAAGTCTTCATATGTGCTGCAACTTTGTTGATAACAAAAATATTAAATGATGAGTATTGGAAGAGTCTATATCTGGGATTTTATATTATTCTGATTGGGGTCAAAAGAAGTAACTAGAAGAATGGACAACAGACAAATCATAACCATGCTGATAGTCCAGGTCAGATCAAAGAATTGGCTCTCATCATAATGAATTTGACCATTTTAAAACCAAAAGAGAATAAGGAAAGTTAAAACAGGATCCAACAAATAAACAAAGCAGATAGGAGTATAAACCCAAGACCCAGTAAAATGTCACTTGACTCAGCAAAATGAAAGCCTCATCAATACTTCCTCTGTTTGCAACCCCTGAGACGTTAATTCTGAACCTCTGACATCTACCTCAAGAGACTTTATTGTTTATTCCATGGTAGCCTTTTAAACAGTTAACATTGAGCTATCATTTGAGCTATCATTTGTCTGACTAAGAAATAAACTTTTATAAGAAGGTCTCCCTCCAGATGAAAGGAAAATGTTCTATCATAAGATAAATAATACTGCCTGATTTCTTCTTATAGGCTTAATAATTTCCTTTTAGTATAAAACTATTTTGAATTAGTCAAAGTGCCTTTGAGATCATGTTATCTCTCATACTTTTACATGGCCATGACCTGTCAGTATCTTTTAGTCACAGATCTCATTCCTACACTGAGGAATTCTGATAAGACAGGACAGATAAAGGTCAGCACAGAATTCTACACTTGCTAGAAGCTAGCTGTCCCATGGTTGCTGTTAGGATGCATGTCAGCCTATTTGCTTTTATTATTGGCCTATTTTGATAAAATGGCAGAGAAAGTTGGTTTCTTTATTACTACTTCCAAATACTTTAAGGTGATTATTTATATGTATTGGTTATATTCCCCCAAAAGCAATCATTTTAATAAAAGCTTCAGAAGTGTTGCATCAGAAATAAATCTGCCGTTCCACTTCCAGTAATGGCAGAGTATTTCATATCAGATCAAATTTCTTGCCAGAAACAATTAAAAACACTAATCAAAATACTTTTTAAATATCCAAAGGCAATGGAGTGTGGCCAAATGCAGGCAAAATCTAGAAGAGAGGCAACACTTAAAGTTTCCAAGCGTTATGGCTTTCTGTCTGAGGATATGGAATAAGTTTTCCTGTTTTATGACTTTTTATCTAGGGACAGGGCTCAGTTGTTGCCCTTAGGGTTGGCTAAAAGTCAGAAAAATAAAAGTGCATTCTTACTGCTTAAGAAATGAGAAGATAGCTTAAGAAACTAGAGGATAGTGTTCATGGTGACCACTGAAGCCTGGAAAGTGAGACATAAACACTGTCTAGCAATCTGGTAACCTATACCACACAAATGTGTGCAGCAGGCTCCAGAAAATCCAACTAAATTTAAAAGAACTGGAAAGAGATTTCAGGTTCTGTTTACCACAAGGGAGAAAGATTTTAGAGTTTGAGTTCAACTCGGGTAACTCCCTGCTTTAAAAAAAAATAAAACATGTCAATACTCTATAAAGCACAACAGAATCCAGGGAAATTATAGATTCAATGATTTACCTAAAGTTATATGGAAAGGCTATGATCAATCATACTGAGAGTCTATCATGTGTCAGGCTTGACCTTTGAAAACTAAAATAAATACCAGTAGTAAACTTCGATTATGTCCTTCATTAGTTACAACTCTTCAACTAGTTCACTACTCACAGGGTATTGCTGATGAGGAAACTGAGGCTAGGTAAAGTTACATAAGTAACCCTCAATTATTATGATTAATGCATAATAGAACCATTATTCTTAGATTGTAGTTCTGACATTCAAAAACGGAAATCCAGCACTCCAAGTAATCTTACATAAGTATGTAACTGCTGACAATTTCCTGAGGTTGTGCATATCAAATGTTATTATTCATGGAAACTTTTGGTGGAAAATCTCTAAATATCACCCATCTTTCTTGTCAATAGTTAAAAAGAAAAGATGTTGGAAAGAATAATATGATGAAAATATATTTCTGAAGACATATCAATACTAAGTGGGGTTTTTTGCATGTTTGAACTAAACAGTTAATTCACAATAGAATAGGCGTAATAATTCTTATCACAGGATAAATGCTTTTTATGCAAGCCAAACCTAGGGTCACCTTTAGACGTTTGACACTTGTTATCCACTAACCCCGGTAACTTATATTTTCATTTTGTATCCTTGTGCTTCTTGATACCTTTGGAGCCATCCTGTTTCACAGGTTCTGTTAATGCTTCTTACAATTCTATTTCTTCCAGATCTATAGGATAAGTACCATTTTTATGGAACTAGGGGGCACGAAGCAGAAAGTATTAAAGTAGATAAAGCTTCACATTCAAGGACAGGGCATCAAGTCACTTCATCCAGCAGTAATGGGGTGCTCTATTTTAAGGCTATTATATTGGTTCTTGTTGTATTTTTGAGTCATAGCTTTACTTTTGCAAGCCAGTTAAGATGTCCACATTTTATTTTGCCCATTTCTCTGAATTAAAAGTATACCAACCTGTTTAACAAAGTATAAACTCAATGGCCATTGGGAATTATCCCAATAATTCAAGTTTGTCTTTCAATCCCTTTGCCCAGTGGATGAGACAACTTTTAGAGTGGCAGTCATCCCCAGCACCTGCCTTTGTGTGCATTGTCCAATGATGTGCTCAACCCACGTTGGAATATCCTTAGACACTTCCACCTCTATCAGAATTGTAACTGACATTGCTAACTCTTTTTCGGATGCCAATAGATTTTTTGATAGCCAACCAGAGCCTTCTATTTCTAGTCCTCTGCCTGGACTTCTCTGAAGGTCCTGTCTTGACCTTATGAACATGACTTGTTAGGTACTGGATTCCCTCTGTATAATTTCCAGATTATAAAAAATGATATCCTAGTGTTGAGATAGGATATAGAGCTTCATACTGAAAAACACACAGATTGTTAAAAAGGAAAATTAAAAAAATACCCAGAAACATGTTCAAGGAATTTTACAATATAGAACTAAGAAATAACGTTATTTGAAAATCTCAAATAAAAACCTGGGTTACTCATGACCAAACAGATTGTATTTCTCACTGACAACGCTGAAAGGCAATGGGATACCATCTTCAAAGGGCTGTGTGACACTGATTTTGAATGAAGACTTCCCTGCCAAATCAAACTGTTCATAAAGTATGAGAGTGAAATAAGAATTTTTTTTCCTTCTAAAGTCTCAGAAATTCTTTAGAAATTACTAATCCAAAACAAAAAAGAAAACCAAGAGAGGGGAATAAAGGACATATGAAAAAATCATATTAAAACAGGGATACAATTAAAGAAGTTCTGAAATGACAACTGTTTGGAAGACCTAGAAAATCAGCTTATATTTTACCATTCAATATTCAGTACAATTAAAAAGCTGAATGAAGATGTTAGATTAAAAAAAAGACGTTGTTATTTTTTCTCTAGGAAATTGAAAAGATAGATAATGTTAATCTTTAGATTTAAGCTTTTAATCTAAAAGCTGCTTATGAAATTAGTGGTAAAATATATAGTAGAATTGAGTGTGATACTATTTTTAGTAGCATTTTTGAGTTGATACATTGCTGGAAATTCTTGTCCTAATATTGGCCTGATGTGTAAGTATTTGTTTTTAGAATGTTACAGATTAAGAAATTGTATTGCATTCTTAATATGTATGTCTAACAATTCCATTTGATTCTAAATAATATTTATGAAATTATAAATTTGACCCTATTAATATTGTTTTAGGATTTGCCTATAGGAAAAACAAGGAAGAATTATAGTTGCATAACTTGATCCTGTAAAACTAATGTGAACTTGGAAATTACAGAAGATTGAGATGATAGGTCATCTTGGGATCCTAATCCCTTCATCTTAAATGAACACTCAAATTCATATAATATTATAGCATGTCTTTTTCATATACTCGCCATCAAATTGGTACTTACTGATCAACACTAAGGTGCTCACATGGTAGTAATATTCACTGGGTGTCAGTCAGGTGGGAGGGGGGTGGTGGGGGTGAGTAAATTCACAACTAATGGATGCGAGGCACACTGTAAGGGGGAAGGGCACGTTTGTAGCCCTGGCTTGGGTGAGGCAAAGGTATTAAATGTAGCCAAAATGTTTGTACCCCCCATAATCTTCTGAAATACAAAAAAAAGGAAAAAAATTTTGAGCATTATGCTAAAAAAATTTGTATAACATATATGGATATTTAAATACATTATTTGTGGCTGTAAATGTATATGATAGAAGAATTAAAAATATAAAAATATAATCAAGAAAATGGTCTGCGGTGAATCAATAGATATTCCTATGAAATCAATAAAATTAAAAAATTGAGAGTATAATATTTGGAATTACATTGTTAGCCAAGAGAAAAACTAATACAAGAAATGATTAAAGGTGCTCATCTTTTGGGTGTAAGACAAAGGGAAGCTGTGAGGGAAGATTTATTTTCTATTTATTTAATATCTTCATAGATTGATTAGCAGGTAGGTGGAGTTATTACATTAATATCAACTATTACTTGTATATAGTTAAAGATACCTGAAAATTGGTAAAATGCATAATGTTTGAATGTATAAATTAATTAACTAAATGAGTTAATAAATAGACAACTTTTAAAGAAGTTTTCTAATTCCCAAGTCTCCAAATTTGTGGAAGCAGAGAGCAGTTGTGTGATCGCAGAACTTCTTTTCCTCTCTTATCAAGCAGGGTACTCTCATAACTGACCTAAATTTGAAATTTACTTACGCTACCTGCCGGTTATATGGCATTTGGGAAATCATTTAACTTGTGAGGTCAGCCATCAATCCGTAAAATGGACGTCATAATACTGACCTCACTGAGCAAATACCAGCATTAAATGAAATAATATAAGCATTACTGTGCTGAGCACATAGTAAGCACTCAACAAATGTGTTTAGTATGTTGTGAGGATCAAAAACTAGAATAAGATACCACTTCACAGCTATTAGATTGACTCTAATTTTAAAAAATACATCCCCCCCAGAATTTAAACAGATACTTATATGCCAGTGTTTCTTGCAACATTATTCATAGTAGCCAAAAGGTAGAAACAACCCAAGTGTCCATCAACAGATGAATGGATAAACCAAATGTTGTATTATACAGGTAATGTAATATTATTTGGCTATAAAAATAATAAAATTCTGATACATACTATAACATGGACAAAATTTGAAAACATTATGCTAAATAAAATAAAACATACATGAAAGGGTAAATGATATATGATTCTACTTGTATTAAATATTTAGAATAAGCAAATTCATAGAGGCAGAAAGTAGATTAGAGGTTACTAGGGGCTGAGAATTTATTGCTTAATAGTTACAGAGTTTCTGTTAGGGCAAATAAAAAAATTTTGAAAATAGAGCTGTGCGATGGTTGCATAACAATTTGAAGGTAGTCAATGCTATGGAATTGCACACTTAAAAATGGTTAAAATGGCAAATTTTGTTTTATATGTGCATACACATATAACCACAAATTAAAAAATAATAATATGATATACCAAAAATCATTGAATAGTAAATTTTCAATGGGTGAATTGTATATTGTACAATATGTGATATCAGGAGTGATATTGAAAATATTTGATAGCAGTAATCCAGAAGGGCCAACCAATCAGATTGGGTGCTGGCATTTCACTGTCCTCGTGTACCAACTGATGGTCAGTCTAGATGTTAAGTTCTAGTTTCCTCCAGAAAAACAATCTGAAGTAGTTTAATTAATCTTATTGTGCCACCCTTTCTGAGATGCTATATTTTTAAAATTTTTATTCAAGTATAATACACATAAAAAAGAATTCCCATCTCATCGATTTAGATGAGAGATTCACAAGCTGTAAGGCTAAATCTGGCCAACCTCCAGTTTCTACGTGGCCCACAAATAAAAATATTTTCCCACTTATTACATTTTAAATAATTGTGTAAGTATGTATTAATACTTAATATCTTTGATTTTTCCTATTGGTCCACAATCCCTAAAATATTTATTATGTGTCCCTTTCAGGAAAAGTTTGTTGTCCCCTGGTTTAGAGACTGGCTGAATTTTAAAAGAGAAAATCAAAGAGAAATTTAATGTTTGAAAACAACAACAACAATAACAAAGCCATTTTGTGCTACCAATCATATGACATCACGTAATTGGGCCATAAGGAGTACACAGCAAAATATATAGCAGCTTACCATAGAACAAAACACAAAAATGGGTTCCATAACATTATTTTTAGTATCACATTTCTTATTTCAGATGTATACCAATGAAGAAATGTCTTTAGGGACATGTGGCATCCCCAAACACCTCAGATGTGACCCCATCTCTTTAGAATATATGCATAAGGGCTCTCCATGAACTTGGCCATGAAAAGAAATTACCAAATTGCCTTGAACACAGGGAAGTGGCATGTGGATGTAATACTTTTAGACTATCGATATGTGAAAAAACATCACAGCCCAGCTTCACCTGAAAGCAGAGCCTGATGCTAGGTTTGCATGCAATTGCAAGGAAAAGAGGAGCAGGACAAGACTAGTGTTAAGATAAGGAAGGACTTAGAAACATTGCATGATATGTCACCCTACTGGCTAAGCCAGACACTTGCTAAGAACAAATTGCTAGATCTCCTGAACAAACCTTCTGGACCATCAACTAAGAAGCTACTCAGAACTGTATTTTGAGGGGAAGCAGTAAGGGAGAAGAATCAATTCAAATGAACTGTACTCAAAGGTTCCTTCCATAGGACAATAAATACTCATCTTTCCAAGTTCTGCAGTGAGGCTTGTTCAAGGGTCAGCACAGCAGCCCTATCGTGGGAGTCAAGATGCATGAGAGGTGAGACGGGAGTCAGGAACATCAGGAGATGCTCTGTCAGGTTGGTTTACTGCCATGAAGTTTGGCAGTGTCTTCGCTGAGCTGGTAATCCCAGCAGCAACAGATGAAAATGAGACAGGTGGGGACAAGAGGATTCAAACTGACATGTGAGAAATGACTCATTCAACATATTCAACAAATGAGTCCTTGAAATAATTAAAACTCTCCCCAAACTCTCCCATGTTTTCAGAAAAATAATAATAAGTAATTCCTAGGCTATCTAAACTAATAGGATATAAAATTAGTAAAGTACCTAGTACATAAGCAAAATGATTGAAAACTTCAAATATATTTGATTCATTAATGAGATAAATTATTTTAATCAGTTTTCTAGTTCTAATTACTTTCCTCATTTTTAAAGTATTTGATGTAAGGTTATATTGAAGCATATGGTGTAATTTGGAGGCTTTAAATCTCCTGTGTTACTTTTCCTTGTGAAGATAGAGAAGTGAGTCTCATCTTTCCACAAGTTGGAAAAGAACAAATAGCAATTTTGGCTGGTTATGTGATGGATGGACTGTATCCTCCCTGAGTTCACAGTATCGCTTTCTTCCATTTGTTTCTGCAGTGTGTTTGATTGCCACTTCAATGCCCCGAATTCTGTTTGGTACCATCCTTTGTAGTCACTTTCTCTGAAGTGACTGTAGAAATGGAAGCAGCTGGTATTTCCAATTCCAACAACCGCCGTTAAGCACTAACCTCAGGTTCAGATTACAAATCTGTCACAGGTTGATATTTTTCTGGAAAAAAGCATAGAACTCCTTTGGCTGCCTTTTAAATTGCTGAAAGCTTATTTGTATTTTCTTCTTGCTGTAAGAAAATAGTTAAAAAAGAATTCATTGAAGCTAACATAAAAGACATTTATCTTATTGAAGATGTCTATAAAATGTCCTTAATCAAAGGAATATTTATTTAAAATAAGGAAACACCTAAAAACTGTTTTCTGAAAAAAAAATGATAAAGAGTCCTAAAAGAGAAACAAAGTATCCATTTATTTTTCTATGAAATTTCATAACGTTTGATCTTTGTTCAGGAACTGGAAAACTTTTATGAGAGAATTGACTGTATTATGTTGAAAGATGCAGCAAATTAAGTATGTAACTTTTATGGAGAACATTCTATAAGCAGACACTGTGTTAAGAAATTTGTAAACCTTATTCATGGGGTAAGAACGGTTACCATCTCCATCTAGGTGAGTACTCTCAAGCAGAATATTTGGTTTAGAAATTTGCCTAGAAGATGATGAGTAAAAGGTGCTGCCTGATGCAAAACTGAGAGGCCTGATACATTCTTCTATAAGAAGCCTTGTTCTCAAATCTGTATTGTGTGTGCCCTCATTCCTGTCAACTGAAAAAATGATGAAGTTTGTAAACTTGGAAAGGAGAACTTTATTTCTTATGAACAGTTACAGCCTGCAGAGTGGCCATTCTGAGCTATTGTAATCTTGGTCTTACTAATAGCTACAGGTTTATGGCAATTAGCTATATAAAACAGAAGTGCTTTGTTAAAACCTTTTGAGCTAATGGATTTAGAGACTTTTGTTGGCCACAATGCTTTTTGTACTCTCTTTAGTAATTTGTCCATTTATGATTTCTTATTATATGTCTATTTGCATGAATCCCATAACTGGTAACAATTACACCCAGGAAGTTCTATCACCAGGTATCTTGATATCCTCCCCATAATTTTTCTTTAGGTCTATGAGAAGCAGAAAATTATGATGGGGACAGATGCCTGGGCCACATGGCCCAGGAAGTAAATTTGTCCATCCTTGTTTGGGAGAGTCTGAACTAGTTTCATCCCTTGAAATTGACACTTACAATCTCAGGAGCACACCACTTCTATGATAGTCCTTGGGCCTAGAGGGGGCTTATCTGTGCAGTTTTAGCAATAGGACACTGGCAATAGAAAAGAGATAAGGCCCAGTGGGATTCCAAATGAGGGAGAATCACAGGCTTTGTTGAATCATCTCTAGTCTTCAGAATATCATAATTCTGGTTTTATCAGAAGTAAGACAATGCAAGATAAATAACATTAATAATTTGACAATCAGAAAATTTGAATATTAGAATGGGAAAAAGGAACCTAATTCATTAAGGAGTCAACTAACAACATTGTGAACCTAGTTCTTCCTTAGAGGTTTGTTCTACTCAAGTAATAACCCTGGATTCAGTCTGAACTGTAGGCAAATAACAAAAACTCAAAATCAAAGGCCAAGGCTGGAATCTAGTTACAGAATCTAGTAACAGGTGTGTTGTTGTTTTGGGTGTTTTATTTTTAACATAATTTTTCTCTGTAGTTCCCCTTTTCTAACAAAGAGAAATCACAGTAAGACCAATTCATGTGCAAAATAAATTTTAGTCTTATTATGCTTGGCTTGATTATTTGCATAAAGTGCAGCAAGAATAGTTAGTGGCCATACAGGCCTTTTAAAAAGTTGGTTTTGCTGGAAGTTTTAAGTAAAAAGTATGTTATTCCAGTAAAAACTTTGGTATAATAATCAGTGTCCCCAATGTGTCCTGCTACAAAAGAAAACATTCTTATTGAACTTATGCAAATAACTATATTGCCAGAATATTAAGAATATTTACAAATAGCTTCTACATTCGCAGTGTTAGGTAGAGAGAAAGAAATTCTGCTACTTTACCCAATTGTTATAAACTATAGAGAGCTCAAAAGAAAAAAGTTTTCTTGACTCTAGAAAACAAAACATAAAGAATCAGCAACATTTTAAACAAAAAGCCATAAAAATTATTTCAGTTTTCCATCATTTTATTCCCATGTAATTAATTCTTGTTTTGCTTGATAATTGGGTTAATAATCTGCATGAACGCATCAGTTTTTTAGTTAGACTCCTAGAAGCTTTTACCTAGTCCAATTAGAAATCTGTATTTAAGAATACTTATCAGAGTCCTTTAGATAAATTTCCTTAAAGAAGTAGCAGATTATAAACAGTGTTTTGAGAAAAATCAAAGTAAAAGAATAAATGTGGGTGACAAAAGTTGTAGAATTGTCATGGTAAAAGATGCAATTGACAGGAATATTTGGATATTTCTGTGCCTACAATTTAGCATAATCATAACTATTATTGGTAACATATACTAAGACATATCAGAATTTTAGGAACCTCATACAATGTTGGAACACATATTCATAATACATTTATGTAAATATAATTCAAAGAAAGTTAAACACCATTTCATACTCAACAATGTTTTCATATAATTTTAACATATAAAATAAGCCAAATATATCTCTCTTGGACTTCCAGTGGCCCTAATATAATTTGAAATTTTGAGCTTGGAAAATTTGTCAAGTATCAAAGGTTTAAAACACTTGCTTAAAATAAAATCATAAGTCACTGTAAAATAACATTCATTTATTTAGCCAAAGCAATAATTTAGAGATTTCAAAAAGCAGAATCTTTTGCTCTTTGTTGGAGAAGAGAGTTAGATTCCCAATCATGAGACCTAATAAAGACAGCATGAGGCAAATTGAATCTGTCTCTCTCACCTCTTTTTTTTCTTTTGTTTTTGTTTTTTTGCAGATTACTCAGAAGGTAAACATAAATATTTTATTATATCTTATTAATATCACACAAAAAATCTTGTTCAAAAGAGAAAACCAAATTCTATCCTGGTATTATCAATGCTAAAGCTAATTTTAATAAAACCTTATAAACAAATCCATTCAATCTCAATCAGCTTTGACCACAGCGTAAGATTTCCCTATGAACCTTTTAAAACATTTTACAGTGTTATAAATTTCTTCCTGCTCTCTTTCCTTCCCAATTTCCATATCCATTCAGTTTTATCCATCATTCTTTTTATTTCTTCAATGTAAAACCATCCTTAAAACCTCTAAACAAGGCAAAATTATTTTCCCTTTAACAAAGAGCATATTCCTATGTCTTTTTATAACTTCTTCATAGAAAAGAAAACATATTTTACTTTCTCTATACTCTGCATGTAGAATTATTTTTCTTGCATCTAGTAGTTTTAATTATATATATATATATATATATATATATATAAATTATAATGTTAACTCTCAGTAACATTTATTTTAGTGAAAAACCTAGGAACTAAGTAATTTGACACTGCTGAGCAAGGGACCACAGGAGGCCTGGGTGTTGTTCTCATCACTCCTCTAGACCTCAGAAGCTAAAGGCTCAGAACTAAAGACAAGCTCAGAGTAAAACCTGTCTGCCCAGCAGTCAGCCTTTATAGCTTTAATTAATAGGCAAATTAAACAGTATTAAAAGTCCCACAGAAACAACAGTTTTGTGACCTTAAAGCATCAAGCAGAGATAGTATCTGACCAGCATGACCAGGTTCAGGTGAAAATGTCTAAATTAAACTTTGAAGATGCTTTATTTTATCAACCATTTAAAAACTATCTTTGTTTATCAAAGATTACTAAAGTCACATGAACTTGAAAAGCATTTGAACTTATTTGCCTAATTCATGAGTATTCACCTATAAGCCAACTTGGTACCATAGACAACAGGCAAACACATACACATATGCATACATAAAGACATACACACATGCATGTAAGCACCCTACAGCCTTGATTTCAAAATTCTATCCATGAGACTGGCAAAACTCACCAGTCCAAAAGGACAGCTGGATTTAAGCCATGCCACTGAGAATGAAACAAGCAAATGTCCACTTGGCTCATATGGGGGCCAAGCCCTAATCGTATCTCAGAGAAAACAGGGTACCAATTAACATCTCAGAACAGGCTAGGGAACTCCTGTAATTTGAAACTTACTAAAAGTAGGCACGTATTAAGTCTAATTTTCAATCAACCAAAACAATTGTTTGAGCAGTTTTCTGCTATGTAAGTTCACACAACAATTCTTGAATTTCTGGTAAACCTAACCACATTGATAAATTCATAAAGACCCAATAATATATTCTATCCTCTTTGGGTTGATTCTCTTAGAATGTACTTCTACACATATTCCACAGGTTTTTACTGAAATGGAGTAGTAATGTCTAAAATTTTTGGAGTATAAGCTATTTCATCACAAGTCAGACTTGAGCAGGGACCTCTGGAGCATGTTGAGATCTCACTGCAGTTATAGGGGTAGAAGCAATAAAGAGTTGTTGAAGCGAGTCCTGAGAAGAATAGGCATCTCTTTGTAAACCAACTTACTTAAATTATGTTATTACACGATCATTAAATTAGAATGACCTCAGATATGAAGGTATAGGCTGCTACACTGGGATGATATCTCAGAGACTTATGGGCTCAAAATTATCAACTAGGAGTACACACAGATGTCTCCATTCTCAGCATTTTAATCTCACTAGTTGCTAAAATATCCTCTTATTTTTACACACACAAGTAGTGAATTCAGCTGCTATTAGAATTCTTCAGCTAGAAAAATTACCTGTGGGCATTTAGGTCCAGCCTTCATTTTTCTGTTGCTGTTTCTTTCAACTATTTCTGTTATCAAGTTTGTATTGGCCCATGTAATAAGCACTATTATGCCCTAACCAAATCCCCAATATGCAGGGTGCTGCATATTGTGGCTCGTGGTGGGTCCATCTGCTGTTTACATGAAGCCTTTCTCTAGAGGCCAGAAATCACTCTATCTACCAGCACAGCTGGCCAAAAAGGCTGGAGAATTAATGCTTCCTAGCAGTAGTCACTAACCAATGACTGACAAGAATTGGTGTATAATTATCTCAGCTTATTTGTTCCTTAGCTTAGATAATGCTGAGGTATGTGTTCTACACTGTTTCCCAGAGTTCTCCAGGCAGATTTAGCTCCTAGGGTAGTAACTGCCTTAATAAGTCACCGTTTATACCAACTGCTTCCCTTTCTTGTCTTATGTTCTCACTACCCTGTTAATGTTTCCTGAAATTACCTTTAGTACCCCTTCTTGGCATAAATCAATAGGAAGAAAACAGGCAAACATGAAATGTAGATTGAATAATTTTTCCCTTCTTATGCAAGGAAATTATTTCATTTAATTCATGCAAATAAAATGGTAATCATTTCTGAAGCCATAGTCCCTAACTGTTTTGCTTTCCTTTTGGTGGAATTAGAAAAAAGGGGCTTGGATAACAAGGCTGGGTCATGTGTATAATTATATAGGTTGTGTTTTAATTCATTGCAGAAGTAAAACAAAACTAGGAAAGAATGTGTCCCCAGAGCACTTTGACAATATAGGTAGACTTGAGAAGTGTAAAAGAATTGTTAGAGAAGAAACTATAAAAAAATGCAAAAATATATTAAACAGCACTTGTACGTTGTCTTTCTCAAATACATTGTCTTTCTAAAACATTACCTCACTTTCTAAGATACACAGATGTTACACTGCACAGTAGAATTTGAATTCAAGTTCTTTAACTACATATACCTTTTTTTCTATGTAGAATTGCTCCAAGAAAAATTATATTTTATGTAGTTAAATACCTATGATAACTGTACCTAATCAAATGAAATATTTTCCTAAGAAGGATTCCTGTTGAGCTTGCTTAGTTACAGAATTAATTGTGATTGTGATTATCCACATAACTGCCCTTACATGCATAAACACATATATGGTACACATATAAATTAAACAAACAAATGCTTATTGTTAATATGTATGGTGCAGATTATTAACACAGAAATGGCTCTTTCTCAATTGTGCTTAACACAACTGATTTCCTAATATGGTTCCAAATCAGTATGTCTGTAAACACCCTGGACCTGCTGTATCAGATTATCTGGGGTGCAACAGTTAGGCAACTGAAAGTTTAGAAACATAGCCCACATAGTCTACTTTCCCATATGACATCGATTGCAAAATGACCCTTCATTTTGATAATTCACTAGAAAGACTCATGGAACTTAACTGAAAGTTGTTGGATTTATCTACAGTTACCAGTTTATTATAGGGAAAGGCTACAGATTAAAATCAGCCCAGGGAAAAGACACATGAGCACAGCCTAGAAGTGTTCCAGACATGGAGCTTCCAGATGTCCTCTCCCCATGGAAGCATAGACAGTATTAATTATTGCTGACAATGGTGTGTGAGAATACACATAGTATATTGTCAACCAGGGAAGTTTACTTGAACCCAGGTTTGGGGAGTGTTTATTGGGGTTCCATTTTATAGGTGTATTTGTTCACCACTGTTCTTAGTTTCCAGCCCCTTGGGAGATCAAGCTTATACCTTGTCACCCAGAGTTCTCACCCTAAACCTCATTTTTGATGTGGCTTATAGCCCCATCCTAAATCATATTATTATTATCAGGCTACCCCAATGCCCATAAAGATAGGCTCCTATCATGTATGACATTCCAAGGGCTTAGAGATTATCTCCAAGAAGTCAAGGGCAAAGGCCAAACCTCTTTTGGGGCAAGATTACATTCTTTACTACACATGGGAGTTTGGGATTGGACTACAATCTTTCCCAAGTGATTAGATGTAGCCTGCTTAGCACTGGCTGGTAAACCAGCATTTTGGAACCACTGTTTTAAATTATACATCTTCCTTACCCCACCACAATCTGGTTCTTCAGTATAATTTCCTGAAGGAAATAATATTTGATTGCATAAAATTAAATTTGAAAACTGTTCCTTTCAGCCTTTTTATGAATTCTTAATTATGGACATTTAAATTAATGATGTGTTGTTACTTTAAAAAAATGCAAGGAAAAAGTAGAAAATGCAGGAAATATACAATATGTGCATTTAAAAGGAAATATCATTAATTAAGCCATCTGGCACATTGTCTTATACATAGCAGTTATTTAAAAATTCATGTATCACATTGGTTTTCAAAATGAAAGGAATCGTTCAAATTCAAAGGTGATGATGTTTGGATAAATTATGTTTTTATTTTAAAGGAAAACCCATGTTAGAAGTGGTGATCTTAGAAAGTGTCTTGCCCAATGACAATGTAATTAAATTAGAGCATGGATAAATTAGGATATGGAGTGACTGTCCTCAAATGACATTATGAATTGGTATTGTACTTAACAGAAACCTGACTATAGTAGCTTAACCAAAACAAAGCTGTTCTTTCTCATGTATGAAGAACTACAGAAGCACAGCCCACACCTTGAGTGAGTGCTTAAGGAAGCCAGTAAGAACTCAGAGCCCTTCTAACTTTCTTTTCCATAATCTTCATCCTGTGGCTTTCTCACTCATGCTCTTATGATGGCTTCTCGTGTTTGACATATCATATCCACATCCCAGGCAACATAGCGTGGGCAAAAGAATAATGCAAAAGAAAAATACAAAAGGCTGAGTCTGACTCTTTGCATTACAATTTGACTTACATTAATTTGGATGAAACTGTGTGGCTATTATCTTCAGACAAGAGAATATGGGAAAGGAAGTATTGTAAGTAAGCACATAAAAACTAGCAGAATCTCCATAAAACTTGGGTTCTGCTAGAGCCATATTACCATTGTTAGCAGCGGAGGACACGCATGGCCCTTGGTTTGGCTGGGAAGTGCACACAGTGTGACTGGAACATGAAACAGTGGAAGAATACAGTCAGCACTTGTGGTCTGTCCAGGCTCCATCTGAGTAGCTGGCTGGGCCTGTGGTCACCATCCCTGTTCTTGTCATTCAGAAGGGCTCTTCCCTTATCTTTGGTAACTCATTGATTATGCAGGTGCAATGACCCTCTATGCCACTAAAACACAGTCTCTTTAGTCTCTTTTACCCTTCATAGTCCAATGAGGGAGAAGAACCATATATCAATGGAAAAAAAAGAAAGAAAAATTATAATAAATTCTATGACTATTATGTAGTTTCTTTAAAGTTCACATTCATTCATTCAACATATGATTATTTAGTGTTTGCTGCGAGTTAGGCACTGAGCCAGCCATCCAGAAAGACACATCTAGGGCAGGTGTGCAGAATTCATGGCATATCATTGAATTTCTTCCCTCGTATCTTATTTTCTGTCAGCTCTGCTAAAAATTGCCAGGATCTCTATTCCTAACTTTAACCAGATTCTCTAGTTTCAACACTCAGTCTTTTTGATCCTGCTCCTACATATTGGCCCTTAACACGTCTACAAGTTACACATGCTTTTTTTTGGTATGGTCTGGGATCCCTGCCTTTCAACTCTGCTGTATGTGTGTCTGCAGGGCATGTTAGGGTCTGTTCGTTTGAGGGGACATCATACATCACTGCAGCTGATGTTTATACCATTCTGTGTAGTCACAGACACAGGACTTTGGCATAATGATTTCTTTAGTTACTTGTTATTCTTGTCACCATTTTATCAGCATCTGTCAGGCAGGGACACATGCTGTCTCTGTTTTGTATGACATGACTGTCCTGGGTATCTAGCGATGATGCCGCAATCCCCACAGGCAAGCACTTAACACTGATCGCGATGCTGGCACTGAGACCTGCTCGTCAACCTTTCATGAATTACAAACATTTCAAGTTGGATTCGAATTTTATTTTAATATGTTTTCAAAATGTCTTGAGATCCCTCAGCATGATAAAATCCTATCGGAGTTAGAGTTGCTTTTGTTGCAACTCTGTGCAATCAAATGCCTTGAGTCACCCTTGAGTGACTGATAACCGTGACATTTCTAAAGAAAATGCTGAAGCTCTTTATAATGATGGCTTAGAGACTATTTACATCACAAATTCCATATATTTTTTTTTCAGAAATATATATATATATATATATTTAAAGACCAGACTTTTTAAAATAAGATCTTATGAAGTCACACATATTTTCAAATCTGTTTATTACTATGTGATATCTAATCTTATCTACACATTTGAAACACAAAAGGTATATGATAGAGTTTATTTCTCTGAAATTTCAGTTTTTCCAAAATAGTATTCTGTAATTGTAGCTGTGTTTGGCCTACGGGAAATCTAAAGATTAACCGTATGGTTTATTTAATTGGTCCCATGGGTTTTATTCTTCAGAGTATGCATTAGTATAAAAATAGGCAACATATAACAAGAGGATAAGGCATCAAGGGGTAGTGGAAAATGCACTGGTCTGGGTCAGGAAATTTAGTCCTTAAGTCTATTGATCGAATTTACTTATATCTGATTTCTTATTATTTTTAATAAAGATAAATAATATTAAATAATTTCCTCTCACCTTTATTATGATATTTTTTCTGAGAAAAAAACCAATAAAATGTATGCGAGAATATACATAATAAAATGTTATGCACATGGAGGAAGTTATTATTGTTGTTATCTGGCAAAAAAAAATTGTTAAACACTTAAATAGGCATATAAGCCAAATAAAGCACACATCTAAATTTTACTTCTTAATAAACCAAAAAATTCAAGTTGAGAAAAATTATCTATCCACATATCCAGCCATTAAATGTGGTATGAGCTAACATTTAAATCTGAACTTGATCTTTTTTGTGTGTGTGTGGCATACTTTTATTCCTACTCTGCAGCAATTCACCAATTTACTCCCTCTATCCTTGCAAACAGAATCCAATTTAGTTTTGGTGGCCAAGTCTGTGGCCTCAAGCGAAATGTAGGGATGGTCCAAGGTAATCATGAGAGTTTAGTTCACCTATGGTGGTGATGGGTTAGGGACTGGACATGTGAGCCAGCTCTGGGGGGATAGGAAGAGTGAGAGAGAGAGAGAGAGAGAGAGAGATAGAGAAAGAGAGAGAAAGAAAATGATTGACAGACAGATAGACAGATAGGCTGACTCCTGGGTTCTTGACGGCATCAATAAGCCAACAAATCAATCCTCTGACTTTTAGTCACTGAATACCTTGCTAATTAACAAAATATGACCTTCAAGTTTATGCCAGGGTTAGCTAGGTTTTCTGTTTTCTGTGGCTGAAAACATCTGACACTAGTAGTGTTCTGATCCTACATTTCTGGCTCCCTTGGGCCCATTAATATTCGGTGGCCACCTGTGAGACCCTGCAGTGTTCTCTTTCTCTCTGTAACAGTGACTGGCAACTTTTGAGATAATTATTGCTCCACTAGCCTGGATATTTGAATGACTCTGATAAGCAGAACATTATCATCTAGCATGAGGAAGATGCAAGCCTTTGTCACTGCAAGCCACATCTATCTTGGACTTTGTTACTACAGGATAATCTACCCTGACTTAATACAGTATCAGTGTTGTGGATTAATATGTGACTTTCCCAAAATGTATTGAAATTCTAACCCCTGATCCCTCAGAATGTGATCTTATTGGAATCAGAGTAATTGAAGATGAATTAGTCCTAACTCATGCAGATGAAGTCATACTGGAGTAGGATGGGTCCTTAATGCAATAGACTGTTCTTATAAGAAAAGGGAGATTTTGACACAGACACACAGTAAGTATGCCATGTGATGAGAGGAAGATTGAACTGTTGCAAATATAAGCCAAGGAATACCAAGGATGGCTACAAAAACCACCAGATGCTAGAAGGAGACAAGGAAAGATTCTTACTGACAGGTTTCAGAGAGAGCATGACCCTGCCAATAGCTTGATTTTGGACTTTTATCTCCAAAAACATTAAACAACAAATTTCTTTTGTTTTAAGCAACCAGTTTGTGGTACATTGTTATAGTAGCCTTAAGAAACTAATATTAATACAATCAGATAAGAAAGTGCTATTTTTATTATTAGTGTTGTTGTAGTTATTTTGTTATTTTGTTTTTACTCTTTGTAATCATGACATTAATGTCCTGTAGAAAAATCATAATGGCCATGGCCTTCCACACCTGGTAATTCTTTCAAAAGGACTTAGGAGATGTACTCACGTAGATAACCCTTAAAGAAAGCCAATTGTTACACTGAGAGCAGTGACTGCTTGGGTGTTCATATAATAGTTTTACATAATCTGGATGACCTAAGTCATATGTATATATATACATACACATATATATGCGCACACACACATACCTGATTAGGTCATACATATACATATACACAGAGGATATCCTCTGTGTATATGTATGAATGCATGTGTGTGTGCATATATATACACACATACAGTTATATAAAGCTACATATACATATATTGATAGTTAAGTGGTTGTTTTTAGAGTCATTCATGTGAAGAAGAGTTCAGAGTAGTACTTCAAGTCAGAAATCTTCTCTTAGCCTGGACTTTCCAAATATGTAGAATTCCAAGGGCCCAGCTTTACTCAGCAATACACCCCACAGAACGCATAACCATAGGCAGCAGCTCCATTCTAGATCAGTTTTGCTTAGGACAGACTTCTTGCCCCACTGAACTATTGCTACTAATGCCCTACATCTAATCACACTCCTCTCTGACTAATTCCCCTTTACTTTCTGCTCCATGCTTAGTTCTGATGTTCCCTATTTTTTGAGTCTATCTGAGAGTAAAAGTTATTCACCCATTCTGCCACCCTGAAATTCTCTCAAAATCATGACCCATCCTTCAGTCTCTCTACCAGGGAGAGGGAATTCTAGAATCAAGAAAACAACACAAGTATTTCTACATTGCATGAGGAATAAAGATGTTTTTCCTTCTAATTCTAAGAGCTACATTCAAAAGGACGACTCAGTAATACTATACGACACACTGGATTTTCTGTCAGCAAAAAAATAACAAGAAATAGTAACGAACAAGTAATAAACTAGAGATTTTCAGAAATCTGTGATTGCATATCAAAGGTTTGGATATTATGTTCTATAGTCATTATTTTAGGTTACTTTGACACAATGCCAAGCCCTAATTAATTGGTTCTCTTTATATACAACTGAGATGAGATTCTGAACTTTAAATTCTGAAATCAAAATCATTTTTAATGGTCCCTTTTATTTTCTACAAATAAATATGACATAATAATCAGATGTTCCCACACAAAGTTCTGTGATTTCTGCAGGTACAGCTTCTTTTTTCCATTGCCTATATTTAGGAAGTGGAGCCTCCTTCCTGTATCTCAACACAGGGTGATTCATCCAGAGCCACAATCTATAGATATGGCCTTTCTCTGCTTTCCCAAGACTAAGGTGACTTGGCCCTTATTTTATATCCAAATGAATTATAACAGAGTGATGTCCAGTTATATCTTTCTTAATTTTAGACCCTGAGAAAAGTGGCCTGCCTCTATTTAAGGCTAAAATAATTACAAAAGAGAGAGTGTGCATAATTTATCTGGACAGAAATCGAGATGTTAGAGCTTGGCAGAATATGACATGCTTATACTTCCTTTATTAGTTTTAATTCAGATAAATTACTTCAATGACATTTTATAAATCCCTTATTTTCTAGGTGAAGGAAAGGTTGTCACTTGGCAAGTGACTGAGATGCCCTCTGACCTGAATAGGAAATTTCTTAAGGGTTTCCTGGTGCAAGAGTGGCTTAAGAGATTGAAGATGTTTAGCCCAGAGGAGAAATGATTTAGCTGTTGCTTAATGTTTTACAGGTTATGTATAAGAAAGCTTTGAATATTTTTTCTAAACAGCACCACAAAACAGGACAAGGAAAAGAGTGGGATAGTTACAGAAACAACATGATTTCTGCTTAATGCAAGAGCTTCCTTTTGAAATATTTTATTTTCTTATTATGTAGCATGTCCCCATCAAGGATGAAAGATCATTCTTCAGATAATATGAAGATATTATTCTTACATTGGATGAGATTTTTGTCTAGAAATCTATAAATAGATCACTGAACTTTTAAATTCTATCATTCTCTTAAAAAGACTTGGTTAGATAATTTAAGTTGGTAAAGTAATTACTATAAATGAAAGGAATTCTGGAAGTGGAAGGGACTTGAAGACAGCAGATGTGGTCCCATGGAAAGAGGACCTTATTGACCTAGCTTCGGTCAAGTTTCTATAGGTTTCAAAGCAAAGGTTTTACCATCAATAAAACAAATAACACCCACCTTTCAACGTTTGATAGGTGACAAGACTAGCCATTAATTATAAATTAATTAAACAGTAATAGAATGAAATAAATAACCTTCTCAAACAACCAAATGTCATGATAAGACAATGAAAAAGAACAGGACAATAGCTTCATGACCCTGCTACTAGGTGAGGGAACTATTAATAAGCACAGTGACCTATAACTCCCCTGCCCCTTTTAGGTATAGGAGCTTTATGGAAGTGGAAAGAAACTCCTCTTTTTTGTTTGTTTGTTCATTTTTACTATTGTTCTTTTCTGTTCTCATGACAATTATCTAGGAGCAGTATCAAAGTGAAACAGAGGAGCAAAAATCAATGAGCGGTATCTTTAACAACTCCTCTTTCCAAATGCCCCACAGATGCATACAGATGACCTTACCCACCAACCCTCAAACTTTCTCAAGTTGACATTTTCATCTTTGCATTATAGCCAGAGGTGAATGGATCAAAGAAGTGATATTATTCTGATCAATACCCATGGAATATCTACATGGAACACAATTTCTGCCCCTTTATCTTTTTTTTTTTTCACTTTTCTTGCTTAAAAAGCTCATTTGTATCTGTATAATTCTTTGAAATACATTTTATCTCTGACATCCCTTGAAGTTTTTTCTTTGACTTTGTAGGAAACAGTTTCAGCCCAGGATAGTCAACATGACTCACTCTTAAATCAGAATCTTAAATGTAACCTCTGACCTTGATTAATGTATCTCAGAAATCTGGCTCCACAGGGAACAAGGAATCTGATTTATGCTGAAATCTTCTTATAGGCAGAAGATCTGGGATAGAATTTATTGTTCCTCAAAATGGACGGTTAAGAATATCTGGTAGTTAGAGGAATTGGTAATAGCCTTACAGTGTCATGAATAGAGTTTTGAATATAGAGTATTTGAGATTGGAAGGAAAATAAAGAGATAATCAGATCTTGAATTTCTGAATTCTTGACCTGATTTCTATAGCTGAAATAGATTCTCAATGCAGAAGCAAAGGAAAGACATTCTAGAAAAATATCACTCTATATTGTTCTAATAGAAAAATCAACCAGAAAAATTATTCCAATTATTTTTGGAAGATTTTTAACAACAGATACATTTTTTAGAATCATTGGAATAGATCAAGGGATAAATACTTTGAAGCTGGAAAGACTCCTGTTTCAAACTTCTAGAGAGTCAATAACGTTTGTCTGAATATGGTAGTTTCAGCCTCAAAAACCTCTGTTTTCAAAAACAAGTCCCTCCTCTCCAATTCCAGTACTAAATAAGAAAATTGAAATAGCTACAAATATATTGATATAGCATTATTCTTCATATATGATGCTACCTATCAGCACAGCAAATACATCTCCAGGAGGGGATCTTTATCCCTGCCAAAAACAATTACCTTAGACACAAAATGCAGTATACTTTTTCAATGCATAAACTTGTACATGAGAAGTGTGGTCGCCATTACAATTTGAGGTTTCATGCAAGCCCAATTTAACTCTAAAACTAGACACATATTCTTTAAAATTAGATAGTTTCCAGAGTATGTTATTGAACAAGAATTTTACATGTGATTTTGCCCATACCTAAATCCAAATATGACAGCCACTTAAGGAATAAGCTTGCTTTACAAAACTCAGTGCTTTGCACATGTCTGCCCGTATTTTATTAATACTAATTCAAACCTTTCGTATGCTTAATATAGAAAAATATAGCAGGTATAATTCTAGAATGTTACAAACACGCAAGTATATGCACATAGAAAAAGTCCAAGTGAAGTTACCGTGCACATTAGTATATGGGTTTTTTTTTTTAATCCCAAACACCTGTCTGCAAATCATAATCCTATGTAATATCCAAATCTGGGTGGACTTCTTTTGATTAAATACTGAATTTTGTCTTGTTAATTTTCCCATAGGCCCACACTTTATGTACATGGCCCTTAAAATTTACTACTACCCTCCTGAAAGGGACAAGGAAAGATGAAGCTAAGGAAGAGTGGAAATAAAGAAAGATATCTTCTCCTCACCGTGTAAAGTAGAGCTACACCATTCACTCCATGGATACTTTTCTCTGGGGCCCATACAAATGCCTGCCTGCCTCTCTTAGGCTTCAGGCTTACCCCAGAAAGAAGGAGGCCCTAGGCAGTTCTTTAACCAACATCCATTGGGAAAAGTAAGCCTTCAATGTTGGAGAATCTATTAAAAATAGGTATGTCACTGTACCATGGGAATGAAACAACTTTTACCTCTTTGTAAAGGTCAGATCTTCACCAGTGAGTACAATGTCAATATTTCTTCCTGTAAGGGCTGGGAAGGAAAAAAAAAACAAAGCAAACATTTATGCTTCCCCTAAAGGCCAACAGAAATCACATTGGACCAACTGCACTACAAAATTCACCAATTTTCTACACAATTTGAAATCCATGAACAAAGACTGGGGGAATTTGGAAAGCCAAATATCTCTTTCAGACCACTAATTAAGAAAGTATGTTAAACAAAAATCAAATTATAATCAATTCAGGAACAAAAATAGTTTTGTTTCCTTTGGGTAAGCCTTTAAAATGGCATAGCAATTCTCTTTGTATAAACAAAACATGCCCTATTTGCATTTTGTCCTGAGTAAGTCATATAGCCACACTCACATATGTCACAAAATAAAGGAATTGCCCTTGGTCATCATTATTTTTAAATCTCAGGATAGCTCACAGTTGCAAATTTCCGGCACAGCATGTATTTTTTTTTTAAATTCAATATTGTTGTTAACGATATTAAATGAAAAGCCAGGGGCAATTGTCAAGCCATTCTGTGGTCCACATCCTTAGAATTCCCCTCAATACTGAAGTGTTAGAAGGTGATAACACCAAAAATCCTTCCATCTGTAAGTGGTATTTCAGAGGCACTAAAATCAGATATAGTATCCATGTTTCAAAGTCACCTTGTCCATTTGTTGTTTAGCCAGTTCCCTTGGGCAGGTTTATGAAAATGGATGTGTTTGAAATGCAACCAGCCTTGACCATGGGTGAAATCTGAAACTTGAAGTCACATCATCAATAGTTGGTTCTACTGCTGTTACTTAAAATCTATATAAGATTGACGGAGTCTTTGAGTCTATTTTTCACTTTGTCAAATAAAGATAATTGTACCTCCTCACATAGATTATTCTGTGAAACAAATTCATTAATATTATGACAAGGAATATTAACTGTAAATCATTATGCAAATGTTAGTTATTATTTAGAAAAGCTTAAAACCTTCATCTCGCATACCCCTAAGGACTCTCTACTTACTATTCTTTTGTAGCTCATGTAATTACACATTATTTACTCCCTTGAGCTAAAGTATCAAAAATTTTATTTTAAAATATAATCCTACTGTTTGTGGGTGATAACTCAATAGCTATTTCAGTAGATCAAAGATTAAGACTTTTAACCTAGCAATGTTTATTGACCATGGCTAGTTTATGATAAAATTTGTAAAAACTGTGCTATAAAAATATCTTACATAGAAAAATAAAGAAAAAGCAACACAAGCCAAACAGAGCTAAGGTTGCAAACTAGAAACTAGTGTCAAGAGAAACAAATACAAAATTTCTTTCTTGGATACATACAGTATTTTAAAAATATTTAAGCCAACAACTAAAAATTAAGAGAATTCTTAAAGAAATATGATGTCTAGTTCCTTTTTAATAATTAGGTTAGGAAATGTGGAAATACTTGACATGATTTCCAGAGAGCAGCCATCCACAGAAACTCAGAAGCAAGAGCCACTGGATGTATACTTTCTCATTTGCTACTACCTCCCCTGCTACCTCCAGCTTTTCCATGAATGTAAGTTATTTTCTGGCTTCTGGATTAGAGTCTCTGTATGACAATTTGAAACTCATTACAAAGAGATTCTAATCAACTCATATGTGCCAGCTATTGACTGCTATTCTAATATTCTAACATCTTATGTTCAAGACCATGGGAGCAAGTAATCTATTAGTGCTTATGCAATCTGTCTGAAAATAGCATGTTTAAGTAACCTGCTAAAAGTTTTCTCTACATTGACCACTTATTAAAATATACTATGAGGAGGCTGGGGAAAATGATGGCTTGGTGAACTCTCAATATTTGAATCAGGTACATGTTCACAAAAATTGGTCACATGTCAGAGCAACAACAGGCTAGGAGAGGCAAGAAGTTCATGGGAATCAAACAAGTAAACTACCTGTGGAGGGGTCTTACCTTGGGGATTTGTGCTCAGTCACAGGTCCAGAAAAACAGTGTGGCTATGAGCTAATTCATTCCAATGTCTTCCACCAAGGAAGGAGACGGAAGTAAGTATAGAATCCAGCTTTGTAAGGGAAATGGAGCAAGTTGAAAGCACCAATGTGAAAACTGTACTTTAGGGCTGACTCCATGTATAATTAGGGGGTAAGAAAAAACCCTAAATAATAAAATATAAGCAGAACGGGGCCTAGTAGTATTTAGCAAGAATCAGTTAGCCAAGAGATTAATTAAAAGCCTAAAATTTCTTTCCTCTTGCATGGAGCAATCATTGTTAATACTTGGAATGGCAGGCATGAAGTGAGGAAGGCTAGATTTCTGTTTCAAAGAGAGAGAGAGAGGACGTTAACTGCACACACTTGGAAGCTTATTCAGAAAAGGTAAGTAGACCCAGCACAGGAGCCACGGCCAACACACTCCTGTATTAATATGAATGAAATTATCTCCACACAACCTACATGTAAATTACCTTTAGGGATTTTAAATTGTTTAATCCAAATCCAAAATGTGTTCGTAAGGAAAACAACATGGTAAGTGAACTATCTGAAATATTCACCTTCCTTCATTTGTGGTTTAGGTAGAACAGAGTTTCTCAATTTCAGTACTATTGACATTTGTGACCAACTAATTCTTTTTTGGGTGGGGTGGGGGCTGTCCTGTGCATGGTAAGATGTTTAACAGCATCCTTGGCCTCTGTTCACTTTATTCTACTAGCATCCCCTCTCTACCCACACACCGCCTCCCCCCCATCCCCCCACCCCACCCCCCATTGTGATGATTAAAATTGTCTGCAGCCAGACATTACCAAATGTCCTTTGGGGGAAAATTACCTCCAGTTGAAAACCACTGATGAAGAACATAATGTTAAAGAAAACTCAGGATTTGGCCAGAAAACTAAGAAAATATACCATGTCCTAAATTTCAGTTGATTCAAAGACTTTTTTGTTCTGTCATCATGTACTGTGTATGAAGGTGGTATTTTTCTTTTTCAATGAAATGCCAGTTCAAAGTCCCCAGTATCATTTAATAATTTATAGTAACAATAGGATAGGAAGTTTTCAGTCATTAAAATGATTTCATCGGAGAATATTTGATGTCATGAGGAAATATTTACAGGATACCAACAAGTGGGGAGAAATTATGATGCACAATAGTATTGGTATCCTGTTCTGACTCTCCCTCTGTGGGGAGGAATAGTGTCTAATATCCATGTTCAAAAAGAGAAATATTTTGTCAACAGATTGGTTGATTGCTTTTCACCCAGACATGTTACTAGGAGAACCTGTTTTGTAATCCCTGATTTCTTCTTTGGAGCTATGCTAATAAGTGGAATAAGAGAGCCAATGTGGATATACACTTTTTGAACAGTAAAAGGAGCAAAAGTTTGAAGTGCATAAGAAATCCTTAAGCATGTAGGCTGGAATATTCTTATTTATATAATAAAAAACGCCTTTTAATCTTTTATCATTTCTTCGACTACATATTGGTAGTAATATTGGTTGATTCCCAGTATCTCCTTCAAAGTGCTGTATAATTTTGCATGAAAATTACTACTATGCATGTTCCTGCTTGTGTCATCAATTGACTAAATATGGAAAGGGTCATAGTGTCTTAGGGAAAGGTCTACACAAGCATTCTTGGAGATAATACATTAATATTATTTCATTCATGAAAAGTTTGGGAATTCATGTTGGGCTTCTAAATACAGCTATATTTTAGTTGTGCTATATTTTATTTTCACCAATGGTTGCTGAGGGAACCTGGGGTCTTCCTCTGCTTTTGTCCTTGCTTCTTGGCAATAATATATATTTCTGTAGATTATAAATACTCCTGTATTTCTATCTCTGAAGTACTATTTAAACTTGAACATCAAAATGGGATGTCACTTTTGCTTCTTGTTGTTTTGATTCCAATAGTAGGTGGTCTGTGATATTAAATGAAGATGTGTGTGTGTATGTGTATGTGCATACATGTCTATTCCAGAATTTTAGTTGTAGCTTTCTGCTACAACTAAAGCATTAAAGTTGATTTAATTTTGATTTTCCTCACAGTCCATCTTTTCACATTGCTTAAAAAGTATATTATTTAATGAACAGGAAAACGATTATTTAAAAACAATAAATATAATTTTAAAAGTTTTAGAACTAAATAGATTTGGTGGTTGCACAATGTCGTGACTGTAGCAAATACCACTAAATTGTTCACTTTACAATAGTTAATTCTATTTTATGTGAATTTCATCTTAATAAATAAAAATATTATAATAAATACTATGTTGAATATTTTCTTAATATCTCTAAAGAGTATGTGTGTATATGTGTGTGATTTTAATGTATGATAAAGATAATCACATCAGTTCTCAAGAGGGCTGCTACATAAATGTATATGGCAGTAAATACTGAATCCACTGTTCTTCCACTAGTGCTTCACAGGTGAAGCAAACGGCATCAGAAAGTGTCAAACAGAATAGATTCACTATTGTTTGTTTTTGTAGATAAGGATTTTTGCTGCTAACATATTTTGTCAATCATTAAATCAAACCCTTATTTAGCAAAAAGGCCATTAAGGTAAAAAAAAATTTTTTTTTCCAAAGTCACTTATCTTGTACCAAAGCCAGTAGTAGAATTCTTCCCTCTCAATTTCCAAGTAAAGATCCTATTCAAAAAACATTCCCACACTGCCTAATGTGTGTTGAAGCAAAGAATGGATCAAAGGTATTTGTTTGTGGGAAGATATAAAGAACTTATCAGTGAAGAGTTTCACTTGTCCAATCTCACAGAAGTTTCCATCTAATCAAAGGATAGATGTACACATAGATGTTTCCTTACCAAGAAAGAATTCCAAATCTGCCCTTGGATTTACAACTGCAATCAATTCAGCATTTTCGTCACAGAAAATTAGTGCAGGAGCAATGATCAATGTAGAGGATGAGCACACAGAATGTTTTATTAATATCTACTTCAACAGTATGAAGCATATAATGTCACTCAAAACATGGCCAAAGGACTACAGTGCAAGCATTTTCAAAAGGCATAGTAAAGCAGGTGGGAAGTTGTGACTCCAAGGTCAATCAGCTGCCTTAGGAATTGATTATAGTTCTCATCCTTCTTAACTGTTTACAGAAAAAATTTCAGTAAAATATCCTTTGGTACTTTTAAAATTATTTTTTTCTTAATTTTTAATTTTTTTCATTTATTGTATTATATATACACATACACATATATATACACCCAATCTCACAAAATTTGCCATTTTAATCATTAATGAGTGTATCATACAGTGACATTAATATATTCACAATGTTATACATACAGTGGCATTAATTATATTCATAATGTTGTGCAGCCTTTATAACTATATATTTGTAAAATTTTTTCATCACCCCAAATGGAAACTCTTTAACCATTAAATGAAGTTCCTCCACTTTCCTATTCCCCTTAGACTCTGGTAACTTCTAATCATTTTTTCTCTATAATTTTGTGTATTTGAGATATTTCATGTAAGTGGAACCATATATTATTCATCCTTTTGCATCTGATTTCTTTTTGTTTTTAGTGACTGTATTTTTTACAGCAGTTCTACTTTCATAGCAACATTGAGAGGAAGGTAAAGACATAGTTATATATCCCCTGCCCCCACACAGGAATAGCCTTCTCTATTAACAACATCCCACACACTAGAGTGGTACATTTTTTAAAAATTGATGAACCTACATTGACACATCATAATTGCCCAAAGTCCATTGTTTACATTAGGGTTCACTCTTGGTATTGTACATTCCACAGGTTTGGATAAATTTTTAATGACATGTATCCACCATTATAGTATCAGAATAATTTCACTGCCATAAAAATCCTCTATGCCCTGCCTATTTATCCCTCTCTACCTGCTAACCCCTGGCAACAGCTGATGTTTTTATTGTCTCCATAATTTTGCCTTTTTCTGATTGTCATATAATTGGAATCATAGTATATAGTGTTTTCAGATTGACTTTTTTCACTTGGTGATGTGCATTTATGTTTCTTCTGTGTCTTTTTATGACTTGATAGCTCATTTCTTTTTAGCATTGAATAATATTTCATTGTCTGGTTGTACCATAGTTTATTTATCTATTCAACTACTAAAGAACATCTTGGCTGCTTCCAGGTTTTGGCAATTATAAATAAAGCTGGTATAAACATCCCTGCACAGGTTTTTGTACAGATATGTTTTCAACTCCTTTGGATAAATATCCAGTAAGCAAGAAAGAAGGAAAGGGAAAGATACAGAAAAGCAAGGAAGGGAAAGAAGGAAGGGGAAAGATACAGAGAAACAAGGAAGGAAAAGAAGAAGGGAAAGAAGAAAAGGAGAAAAGAAAAGGAAACAAAGTGAAAGAAGGAAAGAAAAGATGGATACGGAAGAAGTAAGGGAAGGAAAGGAAGATTGAAAGAGAGCAAAGGAAGGAAGGAAGTGTCAGGTAGATAGTGAGGACCTCCAGCCCTCCTGGGGACGAAGGTGGACACCTAGAGCAACTGCCACACCTGGGGAAGCAGGGAACGCCCTACCAATCTGCCAATCAGAACTTAGCTCCACGACTGCAAAAGAATACAGACGTACAATGGGTCTGGAAGGTGACTTAGAACAACCTAAGGCAAATTATCATGTCATTAGCTTAAATCTACATTGCGGTTCAGCCCCCAAATGAGCTTTCAGAAAGACTCATGAGAGATCTGCAAGCACAGTAAGACTCAGGCCATATAACTTCCAACTGTCCATCAAAGTGGTTCAATGATGACCATAGCCAAACACTTGTTATGACAGGGGGTCTGTTTGTCGTATGTGGCGAATGCATCTTGCTCTTGCTCTGTGAACCTATATCTTGCTCTTGTGCTCTTGCTCTGTAAACCAATCTTGTCCTTCCTCAATAAACTTCGTTTCATGCTTGCCTTGCTTTGGGTGCATCTGGTCATTCTTTAGCCAGGAGCACACCAAGAACTGATCAGATTGCTGACCCTACAGAAGGAAGAAAAGAAGAAAAGAAGGAGATGAGTAAAACCTGCTGTCACTCCTACAATGGCTTATAGTAGTTAAAACAAAACAAAATTATATATATGTGTGTGTGTGTGTGTATATATATAGTCCACATATATGTAGGATATAGTGATTGCAATGTGATTCTTATAATTAATTGTGATGGTTAATTTTGTATGTTAATTTGACTGTACCACAGGGTGCCCAGATCTAACATTATTTCTGGATGTGTCTATGAGGGTGTTTTTTGGATAAGATTAGCTTTAGAACTAGTAGACTCAGTAATGCGGATTTGCATCCCCAGTGTGGGTACATTATTCAATCTTTTGAGGACCTGAATGGAACCAAAAAAAGGCTTAGGAAAGAGGAACTCAACCCTTTTCCTTCCTGCTTGCCCACTGAGCTGGGACATCAGTCTTCTAGTGCCCTTGGACTGGAATTAGACCACTGTCTTTTCTGTGTCTTCAGCTTGTAGATGGCAGATTGTGGGACATTTTAACCTCCATAGTTGTGTGAACTGGTTCTTTATAATAAATCTGTCTCATCTGTCTGTCTCCTTCTCTTTCTCTATAGCTATAGCTATATGACCCAATCTCCTATTGGTTCTATTTCTCTGGAGAACCTGGACTAATAGACTAATCAACACAATATAACATTATTAATATATCCTTTTATTATGATTATTAGTCTTCATTTATTATGATACAACTCAAGAGTACATAGTAAAGTGCAAAAATAATAATCTCTTCTCACACTGAGAGTTTAGTCCTGTACTCGCATTTCTAATGTGGGTTCTCTCTGAGGATGATCTGAATGTGCCTTAAAGTGTGATGAATGGTGTGGCAGCCTTTGCAATATTATTGGCCTATCAAGTGTAGTCTGTGGGGAAAAATTGATTATGGATCTTCTTCTTTATACTCCAGACATGAGTTACCCTAGTCTTTTCTGTCAAGTACTATGCATAATTGACACACTTTTGACTTTGATATAGACACACATAAAATGCTTTGTTTGATTTGGTAGTTACTTGACATTTACTTTTATAGAACATCGTATGGATGCATTTTTATGTTATTATACTCAAGAATCAAATATTTACAGATAATTTTATAGTTTATAAGGTGAAACCACAGATGTTCCAGAGTTATCAGCTCTCCAGGGATACCTTAAATTTCCTGTTTTAGTAGAGAACCTCCCTTCCCACCTGACCCACTTTCTTCAAATTTTCATAAAATTATGTTTTGTAATAAACCTATGGATTTCCTAAAGGGGTTAAAGTAAGAATTATATATCTGGGAAGAAAAATATTATTATAATTTTTTAGTTAACAGAATTTGTGAAAGTTAAATCAGTATCAGTCATGCCTAAATAAATTCCACTACCAAGCCTAGGTCACCAGTTTCTCTCTCTCTTTCTCTGTGTGTGTGTGTGTGTGTGTGTGTGTGTGTGTGTGTGCATGTATGTAAAAATGCTCAAAAAGAATCAAACATTCACATTGGACTATGGGCTTTCTTTGGGGAGCCATCTCTGAGCACATTAGTTATTACCAGGTTATAACGAGTGGGGGGGATTAGTTGGCACCAGTGAGTCACTGTTCTCTTACTCATGCACTAGTAGTCTCAGGTGGCAGCTGAGTTTTCCTATTTTTCCAATTAGTCTTTCAAACATCACATGCAGACCTCACTTTTGAGCTCCAGATTTAGATTTGAGTGAAACTTCCTCATTTTCATCATCATCATCAGCAGCAGCATCAACACCAACATCTTTATCATCATATCTACAAGTTAGTGGGTGTCTACTTTATTCCAGTTGCTCTTGAAGGCCCATTTTATACCAGGCTTTACTAATAATAGAGCCTTTATTATTATCAGAAATTATTACAATTCAAAATACCCAAATAGTAACTCATCCTATTTTTTATAAATCAAGCTAGGCTATGCCGTGGCATCTGTGCACCCTCAGATCTCAATGATCTAACAACAATGTCACTCGTAGAATATTTCCACCAGTAGTTACAGAGGTGTTTTCTTTCTGACATATGCAACCTCCAAGGTCATTGTAGAAGGGGAAGATTAGGATAGAGGAACCATAGTAAGTCTAAATGCTTTTGCTTTAAAATGACTCACACATGTCTTTTGCACAAATCCATTTGCCAAAATTAGTAGCTTGGCCCCAACATCACCACACATGGAATATTTGGAGAAGGCTAGTGGACTCTAGCATACTCTCACTCTGCTCATCTGGTTCTTCTCCTGAATGTTGGTATACCCATTTCTCAATAAGGAAACATCTAGTCATCACAGACTCCCTAGCTCCCTCATCCCTACCGGCTCTCAAGTCTTCCTGGCCTGGTGCTTATGTTTTCTTTGAACAATATATTTATTTTGCAATGGACCAAGGGGAATTTTCCCTTGTCAGAGAAATCTTTGAAATGCTATCTCCAAATGACTTTCACTGGACTCCTTCATAAATAAAACTATAATTTAGTAGCTAGCTAAAAAAAAAGCCATAGAAATATGTAAACAAGAAATAAAGAAAACACTCTAATACATGTATAATAGAAGCTACTGATAAGAAATGCCCTAAATACAATTAGTAATCTTTATAAGGGTGATTAAGGTTCAGGTAATAATAGTTCATTACATCTGTATAGTGATTTATTAATTATAAAACACTTTTGTTGCTAACCTTATTAAGTATTTGTCAGACCATCTCAGATAAACAGAGCATGCATTAGCATCCTTATATACAGATACAATAATTAGGGATCAAAAAAATTAACAGAATTGTCCCAAAGCAACACAAATTAGAGAATTGAGACAACTCCATTGCTCATTTCACTTCAACTATTAATACTAAATTGGGCAGTAGGAGAAAGTTTTTCATTAGGAACTACATTACGTGACCATTTGAATTGCATAGAAAAGGCAACAGTCTACTCTGATCTAGCTTATAATAATAACTAAACAGATCAAGTTCTAGAAATGTATGTTCTTTGGTTCTTAGCTATAGTACAGAAGCTAAAAGAGAGACAAGCAGACAAAGAATAGGGCATAGAAATCTCAGGAACTAAATAATGTACAGAAATCATATGTCATCTTAGATGAGAACCCAGAAGACTATGGGAGTGAGGAGAATATAAGAGTGGCTATTGTAGTGAGAGTCCAACTCAAAATTTTCCCCTACCTATGCAATTTGTGGGATGTCAAACAAATAAAATAATTTAAAATAAAATAAAATTTGTACTTAGTAAGGAAAGACTTTATTGAAAAGATTTTTTTGCAAGGGGGTTTGAAATGACTTGTAATAGGGAAAGTGTTCTGATCATAAGATAAGCACACAATTCAAGCATTAAACTAAAAGAGCCTTTCTTTTACAGGGAGGTGTAAACAATGCTACAAAGAGCCAGATGTGTGGAAATGGGATGGAAATGTAACATGATCAAACATTTGGTCTAAGAAAGTTTTATTCTGAGGCCAGCATGTTCTCAGGAGGGGCTGTCTGATGGTTCAGGATGAGAGTGGGTCAAAGTTTAGGGACCTTGAAGTAGGAGAGAGACTTAACCCTAGTGTGGTTAGCAAGCATTTGTTTCTATTTATGGACCAGTGGGGACAAAAACTTCATGGAGTTAATTCTTTGTGAGACAAAGAATGGGAATTTGAAGGGTCTATGGCTGGCCTTGTGATAGGTAAACAAGGAAAGCATCCATGACTTTGACCTCAGTCCCATGGGGAGGGGTGTTCCTTTACTTTAAGCCCTTTCCAGATCACAATAGGGTGTGGCATTTTCTTAAGGACTGTTTTCTAGGCTCATAGAGCTCCTATAAAGTTAATACTATCAGATACATTATATTCACCCACCTCTACAACTACATCTCAGGGAACAGTATTTTTCAAACAAATACAGGTAGTCATCAGGAAAATATTGTCAAATTATAAATAAGACGACCAGTGCTTGATGTTAGTGTTGGCTACATGTAATTTGTTGACCATGGTGATTTTATAACAAGTATATATGGTATTTAATATTGACAGTCATGTATTAATTAACTACAATACCTAAATTAGTACAACTATTCCACCTGCTAAAGATAATCTCTATAGTTTTCTAGATTATGAAGTACCTTCTAAAAATCTGCAATCAGGCATATTATTCACAGGACAAATATTGGTAGGGGAAATTGGGAATTTCCAAAGAATCCTCTGAGAATATAGACTAAAGGAAATTGCAAATTGCTGTAAAAGCAGCAAAAGCAACATTATAATATTGATGAAACAGTATATAGGAAAATTGGAAATGTATTCAGTAGTATTCCACTTCAATGTTTACTTTCTATATTCAAATTCAGTTATTAAAAATGAAATCCATTCACCTTTGGGGCTGAATGTATTCTCAAAAATACCAGAAAATTAAATTCAACAATGACAAATCACAATTGGTTATGCAGAAACTCATCTTCTAATATTCCTGGTATGTGTGTGTGCATATGCATGTATATATACATATATATATATATAACTATCCCCTAATGTATATGTGTGTATATAGATAGGTATATATAGATATAGCATGTATACACACAAACCACATATATACATAATCTATATATATATGTCCTTGGATTCTCTTTTAAACTTATTATGATATCTGCCTGGTACCCTCATTAATGAGAAGAATACAGTCTTTAAAATGCATTCATTTTTATCTGAATGATGGCCATTATTTTACCTTTTCAGAAAAGTGGTTTTTTTTCCTTTAACAAAGCTGAATTATAAATTATAAAACAGGGATTTGAAAATTGGTTTGTCTGGTTCCAAAGCCCAGTGTTTATGGGTCTGTGCGTGTGCCTGTGTGTGTGTGTGTGTGTGTGTGTACTCTATGCTGCTTTTTGTCCCAAGAACCTGGAGAAGCTGGAAGAATAGAAAGGAAACTATGCAGAAAGGAAACAGTCTGCAGGAACATTTCCTCTTAGGGACAGAGGCAGCAGAGTTGTTTAAGTGGCATATTCAGCCCTAAATCTCTAGTATTTGAACTCCTTTTCTGTTAGTTTTTTTTTTTTTCTGCTAAATAATTAAATGGAGATGATGTTTTACTGCAGAGGAAAAAAAATGGACAAAACTTCGAAGTGGCACTGGAAAGTAAAGAAAGACATAGCAAGAAGACTTTCAGAGACAGAGCAATAGAAGAGAATGAGGCATGATGAACACCGACAAGAGGACTTAAAGGCCAGGATGAAGAGATTTGATTAGCTAGCTCAGGGAAGAAAGAAATCAAAAAGCAAGGTAAGCCTTTTGAAATCATGAATTGAGGAAAGCCCAAGTTCAATCTGGGACAGGAATTACTTTCTCTAAGCCTCATACATACTATTTTTAGCAATATAGGTTTAGAAAAAATTCTTCTACACTAGTCTCCACTGAACTCATAAATATCTACCCTCTAAAATAAAAACCAGTTTGGAATTAAAATGTAAAATAAAACCCTAAAAGTAGGACTTCCTTTTGTACATTTTTGAAACTTTATTAAACTTTTATTGATAAACTCATCCAAAAGGTAGAGTAGGGGCCACAGGGTGATTCAGTTGAATATTGATCAAATAAAAGAGGCAATGAAAATCAAGGATAGTTATGCTGAATTAAATTATAATGATTTATTCTGCTACTGAAAAAAAAAGACTAGACAAAGTGGCTCTCAAAAATCCTTATTTATCGATTTTGTTTCATTTGACCATTGCAAGAGCTAATTTGACACAGGCCACAATTTCATCCTATCATAATGCAATTGTCATGATGTCAAATTGAACCAAATATTCTAGATAAATGGTTGATAAATGATTGGCAAAGATGTTTGATCATTGAATACAGAAATTATCCACAAAATGAATTGTGTCTTTATGGGAGAAAGAGGAGCTTAGAAATGCAATAGGGCTATTTTGGATAATGGCTCTGCAATCATTTACCTGAAAAGTTTTCAGGATAATCATCAAATCAATCCATTGATTCATTGCTTGCACTTATTCCCTTCTAATGCATTACAAAGCACCTATGTCCACAGAATTTCATAACTTGCAAGAATTGTGGGATTACCTTTGATAAGGTCAAGATATTAAAAACATTTACCAAATTGGTTTATATCCAGTTTCTTTCAAAATGCAAAATGTCAATGACTAAGAAATGAAGTAGTAAAGAGCTCATTGTGGATGCTTTTCTTTCCACCAATTTTTACTTAAGAATATATTACAGAGTGAATTTCATAATTCTGTGTATTTTATACTCACATGGAGGAAATTATAACATTTCAAATAAACATGAGTTATCTATAAATGTGTTTTAATATCTTTGGACTGTTCTATGAAAATTCCTTTTGGTGAGGATTTAAATATGCCTTTAATTCCTAGGAAAAAAAATTCCTTTGGTAAACATTAAGCCACATTTCCAAGAAGTTTCTGGAGTATTTAATTTTCATTCAGAATTGCTTCAACCTAAGCATGAATTTATAGGCTTATTCATTTGCTTATTCACATGTTGAATAGATGTTTATTGAGAATCTTATGTGCCAAGATCTATGCTCTGAACCCTGGATATAGCACTAAACGAGACAGAGGAACCCCAGTAGGTCCTTACTCTCTGATAATGGTTAATATAATGGAAACTACATATATTAAATGCACAATTATTTGATTTATGTTTCATAAAGCTATAAAAGAGATAACAGTTATAATAAAAATCTAAGGGGTAACCTTATGTGGTATTTTGACTAGATGGTATGTATACTACACTATTTTGAAATCATTTAAGAATATTAATGCTAAGTACAAAAGGCTGGTTTTTTTAATTTTAAATTTATTTAAACCCTGCTCTGAGTTTATGATGGACATCTTTAGCAAATGAAAATATGAATCTGAATTCAGACAGGTATAAAAATAGCTTGGGCGACACATCTTTCCCATATTGTCATTTTAAAGAAAATATAGAAAGAGTTATTTATAAAGATTTTATTTAAGAAAGACAATGCTATAAGGGTGATAATAAAACTAAAATGTTTCACAAGCTAACAAAAGTACAATTTTTCCCCAAAGCAGTAGCAAAAATAACAACAAACAAAAACAAGTATCTAAGTAATTCACTAAATGTTTAAAATATAATTATACACTTCTGAAATAATTTAAATTATTTTAATTTCATCTGGCAGAATACATATGACACTAATCTTGGAAGTTTTGGAAGAAAATGTAATGTGAGAATTCATTTTGAAGTTACATTTACTAAAATTTTAAGGTTCTCACATAAGACAGATTAGTAAAACAGAAAGAAGTTTATTAGTGAGGTAACTTGCAGCAAATATAAATAAATAAGCAAATAAAATGAAGGACTCATATCTCATATCACATAGTAAAATATATCTGAGATGTGTTAATGATGTAAATTTAAATTATAAAATTGTATGATGGCCAGATAAAAACTGTAGTCAAGTTTTTTGTTTTTGTGTTTTTAATATTGTGTTGAAAAGTAACTTCATTGACATGATTACTTGTTGAAACCACAAGGGGGCTCCAGCCTAGGTCCAATTGCTCATGGCACAAAGACCCAATTATTGAGATAACAAGGATTGCCACAGAAGAAAGGAATTTTTAATATGACAGACATCTTGGTGGTGTTACCAAAACTTCGGTACGGTTCTTTTCCCCAAGACCAAATCAGTGAGAAGAAAAAATAAGGATAAGTGGATTGAGGAAAAGGAAAGAGAAGTTTATTAATTTGCCACAAATGAGGAGGGCAGTGGATTAGTGTCACAAAGATGGTCGTCCTACTCTTAAGCAGAAAAACAGGGCTTTCTGAAAGGAGGAGGGTTGACAAGTGGGCTTGGGTCTGCATGACTGGTGTCACATGTCATGGCTTTGGGTTATGGTTGTTTAATTGTAATTGGTGGTTTCTGGTAGACCTTATCTCCTGTGAATATGATCTTGTGACCATAGTACAATTCTGTTGAACCATCTTCTGTTGTTTAAGATGCTAGAAATCAGCAAAGAACATTTTTCTGTCCCTTTGATTACTGGCAACAGGGAAAGAATGCAGGTTTTAATTCCCAAAAAGGATGGGGGTTTTAGAGATACAAGAAATAAAACATTTCATTGCCCTTTTCTGACCTTTACCTCTGTTACATTGGGAGAATGGAGGAAACTGCCTCAAATTCATCTTTCCAACTAAGAGATATCATAGGCTTTTAAATGAGGTGCCACATGCCTTGGGGCAGGTCATGGTGTAACTAACAGGGGGCTACATGCATTGGGGGCAGGTTGTGGGGGATGGTGAATCTTGGTTTAGGAAGTCTGCCCAGGGGCCTTCAGAACCTCAGCCATTTGTCTTGCAGAAAATCAACCATTTCTGGGAAACAAGTCAAAAGGTCAGGTCATTAGTTATGGGAGAGGATTATATAGGGGTTATTAAAATTTGTTGAGTGAGAGGCCAGTTATAATGTCAGAACAGTCAAAACAAAAAACAAAACAAAAAAAAAAAAAAAAAAAAGAACAGTCAAAACAAACAACAAATAGATTTGATATAGAACACGTAAAATATCTGTATGACAAAACTACTAAATTTCTAAAAATTGAACTGAAAAATATGTTACATATATGAGAGATGAAAGATAAATATTTTTTACATATGGTCTTTTAGTTTTCACAAACAAATAAGACACTATAAAGAGACAAAAAGCAAAAGAAAGAAACAAATGGCATAATTTGGCAGTTCACATGAAGAAGACTTACCAGCTGCAAATGGATATGGGAAATGACTTTCAGCATTACAACAAATAAAATGAATACAAATGAAAATGGAAATTTTGTCTTTCTACAAATATTTACTAACTGTATTTTCCCAGGTTCTGTTTTGAAGTTTGTTTATGGAAATATAAGTTCTATTGTTATAGGGTCCAGGAAGAAGATGAGAGAATAGAGTAACTCTGTGTGTGTGTGTGTATAGAAAGATGAGAGGTGAGGAGTGTTTACTACATATGTGGTAATTAGTAAGCTCATTTCCAAGCAGATAATATTTGAAATGAAACTTGAAAGATAAAAAACCATGCATATAAAGAGCTAGAAAAAGAATGATACTGGCTTAGGGTAAAATAACTAAGTACAGTAAAAGTGAGAAAAAAAAGTGGAAGGAAGTGGGGTTGAATTGATAGATTTTTAGATTAAGGGAGTGGTGGGATTTAGGGCTCAGGAAAAGACTTTGGATTTCATTCCAAGTGTCAAGGGAAACCCTTAATGTGTTGGGGCTGGGGAACAGCTGCTGCATAGTCCTTATTGTTAAGATGCGATGGCTCAAAACTTGAGCTATAAAAGACATGTTCATAGATGAAATATCATCACAACCAGAAACCACATATTGTGTATCTAAGGAGAAACAGGAAGCTTCAAACTCTAATGTAGGAGTAGTAATAACAAGACTTGATGGGGAATTAAGTATGTTTAGCTTGAGAAAAGACATGAATCAAGGCTGACACTTTTTCTTTTTCCTAAGCAATTTGGGAGAAGTTTTATCGAGATGGTTCTGACTAGTTATCCTCCTTCAGCTGTGCTGCAGCCTGGGTGCCTGGTTCCAAAGGACATCAGATTCTTCTGAAAGCCTCACAAAGCTTTGGGGTTGGACTTGGTGAGAGTCATTCAAGAATTAGGATTCATCTTCATGAGTCTCAGTATTATTCCTCATGTGTTCTAATTGTCCTTGTTCTTGCCCATAGTCAGCTTCCATTCCCTGTTGTGACTTTAGGCTCCACACCAGACACTAGAAAATAGCCCTGCATAGTCTTCTCCATCAGCTCCACTAATCTCTGTAATAAACTCCTTATCCTTTATCATTTGCACTTGTGCTGCTTCTCTGATCAAACTCTGGCAGTTTCAGATACTTCCATTGGTACAAAAGAATTGAGAAAACATGGTTAAAGATGAGGTAGGTTGGTGAGTATACTTTTCTTAAAAAGATGAATTTTATGTATAATTTAAAATGATGGGGTGGAGTGTATGATTTTCCACTCATGATTTTCAGTTACTGAAGAGCACCAACCAAATACAGAGAGCTGAGTTTTGAAACTAAGAAATATTGAAGAGATTTGTAATAATCAATATAAATGATCTCAAATATTGGTACGTATTAACTCTTGAATTGTATTTTCAATTAACATAAATTTTTGAAGGATATTATAAACTTATCTATACTAATAACTGGTTTTATAATTTATATTGTCTTATCAAAGACTGTAATTGATCAGGGAAATAGTAGGTGATATATTTTTATAATTATAATTTTCAAAACCACTTACACAGAAAAGAGGATCTGTTGAGCTACCTAAACACAAGACATCATGATAATAGAGTTTATAGGATTTTAGATAACCAACTGAATGTTTGAATTTTCATAAATACATTTGACAGCACAATACAATGGCAAAATGAAAAATAAAATCCATGTAGGTACTCTGTACAGATATATTAATAATTCCTCTCTGTAGTGTTTATGGTTGTGTGGCAAATATGAACTCTTCATGCTAATAGGCAAGATTATAATTTGAAAATATAGACATCATCTTCTGCTGTTATAGTTATGCTTTGATCTTTATTTATTTTCATATTAAATTCTATGTAATTTCAAAGACTTATAAAAATGTATCTTAAAAAAATTTAAGTACCTGCTTTGGTCATGTTGAGCATATTTCTGCATTTTAAAAGTTAAATTGTTTCTTATCTTAAACATTCTTAATTTCCATAGTTTTTCTTGACAAAAATATATAAAAACAGGTTTTTTTCCCTGCATAGATTATCTTTTGTCTACGACCAATGGCAGTATTAGAAAAAACATTAGAGCCACCAGGATCAATTTTATGAGAAAGCAAATACTTCAAAAAAACTTAATGGAAAAAAAAATACCCTGTTATCAATGACTATTTAGGGCAGTATAAGTGTGATTATGGACTTTTACTATTGATAATTTTTGCTATAAATTTTTTAAAAATTCACAATTTTCGGATGCTGAAAATCTTAGTTTTTAATTTTAAGGCATTAAATTAACATACTTGCATCTGTTTCTAAGAAGAAAAGCAAAATGAAAACATTAGCTACATATTCTGTAATCTCTCCACAATGTTGTAATTAATTCAGTTAAGTTAAAAAAAATCAAATGTCAAAAAATCCTATCACAATAAGCATTCTTATACTTGCAATCCAGAACTTAAAGAATTTTAAATAGTTTAGTTATATTTATTTTTATTGTCATTTGTCTTTTTTGTAATAAGCAAATTTTTACTATATATGACTATAGGTTGATTGTGTTTACATTAGGAAAAGTGGCAAATAAATCGAAATTTACATGAAATAAGAAATTATCAGACAAAGAAAAAATATACATCTTTATTTTCAAAAAGAATAACTTGGACCAATGTGGAGAAATGAAAGAGTCTGTCATGTTTGCAGAATGGTGAGAAGTCAAGTGAATTAAGAGACTAAATCTTGGCTGTTAAGGGTGAGTGGCTAGAAACTTTGGGTTTTGCCAGAATATTGTGAGATTTAGGTTCCAGGAAGAGATTCAAAGCTAAGATTTTACCCTTAAGCAAGTGGTAAACAAACAGAGAGGATTAAATTGAATGCTAGTCAAATTAGAAAAATTAAGTTGATGGAACAATAGTGTAGAGAAAAGATTGTCATTGAGTGCAAATGGATAGTTGCAGGTTAAAGCGAATATTGTTTTACTAAGCCAATGTCACCTGAGATTTCACCAGAAGGTATAAAGTGTTTTCTAACTTTTTAAATTGTTTTTTCTTTTTTTGATATTGTGAGGAATTATTATATAAGTTTCTGATTTTTAAAGTAGTTCTTTTTCAAGCTTCTATTTTTCCAGTTCTCAAAAATATAATGACTTTATTGTTCTTTTACCAGGAGACATTCTGCTTACCCACAGTTATGTGTCTTTGAGCAAATGCCAGGGACTTTTCAGTGACAGTTTGACTCTGGAAAATCTTAAATGTTTGATGGATCTTTCTAAATTGATGTGGATTTTTTTTCATTGTTATATTTTATTGGCTACCAACCAAAAAAGCCTGGAAGTTATAGTTTTCCAAATGTGATAAAGAAAATCACATTGGGTTTTAGCTTCTAGCTAGTTTATACTCTTATTTAAATCTAAATTCTAATGACCATTTTCATCTGACAAACATTCCTAATTCCCTGTAACTTATCTTCACAATCTAGATTCAGCTAGTTTTTTTGTTTGTTTGTGTGTGTGTGTGTGTGTGTGTGTGTGTGTATTTGCTTTTTTGCCTCAGGGTTTTTTCTTTTTCTTGAATATCAAGACCATATCAATTAGTAATTTCTATCCTTTTAAAGGAGGTTCAAATGTACATAAAGGCAATAAATGCTCAATGAAAATTAAAATATTAAACTCCAACACGAAGTATAAGCTACAAATATTCCTGTTGTCTTGGAATCCTGTTATCTTGGACACAAATTGTCACAGTGTTATTGAAGCCACAAGGAGGTTTCAGTTTAGGTCTAGTTGCTTACTGCACAAAGATCCAGTTATTGAGATGATGAGTCTTGCCAGGGAAGAAAGGAAGTTTTTAAAATACTGAAGACGTCTTGGGAGACTGTGAGAATCTATCTCAAATCCATCTCCCCTGGTAACTTTACTGGGCTTTTTAAGACCATGAATGGGCTTTTTAAGGAGGGCCCATGTGCCTTGTAGTAGGTCATGGAATAACTAATAAGGTGGGATGCCTGCTGTAGGGGCAGGTTGTGAGGGATGGTGAATCTTGGCATTAGAAAGTATGCCCAGGGGACTTCAGAATCTCAACTCCTTTGTCTTGTAGAAAATCCACCGTTTCTGGGAAACAACTCAAAAGGTCAAGTACCTAGTTGATAAATAGGATTATAAAAAACATGTAGACATCCTTGAAATTTGTTCATGGAGACAGTTATAATACTGCAAAAGAAATCAAATCTTACATTAACCACCTAGAGGTAGGATTACATTCCACAGGCCTAAGAGAATGGTCCTCAATAAGACTGTTCCCACTAAAGTACCAGCCACTGTATCTCCATTGTCCACATTTCTGACCAACTGGCTATAAATCTGGGGGTTTCCATTACTTCCCTCAAGTTTGATAATTCTCAAGAAGGACTCACAGAACTCTCTTCTCACAACACACTTGTTCCCACTATATACCGTGCACCATTTTAGGAACTCTTAAATTCATATTCAGCCCAATGTATATGCCTTGGCCCTGGGCCAAATTCATCATACTATGCTACTTTTGAACCTAGTTATGAGATCTTCTAGTATGTATTCTGTTGTAATTTAAATTTAATTGTATATGTCCCTTAAAAAGCTCTTACCTCCTTGAAAACAAGGTGTACATAATTTTTTACTCTTCAACAACTGGGGACAAGCATTATGTCTTTCACACACACACACACACACACACACACACACACTCATATTATACATGTGCATATATATATATGTATATATATATGAAATGTGTGTATTTGTTTGTATATATATATCGTGCTTTGTGACAGACATTTGGGGGGTGTTGTGTGTATACATAGGTGATCTTGAAGTAGAGGAGTTTTCTAATCAATTATGGGGTCAAATTATGTCTTCTCTGCCTTGCTTGCTATTAACGTTTTCCTAATTTCTATTTCTTTTCCTATCAGCCACTCTCATGAAATATGAAAGATAAGAAGCTGTTCTTTTACTCCAATGTCTTGAAACACTTGCAATGGTTACTGACTAGACACTTAGTATCCACAGCAAGAATAGCAATAGCTAATATATTCCAAACCCTAAAAGAAGCTTCATTGATTTTTGTGACACTGTGGGAAAAGAAAATATTCTGAGGATGATTGCAACCTAGAAACACTCTCATATTAATCCTGAACTGACTCCTTTTTTTTCCCCTTTGGATCCATTCTTTTTCCACTTTAAAACAATAAAGAACCAGAGAAAATTCATTAAGGACCTTGAGTCTTGGTTTCTTAATTTAATAAAATGGCTATATTGCTATTGTTGATATTAATAATATGTCAAGATGGAAAGAGATAAAATATTTGGCTTAGGTTCATGTTGAACCTTTGCACTGTACTTTGTTTCATAAAATTGCAAGTCAGTTGCTCAAGTAGTTGACTTTGTTTCCTTTCATATCCTTAAATATCTTAAAACAGATTTGGGCACCCAAGAAATATGACCATTTAACTAATTTTCAATGACTAATTAAATGAAAACCTATTAAGAAAATTTTTATGCTAGTAAAAGTTAGGAAGTTTGCTGAGAAAGTGTGGAAGCATGCTGACAGAGCAAGAGAGTGGGAGAGGGTGCAAGCATGAGCGCGTTAGAGTGCGGAAACATTATCCTCAGTTTGAAAAATGCTTGACTCACAGGAGAGGTTAAAGCAACTTTAATCTGAGACCGAATGATGGCAACCCTAATGTGCTATCAGTCACCCATACTGTGAAGACCTGTGATACTTAACACATTCTGAGAGTTTAGGTGATCATATTTAAAGTGAGTGTTGGGATAAGGTCAGTGAGGCAGGGGTCATAATTTTTCAAAAATGACCAACTTTCATTTTCTAGGTGCACTGAAGTTTAGTAGAAATTTTATGTGGGAAATTATCTTCAGCAGAGAGAGTGCTTGCCATCAGATTTACTGCTGAAAATTAAGGAATCACTTCTTTATCTACCGTGGCTCTTAATAGACACCTGGTTCTGTTGTAGCATATCATTAATGGGTCTGTAAGGAATAGAACAGAGGATTGTCTTTCCTTGAAGTAATTAAAGTACCAATGTAGCCACAAGAGAGCCCTTTGTAATTAGGTGAGTGATCTTATCAAGCTTGATCATGTATCTCTCAGAATATTTTTTCTTAATTAACCCATCATGGAATTTCAAGTCTTGTTAAGGTTCTGCCAGTAAAGGAAACTCAACTATGTTCATAATTTTAAAGACAGGTGATTATATACATTTTATTGAAGTTTACTGAGTGAAATCTGTTAAATGAAAGTGGAAATGTGAGAAGTATGCATCAGATAAAGTCAGTCATCCTAAACTCTTCTAGCATGCCTTATAAAGAACATAATTACCAAATAGAAGAAAATTGTTATCACATATATTTTAAAGACTAGACTGGGCACGTTTTCATTAGAAAATTCTGAAATTACTAGCACTATGATATTCATCAAATATCCCAGATTCACACTGAATCATTAAAATTAGTGTATCTAATCAAGTGCTATCTACCTGTTACTTCTCAAATTTAGTCTCATGAAGATTAATATCAATCACATACTGATTTTCTAATTTATACATAAAATATTAGTTATATAATATTTAATATATTTTGTTATTAAAAATACTTTCATGTTTCCAAAAAAATTGAGCTGAGCAAAAGTACAGAGTTCCCATATATCTGCTTTTTCTCTGTTATATTTTATTCTATTATTAATGACTTGCATTAGTGTAGTACATTTGTACTACAAGTGACAAACTGATACTGATACATTATCGTTAACTATAGTCTACAGTTTACATTTGAGTTCACTCTGTGTTGTATAGTTCTGGTTTTGACAAAAGTCTATTGTCATTTAACTACTATTATAGTATCATGCAGAATAGTTTGCCCTAAAAATTCCCTGTGCTTCACCTATGTGTCCCCACCTCCCAAACCTCTAGCTACCACTGAACTTTTTACTGCCTCTATAGAGTTTTACCTTTTTATTCCAGTTTTTGTTACAGAGTTGTAATCATAGAGTATGTAGCTGTTCAGGCTGGTTTCTTTCACTTAGCAACAACACACATTTCAGTTTCCTCCATGTTTCTTTGCGGTTTGACAGCTGATTTGTTTTTATTGTGGCTACTGCTTCACTGTATGGATATACCATAGTTTGTTTATCCATTCACCTATTAGAAGACATCTAGGTTGCCTCAAGTTTGGGGAAAAGAGCACAATTGCTGAATTATATGCGAAAACTGTGTTTAGCTTTCTAATAGAATGGCAAACTATCTTCCAAAGTAGTTTCACCATTTTTCATTCTCATCAGTAATAAATAAGAGTACATTTTGCCCCACATCCTCTCCAGTATTTGATGTTTTCAGAGTTTTGGATTTGAGCCATTGTAATAGGTGTGTAGTGATAACTCAATGTTTTAATTTGAAATTCCTTACTATGATGTTGAACATATTTTATATGTTTATTTATCATTTGTAAATTCTTTTCTATAAATATATTATGCCCATTTAAAACCGGGTTCTTTATATTCTTATTATTGAATTTTAAGAGTTCTTTGTATTATACAAATGTTTTCTCCCAGTCTAGAGATTGTTTTTTTATTTTCTTAGCAATGTCTTTCTTAGGGCAGAAGTTTTCTAATTTTAAGAACTAATCATCTTACCTTAGATTTTAATCTTGAGTGTACATACCATGAATCACTTATTTTTAGGATTGATGCCCAGTAAGTATTTTTTTATAATGAAAAAAAAAATAATGGTATCCCTTTAACACAACTTTCCCAGCCTTCTACATTAAAATAAGTTTATTGTCTCTCCCATATGTTCATTTACTGCTAGTGCTCTAGCTTTTTGTCCATATTGAAATTGTGGATATCTTTCTGCCATTAGCCTAAATGAAAATGAAGTAATCTTGAGATTTAACTTGGGGTGTGTGTGTGTGTGTGTGTGTGTGTGTGTGTGTGTGTGTTTATCTCAATGATATAAAAATATCTAAGCATACTCAGATTATTTGGATGACCACCAATTTATATCTGGCAATGTCATCCTCTTTCAGAATCAGCATTTTTGTTTGCATTCACAGTTATTCTGTTGCCTAAAGTATGACTTTAATTGTTGTAGGGTAATGAGAAAACAAAAGCAGCAAACTTAATAAGTAAAAGATGACTTTGTGCCAAGTGAAAGCCAATTGATTCACAGCATGCTTTACAAAAAAGTTTCCACAATCTCTTGCACAGAGAAATGTGGTGGGAAATTAAGTCCTCAAAGGGCCCAGGGAAGTAGATAAATGCTGACTCAAAATAATCTGTTCCACCACAGTCAATAGCATATTTCTATTGCGAATGGCAATTTACTTTAGAAAAACCCTCAACCAGCACTTTAAATAAATGTTGTTAATTTAAATTTTATTGGTTTTGTAGTTTTTGTCTTATTTAATGTATTCATTTATTTTAGTTTTATGGTTGTATAAAAGTTCTAACACTAGGAGTTTATACTTTGCTTTATGTTTGTACATATTTAAGTAATGTTATAATCAACATAATTTAACTCAACATTGGGAGACTGAGACTTCTTTTCCCTTTGAATATGGCTTTATGTATTAATTAAAATTGGAGAAACAGTGTCCTCAACCCACATATTTATTTCCAAAGTTAAATGTTTCAACAGCAACAAGAGCAGGGTCTCAAACTCTGAATAACAGATATGTTTCCTGGTGGAGACTGTTGGACAAGAGTACAGCAGGTAGTTTCTGTCTACTGTGTTTTATTTCATTTCATTATTCTCACTTTTTAATTTCTATTTCATATCTTAGCTAATATTCCAAATAGAAATATAACCTCAGCCACATTGCCTTAAATTTGTATAACTTATTTGCCATATTATTATTAGTGTTTCACATAAGATGCACTGCTTTTTTACTTTAACTATGAGATGTGAAAATTCTGCTGCTTTCTAGAAATGGAAAAATACTTTAAAAAATTTTCTGCATTCTTAAGAAAAATTGTGTCTGAACCTCTCCTATATTACTTATTAATTCATACCACCTTCTGTAGCAAGGGTCCCAGTCTGAGAAACTGTCTTGTTCGCTCTGTTAACCAGGTCTACCTTGGCCTTTATCAACTTCAGAGCTAGTAGTATGACAAAATAAGGAGACTGATCAGAGTTGTCTCATCTTAAGGGACCAAGGAACTTGGAAAACAAGTTTATTTCAAGGCCAAATTAATTCTGAATACATTACAAACCTAGTATGCAGATAGTTTATTAGCTTAGCAAATACAAATAAAACATAAATTTAAAATTAAGAAAATAAAAATATTTTCCATGACTTCTGGGGAGCATTAGGTGGCAGGGATGACAAACAGTGATGAGAACATTGGCTCCAATGGCAGCAGAGGCTGGCATGACACAGGCACAAACCGGCACCGGCAATGCTGCTGATGCCAGGGTTGGTGCTGACGACAGTAGGAAATATCAGTGGGGAGTACAGTGGTTACAGCGACATGACAGTCCGCGGTGGCGGTAATGCTGGCAGTGCTGGCAAAAGCACTGGCTGGTATTCCAAAGCCATGTCGCTGCCCGCAGCATTGGCAGGCGGGGTGTGGATGACAGTGTCAACACCAGCCTCTTCGGTGTCCTTGGCTGTGGGCATTAAGGTCAGCTTCTAGGCATATGCATTCACAGCTTTTAAAAATTTGCCAATTTTAGTATAAAATAACTGGGAGAGACAAAGCAAATGAATATTTATAACTTTTTTTTGTCTCTCACTGAGCTCTTGCCCTTTTGAAATCTCAGTATAAGTCTCTCTGTTTTTCTTTTTCTTTAGGAAGTCATCTCAGTTTCAGATGGTGAAAAGCATTGACACACACTACTGAAAGTCAATATGGAATTCGTAATATGATGCAATTATTAGCTATGTTTCAAGCAGCACTTAAATAGTGAATGTTTCTCTCAGTTTATATTCACCAAAAAGGCAAAATCAGAGAAGTGTATAATAACAAATGTTGGCATGAAAGAGGCTTGAATTTTAGTGCACACTGGGACAGAAAGTCTGAAAAACAATTTGGCTATACTTAGCAAAATTAAAGATGCAAAGACATATGTCCAGAGATCCCACATGTATTCCTACATAGTCGTTAAGAAGATGTCCATGTGACATTGGTTGTGGAAGTGGGGAAGGAAAGGCAGCTTATGCTGTCATTAGGAGGGACAATGGATATGAGATGAAGTCATGTGTTCCATAGAATGATCTGCAGCATGTAGAATCCAGATCATGAAACAAATCATACTGTGTGAATGAAGTGAAGAAGTAAATAATGATTGACCAAATATATTAGAGTGTATGCCAGTCAAGAGGAATTCCTATCAGACTGGAGGAGAATAAAAATAAAATAAAATAAACCCAGCGATAAATCTTGCATGTACCAGTTATGAGAGTACAATATGAATTAAGGGGTATTATTAACTTGTTTCTCTGGGTGGGAGATTAAATATTTTTAAATGGAAACAATTATGTATACTTCTTTCTGGTTTGTGTGTTTGTTTACTACTTAGAGAAAGTAAGAATCCAGAAAGACTGCCTACTATGAAAGGAAAATAAAAATTTCACACATAATATAAAAGCAACTTTTTTTAAAAAAGAAAAAGATAAATGTAGGTGTGTGACCTTACTTCAGAATATTTTTGCTCTCCTATGACTTTAGTTGTTTCCAGAAAACTGTTGTGCAGCCAAGCAAGAAATTATTTAATACAATAGGCAAGGAATTGTTTTCTGGACATTATTTTAGACTAACCTCTTTTCAAATATTTAAGGTTATTTTGAGTTATTGTTTGTCCAAATTGATATTATTATCAGAAATACAAAGTCCCAAATTTATGTTTAAACAAGAGAAAGATGAGCAGGAAATAAATGGAAGTTGCAAGAAGCTCTTAATAAATAGGTCTTTTTCCTATTGGATAATTATAGTGCTATAGTTTGATTAGCTTTAACTTGTAACAAAATAGAAAAGGGATTCTCTCTTCTTAATTTTTTAGTGACTTCATTGCTCTGAAAGTTTCAGAAACTATAATTTATTTAAGTCAATAATGGTATGAAATTGTATTATGATCCTAAGTTTGTATCTGAAAGAATGTGTATGAATATCAGAAGGCTGAATAATAGTTTATTATTATTATTATTATGGGGAAAAAAGATTATTTGGTTTATGGATATACAAGTAGACTGCATTCTGAGCAATTTGAGAAATTTGCCAATTTTTTCTTCCCCCACACAAAATATGTTGCTAGATATGACCAAGCAAGCATTGATGTTATGAGTACTGGCAGTTATCAAGCTATATTGATTTTGATTATGAATAATTACATAAAATACCACCTTTGCTGCTATCTCTCCAGTGCTCAAATCACAATGTAAATGACAGATGGACATCATAATCAGTGACATCACATCTTTCAAAGTCCATTTAGGATTAATCACTGCACAAATGTTATTCTATTTGTGCTCAGGCAGCAAAGAATATATTTGTGTTATCTCCTTGTCTCTCAGTGACAAACACACATGATATTTTGCAAAACATGGATAATCAAAAGAATGGATATGCCAACAAAAATGGAAGTCAACAAAGAAACAATAAGTGATAACCCAGGATGTAAAATTCAAGTGGAATATAAATGGGGTTATAAAAAATAATTGTGGTAATGTTGGCATAACTGACATTGGAAAGACTCTGGATATGCAACCAAAGGAAATCAGCAAAGGAGAACTCATCCACATAAATGAAGGAAGTGTTAGCGACAAACAGCGTGAAGATGTGACAGATGAAATGACTCCAGCAAAAAACCTCCCATTAAAAGAACTCTCAAAATTAAAAGTGTGAAGGATAAAATGATGGAAGCTAATCCAAACACAGAAAGTAAAATGACAATTCACCAAGGCACAGAAAAAATATTTCATCTGGTAAGTTATATCATACTACAAAAGGAAAAAAGAAAGCACCGTTCAAAATACTCTCGATGCTTTTTTTTTACAATGAAATAAAACATTTTAATTGTCAATACTTCCAATGTTTTAAATTATAGTTTATTAAGGAAATACTAGTTTTATTATTTTTTGATTCTCACTGTCAGTAAGAGAGTTTATAACATTTTGGCAAAAATTTTTAATGGTAATTGAACAATCATAAATTTTCCCATTGATTACCAAAATTGCTTTGCATGATTTCAGTTTGCATGGATATTATTACAGTCCCATTCAGTAAAAGTCGGGATTTCCTGCAATTGGAATGCCCCCAAAACAGAAATACAGTCACCATTTATCAAGATTATAGGAGGGAGTGGGGGAAATAATGGGAGACAATTTCTACAGCAGCATCATAACTGGATCTAATCCAAGTCAAAAGAAAAAGGGAAGAAATTCACTAATTCTACACAGGAAGAAGATGGAATGCAGAGGGAGAATTTATTTGTGCATCTTGAAGGGTGAATTTGCAGTTTCTCAAATTGGTGGAGGGTTAAAAACAAGGTAATGACTGTCTATAAATAATAGGTAAAATGGAAAGGAGAAAATATTAATAAATAGGCTCCCATATGCAGACAGAGGACCAAGAAATATATTAAAAAATAAGATCAGAACTGATGGAAGTCCAGGAAGACACTGACCAAAGGAGAAATTTCACCTCACCACGTTAAGTGATTCAGCTACTATCAGAAGAAACTAAATTGAGAGCGACCTCCTCTAGGCAGCAATTTCTGAGCTGACAGGAATGTATCAGATCTGGAAGCATATACTGGAGTAAATAAGTCCCCAATTGGTTAAGAAATGATTCCAAGAGTATTGCAATTGGAAAATCTCAAAAATGTGTTGAAGGTTTCCACTGCAGAGAATGGTACATGAAGAAAAGAAACGATCTTGGTACTGTGCACTTAATTTCTGAGCCTGCCAAAGCGATAATACATACTGCCTTTAAAAGCATCCATTTCTGAATGCATTATCTTTCTTCCTCCCTTTATCTTGTTGTGCGAAAATGTTATTTTGAAAAGTATCAATCTTTTTGAATGAAAAATGAGGAAATTGAGGCTTTTTACAACTGGATCGGGAAATGCAGGAATCAATTTACTTCAGGCATGGCAGTGAGCAAGAATGGAGTGTTGGGTCCACAGTAAAAGCCACACAGTTAAGGCAGGAAAAATGAGGGACCTGGAAACCATCCTATCCCATCTTTGTTGACATGGGTCACCTCCTGCTTTCTGTAAAAAGAAGTCTTACTTTAAACTTTTTTTTAAAATATTTCTATTTCAACATCCTCTTGCAGTAAGTAAGGTCAGAGTAGGGGGCAAAGTTGAGGTTTCACTCTGAGACTTTTATTAGTGTGAATTGGTGTGGGTTCTGAGTTGATGATAATGAATTAATATTTAGAAAACAATTACAATTTGACAAATCACTATTCAGCATTTAACATATTCAAGTAATAGGTTTGGCACCTTATGACAAAAGCAATAAAAAAATAAATATTCCTATTACCTTCAGAGGTACTTATCCTAAGGAGGCATTTATAGCCAGAAATATTATAAGGTACCTCATAGGCAAAAATTAAATAAGCTAGTGAAATACTTGCCTGTGATTTCAGGTAAGGCAGAGGAAGTCTCACTTTTAATCAGATCCTTTGTTTTGGGAGTAGAGTCTTAATTATGTTAACAGAGCAGTAGACACTATTGCTTTGGGGAAAAGGTACCTCTGTTGTGTCTTTGTGTGTGTGTGTGTGTGTGTGTGTGTTTGAGTGTGTGTGTAAGAGAGAGAGAATGAGAGACAGAGAGAGAGAAGGGGTTGGGTGGGGGGCGGGAACCAAACAGAACCTTGAGTTTATTAAGCACAGTCTTGAAAAACCAATAAGCAGTTTGCATAGTGTTTAAAAGTCCAAACTGAAAAAATAATTGCAAACTCTAGCTCTTATTTCAAAAAGCATTCATAGATTCTGCATTGATTTAATATAAGTAATTCATAGACATGGTGCTAAGGAAATCCAGTAGATAAAGTGTGTTTCTCTTAGCAAATATCATTAATTGATTTTCTAGGAAGCTACGAGAGTAGAACAGGCCATCTACCTTCCTTTCTTTCCCTGGAGGTATTTGCCACCCCATCCCTAAGAGAAATGAGTGTAGCACAGGCCCCCTGCTTGAACTCATTTCTCATTGTCATCATCTCTCTCTTCAGGTCTATCATTCACAGAATTGTTCAAGAAAGCTGGGGCTTACTTAGTCCAAAGAAATGGGCAAGTCTGTTTCCAAATGTTGGAAAGGGAATTGTGGAATCCAATTAATATATTTCTTCATCAACAATATTTCTTCATCAACAATATCTCTTTGCAAACAAAGGTGATTTTAAAGATTGATTTTTGCACATATTGGGGGAATGTAATATCCACTGACATTGATTCCTACCTAGGATGCAATCTACCTGTGCCCTTCATGGGGAGGGAAGAGGCCTGCTTGTATTGTACTGTAGGGGCATATAATGGATATATTTTATAATTTAAATGCTTTCTCCTGTGTGACATGACCTCATAAACTTCAGTTAGAAATCCCCTTTAGTATTCTAAGCTAACTCTATGTGTTCCATGTGGAAAGGAAGAATAAGGGGAGCCACAACATACATTCCAGACTCCTCTTTGCTTCATCTGACCCCTTGATTGCCTGTGTGCTTGAAGATTGTAGTAAAATTTGATCCTAAGTAAGATCTTTATGTGTGTCTCTATCTTCTCTGGCAATCTGATCCTGTGCTTTGACCATTGACTAAATACTTATGGGTGCATATGCTAAAAAAAAAAAAAAAAGAAAGAAAAAAAAAAAACCAAAAATAGACATCTAGATCATATATGCCCTCCCAATTATTAAAATAAACAATGGTAATAGAAGTAAGAATGAATGAGATAAAGAGAAATGAAGCATGAGAGGCATGAAGTGGTGGAGACCTATTCCAGAAACAATCTGATTAGATAACAACCAGGCCCTGGGATGTTAACGAGGATACCTGTGCACAGTGGATATTGAATCCAATGCCAAGTATGGTAGAGGAAGGACCACATTGGAATCTATGGCAAATTAGTGTGTTGGATATGATAATTTCTGAATTGTGAAATGCATGGTTGTATAGGAAATGGTTTAAACATATATGTACACTTGCTAAAGAATTATAAAGTATATACTCAATGCCTTTTAAAAATATATTTTTGTTGGCATCCCAGACATGCAAACTTTTCAGTCCTCTTACCTATCTCTTCCTAATGATAACCATTAAGATACCATTATGCTGATTTTTAAGCTCTTTTTTTTTAACCTTTTCATATTTTTTTGTATTTTTATAATTGTACTCCCACCCCTGTTCACTAAACTGAGCAGGGTGGAAACCTACCCATCTCAGCCAGTCTATTGCTTTTTCAATACCATATTGTATTGGTGGTGACTTTTTAAAAGGGAATAAATAATGAAGTGTAACACTCATTGACTTATAAATGTTTGAATAAATAGAATATTGGACTCAATTATGACAGGTTTTGTTTTCTTGATTGATGTATAACCAAGTTCTATGTTGACAAATCAATGGACTCCTACAAATCAGAAATAGAGCTAGTCAGAGTTTGGAATTTTTGTATTTCTTTGAGCACTATTTGTGTTTCCTATCTTGTACCCACTCTTCTTTGCCAGGTCACCCTGCTTGCTACCTTGCCTATACATTCAGTACCTAGTGTGTGTGCTTGGATGTCTGGCGTCACCATTCTACTGTTTCTATTGTTCCTAGGAAGTACTTATGTTGTAGGCATATACTTCTTTCCCTCCCAAACTTGTCATTCCCAAATCATATTTTCAAGACATTGCTAAGTAATCAGCTGTATCCTGCACTTCTGAGAGAAGTAATATCCTATAAAGAATAAATATGCTATCATTATCACAAACACAGTGTATTTCAACAGGGTACACAATGATATACCACAACCTAAAGAAATAAATCTAAATGGAAAAAAATTGCATAATTTCCCATTAAATAGGGAAAAAATATTTGGGAAACATTGGGATCATTTTGGTGGAATTAATCCAATTGTGCTATATTGATGGTCATTAATATGTTCAGTCTTTCAGTGCATAGACAAACTAAACCACAAGATAATTGTGGGTGTGTAGGGGAGTACTTTGAATGTTGTACTGATGCTTTTCAGAATTATTCTAGGAGAGAAGGGAGTACTAAGGTAGGAAATTAAGGGTATTAACAAAACTTCCATGCAAATCCAAAACTAGTTTAGACATATAAGAGCTAATAAATTCAATATGCACTAAAAATTACTGGAGTTTGTTACCGTGAGAGTCAGAAAAAGAAAAACCAAAACCAATTAGCCAGCTGAAATTCAGGAGTTAAAAAATGGTTTTGGAAATATCCACTATTATATTATTCATCCATAGAAATGAATAGAGTACTGATGCATGCGCCAACTTGGATAAACCTCAAAAACCTTATGCTAGGTAAAAGAACCCACACATATTAGATGATGTATCTTATTGTTCCATTCGTATACAATATCCAGATTAGGTAAATACGGAGAGACAGAAAACATATCGATGGTTTCCAAGGGATGGGGATTGGGAATGGAGAGTGACTATTTAATAGGTATGTGAGTTTTTTTAGAGTGATGAAATGTTTAAAACTTAGTAGAGTTTATGGTTGTACAACATTGTGAATGTAGTAAATGTTACTGAATTTCACACTCTTGTAAATTGTATGTTATGTGAATTTCATCTGTATTTAAAAACATTAGAAACTTACATACATATATACTTACAAACACATGCACATGAACACATACAGAGATGAGATTTTCCATACATTAGATGCATGGCTTTCCTCCATACACCTCCTGCTACCTTTTGTGCATCCCATCTATGTTAATGTTTTTGTCTATCACATGTTCATTCCATGGAGCTTGAAGTAGTTCTTTCTTGAGACTCTTTTCTACTTTAAGACTGCCTATTGCAATTCGTGTCCAAAGGATGTATCTGAGCTTGTGTGAAACAGTAGGACTTTTGTTTATCCTTTTTTCTTCAATTTTCTCACCATCTCTCCAATTGCTTCAGTCCCCCCAAGCCTCTATATCCCATCACTCACTACACTCTTTTAATTATATTGAAGAAGTATTTTAAAACCAATCCCCTATTTACAAATCTTAAACCATTCAGTTAGTTTGGGCCAGCACATCAATCATCACTATAACCTCCAACATGAAATCCGTTCTACCACTTTCTACCTGCGCTCCACATTCAAAGTTTTGAGTTTTTATTTTGTTTTAATTTTAAGAAAGTTGAGCTATAAAATATTCAGAGAATAATATTGTGAAAAATTGGGTACCCACGATTCAGAATTTGTTTTATTATCTGCACATCATGTTAGTAAAGAAATAAATGTTCAGGTTGAATTTCTTTTTGTAAATTTCTCAGTCTTTTTTCTATCCCTCGTTACACAGAAGACATGTATGAATATTATATATATATGAATTTCTAATCTATATGTTTATATATGTAGTCCATCTATCTAACCATTACAAAATGGTAGAGTAGGGAATTAAAAAGTGCCAGCAATTAAAATACTATATGCGTGAGTTTGCTACTTGGTATTTTACTTGTAAATATATTTTTGAGATTTATCAATGTATTTCAAAGTCACTGCTTTTAACTGTTCTAAGATCTTCCACAATGTGAACTATCACAGTGTTTTTTTTTTTTCATTATGAGCAGACCTTTATTCTTTATTGTTATTTTAAGTAATAGTGAAATGAACATCGTTGCATATATGAACAAGGATCACATAAATAAATATTTATGTAGGTATATAATTGAAAGATGATGAAGTTAAGTATAAACACAGCTTTATGGATTTCGAAAAAATTCTTCACAAAGTGGTTTGCATATGTGTGCCTCTGTTTCTGGGATCAGTGTCATGGTGCATTTTCTAGTTGTCTTTTCTACAAGATTCTATATTCTACACCTTTTTAGAAGTTGATAATCATGTACATCTGTAAAGGGTGTAAGAGTAACTCCTTATATTTCCCAAATATATTTGTATTTCTAAAATAAATCTTAATTTGCTATGCTGTTTAATGTATTTCTAGTCAAACATAGTAATATTTTACACAGAATTTTTGCACATATGATTTTGCATTAGTGGGATTTGCCTTTATATCAAAGTCCTGGCCTCAAGTGATCCTCCTGCCTTGGTCTCCCAAAGTACTAGGATTACAGGAATGAGCCACCATGCCTGGCCAGAGATTATCCTTTATTTAACTTTTCTTCTACTACCTTATTTCTGTTTTTGCTATCATGGTTATAGTAGTCTCAGAATAGTATTCCTTCTTTTAAGATTTCTCTGAATTATATATATTATTATTTATCCATTCCCTAAAGGTTTTATATTACTTTATAAAACTTTCTGGGCCTGATATCTATTTTGAAAAAAAATAGTATTTAGTATAAAATTTATAAACTTTGGTGGGTTTGTATAATTCATTGTTCCCATTTCTTCATACATCAAGGGATTTTTTTTTTTTTTTTTTTTTTGAGACAGAGTCTCACTCTGTTTCCTGGGCTAGAGTGCCATGGCGTCAGCCTAGCTCACAGCAACCTCAAACTCCAGGGCTCAAGCAATCCTTCTGCCTCAGCCTCCCAAGTAGCTGGGACTACAGGCATGTGTCACCATGCCCGGCTAATTTTTCTATATATATTTTTAGCTGTCCATATAATTTCTTTCTATTTTTAGTAGAGATGAGGTCTTGCTCTTGCTCAGGCTGGTCTCGAACTCCTGAGCTCAAACAATCCGCCCGCCTTGGCCTCCCGGAGTGCTAGGATTATAGGCGTGAGCCACCGCATCCAGCCTAGGGATTTTTAATTATAATTTTCCATTTCATTTATGTTTTCAAAACCTTTAGGCTGCATTTTACGTTAATTTATCAGTCCTTTAATTGCTGGTGTATACTTTATAAGTTTGTAGCTAAATTTTTTTTATTGTGTTGGACAATATTGTGCTGGTGTTTCTCTGATATTTATTTGTTTATTTACTTATATGAATAGCCTCCCTCAGGACTCCTGTGCAATCCCTGGGTTGTAGTCATAACCCAAGGGATGTGGGCAGCCAAGTACTCAGTTTCTGACTCTTTGGGACTCTACGGCATTCATTGTTCTAAAAGTAATTCGTATTTTACTGTTTAATAATAATCATTAAGAACTTCAGGTTTTTAAAATCCTGTAAAAAGTTAGGGGCACATAAGTTTATGTGTGACAGACTAGGGCTCTGATTTCTTGACTTGATTTGCCAGTCTGTCCCATCCTATGTTCCATTGTCCATGTGTATCCAACATGCTGCCATATACATTTTTTAGATGAAACTAAATTTTCTAGATGCTAGTGTTAGCCAGAGTGCTAAGTCTGAAGGCTTCATCTGCAGCCTTCGTGCATGTCCTGTGAGGCCATTAATGCTTCCATTTCTGAGTTATGGATTTCTTTTCTATTTTTGCCACCTGGAGCTATTCATTCTTTGTTTTCACACTTGGTTAGGTCTTTATAATTTATTGATTTATCTATTGATTTACCTATCAATAGATTGTATACTTATGTCTTGGAAAGACTGGATAGCACTTTCAACATTAAGGCAGTCTGCCACCTCATTTTTTAAGTTTCCAAACCTATGCTCATTTATTGCACTTTTCTTCAGTGCTTGACTTACTTGCAATTGATGTATTATTACATATAACATTGTTCCTAATCATGTTCCAGCCCACTTGTCAAACCTTCTTTCCTGCCCAGGCACCCTCACTTGGACAAGTGCCTTGTACTTTGGTCATAAAAACTGCTCACTGGGTGAGACTCTAAATGCTTGCATATGAATATGCTCTTCTTTCACTCTGGGGTGATTTCTTTCCTGCTTTGTATATGACTTACCCTTTCAAATGCACTTCTAATACTTCATTCTCTGTAAAACCATAATGGATTTAATTATGTAGTGTTATTTCCTATGGCACCTTGATCATATCTAATTGATAGCACTTAAGGCATTTCACTGTAATCTTTGTCTGGATATGTGTTTCACTCACTAACTTTATATTCTTTAAAGAAAGGTCAGTATTTTCATGTTTTATATTAAATAATATATATAAATGTGTGTGTGTTATCCAGGACACATAATAAACATTTGAGAAATAAATTAAAAAGTAACAATTTTAAGCAATTTCTTTCTAGAACATTTTATATCAAGATCCTTACTTGTCTTTCATTATCCATCTCTTTATCACTTTCTTAATTAAGCTTTACACTTAAAGCTCAATTCATTTCGTTTCCAAGTTATTTCCTATCCAATAGATTCAAGGTTATTTTTGTATGTGGATTTTTAATCTCCCAGCTCAGCATTACAATTCAACCATAGCTGATAGCCTGCTCAAATTTATTGTCTTGGATCTACTCCAAAAATTGGTAATGATTAGCATTCCATCCAGTGAAAGTCAGTATCTCTACCCTGAACTTTTGAGAAATTGTCAGTAAAAAAGAGAAATGTACATATTCCAATTGTAAAGAGAGAAAACTGAAGCTTGTCCAAAAGACATTTATTTTCTATTTGGGAGGCAATGGTCAGCCATAATGTAGGACAAAGCATATGTTGTTATATTTGCATATGTACCATCTTGTTGTTTTTACTGTTCCCTGATCAAAGAAATACTCCTTGTCTCTATATTTTATAAACTTTATTTAGATGCAGATGACCTTATCCCAAAGCTGACTTGTCTTCCTCTTCTCATTTCTGATAATATGAAGTGGATTATTTGCCAAAGATCAGGAAATGCTGGGACATTTTCAGATAATTCTTCGTGCTCTGGCTTAGATACTATGTATTTTGGCCTGTGTAGAAATAACATTTTAATACATTCTACTTCAATACAATTTTCAGGAACTCAATGACTTCCCTCATACTGGTGACATTGTATTAGATGCTGAGGACCATTTGTTGGGGATGTTGCAGGGACCACTGGCTGCAGAGTTGTCCTATATAATAATTGAGGCCCTGTCTAGAAAGAGGAAATAGATAAATAAAGAGCAGTAAAAACAGCAACTAAAAAACAAGTTTGGAGTATTTGCTTTGTGAAAGCTACTGTACTAGGAACTTTACATAAAAGACTGCATTTACTCCTCATCTTAACTATTTAAACAGTTATTCTAATTCTTGTTTTAAAAAATTTGAGTTATTTTCAAACAGTTCCATCGTGGAAGCAATGCAGCACAGACAGGTGGAAATATCAACGAAGTGTTTGAGAAGGATGTAGCTAATGAACACACAGTACGTCTGTGGTTTGAGAAGTTCTGTTCTGGTGATTTTAATCTTGAAAATGAGCCACGTGGGTGACCTGAGACCAAGGTGAATAATGATGAGCTGAAAGCTGTAGTGGAAGCGAATCCATCTTAACCTACGCATGAATTAGCAGCAAGGTTTGATGTTACTATTCCAATAATATTGGACCATTTCAAACGAATCGACAAGGAAAAGAAACTGGATAGATGGGTTCTACATGAATTACACAAGTGACAGAAGAGAATGTATTTCAAAGCTTGCCTTTCCTTGCTGTCACGACATAAAGGAGAACCATTTCTACACCGTATTGTTATGTGTGATGAAAAATGGATTCTTTTTGATAATTGCAGGCATTCAGCACAATGGTCGGATAAACAGAAAGTGCCAAAACACAGTCCAAAACTAAATATTCATCAAAAAAAGTTAATAGTGTCTGTTTGGTTGTTCACTGTTGGTATTATCCAATACAGTTTCATGAATCCTGGTCAGTTGATTACAGCATATGTCTACTGCAACCAATTGGATGAAATGATGAGGATGCTTACAATTAAGCAGCTGAGAGTGGTCAATAGAGACAGGCCAATCCTCTTTCAAGACGATGCTCCACAACATGTTGCACAAGCAGTGCTCCTCGAACTACAGCAGCTGGTCTTGGAAACTGTCATCCACTGTATTCACCAGACCTTACACCATCTTCCAGGCTTGAACTGCTTCTTGCAAGGAAAAATATTCAATTCTCAACAAGCTGTGGAAAGCGTCATTTGCAATTTCATCCCACTTGCTCTCCAGGCTTCCTCACTGCTAGTATAAACAAGCCACTGTTAAGATGGCAAAACTGTGCCAATAATTTAGGTGCATACTTTGATTCCTTTTGATGCCTCTTGTTTGAGATATAATAAACTACGCTTTTGATTCGAAATCGGACATTTCATATTTAATGACCTAATACCATAAACTGAGAGTTCAAGCTGATCCATGAATCTAGAGTTACTGGATTCCAAAAACTGTCCTTCTTATAGGATATGTTTTCTTTTCAAACTGGAGTTTCTATCCTTCTACAATATTTTTAAAAGTACAGCATGGATTCTAAAAGTTTTGTGATTCTAGAGTTTTGTGAAAAACCTCAATATATTTTTATATGATTATGAAAAATTAAGTATTATAACTGACAAGATCACTATTTATACTTTAAAAGCTAATGTAAGTATTTATTTAATACACTAATGGTGAGTTTAGAATACCACCATTAAAGAAGAAAACACTCTTTTATAAGGAGATTTATGACTCCTCAATGGAAAAAACATACTAAATTTAATAGCAATCAATATTTAGATAAGGTTTATCTTCATCTTCCAGAAAAATGCACACCTTAAGCAATTCTACTTTTGACAATGAATCTGTGAATTCATTGTGAGCAATGAACTCAATTGGTTCCATTGAATGAAATACTTCTATATCTTCATCTTTTACTGCTTGAAAACATTTAAAGAAAACTGTCAAAAACTATTACAGTTAGGATTCTGAAACCAAATTTGGCCCACATAATTTTTTTTTGGTACTAAGTGTTCAAATATTTGGATGTTCAAGTGACAATGAAATGAACAGATAAATCAGCTTCAGACATATGCTCCATGCTACCTGCTGCCAACTCCAACTGAGTGAGCTGCATTTCCCTTGTCACTGTCTTACATATGTTTCCATTAGACTAAAATCCCAGGTTGCACATAACCTATTACTCATGCCTCAGTTGATTTCTTGAATCATAAAGCTGTATAATATTTGGAAGTTTTAATTAGATGCTCCTGCTTACTGTTAAAAGAGCATCGATGTTTAAAATAAGAAGTTGAAAAAGAAGAAAACACCTACACCAAAATGGAAAGACTGGGAAATTTGTTCTTTCTCTGCATTAAAATGAAAGAAAGAAAAGAAAAACTTTTATGCAGTAAAGTCAGGAAATCAACAAATATTTCTTAACCATTTCCTGCAGGGATTGGTAGTTTCTACAGTTTACAATGACTCTATCTGTGAATTTATTGTGAAATATGGATTCAATTAGTCCTACTAATTTCAGTTATTTCTTTTGTATCCTAATCTTATCACTGCTTAAAAGCATTTAAAGAGGACTGTCAAACTGTCAGTTTTGGAACTCTGCAGTTAAGTTTGGCATTAGTCATATTTTCCATGTGTTTAAACATTTGGAAGCAAAATAATAGGATACAAAATTGTATAACCACTAATCTCAAAAGTGATCATTATATAATGAATATGAGTATACGAGTGTGTGTGTGTGTGTCTTTGTCTTTTTTCCCTAATATAATTTGTTGGCATCCAACTAGAAGATTAATCACATTATGGAAACAATATATTTAAAGCAATAATATTAAATCTTCAACAGCAAGATTCCAATAGTTGGATTGGATGGTCATTAAGACTTTTCCAATGCTAAAGTTAAATGCTTTCTCAGATTCTGAGGGCTCTTCTCATAGTTACAAGGAGAACAGGGAAACAGAATCACCTGCGGAATCATTTTGTTAAGTAAGTTCAAATGAACAACACATTAGCCCTTTAAACATTTGTTGTCAATGTAAATAAATAGGTTAAATCTGTCTGCTCATGAGTTATAGTCATAGTTATAAATGAACATAAATCCATCCTGTGAAATATAGTTGGAAGGTATTGGGAATGGGCATACATTGCTTTCAAATTTGCTGCATTTATTTTTAATTATATTATAACATAAATTTTATTGTGTATATTGGAGGTTTACAACATGATATTATGGGATACAGATGGATAGCAAAATGATTATTATAGTTAAGCAAATTAACATATCTGTCTCACATAGTTACGTTTTTGTGTGACAAGAGAATCTAAAATCTACCTCTTTAAAAAAAATCCCTAATAAATACAATTTTATTAACTTTAGTACTCATGTTATTGAGAATAGCCAAGATATGGAAACAACCTAAATGGCCATCCACAGAGAAATGGATAAAGGAAATGTGGTTACACACACATGTACACACGCAGAGTTGCATTTATTTTTCAATACAACAGATCCTTTAACTGCACATAGGCTTTGTTTAGGGAAACTAAGCAAATCCTTCTGTGTATAAGCAATTCTATTTCTTGCTTATTTTTTCCTCTCTATCACAAAACCTCTAGAGATAGTCAACGATCCCTGTGATGCTTTTGCAACTCTCTTCGCCCCTTATGCCAACATGTTCTGGGATGGATTCTTGCAATCATCAATGATGTACTAGAGTCACTATGGAATCAAACTCTGAGAAAAGTGAAGAAATTATAAAATTACTCTTTCTGTTTTTAGCCTCTTGCCTTCTGTCTTTGAGGTCTGAACGAATAAGGGTGGTGATATCTTTTACTTGTCATTTTACTTTTATTTATTTATTTTTCTTGGCACTATACAGTTGAGAAGGGGAAGAACCTGAGCTAGGGAAAAGAAGCTGGAATCTGACTAGTATTGTCTCTGAACTAAAAGAAGATCCTTTAAGTTCCTTTTCTCCCCAGCTTATACCAACAGAATGCAATGCAGGGAGGGCTTTAGAATGGGAGATGATTCAGGCATAGTGAACCTGCATTTGATTGAGGTTACCCTGCATCATAGCTTGCAGTAATTTCTTCAGAATAAGTAGAAAAGGGTAAAGAGTGATGGTTGCTGACAGTACTCTTTTGTCACAAGACATAACTTATGTTGTGAATAAGAGTCTTCCTGAGAAGATCGTACTTGAGTTAAGACCTGAAAGGAGTCAAGAAGGGGAGCCACATGAGTATTTAGGGAGACATTTTTTCAGGCAAGAAGAACATCAAACAAAAATTTCCTGGTGTGAGGGTGCACTTGGTGGTTCAAAGAGTGAAAAAACAGGCCCATATAGCTGGAAAGAAGGGCACCGGGTAGGGAGAGATAGGGAATGGGGTCAGGGAGCTTATCTGAAGCCAGAATATAATACTATTATGAACATTGTATTAAGGCTTTGTGGTTTTTTTTTTCCTTTGGAGTGAGGTTAGGAATCATTAGAAGGCTCTGACTAAAAGAGTGGCAGGGTTTGGTTTAAGTTCTAAGAAGTTACTCTTATTCTTACATAGAAAATAGATGGTGGGGGTAATGAGCACAACCAGGGAGACCATTTAGGACAGCAAACATGACAGGCTAGAACCGAAATGGGTGGTAGACAGGAGGGGTCAGATATTGGAGTTATACTGACGTAACACTGAACAGATGCTCCTACTAGGTTACACATATGCCACAAACAACTCCTTGTGTAGCATTGCATTTGTAGAGAGCTGGGGAAGATAAGCAGTAGCAGCTTTTTTATTATTTTTATTATTTTCAGAAGGTTTATGTATGGGAAATGGAATTCCAACGTTTGAATATAAACATATTGTGTTCAAGATATTTCTTAGATCTACTTTAGAAGACTGGCCAGATATGAATTCAAAATTTTAACAATGGAGCTGGATGAGATCTCATGGGAAGTGAGCAAAGAGTAAATGTTATTCAAGGGCTGAGTCCTGGGTATTCTACCTACTATCTAGAGGCAAGACATGGGAAAGAAGTAACAGAGAGAACCAAGGAGGAGTATTCAGTAAAGAATGAGAAGGAAAGAGAGAAAAGGGAAGGGAGATAAATAGATAGATGATAGATATTAATAATAGCTACCTAATTGGATAATAGATAGATGATAGAATGAATTATCCTGGTGTTCAAATAAGGGCCACATTGAAAGAAAGAGGAGAGACTAAATTAATCAAATACTGCTAAATATTCAGTAAGGTGAAAACTGAGAAAAAAGTTCATTGGATTTGCAATGTGAAACTCATTGGTAAAACTGATAAGAGCATTCAGCAGTGTCAGAGATAAGAGTCCCACTAGAATGGGAAGAATAAAAAATGAAGGCAGAGGGTATCCAATGATTCTTTCACATAATTTTCCGGTCAACTAGAATAGAAAATTGGGTAATGATTGACCAGAATCTAGGAAGAATATATATATATATATAAGTGTGTGCATATATATATGTGTGTGTGTACATATATGGCTCTCTATATATATTCAGCTTAGAGACATTAAAGTATGTTTACATGAAGATGGATGAAAAATGTTTGATGTCTGTTTCTCTCACTAGACTCTAAACTTTCTGAAGGCAAAAATCTTATGGTGTTGTTCACCATTTGTACATTTCAGAACTACAGTGCCTGATTCATGTAAATTTGGCAATAAATATTTGTTGAATGACAGAAAACTGTGCTGGATTTGATCTGACCCAGTCACTTCCTTCCTCTGGTTCCTGTGAATAGGGCAGGGACTCCTCAACCAGCCACTCCACCAAAGCACCTAGGCACATTCCTGCATTTGGCAGTCACGAGTCGGATTTAGGGCATATTTGAAAAATAGGAAAGGGAACAGAGAAACAGTTAAAGAACTGAATCCTTCCACTGAATTCCAGTGAAACATGGACCTTCTGGCATGTTCTGACATAAATCCAAACCCTGGGGAATGTCTATTCTGTTTCCTCATCATGTTATTAGAATATACAGTGATTGTAATTGTAAGCAGCAGTTGGTAAACAATTTTAAGACTGAGCCCAAGGGAACTAAGAGCTAAGAAATAAAATCAAATGAGAAAGTCCAGAGCTGCACATTAACATTCACAGAGATTAAATGATTTCTTTGCAGTTGGAAAAAATGTCTGGTCTGGGTTTGTCCTATTGTCCTGAATTTGAATAGAAGGAAATCTACATTCCAAACTGAAGATCATCACTTTTGCAATATGTTACTAATAAAAAATAAACAAACCAAACCATTTCTTCTAAATCTATTGTGTAATATTTCCATATGGAACTGAAGAAACTGGCACTTTATTCAGAATGGTCCAGTAAAGGAGGATTCTAGTGCATAAACTCCTATACTAAAGAGCCCTGAATGTGAGTTATATTTGAAAATGCTAAGCGTATCTAGCAAGTTTATGCTTTCTATACTGCACTTCAAGCAGCATTATCAGTACATAGCTTTATATATAGGGAGTTCTTGATTCTATAAGATTGTATTCTCAGTACTTTATCTGACTTGATTGCCATACTTAACATCTGAATAGAGACTTCAGAAACGAAAAGAAAAAATAATAAGAATAATAAAAAGAATACCCATTGCTAAGCCAGCGGAGTAGGGACTGGAGAATAAAGTTGAGCTCCAATGACTTTAGCAATTCTAGTAAGACTTTCTATGCCACTCAGAATTTCAATATTAAAATAATTGGACTAGCAATTAATTTTCTGTCTGAGTTAGAAAGGAGTAATGTAAAAATTCCACATTTTTTTTCTCTCTTATATGTACATTCATTTAAAACAAAATATGGCTGTTTCAGACTGACTTCATTCAAGGTCATAAATATATCCTTGAAAGAACAGTATTTATAGAACCTCTTGGACTTCATCATATATCATAGTGGGCTCTTACTAGTTGGAAGAAACAGAATACCATTTGCATGTTATTATAAATTTTCATATGTAGAAAGTGCTCATCACAATCTAGTTGAGTTTCCTAGTTTTACAAATAAGAAATCTTTGCCCAGAGAAGGGAACTGCCTGTGTGAAATCATAGAAATGAAGAGAGAACTGAAGCTCATTCTGTTAAGTTCTAGAGGTATTCTGACTACAGTAGAATACTCCCTGTGCTGCATATAGTGTTCCCTTGGTATCTAGTTTAACCATAAGGGACAAAACAGTTTTCCCCTTTTTAATTCTAACACTCTCAAACTTACAAAAACGGTTCAAATATAAAAGTACCATTTTGAATGAGTTCCTTAAATATATCACCATTACTTTGAAAGTAGAATTTCTATCACTTTTCTTCTGAACATTCCTCATATCAGCTCCTTGTTCTTTCATAGAAAATCCTTAGAACACTCATGATATTGGTTATTTACACAATTCTTCTGACCAAGCACCTGGTCTAGAAGAAAGATGAGTATGTCATTCTCCCAGCCCTCTTTTTCAAGGCTGTGAACTAAGTTTCTGATTATACCTTCTCATTGAGAATGGCTTTCCACCTATTTTGCCTTTAGTTATGTGGAAATAAACAAAGAACACTCAGATAGAACAAACAGAAGCTATTCATTCAGAGTTTGCTATACCAAAGAAGTCAGCCAACATAACATGCCTTCGGCAGAGGCTCAAAAGCTAGCAGTAGGTGGTGAGAACACTTTACAGAGAAAAAAAGAGATAAGTACTGCCACCCAGGATTTAGCATCTGAGGGAACAGTTGGAAAAGAATGGGTAACCTTGGTTTGTATGCATTCAAAAGAATTCTAAATTTTTCCATGTTGGTTTTGTCTGAGTTTACAGGCATTTCTTAAGCACAGCTCTTATTTCTGCTCAGGTTCAAGGTTTAAATTTTACCATTGCTGGTATACTCAGCTGACATGAGAGATGAATATTTAGAGGCAACTGGCATTTGGGGATTTTAGGAGAGTCTTCAGGGAGTCTTAAAGAAAGGGAAGAGAAGGGAGAAGCAAGTACAAAAGGAAAGAGATCAGAAAACTAGGAAGAACAAAGGAAACTATATAGGAAAGTAACTAGAGGACAGGAAAAGGATTGTGTAGGTAGATAAATCATGTTTGTTGTTGCTTAATTTTGTCAAGATGCTCATTACTTTTGGACAAAGAATCTTTTAGTGAACAATTATTGATTACTAATTTTGTCTGGGGGATTCTGCATACCAATCAAAAATGTTGTCGAGTATGTATAAGAAACAATCTAATTTTTATACATGCCTCTCAAATGAATAAATAATTTTGTTCAAGTCGGTGATTCCCTAGACTGGCTGTTGAACATTCAAATTGTTCTAGATACAGTTATATGATTTAGAGAGATAGGCACAGGAATTAGGATTATAATGAGAGTACATAAAAGAAGTAGGAGTTTTTCCTAGAAGAGGAGAAGATTTATATGTAGGCCACCCTATGAAAGATGGCAATGTTTGGTTGAAAGTGATATCTGTTCACTTCATGACTCAAGCCCTCAATCTGATGGTTAACCATCTCCAAATACAGACACAACAATTTGTGCCTTGTGCCAGACAGAAAACCAAAGAGAATGCTCTATCTGGATAAAAGCCAAGCTCTCAGGGAAAAACATTGAAATAAAAGGAGAACTTCATCCCGCTTTATAATATTTATGACACATAGCAAAGTTTGTTCAAATAGATGCTTATTCAATGGAACCTCAAACTTGCTGGTCTGAGAGAGTTAGCTTGAACAAGTTTATGGAGCAAGAAGAGATTCAAAGGAATAATGGCTTGATTCTACCCAGGATGTCAATCAAATAGGAACCTAAAACAAATCTGGGTACCAAATGGAGAGAATAAATAAGCATGAAATTCAACACAAAGACAGCAGAGTTCAGACTCAGTGCTGATTAGCACATTAGTATAAACTTGACAAGCCATGAGTAGCAGGGTAGAAGGGGTCTCTCTGGGTACCACCCTGTTCAAAAGCTAGGCCTGAGGTAATGACCATGTCTTGGTGGGACCTCCAGGACAACAGTGGGGTTTCTGCATGAAATGAAAACTTTCCAAAAAAATAAATAGAGGCAATTTTTTTCAGATGTTGCTGTAGCAAGGGAGTCAGCCACTCACTACATTTTGTCTGGAATTCAAAGGCAGGCATATGAGTGGGAAAGCTTTATAGTGATAAAAAGAGAAGCCTTCAGGTGTGCTGTGATTGAAAGTTATTGGCATGGAGAGCCTGGAAGTATGCTAACTAGAAGTGGTTCATCTTATTTTACTGGTTTAGAAATTATATTTGATCTTCTCTTGTTGGTTTTGAGTTGAAGATGAGGACAAAAGAGAAACGCTACCAGTCATTTACTAAATCCTGACTGCTCTGAGCCAAAGGTTATTGTTTGCCTTCTGGTCTAGTTGCTATAGAGTTTGTAGATTACAGTTCTATTGTCATATGTGGTCTGGACAATCTTTATTTACGTATCAAGTCTATCAACAGCTTGAATTTCTTAAGATTTGAAATCTTATTCCCTGACTGTAATGACTTCTCTAAAATTTTCCACACATTGTTATAAAAATACAAACAAGGTGTAGTTTTGTAAGTGTTTATAATGAAGATGCTATTGTTTATCTTATTGGGAATTCAACAATCTCAAATCTTCCATTCCCCTTCCAGACAACCCCAGATCTGGTTAGACATTTTGCATGAAGCAGCAAATTAGTAGAGTTCAGCCCTTGGGTATGGTGCTGTAAATCATCCAAATGAACAAATTTCACAAAGTAGGGCCTTTATGCATCAAGTTTTTCTATTCTAGTAGATTCCTTCTTGAACTGTGTTTATTCCAGCCAAATGTTTCACTGATATTTGGAGAAAGCATTTAAAAATGGATTCTACTATTTGCACAAGATGGGCAAGAATTCAAAAATTGCTGAGCCATGGCATCCTAAATTCACAGGAGACCCACACTTATCTAAGCTGGCCTTCTCATTTTATAAAATAAAAGATTATAAATGACAGAAGTAAATATTTTCTCAAGATTTTGGAACCATAATAAATTAACTTCAGCTACTAAAATGTTTTTTGAAAACATAACTTAATGTAGGACACACTACACTCTCTTTGCTAAAGTGTAGTTTTTGAAAAAATTAAAATTGACCCTCATACAAATATAAAATAAATATATGTTAAATATTTTATTGCACTCATTATTTGAAGGGCTCAATAAGATGTAAAGGCTGGTTCACAAGGCATTTGAGGTATTGGCAATTATATAAATAATGTAAGAGAAATTGCTAGGTTATATACAAAATTTTTTAATGTGCTAGAGGGAACGATATTTTTGGGTCATCATTTTTTACTGGACAGAGATAATTTGCATCTCTAACAGACAAAAATCTACAAGTCAAAATATATTGTTAATTCTGAGATATTCCATCAATAGATAAATAATCCTAAAGTGGGCCTATTAAACAGTACTCCTTATGACATTGAAAGGACGTATGCTTAACTTTTTTGCATTTTTTTTGAAAAAATTTCCTTAAACAGACACTACCCCAGGCAGTTTAATTGCATGTTGTTATGTTATTTATAATAGTGATTATACCTTTCTAAATTGCTATACTGTAATGCAAGACCTATGGAAATAAGGTTAGTTTCTTGTTCTAATGGTTTCAAGATTCATATTATTGATTTCTACTCTTCTTCTAGATTTTAGGAATTCTTTTATCTCTAGGTATCATTGATCATTCTGATCTTTTCCAGTTTATAACTATGGCTTAATTTCTAAATCATGCAATTCTATCTAATTTAATTTTGATTTCAGAGGAAAATCGAACCAAATGTCTATTTTACAGATAGCTTGAGGAATATCACCTTTGAGTTTCTAATCAATGCATACTTTCTAGAGATGACTTTTGGGTCCAAGGTTTGCCTCGGGAATTAACCTCTGTGAACCCCAGGGGAAAATCAACTACTCACTCAAAGAATCCCAGGTTGCTAGAAAAATGCACACATGTTTTTAAAATTTTCTGAGTGATTTAAAATGATAGAAACTATAAGGAAAACAACAACCACAGCAAAGGGTTGATGATTTTTGAGATTACAACAGTTAGGCATCTGTAACTATGCTGTCCAATATGTTGCCATGACCTGTATGTGGGTATTGAGCAGTTGAAATGAGGACAGTATGAATTAAGATGTGATGTAAATATAATATGCCTACTTGATTTTGGAGATCTACGAAGAGAAAATATTGTAAAATATTCAATAATTTATATAAATTAGATGGTGAAACACTATTTTTATATATTGAATTAAATAAAATATATTAAGACTGATTTTACCAATTTCTCTTTTTTTATATGGCTAGGAAAAGTTTTCAGATTACATATGTGCTTCACATTTCTGATTGGGAATATATTTTTATTGAATAGGGTGATCCATAGCATACACAATAAATATATATATAATAGTATATGAATAAATAAATAACATAAAATAAAATAAAATATATTATTTTTTCAGAAGAGAAAATGCAAGTTTTAATAGACTAGTTTTTCTGAAAGAAGTAAGAGAAGTAACCTTTCTGGCTTCCTGAGTCTATTCTACCTTCAAGTGAGAATAGGTCTTTAGAATCATTTACGCAGCTGTGACAGTAAACAGAAAACAAATAATTAGGAGAAGAACCAAGACACCAGCTACCCTCCTACATACAAGCATTAATATGTTTCATTCATGCACATTTTCATTCACATATTAATTTATTCATTTATGTATGCATTCAATAAGCTCTAAGTTCCACCTATTCTGCATAGACCCTAAGGATCCAGGTCTGAATACCACAGATGACTTCCTGGGAGGAGATCACCTTGTATTAGAGAAGACAAACATAGGAATGGAAAATAATAGTAATAATAACTATTGCCATTATTATTATATAAATATACACATCAGATATTGTGTTTACACAAAAGACAGTAGAAAAGGATTCCAGAGAGGTGACATCTGAGATCATATAAAGAAAGTGTATAAGCAAGTTAGTGAATGGATGGAGAATCAGGAATTGAGTAGAGAAGGGAGGCTATTTCTGACCAAGGATGCAAGATGAGCAAGTGCTTGCACATAAGAAAGCGCTGATGTTTCTGGGAAGAGCAGGTGATTTCAATCACACATTTATTCAATAAATACTTGTGACCACCGGTTGCCAGGAACCCTTTTAGACTTTGGACTCTTAAGATTATAAGATTATGTTTGCATTTCTTCAGATATTTACTATATATACCTTCTATCAGATCATCACAATTTGTAGCATTTCCCAGATGCTAAGGTGTCTCTGCCAGCTTTCACTTACGTTTTTACAGCATGGCATTGGAAACATATATCAATTCACAAGCTCTCTAGTAAGTGAACCTGGATTTGGTCTTGCCCTGAAGCTCCTTTCCAATGTAAAATAAGGATATTCCAAAATAATCACCCATTTTAAATTGTTCATTTAGAACTTCTGGGAAACCCAAGTGCTTTTACAGCAACACAAAAACAATAATCACAAACCCCATCATTGTTTGTACTCGTTTGCTATTGCTGTTGTAATAAAGTACCACCAACTTAGTGACAAAACAACACAAATTTATCATTTTATAACTGTGTAGGTCATAAGTCTAAAATAGGACTCACTGAGTTTAAATAAAGATACCAGCAGGGCTATCTTTTTATTTGGAAGATCTGAGGAAAGAATCCATTTCCTTGTCTTTTTTTTTTTTTTTTTTTAGTTTCTAGAGGTCACTTGCATTTCTTGGTTCATGTCTCTTCCTCAGATCACTCAATCTTGTACTTCCATCATCACGTTTCCTATTATTACTCTGACCCTTTTGTCACCCTCTAATAAGAGCTTTTTTGATTATATTAGGCCCACCCCATTAAACTTAATATTTCTTTTACCTTAAAGATAATATATTCACAGATTCTGGGAATTAGGATAAGAAAACTTTAGGTGGACATTGTTCAGGCTATCATAGTCTGCCATCTGGTCCACAAAGATTTATATGTATTACACATGCAAAATACATTACCATATCCCAGAAGTCTTAGCCCATTATAGCAACAACTCCATGTCCAAAATCTCATTGTAATATCATCAGTTCAAAAGGGCCAGGTTTCCTTATCTGAATAATCTAAATCAGGTGGGATGAGACTCTGGGTATGATTCATCCTAGGGCAAAATTCCTCTCCATCTGTGGACCTGTGAAACTAGAAAATAAGTTATCATGCCCAAAATACAATGTTGTAACTGGCATAGGATACCAGATATAGACATTCTCATCAAAAATTGAGACAATGGAAGGAAAAAGTAGTCACCAGCCCCAAATAACTTTAAAAATCCAGCAGAGCAAACTTCATAAGGTTTCAAAGCCTGAACAAAACCTCCATGACTCAAAGTTCTATTTGCTGGGCCCAAGATTTTGCCCTCTGGGCCCATGACTCTACCCTCTGGGAAATATTTTCTTTGTCATTAATGTATGAAGGGTAATGCATGTTTGCAGTTGATTAGTTTTATCAGTCTGTTTTTCTGTGTGCAGAATTTTGGGAGTCAATGGCATTCTCTCATTTCACCCTACCTCCTATCCTTTCAGTACAAGCTGTCAGTGTTTCTGCTGATATAACATTACCAAAGCATTATGGGTCTTCTGTGAATGTGATGAGAAGTCATTCCATTAGTCAAGAGGCTCCTTCACGGAGCTTTCCTGAATATGAAATGAACAATGTATTTTCGTATCTTTTCTGGAAGCTGGTTCTAGGGGATGGTTTTATTTCTCAGCTTGTACAACTCTATTTCCATCTTTAAAGCAAGCAATGGCTGGTCAAATCTTTCTTAAATTGTGTCACTCTGACACTGAGTTTATAGTCATATCTCCTTCTTTCAATCTGACTCTTCTGAAACCATTTTCCACATTTAAGAATCCTTATGATTACCTGGGGCCCACCCAGATAATCTAGATTAACATTCATGTTTTAAGATCATCTGACAACCTTAATGCCATCTGCCACCTTAATTATTTCTTGTTATGTGATATAACACATTTATAGGTTCCTAGGACTAGGACATGGTCATCTTTGGGGGCCATTATTGTGCCTGTCACATTGTTTATAAAACTTTAAAACTCTCAAGTAAGTAATAAAGCATAATTTCAATTTGCATATTGGGAAGGTATGATTTTGATAATTTATTCACATAATAAATGCACTGTATGCACAAACTGAGTGATACAAAAATGTATATAAAAACTGCAGTTTTGTGAAAGCTATAAATTGAGATAAGCGCAACATAATACAGTTGTACGTCAACTCAAGGCAATGTAAGTCTTGCTTCATGTTGACTCTAGAAAGTAAATCCCTACTCTTGGGATGGTCATGCATTGCTATGGGAGTGTAGACCGGTGTAGTCATTACCAAGACTAATTTGTTGGTACCTGAACAAATTCAGTATAAGCATGTTCTATATTAATAGAATTTCTCCTTCAAAAATATAAACCATAATCCATTTTACTTCAATCCATAAAGGCCATATACAAGAATATTCCTTGCAGTGCTGGAATATTCATGTAGCTGGGAGCTAGAAGCAATCTAGGTTTTCCATGTGAGAGTGGATAGATAAAAATGCCTATGTGAGAGAACTGTGAAGAAATTAAGAACAATGATCTTTTAGATGTAAATAAAAAAATAAGGGTGGATTAGAAAACATCCTGCCAAGGGAAACTCATTGCCATAAATTATCATTTACATAAATATAAAAATGCAATCAAAACATTTACAAATCATATACATTTTCCAAGAATAAAGGATACAGATCAAATACATTAGCATGATTGTCTATTGAATAAGGTATGTAATTAATATACTCTGTATGTGAAGTACCCAACTGCTGAAACAAACAAGAACAGTGAAGGGAAAGAAAGAAAATGAGAAGAGAAAGAGCAGAAAGGAAGAAAATAAAGGGAAATAAAGAAAGAATTCTTGAGTAGAACTGATTTTTGAGGGTTGTGGCAAATGAAAATAATTTCAGGCAAAGGGAAATGAATTAATAAAGATGGATACATAAGTGGTATGCAAACTATTTCTGTAAAGGGCCAAATAAAAAATGTTTTAGGCTTTGTGGGCCATGTGTGCTCCATTGCAAGTACCACATAGTGTGAAAGCAGTCAGACAAAATGCGTGAGCATGACTGCTTCCATTTAAAACTTTATATACAGACACTGGGATTTAAATTTCACATAACTTTTGTATGTCATGAAATATTATTCTTCTTTTGAGTTTTCTAACCACATAAAAATGTGAAAATCTTAGTTCATGGGCCATACCAAAGCAGAAAGTGGCCAGATGAGTCCTATGGTGGTTAGTTTGCTGAGCCCTGGTATAGAAATAGAAAAATACTAGGCAGCCATCAGGTTGACTAGAACATCACTTCCTATTAAATAAAAATATTTACTCAGTAATTGTGGACACTATTATTTAAGATCTCTTGAAAATTTTAACTTAAAATAACTCTTGTAGATAATTTTGGATTATTCTCATTACAGCCAAAAATATTTGCTAATATAAATGCAAATTAATAAACTGTAACTTACTTTTGTTAACAGAAAAAAAACCCAAACTCTATTAAATAATTTAAAGAGATTTAGTCTGAGCCTAGTGTGCATGTGACCATGGCCCAGGAAAACATGACCTCAAGAGGTCTTTAGAAAATGCATCTGAGATAGTTGGGTTACAGTTTGATTTTATACATTCATGGAGACAGGAATTACATGTAATTCATAAGTCAAAATGTTTTACAAGCTGTCTGTTTAAAAACCCCCTCAGCCTTTGGGGGAATTAAAACCTGCATTCCTGTCTCAGGCCAGTAATCAGAGAGGTAGAGGAGTGTCCTTTGTTCTTTGTACCACAGATGATGTCTCAATGGAATTGTCTGGGCAGAGGTCATGAAATTGTCTTCACCAGAGAAGCTACAGTTAAACAACAATAGCCTGAAGCTGAAAACTCCCTTTACAAACTCTATGTATGGTATTTGGTACTGGATTTAAAAGATGCTTTCTTTTGCCTTTCTTTGGAGAAAGAGACCCAACTGCTTTTTGCATCTGAATGGCAGGATCTTGAGACTAGGGAGACCTCACAGTACTGCTGGGCTGTGTTGCTTCAGGGGCTTAAAAACTCTCCTCCCCTGTTTAATGAGAGCTTGGTAAGAGACTTGAAGAACCTGCAATTGGATCAAGGGATTCTGTTACAATATGTAGATGATTTACTTATAGCCAGCCCTGATTATGATCATTGTCTTACAAATACATTGGCTGTGCTAAATCATCTGGCTTCATGTGGTTATAAAGTATCATCCAAAAACGCATAGATTTGCAAACAGCAGGTTACTTATTTGGGATTCCAAATTAGCAAGGGAACTCACAGCCCAACGTCAGACCAAAAGCAAGTCATCTTGAGTCTCAAAGTGCTCCAAAATAAAAGAAAACTACGGAAGTTCCTAGGAATGGCAGGGTTCTGTTGCATCTGGATCCCAAACTTTAGACTAATAGAAAAGCCCTTATATAAGGCCCTTAAAGGGACAGATATGGAGCCCCTGATCTGGACCACAGACTATAAAAATGCCTTTGGAAAAAGTAAAGCAGAGTCTTGTAACTGCCTCCTCTTTGGATTTGCTTGACTTACAGAAAGAATTTAAATTATACATTCATGAAAAACAAAGAATGAGTCTTGGAGTCTCAGTACAGATGCTGGGAGACATCCCATGGCCAATGGCATACTTGTCAAAGCCACTGGACAATACTGTGAAAGGATGGCCTCCTTGCCTCTGGGTAGTAGCAGCTACTTGTGACTTGTTACAAGAAGCCTAAAAATTCACCTTAGGACAACATGTTGTAGTATATGCACCCCACAAGGTTCTCACTTTATTAGAACAGAAGGAGGATTATTGAATGACCACAGGAAGGCTGGGAAAATACTAGACCATCCTTTTGGATAATCCAAACATTAAATTAAAGATTGTGTCTACTCTCAATCCTGCCACCCTGTTAGCAGCTGAAGAGAACAAGCCTTGGCAGCATGACTGTGTAGAGATTCTGGAGGCTGTCTATTCTAGTACGATGGGTCTGTCAGACAAGGTGATGCCAGAGCCAGATTGGGACCTTTTCACCCAAGGGAGCAACATTATGGTTGATGGACAACGAAAGGCTGGATGTGTGGTAGTCATGGAACAATGGGTACTGGAAGCAATGGCACTGCCACCTGGGACTTAAGCTTAGAAAACTGAGCTGATTGCTTTACCCAGCATTCTTCAGTTATCTAGAGAGAAAAAGGTAAACATTTATACAGACTTTAAATATGCTTTTATGGTTGTGCATGCTCATGATGCCACTTGGAAGGAAAGTGGGCTCCTGACATCAGGAAATAAGGATATTAAGTATGCCACTGAGATAATGGCCCTGATTTAGGCCATGACTGTGCACAACTGGGCTCATACACAATCATGCACTATCCTGTTGACCGAAAAGGGGACACTTATGTTGCAAAAAGAAATCAGGCCACTGACAGGGCTGCTAAGAAAGCTGCTAAAGGTGATCTGTTTCTTGAGGCCTTGATATCCCAGTAGGATTTAGATCAATGTAAACCCCACTACAGTGATGAGGATGAAAAAAGAGCTAAAGACTGGGGCTTTGACCCTTGGGATGACACAGTTAAGTGGAGACAGAATTCTCATGGACTCATTCTTCTACCTGAAGCCTTGACTCGACCCTTTACATGAATGTACACATTATGGGCATGATGCCTTAATGGACTTGGTGGGACCTCATTTAAGAGGACCCTGTTTGCAACAAACCATCCAACAAATAACTCAGAGCTGCCCTCTGTGTGCTCGAAACTATCCAAAAACAGAAAGGTGACCTGCAGCACAGGGGATCCAACATGTGGGGACCTACCCTTTTGATGATTGGCAAATTGATTTCACTCATGCTTAAAACAACTTGAAACTTCAAACACTTGCTTGTATTAGTGGATATCATCTTAGACTGGGTAGAGGTTTATTTTACCTGAATGAAGAGATTGTCTGAAGTTACCCAAATCCTTTTGAAGGAACTCATTCCAAGGTATGGGCTTCCTTACTCCATATAGAGTATAATGGACCCTCCTTTATATCAGAGGTAACTCAGCAAGTAAGTAAAGCCCTATATCTAGAATGGAAATTACATGCATCCTGGAGACCTCAATCTATGGGAAAAATGGAGAAAACAAATTATACTTTAACAAGAACTATTGATTCAGGAAACCCATCTGATGTGGGATAAGGTATTGCCACTTGCTCTCCTCCAGATAAGGGTAACCCCTACAAACATTCTTAAGTTAAGCCCCTATGAAATAGTTTGTGGGAGAATCTTCCTAGCACCCCAAAGTAGGTATGGTAACATAACCATAAGTAAAGAAGACAGAGTAAAACAATATATTAAACAAATAAATCAAATGCTAACCATTTTGCAATATTTTGCCTCTTTCAGGTCCTCACCCCAGTGATAGAGACCCCTCCACCCCTTTAAACCCAGAGACTGACTGTTTCTTAAAGCCTAGAAAGAACAAGGACCCAAACAACAGCTGGCAGAGAAGTGGAAGGGACCCTAAGAAGTACTTCTAACAACACAGGAGTAAAATCCTGGGATCATCATACCAGAGTAAAGAGTTGTCCCATGGAAGAAGAGGACCCAAGTCCCCAGTGGACTGGCCAGTTTTTAGGCAATCTGAAGTAAGAAGAAGGAGAAATGAAAATGTTGATATTATAACTATCCTTTCTTTGATTATTTGTTCTGTAGGATGGAGAGATAACTCCTTAGTGAGAGTTTCCTGAGCTATTGCCTCTTCTGCTGATCTGTCTTGCTGCTGGGTTTGACATCCTAGACCTCATGCAGTTAAAGTATTCTTGTATATAATTTCTGAATTTGCAGAGGCTGGACTCTCCGACCACCTACAGGTTGTGACTAATGGCTCTGTATTAAGAGGTCCCATGTTACTTTCTTGCCCAGCCTTGTATCAGACATTATGCACAAGGTAACAGTAAGGACCCACAGTCCTAATGATGTCTTACATACAAAGTGGGGTAAAATCTCTCTTATCAGGTATCCTCCATTTCACCTTGTCAATCCTCAACAGTTGTAGTTGTTGTTTATGCCCTTTTTCACCTGGTAATCTGTTACATTCTTTATTTTTATAAATCTACTGTCAAAACTTTGACAAACCAGAAAGAGCAATGGACAAAACTTCCATCTAAAACATCACCCCAATTCAGCAGGAAGTAGCTTGATGACTACATTGCCTATTGTCCCATAGAGATGGAAAGATAAAATTGACAGTGGGCAATATATAACAGAGGTAACAGTCTGAAAACGAGTAAAATGTTTTACAAACTGTCTCTTTAAAACCTCTTCATCCTTTTGGGGAATTAAAACATGCATTCCTGCCTGAAGCCAGTAATCAGAGGGGCAGGGAAATGTTCTTTATTTTTTTGTACCATAGGAGATGGCTCAAAGGAATTGTCCCAGAGATGCTGTAGTTAAACAGAAAACAGCCAGAAGCTGAAAACTCCCTTTAAAAGCTCTGTATTTCTGTTTATACATAGGATGATGTGGTTTTTTGTTTGTTTGTTTGTTTGTTTGTTTTATGGTAAGCATCTGCCATCCTCCTCATTTGCTGGCAAATTAGTAAACTTCTCTTTCCTTTTCATCAAGCCACTTGTCCTTGTTCTTTGTTTGGCCAGCCATGGGGACAAGTGCCAAACTTTCAGTAACAAAGACCAGGAAGATGTTCATTGACTTGGCCTGAAAAGGCAGAACGTCTCTAAGCCAGAGCTTATGAGTTATAGATGGGTTTAAAGATTCTTTGATTTGTAATTGGTTTGAGAAATGACACCTTGTCTAAGCACTGGGAATGTTTTAAGTTAAGGAAGTTTGTTAATCAGAGACAAGCCACCAGACATATACTGAGACTCAAGTGATCTGTGAAGTAACTGATGGCCTGAAGGTGCATTTTAACCTTTGTCTTGCATGACCTTTGGCCTGTTAATGATTTAGTATCTCATTGTTACAAAGAGTAACTCCAAAAGGGAGGGGGCACAATGAGACATGTCTGACCTTCCTTCTCCTCATGGCTGGGCAACTCAGGTTTAACGTTTTTCTGGGGTCCCCTTGGACAAGAGGGGATCCATTCAGTCAGCTAGGGGGCTTAACTTCTTATTTTAGTTCACCCTCTTAATCTTCTCTGTTAGTTCTAAAAGTTAAACAGGACTACTACTCTGATAAATAGACCCCAGGATATGGAAATCTTTTGTTTTCTCAACTGTGCTTGCATATCACAATTTTTGCCTTTACTTCTAGAGACTGGGCTCTGGGGATGTATTATAAATCATTTGCCAACAGCAAAAATAATAATTTTAGACCAAAAATCTGATTTATGTACTAACAAAACTGAAAGAGACTGTTGACTTTAATGGAATGGACCTTGAGAGTTTACCTGCCACTTTAGTTAAGGAATGTACTTGAGACAATACAATAGGGGTGACAGTTAACCTCGGCTGTACATTAAAGCACCTATGAGATTTTACTGTTAATAATTCCCATGCTAGGTCCCATTCCAGACTGATGATTTCAGGTCCTCCAGGAGCGGAACCCATTTGTTAATGGTTTTCAGGTAATTTCAATCTTCAGGCTGGTCCAATGTCACCTTGGCTGTTTCCCGACCCACCAAGAAGAAAATTGTATCAATGGATCAATTGGAAAGCCTCAGCAAGTGAACAGACATTGACATTCTCTCAAATGTGTAAGGGGTAAGATGAGATACACACACACACACACACACACACACACACACACACACACACACACACACACACACACGATTTTTCAACTTTACGAAGGTGTGAAAGCCCTACACATTCAGTAGAAACCATACCTCAAGTACTCATTCAACCATTCTGTTTTTTATTTCTAGAACAGTATTCAATAAATTACATAATATTCAACACTTCATTATAAAATAGACTTTGTGCTGGATGATTTTGCTGCACTGTAGGCTAAGATAAGTGTTCTAGGCTAAAGTATGCTGTTTGGTAGATGAGGTGAATTAGAAGCATTTTCGACTCAATATTTTCAACTTACAATTGGTTTACTGGGATGTAACTTTATCATAAGTTGAGGAGCACCTCAGTGTGTGTGTGTGTGTGTGTGTGTGTGTGTGTGTGTGTGTATTTCAACTCTAATGTGAAAAATGGAAATTTCTTTTTCACAATTGAAGGGAACTAAGTCATCATCAAGTTCAGATTCCTCAGATGCCAGTTTACCTTTTAATTCTTTAAAGGCTCTGCTTTTATCGTTAGAGCCCCCACAGCCTTAACTAGCTGCTGATGCATGACACTGCACATTCACACTGTGCCTCAAAACAGACAGCATTAAGAGTTTATAATGAACTAGGTATTTGTGACACACAGTAATCTAGAACTTACTAAAAATCATTACTTCCACATTCACAGCTGAGAGACAGCAATATATGAATACATAAAATTACCTGAAGAATATGTTATACTTTCATCCATTTGGGTTAATGGTCTCCTTGAGGTTTCGCGGATGCTTTTCAAAGACTGCTGAGCTTTCTGAAATTAAACTCCCTGAAATTGTATTAAAAAACATTTGAGTTATGTGTATAGATATAATACATAATACTTGCATTATATATGTATGCAAGTATATATGGAGCAAGTCCACATTTTTATTAAATTCTAAAATGTTCAAGAACACCTGTTGTTCTTGTTGCTTATCCACTCCACTCCCCTCAAGGAAAAAAAAATTGAAAAATCAAAAAAAGAAAAGAAAAGAAAGAAAAATAGGGAGACTGCCATGAGAGATTGTCTTAATTCTAATATCCAATTCTGGATTAAACTAGATCATCAGAAAACTGCACCAGAAAACTGAACCAATTACTTAGTTCTGGCTCTATGTATACTTGCTTATACTGAATTTTACTTTGCCATGATGATGTAGACAAGCAGCTATATGAATATTTTTTGCCTTGTTTAATGAAAATGACTTTCACTCAATTAAATCATGTACAGTTTTATTGGAACCAATGTGGAGATTTTCTCTTTGATGTGAATATCTGGAATTGTGCTATTTCTTGTTCTTCCTGATCATCTGATGTGTTTATTCTTTAAGGATATTGTGAATTTTACGAGTGATCATTTCTGTTTTAATTTCAACATCCAGAAGGGATTCCTTGCAAAGAATAGAGCTCATCCTAGTAATAAGACTGGAGCATAAGGTTAGAGTTGACACAGAGAAAGAATGATGATGGCGATTAATGCAGGTATTCAATAGTCAATTTTGAAGTCCTTTCTATTTCTGACTGAGTGACCTGGAACTCCCTGTTGAATGCCAGAACTGTTTCCAGGGCCATAAGTTAGCAAATTCTACCTATAGCAATAAAGCTTTCCCATATTTAACAACTCAAATATGGTGGTACTAAAAAGAAATTCATTATACATTAAGCTCTACAAATAAGAGAAAGAAAGTAGAACAACTTTAAAGCCTCCAGTTGTTTTCCTTCAGTAGAAGGAAAACACTCTTTAGACTTCAGTATTCAGAAACTATCTTATCTTCATTATTAAAAATCTTTGTAGTGTCTAAACATGTAATAAATTATTTTTAAAGTTCAATGAGAAATGATTGTATTTCCACATTAGTAAATGACTTTGCTGTGAAGAGTCTAATTCCATTATCTTTTGAACACATCTTACCAATTTTAAAAACTCCTGAAAGAGGATAATTTCAGAGAGCATCATAACACTGTAAGGATATGATTAACAAATAATGTTCATATTCAATTTATGTACAATTTTATAATCTTAGTTGAAAAGAGAGAGATTCATTCAATGACTCTTTTGGATGCTTTCCTCTCAAGGATTATACTATCATTGGGAATAAAATCTTGCTAAGTACAAAATAAACTTTTTTTTTTTTCGAATAAAGTGCCCTTAGATCTAGAAAAAAATTACCATCCAGACAGCCTGAGTAAAGACAGCTGGGCTGTTCAGAAAACAATTAGTGAAAATACATCATGACGATAAATTTGACCCAGCGAGAAAAAAACATCTGAGCTTTTCGCTTACAATATTTGAAGTATGCTTTATATCTAATAATCAGAATTTCTCTAGGGATTGCCTTTAATTTTCTTGTAAAGTTGGAACAAACACAACTTTTTGGGATTGTAGGCACTGGGTAACTTAGCATTTTGTAAAGATTTTTAAAGTCTGAGATTATGTTCTACAGGGATAATTAAAATGTAGAGTGGTGTTTGTAGACCATCTTCCCTGAAACAGTTTCAAGGCATTGGGTTCAGTATTTTGCACAAAGTTATTTCATTTGCTCCTCAAAATGCTACAAAAGTAGACTTTTTTCATGCTTAAAAATTAATGGAATTTTTTTAGAACAGTTTTACGTTTACAGAAAAGTTGCACAGTAATTCCAGAGAGTTCTCGTGTACCCATATAATCCTCTCTACCCCACTGTACTCACATATTTGTTAAAATTGATGAACTGCTTTTAATACATTCTTCTTAACTAACTCCATAGCTTATATTAGGATTCACACTTTGTGTTGTACACTTCATGGGCTTTGACAAACACATAATGTCTGGTATCTACTATTACATATCCTATAGAATAATTCCATAATTCAACTGCCCTAAAATAGCCCTGTCCTCCACCTAATAATCCTTATACCCTCTCCCCAGCCCCACTGTAAGCTCTGATCTTTGTCCTTACTCTATACTTTGTCTTTCCCACAGTCATATAGTTGGAATAATACAGTATGTAGCCTATATAGACTCGCTTCTTATCAATATTCATTTAAGGTTCCTCTATGTCTTTATGTGGTTTGATAGCTCATTTCCTTTTATAGGTGAATAACATTCCATTGTCTGAATGCATCAAAGCATGTTTACCCTTTCACTTATTGAAATCCATCTTAGTTGCTTCCAATCTTTGGAGATTGTGAATAAAAGCTGCTACAAACATTCATGTGCAGAGTTTTGTATAAACATAAATTTTCAAATTGGATAAACACCTAGAAGTGTTATTGCTGGATTATATGGTAAGCCTATATTTAGCATTTTAGGAAACTGTCAAACTGATTTCCAAAGCGTCTGTAGCAGTTTGCATTTCCACAGTCAATGAATGAAAGATATGTTGCTCCCCATCTCTGTCAGAATTTGGTGTTGTCAGTTTTTGGATTTTAGCCATTCTGACAGATGCTCAGGGGTATCTCATTATTTTCAAGGTAGATTTTTTAACCACTGAGGTGGCTGAAAGTAAGGGCTTTGTAGTGGTGGTCCTGGTATTGTAGTTTGGCTCTGATACTTCCCAGCTGTGTGATCTCATGCAAATTCTTTAAAAACACTGTAACTCAGTTTTATAGTATGTAAATAGCATTGGTGATATTACCTACTTCATAAGGTTACTAGAAGAAAGAATAAATTGATGTGCTTAAAGTGCTTAGAAGTGCCTGGTATGTCGTAAGTCTCCATAAATATTACCTCTTATCCCTGGCGTGTGGTAGCTAATTTTAGAGATAAGAAAAAATTAAGTATTTTGGCCAAATTTGCTGGTTTATAAAACAGTGTAACCAGGATTTAATTTCAGGTCTGTCTACTGAGCTGATGTTCTTTCCAGTACTCCATGAAGCTTCTGAATTTGTAAAAAGATAGTGCTCCCATTTACAAAATTTCTTGGCATATGTTGTCAAGTGTGAAGCAATTAAGTGATAGCTGTGTATCACGCTGAGCTCAAGTTGCCTAAAAAAATGAAGCTGACAGAGTGTGTCTTTGGGACCATCCAAGTCCTCTTTTTCTGCAAACAGTAGCCCTCATAAGCAAAAGGTTCCATTGCTCATGGCTCTCACCCTTCCCCTCTGGCTAATCAGAAAGCTGTTGTTTTTGCCATTTCATCCAATTTTATACTGTACCTATTACAAAATCACTGAAGGTCCTATATACAGGTGTTTTTATTGTTACTGTTCTTCTTATTATTCTGATTTAATTCTAAGAAGGTTCACAATAGAAAATAATGCTACCTCTTTGCACATATTTTAAGCTTACTAATTCTAGAGTGGTTTTAAATAAATACACTTGCATTGTATGCAGAAGACATACCTCAAAGTCCAAATCTTATATATCTTTTTATTACACTACACCTGTCACGTCCCTCAACATACATGAATGAGTGACACATGGTCAGGGACTGCCATCTCAGGAGGGATAAGCCAAATCAATCACACACAACAAGCATAGGCACCTTTCTTCCAGAAAGAGAGTATAACAGAGAAAACTACTGGATTTCTAGAACCTGTCATGGGGGTGGCATGTCTTCTAGCTGGACAGCAGGGAGACTTGATTGAACTATGCAGAGTTTCCAGTGGAAATAACACAGACTTGTCATCCTACTCCATGTCCACCATCAGTGCTGATACATCTTTGTTATAGTCTCGAGCTTCATTATTTTTGTAGAAAATTGATAAGACATTATTTTAACATACTTTTGTTTGTAATTCATTTTGCTGGTTCTTAAAACAGCAAACATTAATCTGAAATAAATTACACATCACTTACATGTCATATTAGTGCTTTTAACAAAGAATTGGAGCTCATCTCATCAAAAACACAATCATTTTGTTGCTGCTGTTTTGCTGTTCTAACTTATTTAGATGAAAATCTTAATCATCTAATACAATTACCTGCTTTATTTTAGGCAAAATATTCCAAATTCAATGTCAACTTTTATCAGTGCCTTGGTGTCATCATTTGAACGAGTTATTTCAATGTGTGACAAGACAATGGATGTATATTATTACAGTATGTAAAACAGCTTGTTTGCAACCTGAAAAGACACGTCTCCTATTTGTAGTATTTACATTTATAGTGTGTGCACCTATGTGTGATTTCTTAATTTCACCTTCCTTACTCTAAACTGAGGACTTTTATTGCTACTACTTACTATATTGCTTGGACCAATCCCCTTTAACTTGTCCTTTAATTATTTTAACATGCTAAGGTTTGAGAAGAAGATATAAAATGTTTGTAAACTTTACGGAAAGAAACCAAATAAACAATTTCTATGCTAGCATCTTCTATCCTAAGTATTTTTCTCAGAAGCATAGTTTTGCAATGTGCAGTTTAGAACTTTGGATATTACAAAAGGTTGAGTCCTTACAACATGCCCTAACCACCTGGAATGAAGATGCTGGTTTGAGTTACAGCCTCATTATTTACAAGTTTTGGTAGAGTAGATGTGGAATTTGCTAAATGGTAGCTAATAATATTATTCCTATGATTATATTCACCTTGGCTTTCTTCTGTGGGAAAAGCATGTAATGGGACATGTGTTGAAAATCTTCATAGCATTGTTGTGACTCTCAAGGATGACACTGTATATGACAGTCCTCCATGAACTACAGCAGAACACATGAAAAGTTGTTTGTCTTTTTTACCTGTTCGTGTAGTTGGCCCTCTTACTGAGCTTTGAGGTTGCCAGAAAATTGACATAAAATTAAATAGGTGGTCACAGAGCTATGTGTTTAATCAGTACACATAATTTACCCTCTATGTTGTTTCCCAAGCATGAATTCTCTTTGGACCCTGGGAGTCTAAAAGAAAAAAAATGACACCATTCCCCTTTAGTTCTTATTTTTTTCCTCTTGATTAGGGATTAATGGGGTCATAGATATTGGATACTGGCCATGGATTTGGCCTGCTAAGTGGCCCACTCTGCTGAATAAATCATATTAAATTACACCAATGCAGGTGTTCAGGAAGGAATAGAGAAAATACATTTTTCCTTGACTGATATTTTTTTTCAGTTGGCCCCAGGCCATCATAGCATTTGTTAGTTCTGTGGAGCTGCCATAAGCTTCTGTCACTGAATTCTAAGTTCTGTGGGCTTCTGGCTCCAATTATGCCCCTGCTGTGGGTTCTATTCACTGAAGACCATGACGTGAAAGACACTTTCTAAGGGTTTTTATACAGCTGATCACAAACTCATCAGTCGTTAAGTCTCAACCTTTTGTCTATCTGGCGCTTTGCCTTTTTTCTAAGTGCTGAGCAGGATGATGAAAGAAGTTTGTCCCCATATACACAGATTCAGTGGCATATTCAGAAGAAAGATGTAGCATATATGCAAAAAAATAAATTTCAAAATGATGTAAAATAGAACACTTTATAAATTTAATCCAGTCTAAGCAGAATTAAAGTTTAAATGGGAGAGGCAATATCTGATCTGGACATTTAGCAATTTGGACAAGTATGAAGAAAGAATGAATTTTGAACCCTCCATGTCAGTAAAGGCCTCTCTCTCTAATATCCTATGATTTTATAAGAACACGTTTCTTGCCTGTCATCTTTAGACCTGTACTCCCTAATCCTCCTTACCAATCTTTCCCACTCATCCACACTGTCATACATGACATCTGCCTTCACATACAAAGGTGATTCTGCAGCACAGTTCTTTTAAAAAACTTTGGCTAATTGGATAGGACATCAAAGCCAATGGCTCACCTATTATTCCAGGGCTATGAGAAGCCTTAACTGTAGTGATACTTGGCTTTCAAGGGTGTCCTGGCCTCCCACCATCACAAAAGCTGAGCTTTCACTCTCTTTTTAAAGTCCCTTTAGCATAACACACTTGAAAAAATTTATTCATTGCCCTTGACAGACCAGATATTTTTGCAAATATTCCACTGAAATATTTCCTATTTTACTTTAAACCTGTCCAGCTTGTTCTTCCCTAATAGCCTGAAGGATTTAAGGCTTTTCCTCAATCATTTAACCTGGCATTGTATTATGGTAATCAATGATCTGTGTCCTGAATTCCTTTCCACTACTCAAATTCATGTACTCCACATAACAGTCAATGTTCCTCCATCCCTGTGTGAGCTACGTGCGCTTCCCTGCATGCTGAGTGTCCTGTTTTACCATGGCCACATTTCAGTTACTTATAGATATTTCTCACACATGCTGTACTTCAATATATCACTGTCTGGGTTGTATGTGGGAAATGGACACAATTTCATTTGGGTTATTGAGAATGGAGCTAATTTAAGCAATTTTTAGAGACAGTCATATGGATAGAAATGAAAATGAAAGACATCTTTCAACACTATTGGATGTCGAAGGATGAAAACTCCATGAGGGGAGAGATTTTGTCTCTTTTGTTTACTCTTCTTATCTTAGTCCCTATTTCAGTGGCTCATCCTTATTACATTCAATTAATATTCATTAAATTAATGAATAAATTAAGATGAAGCAGACCATTCAACTAAGTTGTTTATCCAAATTAGCTAAACATAGATGAAAAGACCAATTAACAGGATAGTTAAAAAAAAGAAAAAGAAAAATGAGAAGAAAGTAAACAATCTTTAAAAAATAAATAGGAAGCAATGCCTAAAAAAGTTCTTAAGGTCTCAGAGCCCAGCTAAAACTATTATTTATAGGATTTCTATGAGGTTAAAGTGGGGAAGGGTCTATCAAACCTGCTGACCTAGCAAGGACTCTATTTTGAGATTCAAATCATATTCATTTTTTAAAAAGATGCCCAAATGAAATTGTAATTTTTTCCACTTTCCTCTCCCATAGATATAATCTCTTCTTCATTTTTATAACTTTTGTATTGTGAAGATTGACATAGATGTCTTACGTTGCCTCCCAAATCATAAGATCTTTGAAGGCAAACTTCATGGCTGATTGATCTTTGCTTTTTGACTCTTCCTTTCTTCTGTGATGAAGGGTGCAGTGTCTGCTCAATAGTTGATCATAGGGAATGCAGCTGAAGCTGAGCAAGTGGAAGAACTCCTGCCCTGAGGTGGAGTACGGTTCTGCACATCCGGACAAAGCAGGTTAGGAATGTACCGGAAAGAGGCCAGCTTCCCAAGGAGGCATACCGTCTGGCTGGGGACGGACTTTCGGTTATGCCAATCTGATGTTTCTAACATTTTGAAGCTGAAAGGAGATATACTGTCTTTGATTATTTTCTAAGGAGTAGCCTCATAAAAAGCACGCTAACTGTACCAGATCCTTTATGCGAGGCACAGTTTTACTGATGGCCCTTCATTAGCATTTTATTGAGCTCTTTAAAACACTTGCTGGACAAAACGTTCCAGAGGTTCTCTCTCTGTGGTATATATCACTGCTGTGCCAGGCTAAACTCAGATATTTTACTAAATTAAATATATAATTCTTAAAAAATGTACTTCTATGAGAAATACAACTCCTTTGATGTAGGTGTTAAAATGAATGGATCTTGAAATTCTGATCCACTCAAAATTTTTGTTTGCATTTTCATGTACTAAACATCTAAGGAAATAAAACATAATTTTTGATGGGTTGCTTATTCATTAAGGATATTCTGCATAATTGAATAAAATATAAGTAATCTCTTTAACAACCTTTTGACCTGCTAATTTAGTTATCATGTATCTTACAGTATCATTATTGACTTGAAGGTTGGGTGGTCTTTGATGAGTTTGAACACCCAAAAGTTATTTCTTTCCATGCTTATAAAGAGTTCATTGATGTGTTACAAAGGGAGGGAGTATAATACTGAGCAGTATGCTATACTGCCTGGATTCTAGTCTGAGTTCTAGCATTTAGCCTCTTTGGCTTCTATTTCCTTATCTATAAAATGAGGATCATGACATTTTACTTTTTAGAACTAAAGATGCCCCTGATGGCCAAATGAACCATTATCTTATACAACTAATAAAAGGGAAACTGAACAGTGACAGTAAAAAAAAAAAAAGTGAATCTGCAAAAAGCCCTGGATTTAAGGAAACAATAGTTCTCCAGTTAGTGCTACTTTCTTAGCACTTAGTCCTGTATAGGCTGTAAAGTCATTATGATTGATTTGCTTTACTTCAATTTATGTGTCTTATTTTATTTTCATCATTGTATAATTTTTATTTCAATATTTTTCCCCTTTGAGTATGCAATTTTTAGTCATGATTTGGATTATGGAAATCAAAGAAAAGCTGTGACTAATCTGATAAAGTGTGTGTGTATACACACATACACACACACACATATATATATATATATATATATATATATACAAACACAGACACACAACACCTTGTATTAGAGGGAAGATGGAATAATGTAATAGACCACTCTAATTTTCCTTCAACTCAAAGACTCTATGATCCTTGATTAATCTGTTGATTAATCAAATTTGGACATACCTTAAATGGCAATGTATGAGCTTAAGGTCACTAATACTATTTGGAAAAGGCAACAATTAGTTTGAAAGATACTTTACAGCTTAACCTAACAATGTATTGTAACTAACAAATAGCACACTGTTATAACCCAGTATAAATGTCCATAAATAAATAGAGCACCTTATATTGATATTTTCATCTAAATATACTCTATAATCATGGCTGACCTAGTTATAAGAAAAAAATACATATAATTGTTCTAGGCAATAGTAATATTTATTTCTCTGCACCTGTTTCACTGGTTTGTTGGGAAAATCAACAGATAAGTTAATGTCTTTAAAAGGTTTTTGTATATTTGAGAAAAGGCTATAATTAATAAGATATAGGAACACCTGGAGGAAGGATATTGTATTAATAATTATAGGATAATAGGCAGGGGTGTTTGAGTGAATCAACCACATATTTTTGAATCACAGAAGTTTAATAATTTAATGCTTTTTGTGGTTGCCACTCAGACTTCCTTTACAGAGCTGACCCAATAACAAAATACACTTGTAAATTATGAATGTTTGCCTCACAAATTTTGCAGATGACATCTTCAGTGAGCAATTTGTCAGATTTCTATCTACCACCCCTCTATTTGGTTCACTGCCAAAGTAACTTTAGCCATCTCCCTTTGAAAAACCTCAACCAATGGAACCAAAATGAATTCCTGACTTTAAAAAACCAGAAATGACATTTTGTGACGTGCTCCAGTTTTACCACATCCCATCTCTTACCTAACACCATAATGTTTCTGGTTTGGGATCTCACTAGAAATAATAGCAATGGTCTGACTAGTCTTGACTTCTCATCAATGTTTTGAAAACATTCACCAAAAACCCATTTTTCTACTGTTCACTCACTTAGCAACCCAGAGGGATAAAAAAGCTTGTACATTTCCTATTCACAACTGGAAGAGTTTGACAAGAAATTGATGCTAAGGTTAACATTCATTCACAGTATGTAATCATTTTTATGGGTAGATCAATGGGATTCTTCACCTGTTCAAAGTGCTAAGATAATTTTTAATCACTGGAGGGAGTGATGTCATGGGAGTAGGAGTACAAATTCCAGAATATGGGAATCTCTATTAAGTCTGTTAGCTGCATGTTCACTCTCTTACAATAACAGTTGAAATGAAGCCTTTATTTCTTTGGTGCAAGTACAGGAAGAAGATATTTAGATTTGAAATATAAGGATTTGCAAGTATGAACACTTTCAAAATGCCAAGGTATTATAGTCACATGAATAGTGACCTCTGTCCCCCAATTATTATATCAATGAAAACAAGTGTTTTAAAATGAAACACAGATTGGCATCACCAATATCTTTTCATTGTAAGACTCTAGTTTATGAACTTAAAACACACAATAAAGTCATACTTCTATGAACATACCTGCTTTAATCTTATCTCAAAATTATACAGTATTCAGTTTAGTTACCATTTGCAGATATGTTATAGTTTTACATGTTTAATTTAGCATTTTACCAAATTACCTTGGCAGCAAAATTGTAAGCAGTTGGAATAGTTGTATGTGTGTGTGTTTGTGTGTGTAAAAGAGAATGTGGTGATACTATAAACCATAATTACATTATCTTAACCATAATATTATTAAGATTAAGTACATTAGTGCAGGTAAGAAAGAACACTCACTGGTCATGATGGTAATACCAAAAATGAAGAGAAGGCAATGCAAAGGATGGTGTGTAGTTAGCAGGTAAGTATAGGGAAGTATATTTGTATATTATATTCTTATGTTTACAAGTATGTAACACCAAGACAAATACATAAAATAAAATTCTCTATGGACCATTTTCTCTTAGTAAAATAGAAACATAGAATTATATATGCTCACATATATTCACATACATGTGTGCTTGTGATTGTAATATAGAATAAAACCTGTGATAAAGCCATAGTGAGGTAAAATGATTACAATTGCTATGTAATGAAATGCTGTATGTTAGCCTAAGTAGCTAGCCACAGAAGTTCCAGGATCCGAACATGTGATATAGCACCAGGTGGACTCAGCAGCAGTTTTATGTTCATGAAGGGATCATTTCTAGAGGTTACAGTCAGCTGAAATTCTATAGATCATTTTTATCAGCATGAGTTATGGATGTTGTACCTGCAGAATCAGTTGTGGAGATCCAGTCTCTGTCTACCCATTTCTAGAGATAGATTGGCTATTTCTCCTATCCCAACAAGTATATAAGACCTTGAGTCATTGGGAACCAGAGTAAAGAACAGAAGAATTGGAATTATCAATCTAGTTATGTCTGGCCTAAAGTTTTGAAGAAATGTGGTATCCTGGAGTTTTACTGTATCACTGAACATACCAAATGGCCAAACATTAAAATTAATTAGAATGTAAAGAGACCATAACTCTTAAACCCTACTGGTGGGAATATAAATTGGCGAAACCACATTGGAGAAGAATGTGACTATCTCATAAAGCTCAAGATCTCACAATTCCACATCTAATTATGTATCAGGGATAGGGTGACTGACAGAACTGGTTTACCTGAGACTAAGGTGTTTCCAGACATAAGACTTGCAGTGCTAAACCCACAAGGCAAACTCGAACAACTTGATAACCCTAAACCCTGGAAGAATATTGGCATGGGAGCACAAGGAGGCATACGTAAAAGTGCTCATGGCAGTACTGTAGATATAATAATCGATATTGTTAGCAACTTCAGCATTCATTAACAAAAAGAAGACTGTTAAACAAATAGTTACATTCATAATGTAGAATTACATAGAGCAGTAAAAATAAATGAAAGCCAAATTAGAACTTCAAAAATAAAATAATGGATGAAAAAGTAATATTAGAGACAATTTACAATTGGATTAAATCTATATATCATGTTAAAATTGTAAAACAATATCATGTTTAAGAATACTAACACATGTAATAAAAGTATAAATGATAGCATCAGGCAAATGAAAATAAAAACCACAATGTAATATCATTTCACATTGACCAGGATGGGTATACTCAGAAAAGAAAGACAATAACAATTTTTGGAAGAGGTATGGAGAAAGTGAAACTCTAAGACATTGCTGATGAGAAGATAAAATGGTGCAGCCACTTTAGAAACCAGTTTACCAGCTCCTTAAATAGTTAAATATGTTATCATATGATCCAACAATTTCACTCTGAGGTATATACCCAGAAAAAAATGAAAACAGGCCCATATAAAATGTTTTAATGAAGCTTCATAGCAGCATTAATCATAATTGCTAAAATGTTCAACCAATCCCAAATATTCATAAACTGATGATGTGTATATCTATACAATAGACTATTATTTGCAATAAAAAGAAATGAAGTACTGATACATACTGCACAATGGGTGAACCTTGAAAAACATTATACTAAGTGAAAGAAGCTTATCACAAAAGCTTATCACAAATACACCATTTATATGAAAAGTCCAAAATAGGTAAATCTATAGAGACAGAAAGTATATTAGTGGTTGCTTACATCTGGGAATGGTGAGAATTTGGAAGCTTACAGCTAAAGAATTTGGAGTTTCTTGGGGTAACAAAAGTGTTCTATAAACAGATTATGGTGATGGATACACAACTCTGGGAATACACTAAAAGTCATTGGATTGCATAGTTTAAATTTGTGAATTGTATAGTATGTGAATTGTATCTCAGAAATGTTATTTTTAAAAAAAGGATAAAGAGAAATTTGGGATTAAAAATCACTAATATGAGGCCAGTAATTACCTCTAAGACAAAAGGAAGAAAATGGCAGTGGGGAATGAGCCTGTGAGTCTTTCAAATACATAGGCAATTTTTGTGTTTCAATTTGGGCAGTGTATACATGGATGTTTGTTATATTCTACTTTATAATGGATTGTATCTTTCAAATATTAAAGAACATTAAAAATATGCAACCAATGTCTACCAATAGTAATAATTCATAGAATAAGTAAAGTCCAATACAAAACTTCTTTGTATCCCCCTAAGTTTACAGAGATGTTCATAAATAGATGTTGGTGCAAGATGGATGTCAACTTCCTTTAGAGTACTGACAATTCAGCAGAGTTTTCCCTGTTTTTATTTTATTTAGTTGTGCTCATTTGCAAAAACCTGTTAAATTTATTCATAAAAGGACAAAGTAGAGGAGGGCATGGCATCACAAATGAACCATGCTGACACGTTCTGACCTTCGAACATGTAAAGCTATTTGTATAAATTATTTGAATACGTGCAGGCACTAAACAAGCTAGTATCTTTGCAGTTAGAAATAGCTGGGAGAGGGGAAGTTGGAAAGCAAATATACAATAGTGGGTACTTGCAGGAGTGCATTTTAGAAATGTAACAGAAATTACAAACAAAATCTCATAGAATGTTTGATCTACTCATAACAATGGTAACTAATTATACAGTAAAATGTAAAGAAATGAGTTTTTTTCCCAAAAAATCTGTATCTCGACTTTGTGGCACTACATAGGATCATTCTCATTCTAACTACTTTACTCTAATTTTCCAAGTTCCTACAGCAGCTGGCTTTTATGGAAAGGGTAGGAGCCTTGATTGACACCACATTGGAGGCAGCTTGAACAATCCTAGACTTTGCTGAGGGCAGAAACTACGAAGTTATTTTTGCGTTCCTATTTTCTCTTTCACAATTCTCACAAAGCTGCTTAGAGAATGCGAGGAAAAAAAAAAAAACAGTAAAATTTTCCAGTCTGTAAAGACATCCAAGCAAATGTATCCTTTGCTAGGAACATTTAGATCTGGTGGCCACTATTCACTTCAGGGCTTATAGAAGGAACCACAAGGATGCCATGGGAAATGAAGGGACAGAGGGAGAAGGCCCGCCAGGGTAGCATAGGCCAGATTATCAGTCTCTTGGGGGCCTCTACCCTTGATTGGCTAGGACGGATTTGAAAGAAACATCACCTCTAAGTTTCATTGGTAGGAAAGAGCAGTGATGGCAAAACTTCTTGCTTGCCTCTCTTTTTCCCATGGGGTGACTCTATTTTGTGACTATTTGAGACCATGCAGAACGAGGAAGATTCATACATCTCTTCTACGCAAGCACAAGATTTCAGGATCTAATTGTTTCCATCTCTTCTATCTTGCTTCCCGTTCTCTTTCTGAAGGGCTCTTCCTTTTTTTCTCTCTGAATGAATGCTGCTTCTAATGTCAACCAGATTTCATATTAGGTGGTTAGAATACTGACCCTTACTAAATTTTTTCATTCTATGCCATTCTCTATGAATACCATTTTGACATCTTCCTCAAATTATATAGTTCTTAACCTTTTATTTTTATTACTCTTGTCTTTACTAATAGAGTGTGATTTTTTTTAGAAGAATAGACACCTAAAAATGAATAAATATATGAATGAAACGAGTTTCTGTGTTTAAATAGACTATGTGAACATGTTATTCTATTAAAGTGTCCCACTTTGTCTTCTTTTATTGTTAAATAATTCTTCCAGTTGCTTTGGAATTTCCTTCATATGTTGTTACTTTAATCTTAATTTTATGGCCAATAGTGACAAACTCTGGTAAAATGTAACAAAAGAGTATTGGAACTAATAAATAGAATTAATATTATTAAGAGTATAATAACACTGAAATAGCAAAGTACATCAATAAATTTGTTCTTAGAATTCTCCTAGTGGTAGATAATAGATTTTGTGTAATATATTTCAATAAAAATTATAAAATTGCTTTAATATTTCCAAAATAATAAAATACTGTTACTTTAAGAAGGAAAAGGTGTGGATAGGCTTTGGTGCAGTACATTGAGCTATAATGTATGAGTAGTAACATAGACAGTGTAAAGGAAAATGTATGTAATGTATAGTATTTAATTCTCCCCTACTCTGTGTATACCACTTCCTTTAACCTTAGTTTCCTCTCTATAAAATAGCTTAACTCCTTTGGACTGGAATCTTTATACACAGGCCAGTGATTTGAGCTCTGTTTCTTATTTTTAGGTGTTCCACCTGCCTGCCTACCCTCTTAATTTTTAGTGTTTTACTTCTATTCAACCTATTTATATATTCTAGTCGGACTTCTTCAAAATTTCTGATCAAGTCCATTGAATTCTTTATAGCTATTCAAGTACTACACAAGTACAATTTTATTTATATTAGATTCTTTCTCTATCGTTTTCCTTCCTTAAGCTCAAACAAAAGTATTATACCCCTTTGGAAGTATTTTATATCTCTGTGAGGATCCCTCTGTCTTCTCTTCTTAGTTTGGTAAGTGAACCATAACAATGTCTCAATGTCACTTTTAACGTACACATACATAGATACACAGCTAAGAAAATATTATTCAGAAAATTATTCACAAAATAAGCAACAATAGTAATTCATTAAAATCACTTTGATTTTTATGAAGAGGTAATAGTGTCTATTTTACCCAGCCAATCTAGAAATAATTCATTATATTTTAATATTCCATCTCACTATTCTATTTATAAAACACACATAATAGAAAACAGAAGTGATATCCTTTCTGAACTTCAGGCCTTACATCACCTTCTACTTCCAGGAATCCCACTTATAGTTGTTCAAGTAAATAAGAATTTCTTTTAATATTAATACTTTTATCTGCAACAGGCAGTTAAGTTCATTCAGTAAGAGAAATGCCCCGCCAATGTCCAAGAAAGTAATGACAATAACAATCTTTGAGTTTCTTCAGATGGTTTGCCACAAGAGTACTGCCAAAGCAGAATGTGCTTGGTACATTTTATCTTAATTACAAGTCCAATTACAAAATCCTCAAGGGCTCTTGTACATTTGTATCTGTCTCTTGAGAATATAAGTCTAAATATTCAAGAGAGGTTTGTTTTACTGCTTCAGTACAATGGCTGTGGGTTTCATACAGACTGAAATAGAGAATTGGGCAATGAGATCTCAAAAATTAGCCTAGGTTTATGCCAGCAAAGGAAGGAAAAGACTCACCATTTAGGTTCTGTCAGTATATATGGAATTCTTAATTATCTTCCAGGATCTATGTTAAGAACTTTCGCAAGTTATTACATGCCATTCCTACAACAATCTTGTAAACCCCTCAACTTATCTGAAGGTGCCCATATCTTAGGCAAGTTTTGAATGTTGGAACTCTTAATTTCAAAGCTGACACCATTGCCCTTTAAAAGCATGTTATGTCAGGTTTTCCTAAAGTTTGCTCTATATAGATTTCTAACATTCTAAAAAAAATGAAATCTAGTATCTATTAGATTAGTTTTATCAGACATCATATATCCTAGCTAGAATATCAATTGTGATGTCTGAACTTAGCTGCAGCTTTATTGCCTTGCGATTACTTGAATTTCCTCAAATGTTGGACTTTCTCATCTCTCTGCAGGTCTAGGTGTTTTTGATTTACGGATATTTGAAAGTTACCAATATATGATCACATATGTATAACAATAGTATTACTATATCATCTATTGCTATTAATGCATTGCTAATGGCTTGCTAACCTCATGTAGCATGGCATAGAGCAGTAGTTCTTAAAATTTTGCATACATCCAACTCACCTAAAGCACTTATTTAAACAGAGATGGCTGGGCCCTACCTCCAGATTTTCTGCTCAGTAGGTCTAGAATGGGACCTGATAATTTGCATTTTTAATAAGTTGAGAGATAATACTGGTGTTTCTGGTCCAGGGACCACATGTTGCTAATAACTGGTATAGAACATTAAAGAATTGACTGCATGAGAACTGTTTTTTATTTGTCGGGTTTTGAAGAATAAATTACACAAAATAATGAAAAGGGCCAAATCTCTTGGGGACATACAGAAATTATAGCTTGTACTGGGATATTGGTAGAGACTGATGGGAAGAAGAAGAGTGTGGCAGACTAAAGTGAAGTGTATTTAACCTTCCATAACTGACTTATGAATGAATGACAGCTATGCTAATACGTGTGCTAGGTAGATTGATGTAGGTTTAATGATATCTCAGAGATAATACTAAATAATTGCTGGGCCAATGGGTGATCAAAATGAAACATTCAGTTGCGCTAATGTCTGAATGTCTGTTCTGTTGAAGCAAGACCTAAGCAAACTCGTCTCTTCGGTAACAAATTGGTAAGATTTTGGCAGTGTATCTGAACTCCACTAAGATTCTTTCACTCTGAAATTCTATCAGCATGTCTCCAGTTAATGCATAAACTTTAAATGAACATGCTTGTCTTCACAGCAACCCACATCTGGTACCTAAGTCTATTTGAGAAATTTGTGCTAAAAAACTTCCTTCTGGCACTTTTCCCCATCTCCTTTTCAAAAATCCTGATTACTAATATTAGCCTATGTCCATGCACTTAACATTCTTTAGATTTGAAATGCATTCTGTTCTAAATTCCTCAGGATGAATACTCAGATATTTCTTTTCTGGTTCTATTGTTTTGAGATTGTTGAGAAAAACCAAGTCCATAACCAGGTTCTGCTTACTGTATTATGGCTCCTGAGGAATTCGTGGAGATTATGCATTTGTGTGGGAGCTGAAAAAAATACTGTTTATTCCAGTATTTAGGAATTCTGTGAAGGTTGAATGCATGTTAACTTCTATTCTCATTGTTGAGTACTTTAGCCTGTTTTATTTCTTTGTAAAAATCCTATCTCTTCACTGCCAAGGTCAGGATCAGGCACACGTTATGTACCCATAAATATTCAATGATTTATTTGTTGAATTATAAGTGGAGTAGGGACCTATTTTACTTGGGATATTTGCATATTAAACACAGTGGTAACAGATGCAAGGAGAAGCTTTCTATACTTAAATATTGGGATCAGGATAGATCAATATAAAATCACATCTTTTACTCCATTCTTTCCTTTCTACTCCTTCTTAAATTAAGCTTAAGAATAGAACACAAAAGGTGGACAGAAAATATAGGACTTCCCATGCTTGAGGCAGTTTTATTCCTTTAAATTCTAAAGTGAAAAATAAAGCATTTGAAATATTTCTCCTATATTTTATTGCTCAACCCCCACCCCAAGAAAACACTTTTCCAAGAAAGCTTATCTCTAGGTTAACGGGTCTCCATTTTATTTCTTGCCCCATGTGATCACAAAAACAATAAGAAAACAATTTCCAATTTTCAAGTAAATAATGGGAGCATTATTAGCCCTACAAAGTGGCAGAAATGCAACCATAATCTACATCATTAGAATGTTTTTCAGCAATTTTTATAACTACAGTTCCCTAGGGTTTCATGATTAACAAAAAAAGAAAGTAATTAATTCAATTATTCACTTTCTTTATTAGTATTTTCCATTACATTTGTTGATTGTCTACCATGTTTTAACCATGGTATTGTGCTACTTGATCATGAACTCTCTGGCATAAGGCAAAATATCCACAGAGAAGGTGTACGGAATCCAGTTTCCCTCTTATCCCTTCCCTCCTCTGGTTACATTTCAAAATAAACAAATAAGATCCAACTTTAATTCCAAGTGTTAACTTGCAAAATAGCCATTAGAAAAAGCATATCATCCATATTCAAAGCTCTTTTTAAAGGTAGATGTTTCCCAGGATAATATTTGGCATTAATCTTATTTAAGACATTACTAAATATACTGAAAATGTGCTCCTCAGGTGGGAACATAAAAATAAGTTAAACCAAAGACCCAAACATCGGTGAAGTTCTTAATTGGTTGGGGCTTTCACATATATTTTAATGTGGAAATCTATATATACTTGAATTGACTTCTGATTATAATTTGATCTCCAAACTCTATTTATCTGCATCAAAAAGAATACTCTGATCAATGAAGATAAATATTTTACTTTTTGACAGCTATACTTAGCTACTGTAAACTAAGTTTTGGTCTTTGCATGTCTTTCCTTTACCAGTTTTGTAAGCCTAAATCACACTACGGGGACTGCCCACCTCACATTGTACCAATTCAGATTTTCTAAACATATACTAAATGTCTGATGTTGGAATATGGTGATACCTTTAAGGTGTGTTTATACTTTTGTATACATGTATGAGTGGCCAGTTAGCAGCTCCGAGATGACATACTTATGCAACTTCTTCATATTCAAGTCTTTGCAATCAAAAGATTGCAATATGTTGTGAATATGCCATATACTGCAGCATACAAACTGCTTTTGTTTTACAACTGGGAGGGTAACTGGGAAGGTAATGGAAAGTTTCTTTAGAAAGAAACATTTCAGCTAGTAATAAACCCCAAAGACATGATGACATCCAAGAGAAATTCAAGTAAATTGAGTGATTGAAGAAGAAGGTTTGGAATCCAAGCACACAGAATTTATGATGTTTTCAGAGTAGATAATAATCATGAATCAAAGATGGTAGAGAATTGAGGACTGAACCTTTGGACAGTTCCACACCTAAGATGTGAAAGAAAGAATAGCAGCTAGTTAAAAGACACACAGATGTAGTCAGAAAGGTAATTATGAAAGCATATATTATGGTTTTAAGGAAGATAGGAAGACAGAGAAGTTAAAGAGCAGAGTATCCCATATTAGGATTATACAGAAAGTTCTAGGCCAAGCACCAAAAATGGGGGGGGGGGGGGCTGAAGGCAACTATATATAGGAGCTGCAGATAATTACTGATATTTGAAAGAAAAAGTTTCAATATTTGCTTCTCAAAATCTAATACTGAGCTAGCAGGGCCATCAGATTCTTCAGATTCATTACATTTTTATTAATCCTCCAATCTTGATTGGGAACTGTTGCTATCCTCTATATTCATTTTAGGGCATTAAAATCATCATTACTTTGAATGTTTTCCAAAAATAATTACATGATATAGGATCAAGTGGGAAAAAAGATCTATAGGGAATGTTTCAGTTTTTCTTGGCAACTGTATTCTCATTATCTTGAGACAGAACTCCATTTACTTTCATAAAGTATGACTCTCACCCAGTAACTGTATGAAAAAATTCAATTTCTCACATATAATTGATTTTCATTTATAAACCTTTTGAGGCCAAATGTGGAATATGCCTTCACACAAATTAGTATTTTTTCCTCCAAATAAACAGAAAATCATATTCAGAAAATATCTCCATTTCAGACTTTTTTTCCTATAAGTGCAGAAAAATAGTCCTCACTATACCTTTGATTTGCATCCTTGCTTTCTGTTAGTAATAAGATTGGAATTGGTGTTTCCAAGCCATTAAAATGTTTATGTTCTAAAAGCTGCAGAGCATACTACAATCATTTCCTGCTGAGACAGGGCAATTCGTGGGCCTGGAACACAACCTCAAGCTGTTCTCGTTCTAAGACCAGCCTCCAAGTACTTGAAAATTCCCCCTGAGAATTTTGATTCTGAATATAGTGGCCTTGTTTCTAATTTTTAAGATTAGTCTCCTTTTCCTGCACAGTTTTGCCTGTGATCTCATCCCCCATTTTGAGAGTGTTATAGCTCTAAATGCTTATGGACACCCAGACACACCACGTGGGATGTGCCCAATGAGATCATCTTGATGTCAATTAAGGGTAAGTGGGGTGAATTGGGTGGGTGGTGGTGGAGCTGCAGGCTTAGGTAGAGGGGTATGGGTCTATAGTGAGGCAGAGGGGAAACCATGGTTGGGAGAATGACCAATTGCCCCTCACTCACCCCCAAAATATCTGATAACAACAGGAATGGCAAGCCTGATAAAAATCTGGAGTAGACAAATGAAGGATTGCAATAGAATGATGAACAAATATCATAGTCGTTCTGATGTACTGAACTTCAACATAGATGCAGAGAGTGGTCCTAACCAAGACTAAAGAGACTGAGAGGTTACTACTGAGCAGTGTGCAAGAGACATCAGACATTCATATCTTATGAGTTGGTTTGGTAGAGAAGAGGAGATTGGAGAAAAGTATTGGGAGAGAAGAAGGAGAATACACAGGGAGCGGAAATAAAATTATAGGATTTTCTCTGCCTAGCCTGCCATTATTGGTGGTGTCTGGGTCCCACAGTGAGAGGAACTTCAGGCAGAATCTGAAGGGTCTTTATTTGTGAATGACTGTGAGGGCCAGGTACACAAGTGGCACTGCTCAGCTTCCCAAGTGACACAATAAGACACAGTGGGATAGAGACAAATAATCTGTACATGTTTTGGAGGCTGTCTCTGAACACTGCAGTGTTCAAACTTTGAGAGAGCAGCTCTGTCATTTGATGTGGGTCTTCATAGCCATGGCAACAGTGAAATGCATCCAAAAAATTCCATGGGCCAAGAGCAATATAAGCCAGAGGAGCGAGGGAGGAGGAGGGTAAAGTGGTCACTGCATGATTCTTGTTTCTGATGGGCCAGTTCAAGGGCACTTATGAGATGCGTTCTGCAGATGAGGTCAAGGTAGACACTCTATGTCAGATCGTGTTAGGAAAAAGCCTGTGAAATTAATTTGATCCTGTTGTGAAGAGACCAATATCAGATTATTTTTGTTAGGGCAATTGCCACTATTAAAATCTCCTTCTTATTTTAGACCACTTTTAGCTCTCTACGACAAATGATAGGTCAATAAAATCACTATTAGGACAAATAATATAAATTAAATTGTCCCTGATCATGAGATGCTTTTTATATACTGATAAGTGTCCATTTATTTTAGGTTATAGATTTTCCATATCTTGCAACAACTGGTTTGAACCAATTAAGGACTGGTTTAAGAAATGGCTTAAATTCTGAAAACAATGGTAGCATCAATAGATACGACCAGATCTGATAAGGACCTAGAATTACATATTCCATATGTAAATACAGGGAGCAGAAAACATTTTTGAGCAAAGGAGGTATGTAGTATTCATTAATAAGATTGATCTCCAGATTTTATTTATTTTTCTTTCATTTTGGCAGTCTTCAGTTTTAAGCTAAATATGTAAAATATCCTCAGGCTGTCAGAGTCAGTTAAGGCAATTTAATAGAAAAATAATGGTCTTAAAAGGGGAAAAGGAAAAACAAGATTTCAAGTACTATCAGCAGGAAAGAGACTGGGATGTCACGGCAGGTAATAGAATAGATGGAGATGGAACATGGTAGGTAGAGTGTGCTTTAAGCTTCATCAGTGAGGAAAGTTACAATCAGGACAAGTATTAAACCATGCAGCAGGCTGACTTCATGAGAGAGTGTCTTTTCAGTGAAGAAATATAAAGACCACAAATAAATCTGTAAAGTGAAATCTACAAACTTTAGCAAATTTATTATGGTTACCAATACCTAGAGGTTCAACAAGTCATCATTCAGAATCAATCCCATCCTTCCCAGAATAGCTTCCTGTTGACTAGAGGGAACATGAGCTCAGTCTTAGCTGTATGACATTTTCTTTGGGAGGAAGGCTGGGTATTAAGGGAAGTATTGGGACAGTTCACAGACTATGATTAAAAATGAATTTCATTTGAAGGTTTGATATGTTCTTTGTGCAGGACTATTGTTGTACCTTCTTAATGTTTTCCCTGAAAACTTTTGTCAGTGCTTTTTGAACTGCAAATTCAAGTTCCTCAGAGAAAATCTAGAAGGTAGTAATACGTGAAATTCTAGCAAACTATCCAAGATACTTTGTGAATTTAGTCAGGGTACAAATCAATCAATCCCGAATTTTATTTCTTTTCTCACTAACGCCTAATGTATTATTGAATTAATATGGTATTAAATTTAAGAACACTGCATCCAATATCTTGAAAGGCATTTAGAGAAAATATGTATTGATTAGAACAAAAAAAAAGCAGTTCTATTTGGTAAATAGAACAATTTATAAAGAACTGATAACAAATGAACAAACTGCTTTAGCTAGCTCAATGCACATAACTTTATATGTTCACATTTCACAAATATTATGAACCAAATAGCTGCATTTAGAATGTCAGGGAAGAATTAGAATTGAAAAATAGGAAAACAGGGAGAGACCATCAACGCTAGAGAATTTTATCGAGGACAAGTTGAAACATTGAAAATTGCTTTTGTTGAGACAGGAGAATGTGCAAAATATGTATCAGTGTTACCACGTCATAAAATTAGACATCTCAAGATTTAAAGTAAACCTCTCTCCACCACCACACACAAGTTTTATCCAGTCTTTTGAAAGTTTTGTCTCCTTCTTTCATGTGTATCTGAGATATGAGGAATTTATTGAATCGTGCTTTTTACCTGGATTTTCTAGAAGTGCCCTCTTCTTTTTCCCACGAAGTCTGGAAATTGTAGTACATGAAATACTTTAAATAAACAAGATGAAATTCTCTCTCCAAACTATGAAAATGCTATCATTTATGTGAAGAAAGGATCTTGTTTTGAGGGATCAAAAAAACAGAACAAAGATTTCACAAAAAAATAGAAATGTGGTTTGTATTTGTTCTTTTAAAATATAATGTCTTTTCTTTTATCAACATGATAATAGGCAGTAAGAGAAAACAAGTTCAAAGAAATAATTAACAAATAACTGTATTTCCTGTCAAGTGGTATCTTAGGAAATAGGCTCTCTGTAAAAACAAAACAAAAAACCCAAATTGATAGTATTTGCCAATTTCTGTGATATAAATACTCCTAGCATGTCCATTTCTAGCTCCTAACAGTTTAACAAGCAGCTTACAAAGTTTCAGAAAAGTTAGCAATTAACTCACATAAGCTGGTCTAATCAGCTCATTCACTACTATGTACGTAAACACTGCATTGAACATCACTTCAGACACCATGTAATGCTTTCAAGAGGATAAAAAGGATGGATAGTAGCTAAATTGAGAGATAAATAGTTTTCTTTTTTTAAATAATTTATTCTTTAATTGACAAATAAAAATTCTATATCTCTATTGTGTACAACATGATGTTTTGGAATATGTATACATTGTGGAATGGCTAAATCAAACTAATTGGCATACTCAACACCTCAAGTACTTATCATTTATTTTTGTAGTAAGAAAACTTTTCGTTTGCAGTTACAGAATTATAATGATGGAGCAGGTCTTCCGCTTCATCTATTTCAATGTAGATGTCAATGCAGTTGCAAAACAAATACTAAATTCCAGAGATTCTGATTACTATAGCAATTCTTATGAATCTCCTAGTCTTCACATCCCTTCAGCACTCTCAGAACCTTGAGATACTTCTTGCAAAAATAGGTCAGGGTCAAGTTTCATATAGTTGTTTACAGTGGCTCTGTGAGCAGAGAGAGACCTCAGAGCCTAGAGGAGAGATAAGTTGGAGAGTTGTGTGTAGGTTAGGACAGGCACACCCAAATATGTTTAATTTACTTCAAAATTGTTAGTGTTGTATGTAGTTTCATTTGTTTTGTTTTTGTTTTTCCCTAAAGCTTTGTCTTCACTATAAATAGTAATTTTTTAAAAAAAATAACTAATAGATTACTAAAGAACTAAATTAAATTTATGTGATGATGCAAAAAATCATTAACATTAATAATTGAACATAGGGGAAAGACTAAACATAGCTGAGGAGAGGTTATAGATTTTAGACAATTACCCAGAATTCTCCACAAAACTGTAAAAAGACATAAAATGTGAAACAGAAGGTAAAATACATGGATTTTAGACTGAGAAGACACATAATATACTTTATAGGAATTCCAGAAATGAAGAAAAGAGGTAAGAAGGGAGAGGAACAACAATTTTATGTTCAAAAATAAAATTATTAGCCAACAATTTATGGAGGGAATGATGACAAAGAAAATGGAAGGACAGTGCAACCCTATTTCCTTTTCCTTTCAGTCCTTCCTTACTGTAAGAATGGAGGGCAGGTAGACTACGTGGGCATCAAGAACTGAAATAACTGAGTCAGTTTTGTGCAGAGTTTTTGGTATCCTGGAAAGAATAAAATTTATATGAAATATAATAATTTTGGTTGATATCCATGTGAGTTCAATGCCATTATATTTACATTGAAAAGTGGCATTATACAAAAAACATAAATAATAATATTTATTAACAATTTAAATTTCTATCTTGTCATTTCTTAGAATTACATCAAATAGCAAATAAGAAAACACATACATCAAGACAAGTTAATAGACCATGGAAGAAAGAAAAATGCATTATATTTTAGAAGTTTTAATGAAACACTTTTCCTAGTTTTTGAACAAGGAACCCAAGTTTTCATTTTGCACTGGTTTCTTCCAACAATGTAGGTGGCCTTGGTTATCAGTAACAAAGACCAGGCTAGCCAAAGACTTAAAACTAGTGCAGTGATAGTTTTCAAATTTTTCTCCATAGAGTTCCAGTGTCCCTCAGTTTGTTCAGATATTCCTGAATTATTCTCCCAGCTTTTTATTGAGAATAACAAACTAGACTATGCCAAACACTGCTAGCCTTTTCTTAATTGGACGTGGATCCCAAGGAGCCAAGCTTTAATTTTGCTATATTCCTCTTTAAAATACCTGTACCACACACAAAACACAATGAAAGTACTTTAAATATTAATGCTAATTGTAGTGAAATGGTAGAAAATATTTTAAGGCAATTAAACTTTTCTGAGGCCCCTTTGATGGCTTGTTATTGGTATTTAAGGAGTTCATTATTTACTATCAATTCTTTGCATAATACTGGCAACTAAATATAGAATGCTTCTATTTTTAATGAGGTCCTATCAAAGTGTGTTTCTGCAGTATGATAGTTACAGTCCACAGATTCTCTTTACTCCCATTCTATTTAATAAAATAAAGTGTTTAAAACCATTTTTGAGTTGTGTTTATTTGCTATTAAATGTTTTTTGAGCACTTGGAGATGGATCATTTGCTTGTTTTCAACTAGGACTGTCAAGTTCACATGTGGATTATGAATGGGTACAAAAAAGAGAATCAATTTCTTGTTTTCAAAGATAACATCTACCCAAATGCCTCTTTTGCATAAATCTACTAGATTCATGATCAAATTACATTTGAATATCAAAATTAAAATAAAATTATTGGGTTTGAAATTGCACAAAGGAGTCTGTTAAACTACTTTCTGGAACTCTTTCATTTTACGTTTTCAAGGTTTTGAAATTTGACTAAGGATATCAATATCTTTACAGGAGACTGCGTGATTGCTTATTGTGATATATGCCTCTGATGAAAGTATCAGTAATGGTAACAGTGTAGTTGATACCTGGAGATCGACTGTTTTAAAAAAATGACAACAACATCGACATAGATTTTTTGGCAATATTCTTAAAGGAACATCATAAAAATACAAGGTATTTAGTAAATTTGTTTTTCTTTGTCAATAAATCCAACAAATCTTATTTTCATAAGGGGAAACTAATTATTTGAGCCATCATTCTCTCTTTTTTTCTTTTTATTTTAACTTTATTGTCAGTCTTAACTTTGAAGCTCTAGGATGAATAAGAAACCTAGATAAAATGTATCATGTTATATTGTGAACCATAGTCTGGAATAGTTTAATTAACTGAGGAAAACTGCTAGATCATTTTACATAGTGTTGCATTTACCTGCAGATTTATACTTGAAATGCTATACCAATTTCTGGTACATTCATTTCAACAGAACTTGTAAGAACAAAACATTGGTTACAATTTATGTATCTGTCAATGGGGGCTGTTTTTACTAAAATTGTGAGCTTATTCTATATCTTAGTATTATATTCTTAAAAATCTCCTTTATCATATTTCTGGAAAGATAAAACCAGAATCTGTTTGCAGAGGAAGACTTGAATTCATATACTTGTTTATTCTTGAAACTTTTCTACCTACTATTAACATGTACTTATCCAGATTATTTTACTATTGTTTTATTTTTAATTAAAAACAAAAACAAAGCTAAGACAAGTCAGAAATGGCCAATGAGACATTTTTCAAAGACATTTCTAGAAATTTTTGTAATAATGATATGGCATATTAGATTTGAGGGTTTCTTTTTTCTTTTTCACGCTTGCTCCAGTCTTTGGAGTTCTTTTTTTGTTGCATGTAATAGAAAACCCAAATTTTTATGTGCTTTTAAGTTTATTTCGTTTAATGATCCCACTATGTCATCAGAATTCTATTTCTCTCTGTTTCTTAACTCTAATTTTTGTGATGTCAGCATAATTCTAAGTCTCTTTTCTCTCTTGCTGTAAAAATAAATAGCTGCTGAAATTCTCCGTTTTATACCTGAACACTAAATAGTGCAAAAAGAAGAGATTTATCTTCTGATAGATTACTCAGAAGAGCAAAGACCTTTCCTTCTGAGAAGTCCACAGTAATACTCATCTCAGGCCTACCGGCGTTAATTGAATCATGGGGCAATTCATAAATTCATCATTTTATTTTTTTAATTTTTATTTTATTTATTTTTCTTTTTATAAATTTCATAATATTATGGGGGTACAAACATTTTGGTTACATAAATTGCTTTTGTACAGTTTGAGTCAAAGTTATTGTACCTGTTAGGTGTGAATTACCCACCCCCTCCTCCCTCCTACCTGCTTGATTTCCAATGAGTGTTATTTCCATATGTGCACATAAGTGTTGATCAATTAGTTTCAATTTAATGGTGAGTACACGTGGTGTTTGTTGCTCCTTTCCTTCAGCTGATCAGAATGAATTCATCATTTTAATCAAGGAAATTTGATGGGCAATTTTTAAACCATCAGTTACATGAACCAATTACCCAGGTGTGAGCAATAGGATAATTGTGAATGGATTAGGCAAGAGACTGCCCTATTCCCAGGGCTGAGAACAGTACTCTTATCTGTCTTTTCACAACATGGTAATGAGAAAAGACAAGGACATTTCCACTACATTCAATCTGCTATAATTATTTTGCTCAAACATTCAGTGAACGTCTGTTTTGTATATGCAAATTTAAGCACATGCGCGCACACACACACACACACACACTACACAAATAAAACTAATCTAAGAACCACAATCCCTGTTTAAACCACAGTCAGCTCTCTATGAATAAGAGTGTGATGGGTGAACTCATTGTTTCAACATACAGGTTTCTTCACAATTTGAATCTAACCTAATTTTCCAGTCACATTTCCTACCTGTTAAATATTCAGTGACATGAAAGGGTTCTCACCATTCCCCCCAAATGTCGTGCCTTTTCATGTTTCTATGCTTCTGCATGTGCTCTTTACTCTGCTTTAAAGTCCATTCTAAAATCATTCTGTTTCCAGAAGACTTCTATTCATTATTCAAAACTCACAGCATCTGCCTGAACATACTTGAGTCATCCAGTAAAAGTAGTCACCTTGTCCGCTGTATCCTTATATAATTAAGAATATGTTTGTTGTTATACCTTTTGGATAATTTTATTGTAAATTATTTGCATATATATATATTTCTTTGATTATACTCTAACTTTTTAAATTCACTTGTCACCAGAACATGGCATAGTTTTCAGAACAATAGATATTCAAAACATATTTCTAGACCAAATAAAAATAAATACCTTATACTTCAAAAGAATGTTTTAATCTCATCAATATTTTAATAACATGTATTATTGCCCAAAAGTGCAAGGTTACACAGAAACTCAAGAGCAGAACTTTCATAGCAAATACTGGATCATAAGTTTTAACTCTTGGGTAAAGGTTCTACTATAATTAATGCATTTTTCTACTTAAAATATTTATGAATGTAAAAAGTTGTTACTAATTGAGTTCATTTAGAGGATCAACCTTAAAATTTGAAGTGTTGCACATATTTTGCCGCATAAATTGAGATAATTTATGCATTCTAAAGCATTGTTCATATTTAAAATAAAATCTTAAATGTCAATCTGATATAAATAAGAATATATTTGATTTTTCTGCTTTCTTTGCATTGGTTGGCTGTTAAAAGTACTGGTGTGCATTCAATATATATCTACTGAATACATTCCATGCATCTAGCAACATATAAAAAGTCACAAATAAGTATGGGAGTCTTAAGTATAAAACTAGTCAGTGACTTCTATGAATCACATACACATATGTAATATTAAATAACTATATAGTTATATACAGTTATATATATAAAGTTTTATATCCCACATTCAAAAGTGTGGAAGAATCAAAGAGTGATGTTAAAATTCAGAAGATTGGTAGGTACATTAATCATCAGAGACATTAATGCCCATGATTTGAATTTATAATGCCTCTGGATTTGTTTGATTTCATGAAATTGCTTTGTCACATTTATTTTTTAATAGTGCCAACTCAAGATCATTCTTACAGTGGCTACTTTGTTAATCGTCCCAAATATACAAACCACACTCCTTCAAAACCAGTTAGGAAGATTTATTAAGACTGAATAAGAAACATACACATATGGGAAGTGGAGTTGGGTAAACATAGACGAGTTGGGTCAGTCTAAGGATGGCAGGACTATGAACCTAGGTATTAGGAAAGGTCAAGTTAAGTTCATCTATTAGGATATAGGATCCATTTTAGGAGTTGAAAATTACAGCCCAGGGATAGGGACATGAGTGTGAAATTAGTTTTCAATATCTCTGATCAGTTTATAGGACAAGAGGACATATGAATAGCATTGACAAAAGATTCTAGCGATGATAGAGGCCTGGGGAGCCTTGCACAGCAGAGATAGAGAAACCAAAGAGTGGATATACAACAGCTCAGTTACACCACATAAGTACTTAGTGCCAAAATCTACTTAGAAAAGGGAGGTTTGTGAGGGAGAGACAGAGTCAAAACACGGAGTGCTTTAATTAGAGCCCTGGGGGAAGATAGACAGGGTCTACATTATAGGGCAAGAGAATTCATTGTTTGGATAATTCATCATAAATTTGGAATATTTATTATCTCCATGGGCTTGACTCTGCAGTGAATAGCAGGATCGAGAGCCAAGGTTATAACTAGCTAAATTTTGCAACTGAATAGGGTGAGAAGAAGGAATAAAAATTGACTTGGCACTGAGAAGAAACTAACAGACTTTTTAACTAAAGCTATCCGGACGGTGTGGGGCTGATTTGCTTGGAGATTAATTATGAAGATCTACACTATAAATCAGAAGAGAGGTTTGGAGGTTTGGCAGGCTTTACAAGTCAATAAAGTGGTATCTAATGTGTGGAATGCATAATGCATTGGAGGGCTCCTAGAGGTGAGCTATGCACACAAAATGTATCTGTTTCTACAACACATCAGTGGAACTAATAAGGATGTTCAGAGGGGAATGGACACGAGGGTGATGCAGACAGGAAATATTGACATTTTAGAGAATTTTTAGAATTTGCATAATTATTTGCATATATAAGGTGTGTCGTATTTTGTCTGCTTTTAAACGTTTCCTTCTCTGGCCCTTATGTGCCTGTAATTGGGCAAGGCATCTATGGAGTAAGTTATGTGTTCTGCTTGAATGAAGAACAACGGTTCATAACAAGTAGGATGTCACTCACTACCAAAATATCAATTCCATCTAGCCTATAAAACAATTCAAATATTCAGTGAAAAGGAAATACTTGACACAAAGTTTAAGTTTGTGGCCATTCTATTATCACGTTTCACACCAAAGTGTAACTGATTCTTTACCTACAAACCAGAACCTGAACCAGTTAGAAAGTTCCAGATAATCTAGAGTAGCATGAGAAATTTGTATGTAATCTTAGCACCCATTCTTATCTAAAAGTCTCAAAACAAAACTAGTAGGTATGCCATCAACAGATCTGGCTTTTATGATGACATGTCTTAAGCAGCATTTGCATGACTCTTGGCTATCATAATCCTAGGCTATAAAATGTGAGTTCTAGGAAGAGAATAGAGAAGAACAATATATTTAATCCAAACCTGCAAACATTTCAAATTTAGAAAGAAAATTACTAATGAATATCACTTTGCTTTTAATCAAATCTAAAGAAATAGGATTTAGGTTTTATATGCTTCTTTAACAATTTAGTATAATAAAACAAAATTAAATTTTAATAAGCTGGGTAGATTGGTTGCAGGTTTCTATGGTGGGATTAAAGTGCTCCGTGGCTTTCTAATGGATGGAATTGGTCCTGTCAATAAAATTGACAAGCTCTTCAATGACTTTGTCCATGTGTACCTTTGTTGACAGCTAAGACAGCCTAAGTCAACATTCTTCAGAGGATATAAGTAGAAAATTCCCTGCAGGACATCAGAGTTGGCACAGGCAGTGTTGAATGTCCCAATCATATCTTATGAAAGCATACTGTACCCTGAAGTTTGAATTCATTTTTATTTCTCCTTGAGATTGAAAATAAGATAAGAGATTATCAGGGACACTAGCTATAACATGTGCATTTTTCAGAAAACTGAGAAACAGACTTTCTGAAAGTACCTAATATTATCAATAAAGCAATTTTAGAAACTATGGGCTTAAATACAAGAAGCAAAAATTTATCAGATCAATGTGGGGAGCAGGTCTAGATGGAAAATGGTGTTTTAAAATTAATTTGCTAATCCTTAATTATTATCTTTTATGGTAGTGATGAGTGCAAATTATAAAATTTTTGCATTATACAAATGACTTCAGGAATGGAGAAAACACTCAACAACTCTTTTTATGAAGCATCCACTCTATAGGTACGATGGTTTTGCAGCAAAAATCAGGTAATTACCACAATATTCTGGTAAAGACTGAATTCCCAAACAATACAGGGAATTTTAGTTTACCATAGAGACTTTGATAAATGAACTTAATTACATTTTTTTATGTTGTACAAAACATTTAAATGTAAGTTATTTTCCCTTTATTCTCACAGGCAATAATTACTTCCATTGTGCAGATGGAAAAATCTATTCATGTACGTGTCATGGATAAATTCTCACATCTTATAAAACTGGATTGGTTGAAATGAGAAAGTGATGTGTAATTGAAAATGGCTCATAGATAAGGCCAACACTTTATTCTAATCCTAACCACCAGTTAACTGATTCAGAAATTAAACTTATTTAAGTATTCATATATGTATAATCACTATGATATATAAAAATATAATTAATATAATTGATAATTGAAATAGAATAAGTAATAAGCAGATGGGCTCTTCATCATTTTCATTTCATCCACAAATGAAAAATAAATTAATAGTAAATTTAAATAATTTTTCCTGAGTATAAAATGATGACATAATCCATGTCATTTGCATAGAGGTTTGGATAGTAGGAATTTTATATTTCCTGCTGCTAAGGAAAATAAATTTTACATATTAGTTTTGACTCTTTTCTAGAAAACCTTTGCAGTTGCTATGATAAAGATGTTTCCCTGGTTTTGTCTGGGTTACTATCTCCTAATCTTATTGCAGGTAATTAACACAGATGGCTTTCTTTTACTTTAGAAGTGTTTTAAATATTGAATTCATATACAAATATTATTAATCCAGTCATTCTAATTTGTTGCTATTTTCTCTAAAACTTATTAAAATATTTTAATAAGAATCTTAAGGCAATGTATATCATTGTCATATATTTTACTTCTATCTATGTTTTAAACTTATCAATATTATTGTGATTATTTGGACTGGAGACAATTAAGGAATTAAAAAGTGAGAAAAATACATCATATTTGTATGTATATATTTACGACTTCTGGTACTGTTAGATTCAAGTTTCCATCTAGCATTATTTTCCTACAGTCAGAAGAATTTCATTTAATATTTATTCTGATGCAAGTTTGTTTGGAATGAATTCTCTAGCTTTTATTTTCCAAAAACTCTATTTTGCCCTCATTTCTAAAGGATATTTTTATTTATAGAAATCATAGCTATCTTTTTAAAAATTTGATAATTTAATGATGTTATTCCATTGTCTTCTGACCCACATTATTTCTGACAATAAGGGAAACACTGTAACTATATTCCTTTTTATGTAATGTTTATTTTTTCCTCTGGCTGCTTTAGAGTTATTCCCTTTATTACTGGTTTTAGGAATTTGATTATCACATGCTTCTATGTAGTTTTCTTTGCATTTATTCTGTTTGATTTTATCGAGCTTTATGTATCTGTGGTTTCATATTTTTTTAACAAATTAGGAAATTTTTCAATCCTTACTTATAAATTCATTTTTATGCTTGTATCCTCTCTCCTCTCCTCTGGTACTTCTACTACATTATTTTTAGACCACTTGACATTGTTTCACAGATCGCTGAGATTTCATTCAATTTCTTCAGGCTTTTTTTCTATCTTTGCTTCAGTTTGGTTAATTGTATCGCTCTACTTTAAATTTCATTATATTTTTGGCAGTGTCTAGTCTGCTGTATGCTCATTTAGTGAATTTTTAAAATTTTAGGTATCATATTTTTCATGTCTGAAAATTTCATTTGGCTCATTATATCTTCCATTTCATGTCTCAATTTGTTCATGTTTTCCTTTAAACCATTTAGTATATTTATAAAGGCTGTTTTACTGTCTATGTCTACTGATTTTACAACCTCTGTCATTTGTGTTTCTGTTTCAGTTGGCTGACTTTTCTGATTTTGGGCATGTCTAGTGATTTTTGTTTAAATACTTGACATTATGGGTGTAACATTGTTCAGTATTTGATTTTTTTTTTTGTCTTTAAAGAGTTAGAGAGTTTTGTTAGAAAGTAAAGTTAGCTGTGAGTCAGCATATTGATTTTGAAGCCTGTTTTTAAATTTTATTAGAGTAGGTCTAGAATAGACTTATCTAGTATTAGTTTAGCTCAAGCACTAAGGCATGAGAACTTTATAGGGTCTTTATTAAATATCCTGTATTTTCAATGATGATGTCTTCTCTGGCTGATCAGAACCTAACTGTTTTCTAACACTGTACCAGATACAGTAATTCTTGAATTTACAAATCCCCAGCATTTATGTCTTTCCCAGTTTTGTTAATTTTAACCTAACAAATGCATAGTTTAGTATTACATGCATGGGGCCCCTTTTGTGTAGCGTGTTTGCAGAAGTACTGCAAGGCATAAAGCTGACCACATCACTGGCTACTTATTTGTAGTCTCATGGGTATTTCTTCTCTTCCTTCTATAAATGTTGTCATTCCTAGGGGCTTAGTTTTAGAACTTTTATTTTGATTTTATTTATTCTCCAAGTGATCTCATTCAATTCCATTTGAATCTATGACCTTATGTATCATATATATTAATACTTCTAAATCTATATCATCATTTTATATCTTTGTGCTAAACTCCAGATGTATGTAAATCAAACAGCCTACTCAAAAGCTTTACTTGAGTTTCTAAAAAAACAAATCAAAGCTGGCAGGCTCCCAGTAGATCTTTTGATTTACCCTGTTAACACCCTCCTTTTCTGTGCTCTACTTCTCAATAAATGGCACCATCATTTACCCCAGTGCTCAGGATAGAACCCCCCATGAGTTGTCATTGGTTTTTCTCTTTTTTTCTACACTCCACCTTTACTTTATCAGAAATGCTTTTGACAACTCTTTGACATATATCCTTAATCTAAGCTTTTACTCTTCTGTCAACACCATCCTATTCCAGGCTACTATCATTTCTGGCCTACACTAGTGAAATAATTTCCTAAATAGAATCACTGCTTCCAGTCTGTTTGAATTACTCTGTTCACCACATTGGCAGTCTGAAGGATTCTATTAAAATCCTATCCCCATTTCATGTGGACTTTTTAAAAAATATTCCTACTATATGTGAATTGTATTGCCATCTTATGCCCTTTGTGCTTATTTTATTTGACTTAAACAAATGTCACCTAGATAAGGCTTGGATCAGTCATCCACTTCATTTGAGTACTGTAACAAATGTCACAAATAGGATTAAACTCCTCAAAAACACCTTTCTTAAACACAATAAATAATGCAGCTTTTACCCTCCTCTCCTTTTCCATTGTGTTAACCTAATTTATTTTATTCCTTTTTTATTTTTTTGTGTAGTACTTAATAGCACATGATATTATATTGTTTGTGATTTATATCTTTTCTCTGTATTGTCTATTTCTCATACTAGAATAGGCACTTTTGAAAGCAAAACTGTATGTGTCTGCTTCAATTCTTTATTCCTAGTACATAGAATATTGATAGGCATATAGTATTACTCAATTAATATTGGTTGAATAAATGCATGAATGTATGGGTGAATAGATAGATAAACATATTATGCCTATGTTACTGAGACATTTGGACTCTCTCAAATTAGAGCTGCATGTTGTGGGTGAGATATAATCTCTCTACATACACTTCTGTTTGTTGTTGTTTTGTATGTGTGTGTATGTGTGTTTTAAGGCTGAACATCTCTAATTATTGCCATTTGCAGTTTTGCTTCATTGATAAAGATGATAGTTTACATTTAGCCCATTTGGGGCCCAATTACTAACTTTTATTTTTAGTTTTCAAACTTCAGAACATTTTCTTGTCTGCCTAATCTTTTATATTAATATATGTTTTAATCATATATAAGAAAGGAACTTAGCAAGTCTTTTTGGCCTTATACCATCTTCCTCGAAATCTTATTGATTCTAATATAAATTTGCTTAGCATGATGTAGTGAAAAGAAAACTGAATTTGAAGTAACAACAAAAAATGGGTTTAATTCCTGCGTTTGCAACTAACCACATATGTGAAACTGGCCCATTCATTTAACTTCTTTGAATCCCCTATGTTTTTTCTTTTTTTTAAGTAATTTTGTTGTAAAAAAAAGTTGTATTAGTGGCTAACATTTTTGTGCTTTCTGTTTTTCAAGATTATATTAAGCATTTCCACTTATTATTATATTTAATCTTCAGAACAAGCCTATTTAAATATTGTTTCAATTTTACACAAGAATAAATTCAAGCTTAGAGCAGTTAAGTAGTTTTCACCAATTATATTTTTGGTAAACACCAGAGCTAGAATTTAAATGCAGGCAGCTGACTCTACATCCCACACTCTAACATATTTCCCTAACTCTCTGCATATGAAATATTTGAATGGTGGACTCATTCAAGATTTTATCTGTGCCTTTTGCAATCAAAGCAAGAATCCTACCAATAGACCAAATAACATTTTCACTTCTACGCTGAGAAATTTTTGTCAGCATCTTATTTTAAAAAGTAAGAGGAAATGACTAATTTTTCTTAAGGTAAAAATGTAAACCGTTATCTTTAAACCTGAAAAATTTACCAGTATTTTTAAATGCAATTTGAAAAAAAAATTTCAGAGAACACTCTAAATATTTTAAATACCCTCACTTTTTTATTCAGGTCAATACTCCTTTTTTGAAATTCTTCTACTGGCTAGTACAATTGTTGTCAAACTCATTTTCTCTTCCATTCATTACACTTATCGTATTTAATTCATTTGTTTTATTGACAACTTAACATATTTTGATCAGTTGAATCCCATAAACAGATTCTTTTTTTGTAGACTTATAGTAGTAAAATGTTATTTTATAAATAATCAGAATGTTATTTCATGGATGATTAGTTATGTAATATAAGAAAGTGCCTTTTTTGGACACACTCATGGCTTGTGATATGTTTGTTAATAAGAAATAAAAAGATATTGACAGAAGGAGCACATCATCTGAAGAACAAAGGAGGAAGTAACAGAAATTGTCAAGAACCAGCAGGAAAGGGTAAGAAGCACTGTCACAATTGTGCACAATGAGCAGGAAGTAGCTCTTCACTTGATAAGCTTTAAAGCTGATAAATCAAGTAGTAGGGGGGTTTGAATATATTTCTTAGAATTTTAAGGTAAATTTCTGCAAGATCAAATCATTAATTGCCTGTTGTATTATCTAACTATTTTAGGTATTCATTAAGTACCTTCTGTATGTAGCAAAATTAAGTGCGGGCAATTTTAAGAATTTTATAAAAAATAGTCCTCAGGACAGCAGCTTTCTCTGGCTGATTCACCCCAAAACAGTTAGAAGGTGATTTAATTGCTAGTGACCAAAAGCAGATATTCTGTGGGTTTAATTTAATGCATTTTAGATTTCCTATTATTCTCTGCAGAAGATAGCACATGCTCCTGTCACTACTCATGAGGTGGATGGTAGCCTATGTCCCTGACATTTTCCAGCTGATCAACCAGATACCTGGTGGCAAGTTGATTACACTGGATGGCCTCTGCCATTGAAGAAGCAGCATTTTGTTCTTGCTAGAAAATACACTTTCTCTAGATACAGATTTGCTTTTCCTATACCTAATGTTCTTGCCAAAACTACCATCCATGGACTTATGAAAAGCTTTATACAATGTCATGGTATTCCACACAAATTGCTTCCGATCAAGTTCCTCAGTTGCTGGCACATGAAATTCAATAATGGTCCCATGGTCATGGAATCCACTGGTTTTACTCTGTTCCCCACCCTTCTGAAGAAACTGGGTTCATAGAATAGTGTAATGACCTTTTGAAAACTCAGTTACAGCACCAACTAGGTGGAGCAATACCTTGCCAGGCTAGGGCAGGTTTCTCTAGGAGGCAATATACCTTCTGAATCAGTGTCTAAAGACTGGTACTGTTTCTCCAATATCCAGAATTCATGAGTCCAGGAATCAAGGGATGAAAATAGGGGTGGTACCCCTCACTATCACCTCTAGTGACCCACTAGTAAAATATTTGCTTCTTGTTCCCACAGTCTTATGATCTGATGCCCAATAGGTCTTAGTTCCAAAGGGAGAATGCTTCTCCTAGGAGACGCAATGGTAATTCTGCTTGGCTGGAAGTTAAAACTGTTACCTGACCACTTTGGGTTCCTCATGGCTCTGAATCAACAGTTAAAGAAGAGAGTTAGCCTGCTGGCTGGAGTGCCTGATCCAAGAAGAAATTGGACTGCTACTCCACAATGGAAGTAAGGAAGAGTGCTCAGCATCCGTTAGGGCATCTCTAAGTATTACCATGCTCTGTGGCTAAAGTAAATGAAAAACTGAACAATTCAATCCAGGCAGGACTACGAGTTATTCTTCCTTATTTTGTTATGAATAAGTTTGTATGTGTATGTGTGTGCATAATATCTTTATTTTCTTCCTTCTCTTATTCGCTTATGTAACATAAGTATTGTTAAATTTACCTCATAGTTTTTAAGTTATAGAATATCAAAGACAGGAGTGAAAAATCACCTGAGGACTTTATATCCTCTTCTGGGGAAATGGGTACTATATTTTTTGTTCTACACAGAATAGTTGTATCATGTTAAGTAGAAATATTATCTTATTATTGTCTTTTTCAAATATTTATTTAGTTCACTTAACCAATGTATTGAACTTGTTATTGCCTTTTTTAAAAAAATTCAGAATATTATGAGGGTAAAAATGCTTTGGTTACATATACTGCCTTTTCACCACCGAAGTCACAGCTACAAACATGCCCAATCCTCAGCCATCGTGTGTGAATTTACCCATCCCACCCTTCCCCCTCCCACCTGTCTGACACCCTAAGAATGTTACTTCCATATGTGCACATGTGTTGATTAATTAGTGCCAATTTAATGGTGAGTACATATGGTGCTTGTTTTTCCATTCTTGTGATACTTCATTTAGAAGAATGGGCTCCAGCTCCATCCAGGGTGGTACAAGAGGTATGAGTTCATTATATTTTTATGGCTGAGTAGTACCCCATGTCTTTCTTTAATGATCAAGCATTTCTAGGCAGTTTTAAGCACTTCCCATATCTATATCACCCAAATCAAAGAATAGAGTGTGCATTATCTGAGAAGCTGGTATGTCTAAACTTTTACTTTGGGGACCTCCATTTTGGGTAATTTAAGGTATATGACATTCAATAAAAGCAACTCTTCTGGTTTTCCAGGGAGAAACATGCCTAGTGTTTCACTATTTGTGATATTTGGGGCATTCTCAATTCTTTCTCTTCAAAGTATACTCCTCAGATCAGGCACATCAGCTTCCCCTGAGAGTTTGACACAATGTACAATTTCAGATGAGATCTAACAAGATTGCCAGATGATTTGTATTCACACTCAAATCTGAGAAACTCTGCTCTAAAGCAAGAGGACTATCTACAAGAAGGGCCTCCCTAGCTGAAGTTTAACTGTGGTACCCACTCCCAGCAGTGGATTCTACCACATGTCAGATTGGAAATATCCACAAATGGGAAAAATCTAGTTCACTTCACCCACAACAGAAGTAAGTATAAAGCAAGGAAACCCAAGACATATGTCCCAGTGATGGCATATTCATTAAACATCAGAATAAGGTTTCCCTTTGGCAGCTCAGAACGTTTTTAAGCCCTAGGCAAAACAACATAATGAGGTTTTTCATGGGTCCATCCACAAACATGGTATGGATTTTGAATAGGTGAAGTATGTCAATTAACCCATAACTAATCCTCAACTAACTAACCCATAACTAAACTTCAACTAATCCCACTGTATTAGTCAATTCAGACTGCCTTAACAAAATATCACAGACTGGGTAGACTAAACAATTAAAATTTCTTTTTTCATAATCCTGGAGGCTGAAAGTCCAAGATCAGGGTGCCAGCATGGTCTGATTCTGGTGACGGCTCTTTGTCTGGCTTGCAGACAGCCACCTTCTCTCTGTGTTTTCACATGCCCTTTCTTTGGTGCATGTGCATAGAGAGAGAGAGCTTTACATACCACAGGTTGGTGGTCTTATAAGGACAACAATCCTATCAGATTATGTCCCTACACTTAAGACCTCATTTAAACTTACTTAGCTCCTAAAAGGCCTTATATTGAATAGAATCACATGGGGACAAGGCATTCAACGTATAAATTTTGATGGGATACAATTCAGTCCATAATACCTATGAAGTTACTCATAAATATCAGAATTTCCATTTTGTCTCAAAACCATATTGGAGAATTAAATTAAATTTTTCATTTTGCTTTCAAAAATAATTTGGTAAAATATAGCCTCATATTCCCATCTGACTTTGGCAAAATAATTTGGTTTCGGACAAGGTGCCAATATTTGATTTATTATTATTCAAAAGGGGATAAGTATTTTTAAAATTATTTTTACTAATTAATATAGTGAAGCTCATTCTCTAGCTCAATGAATTTTCTTTTAGCCAAAGTATTCATTGTAATATGTGTTTCAATATCATAGTATTTTTTAAAAAGCCACAGCAGGATTCTAAAAGAAAAACGAAATCATTGCCGTTTTCCCTTTATTCCTGAAAACATCTCTTAGAGGAAAACACTGAACCAAGTCAGAATGCACCCAGCTGTTTGCCCATAATTATAATTTTGTTTTCATAAGAAACTACACCTGTGTAATAGTTCATTACAATGTATTATAATTTTGATTTTACAAACAAAATATCTCATTTCCTTACAGGGAAAATAAAAGTTTTCTCATATGTGTTTACCAAACTTAATAAGAGTGGTTTTTTTTGACTGGCATCAGCAACCACATCATTACTTGGGAAATAAAGTTCAAATGGGCTTGTTAAATACCCATCTTGCCTTTTGGTTTTCCTCTATTCATTTCTTTTATAAGGTTATGCAGTGGGAATTCCCCAGACTTCAATGAAAGATGCAACAATTACCACATACACCACCCTCCACCTAAATTTAAAGTTTTTATCATGCAGGCAGTTAGCAAAGTGGCAAATGAATATTACGTAGCTAAACAATTCAGCAAGCCATAGGAAAGGGAATCTCTGATTTCTTAAGCAAAGGCAACCAAGGGAGGATAAAGCTGAAATATATAACAGAGGATGTAATATTTGTTAGAGCCAGAGGTAACAAACACCAAGACAAAAGTATCATTTTCTTCATAGATTTCTCAGGGCACTTTGTCTATAATCAATACAATTATAAACTTCTGGAAATCTTTGACTTATCTTTGACTTAAAGGTACCAAAGTAGCTATGAAAAGCACTGAATTGCAGTCTTTCTCCACCTACCATGATTGTAGGTAACAAGGTTAGTCAAAAATAATTTCCATGTTTTTCAGATAAAGTTATTAAGAACATTCGAGGACTTAAGAATTTTGTAGCATTTGAAAGATATGAGTTATCGTAATTGACAGAGAAATAAATGGATAGTCTGATCTTACTAATTCTACAGTAAGAGCTCTATAAAATAGGGAGGAAAAACAACAACAACAAAAAATTTTATTTACTGCTAACAGAAAGCTCAGTCTGAAGATGAGACTGGTCCTGATTTTGGTAGTTAGCAAAGACTACGTTACAGTCACTTAAGGTATCCATGAAATAGGGGAAAAAGAAATAAAAATATGGAGATCAGGATAAGTCAAAGATTAACTAGTGGTTCCCAGTTCTGGGAAGGCTAGTTGTTTCAGTTATATTGCCTGTTTATCAAACACTAACTTTCTTCATGATAAGGAGCTAGTAGGTCTGAAGATATCCACATATTAGCACTTAATGCTTTTTTTTCATTTTAAAAACTAAAAAAAAAAAAAATGGGAAAATGATTTTTTTTTTATCCAAAGAAATCTGGTGATGGAAATTTCAAAAATTCTGATGGGCTTAATGGGAATATGGTTTTCATAACATGGGCAAAAAAATAGACTGTTCTGCAGTGATCACAGTCATTTGGCTTAGAGGCAATTGTGCTGAGACTTAATGAGAACTGATTTGGAAAGCTATAGAGATGTGGTACAGAGCATGCAGTCGGCAAGAAACAGTGAAGTCAGGACTGAAATGCCTAGATTTGGCAAAGGACTCAACTAATGCATACTTGTAAAACAAGTATGGCACATAATAGGTTTTCTTATGTGCTCTGTAAGGGTGGATGAGAAACGAAGAAAGACAAGACAATATTGGAGATAAGGCAATGAGGCAATGATTCAGATTGCCTTGATAAGCAAAATAGGTCCTAGTGTTCAGACCCACAAATATGTTGTCCCTGTTTCTACGATAGCTATCTTTCTTGTGTAACAACTTTAGGAAACTCTTTAATCAATAACAAAAAAACACTGAAGCCTGAAAATTAAGACATATTTCTGATGTTTGTTTGTTTTGCTGGTTTATGTGCAAATATAAAGAGTTCTGTATTTTAAGTGAGGTTTATAGCTATGATAAATCAGATGTAAAAGCAAATGTAATGTCAATATCTCCATTGACTTGGCCCTGCATAGGGCAACTTGTGAAAGACTGCAAAACTTTCTTTTTCTGCAATCTACTTTTTATCCCAATAGCAATCAGGGTCTTTTTTCAAAATCAGAAACCATTATTATCTTTCATACAATATGAATGTAACTTTCCAAAACATTATGTGATTTGCAAAATAAAAAGCTGCCAATTTTGGCATTCACCTGCTATTAAAGAGAAGTGACAGAATCTCATTTGAGAGCCAGGTGTGGTGCCTTTTTTAATACAAGCATTTGCATTTATTTGCCTTTGATGTAGAAACAATCTCTTGAGGAAATCATTCATTTTGTTTACCTTTATTACAAAAAGCATGCACAAATTTTTCTGCTGAATTTTTATTAATCCATTTTAAATTATATTACTTTTTGAGAATGTTTTATTTCCCTCCTTCACTATTCTCTTGCAAAGTAGGTTACCATGTGAGTGTTCTTGCCTAAGTTTGAGGATGAACCAAAGAGATATTTGTTACTTTTAACAAGAATCCTTTAGAGCCAGTGTATACTTCTTGCTTTCTTTTTCTCTGCCATGGTCACCACAATATTCTAGCTAGTGGCTACTCTGTCCATCAGGGTCCCCATGGTGAGGATGATGAAGATGTATAAGCAACATTCTTAAGCAGCGCAGAATAGACCCTTATTAGGGAGAGATACTAGACCTCAGTTCTTGTAAAGCACTTAGATGACAGGTGTTACTTTGGCATAGCTTGACTGATACAGTAGTTAATGGCAAAAAATAATATTGAAATTGTTTTTAAGGTAAAATAGATTAAAGTACCTAAGGTATAATTTGGGCATTGCACTAAAATCTCTCGCTCTCTAGATGTCTAGGGAATAAAGGAGCCTAAAATTGCACATGCATTGTGAAAAGTATAAAGAGTAGGTATCATATTCTAGAACTGGGGAGGCAAAAGGAAGGACTTTACCTAAGCAATATCTCCCACTCCAAATAACTCAGAATTATCTAAATTTCTTCAGTGTTCAGTCACTCTTTGTCTATTTATTTATTCACTTTTTTTTTTTTTTTTTTTAGAGACAAGGTCTCGTTCTGTTGCCGAGGTTAGAGTGCAGTGGCGTAATCATAACTTATTGCAGCCTTGAACTCCTGGGCTCAAGCAATCCTCCCACCTAAGCCTCCAGAGCAGCTAGGACTACGGGCACATGTTACTATATCCTGCTAATTTTTAAAATTTTTTATATAGACAGGGTCTCACTGTGTTGCCCAGGCTGGTCTTGAATTCCTGGCCTCAAGTGATCCTCTTGCCTCATCCTCCCAAAGTGCTGGCATTGCAGGTGTGAGCCACCATGCTTGGCCTGTCTGTTTTTATTGGTAGCTCAGGCTGTATTGAGCAATCATGATCAAAGTACAATAGTTAAAATTCACAGCATGCTCAAGGAACTGTAAGTCTTTGTTTAGTGCAAAGGTTATTAGAAAGCAAGTGGTATAAAATAACGCTGGATGGTATAAAATAGTGCTGGCAGTGTGGCTTAGGAGAATGATGGCGGAAGGATCGACAAATTTGGAACTTCCTTTAGTACACAATCTCTTGCAGACAATCTTTTGTTTTTCTTTTCTTAGAAAGGATATTAACAGTATAGACAGACAGGGTCATGGTATCTTCCCCTAAGTCTTTAGCAAAGACTCTGAAAAAAATGTCCTCATTAGTTCTTTCAGCAGATGGGGGGAGGGAACAAAAAATATTTGTGGAGATTTCCACTTTCAGCACTGTTAAGCAAAATGTTAGAAAATTGTTGATCTCTTTTCTTATAACAAGAAAAATGCAAAACAAACTGAAAATGAACAGTTTTTCTTGAACCCTTCAGTGAATTGAGGTCACACTGGAAACCACCACCCGAAAATTAGATGTAACAGGTGAATATAGAGAATTACAACACAGAACTGCTTACATGGAGCAGAAACTGCTGGAGACACACAGTGGCAGGAACACTTAAGTGGGCCTTTGAATCAATTGCTGGAGATGGAGCATGAACTAGCATGAGAGTGAGAATCTGCAGGGGGCTGCAATCTTAAGGAGTCCCCACATTTTTGTGGGTTTTATATACAGAAACCCAACAGGATGTCATGGTTAAGAGCCAAGAAATCTTCCCCCAAAGCTCTGGCAGGGAAAGGGTGAAACAGCCATTTTAAAATACACCCAGAAAACTCTCCATAACAAAGGTGCCTTTCTCTTCGGGAAAGGACTTTACCAAAGCTTTATTCCACCTAAGAAGAAATGCTTTTACCCAATTCTAAACCCCTATAGCTTTACTTTTTCACCTAAATAAAGGAAGAAAAAGCTAAGAAACTCATGTAAAGGTTGCAGCCCAATTACATATATCAACTAAAAAACTGAGACTTTATTATAGGATATGCAATGCTGTACCTCACTCACACATTACCACCACTACAACAGGACTCTAGTATCGTAATAGCTGAAAAAGCTGCAGGAAATAGACTCAATTTAAGAAGACAAAAACAAGGATGAAGGAGAAATCAGAAGCCTCTGGTACCTAAAGTTATACAAAACATTTGGTACAACCCAACTCTGAGAAGAGTAACATAAAACCTCACTCAATTCCTTTTACACAGCACATCATGTCTGCTATTCAACAAAAATTACAAGTCATGCTAAAAAGCAAGCAAAATAATGGTCTGAAGAGACACAGCAAACATCAGACCCAGATTTAGATATGATACAGATCACCAACTTTAGCATTATCAGACAGAAAATTTAAAATAACTACTATTAATGTGTTAAGAGCTCTAATAGGCAAAGTTTACAGCATAGAAAATCACATAGATTATGCAAGAAAAGAGATGGAAACTCTAAGAATTAAAAGAAAATACTGAAAGTCAAAAGACCACAACAGTCGTAAAGAATGCCTTTGTTGGGCTCAATGGTAGACTGGCCAAAGAAAGTTTCAGTGAGCCTGAGTATGTCAACAGAAACATCCCATAGTAAAATGAAAAGAGAAAAGGTATTCAAAAACAGAACAAGCCATCCAAGCACTCTGGAATAATTTCAAAAGGTGTAACATACATGGAATTGGACTGTCCAAAGAAAAAGTAAGAGAATATAGCAGAAGAAATATTTGAAATAACAATAGTTTAGGATTTTCCATAATTAATGACAAATACCAAATCAAAGATCCAGGAAGCAGGATAAATACCAAAATATCTTAATCTGAACCCAAAGTGCATATTGCTATGTGAAAGAAGCCAGGTTGAAAAGGCTACATACTGTATGATTCTAATTACGTGATGTTCCAGAAAAGGCAAAACTATAGGTAAATCTCTGTTATTGCCATAGGTTTGGGAGATGGAAGGAGGATTAAAAAGATGAAACACAGGAGACTCTTTAGGGCAGTGCAAAGCATTCTGTAATGATGCTATAATGTCATACACATGATATTAAGTATTTACCAGAACCATAGAATTTGCAGCAAAAAGAGTGAACCTTAATGTATACATATTCAAAAACATCATTTAGCAGTTTGAAGATCCAAGAATGGAATGTGGATTGAGACAAAAGAATCTAACCATATCATAAATGTATGAAACTGCTTCATCTAAGTGGGTAGCAGGAAAAGTTTTTGACCTGATTAACTTTGGAAATCAGTGGAGGTTGTAAGACTGAAGGTGAAAGGAACTGCACATAAGCACATTAATCTAGGTTATAAAGTTGTTTCCCCGAGTATATGGGTTAACAATTAGGATACTGCTATACATGCATATTGGTATTTATCATTTACATAAATAGATGGCAGATGGTGGGAGCCAGATTTCTCCTTATTGAAGTGAAAGGTTACAGATAAACAAGGAGAGGAGGCTACAGAAATCCACATGTTAATGGATTTGAGTTGGAGATATCAGTATGCATTTATGTTTAGCTTAATATAGATACAGGTGTTTATATATAGAAGTATGTATAGATATGGGTATATACACAAGTTAGTGTACATGTATGTTTCCTTGGTTTGTCAGTTAAGAAGGCCTAGAAACAATGGCATACCAGTAACAATGAGCACATCTAACACCCACGTCTTTGTTTCTAATATTATGCTCTAATAATAGAACCAGGGCTCCTTGGAGAAATGGCTAATTCTAGGACTGGAGCATAATACATACAAGATGAGTCTGGAACATCTTGTAGTGCCAGAAGGTATGAAAGTGCTTGAAGGAGTTAAAAATAAACCACACTGGCATGGTGACTATTATAAATTAAAGGCACTTGAAAAATAGCAGGTGCATAAAGATCACTCTGACCTCTTTTCTGTGTCCTAAAAGCAGGAGAAATTCTTGTGTGAAAGACTCTGCCTATACTAGAAGGAAAGGCAACACCCTTACCTTCAAGGAAGAGAAGTCAAGACTGAGAGAATTCTGTACAGACCTTGTTAGATCTTCCACACTCCCCCACACATCCACATTATTTAGTTACTTCTTTACAGCTTATTACTCTGTCTAATTCGGAATATAAGTAACAGACTGTAACTTCTTTCAGACTACATTTCTTTATGGAGGCTCCTGTGCCACGTAAAACTTGTGTTAAATAAAATTGTGTGCTTTTCTTCTGTTGATCTGCCTTGTGTTGTCTTAATCCATTTTGGTTGCTATAGCAGAATATCTGAGACTCGATAGCTTTAAGAAAATAAATTTTTCTAGTTCATGGTTCTGAAGGCTGGAAAGTTCAAGATCAGGTAGCTGCATCTGGCAAGGGCCTCATGCTGCATCATACCATGGTAGTAAAGGGGAAAAATTGCAGGCATGTATGGAATAGAAAGAACCAAGAAAGCAGAACTGGTTTTTAGAACAATCTGCTCTTGCAATTACTAACCTACTTTCAGGAGAATTAACCTACTCCCTTGAAAAAGACATTAATCCCTCTTTAATTACCTAATCACCTCTTAAAGGCTCCATCTCCCAACACCACCACAACAGCAATCAAATTTCAACATGAGTTTTGGAGAAGACAAACCACATTCAAACCATAGCATATGTCAATTTAATTCCAAGGCTCAGCCAAAAGAATCCCTAAAGAACAATCTAGTTTCCCTACAGGATAAAATAACAGCAATGACATATGTGCATTGTATTATGCCAAAGAGACATAGGAGCCAACCATAAGGCCTCTCAGTGGCCAAAGGTGGAACAATTTGAAAACCAAAATAAAGTAGTGTTGAATTATAACCCAAATATAAGATAAATATACATGAATCCATACTGATATAAATAAATTTTAAGTAAGTTAATTCATGGAGAGAAGAGACAAGTATCTTATGCAAAGGAATTCTGAATAAGTTAGGTCAATATTCTACTCTTTAGGATAGGGAACATAATTCCCTGCTGTGTAAGTGTAGACTTTTGATATTGACTTACTTTCAAAGATTACAGTGTGGAAAGTGATTAGGAAAAAAAGGTTGACTTTACAGTGGCTAACCCTGACATACATTATCCCAGACAGGTGATCAAATTAACATACACAATAATAAATCATGTTGATACTATGTATCATTGGGCACATTATCTCTGTAGTTTTCCTCCAATGCCTCATAATCCCTGTATAAACAAGGTAGAAACATCAGAAAAATTTTAATAGGGAGACATCTTCCAAGGTAACTGGCCAGTTACCTGCTGAGGTCATCAAAAGCAAGGAAAATCTGAGACCAGTGTCATAGCTATAAGGATCCTATGAAGATCTGACAACTAAATGCCATGTGGTATTCTGAACGGATTCTGGAACAGAAAAAGGAAGTTAGGTAAAAACTAAGGAAATATGAAGATGGACTTGAATTAATAATAATGCATCAGTATGTTTCATTAGTTATAACAAGTATACCATACTAATGTAAGGTGTTTGTAATAGGATAAATCTAAAACCATTCTAAGGTCTATTAAGCATTAAAATAACATTTGTTGAATAACAGCATGAAATTCTCAGTATGCAAAGATATCCTTCAGCAATTCTTAAAACTTGTACATATAAAATCTTATGAATGGCACGGGTTTTGTAGTCAATACTTGATTCAAATATTTAGTACCCAAGTGTCTCTTTAAAGTCATTTCTCAACAATGATCCTTAGATTTTGTATCTGCAAGATTTATGAAGTTTATTTTACCTTCAATCAAATGATATAAAAATGCATCAATTTGAGGTATCCTAAATGAAGAAATAAATGAAGTTGTTATTAAATCCCTGACATGCATCATTGTTAGTTCTTTTTTCTTCTTTTTTTGTTTTTGATTTTTTCAACTTATATTTAATAGCTATATATTTGTAATAAAACAGCATATTTTAATGACATATCTTTAAAAGAGAAATGACATCTATAAAATAATAAGAAAGTAGCTTCTGGGATAAGGGGTTTTAAATTACTAAATACAGGAAAGTTACTAAAAGGGAAATTCAAAGACCTGTGTTAAACATAAACAATTTAAGTCACAACCCAGGTTAGTCAACTTATCTAGGCTATTATTTTGTCTTAATGTAATTTACATGTAACCTTTTAAGCAATTTATATTGTCTGCATTTTCATTTTTTGTTTTAATTTTTTAAAATTTTAATATTTAATTGATAAATATTGTATTCAAGGTATACAACATGATTATTTGATATATGTATACATTGTATACTGATTACTACAATTTAATGAACATAGTATCCCCACTGTTAGTTACTACTTGTGTGTGAGGGAGAGAGAGAGAGAGAGGGAACTATTAAAATCTCTTCCTTTAGCTAAAAATAAAAACACCATTTGATCTAGCAATCCCACTACTAGGTATCTACACATAGGGAAAAAAGGCATTCTATAATAAAGACATCTGCACTCAAATGTTTATAGCAGCACAATTCACAATTGCAAAGATGTGGAAACAACTCAAGTGTCCATCAATACATAAGTGGATTAATAAAATGTGGTATAGATATACCATGGAGTTCTACTCAGCCACACAAAAAAAATGGTGAACTAGCACCTCTTATATCATCCTGGATAGAGCTTGAGCCCACCCTTCGAGGTGAAGTATCACAAAAATGGAAAAACAAGCACCACACGTACTCATCATCAAGTTGGTACTAACTGATCAACACTAAGGTGCTCACATGGAAGTAATATTCATTGGGTGCCAGTCAGGTGCAAAGTGGGTGGTGGGAGTGGGTAAATTCACAACTAATGGATGTGGGGGAAGGGCACACTTGTAGACATTATATGTAACCAAAATGTTTGTACGCCCATAATATTCTGAAATTTAAAAAAATTATAATCCAAAAAAACACTCATCTTTTATCAAATTTCTAGTAAATAATACACACAATTATTATTATAATACACACAACTATTATTAGCTATGGTTACCATGTTGTACATTAGACCTCCAGAGTTTATTCATCTTATAACTGAAAGTTTGTAACTTTTGACCACATCTCACCATTTCTTTCACCCCCCTATCTACCCACCCCTGTTCCTGGTAACCACTGTTGTACTTTCTGCTTTTATTAATTTGACTTTGTTAGATGGAATATATAAGTGGGATCATACAGTATTTGTGTTTCTGTGTCTGGCTTATTTCACTTAGCATAATGTCCTCTGGGTTCATTTATTTTGTTACAAATAACAGGATTTCCTTTCTTATTATGGCTGAATAATATCCCTGTGTGTGTGTGTGTGTGTGTGTGTGTGTGTGTGTGTGTGTGTGTGTGTGCGCGTGATTTTCTTTCTTGATTCATTCATTGATGGTCACTTAGGCTGTTTCCTATCTTTGTTATTATGAATAATACTGCAAAGATTATTGCAGTGTGGAATATCTCTTTAAAATACCGATTTCAGTTTTTTGGAATATATACTCAAGAGTGGGATTGCTGGGTCATATGGTATGGTAGTTCTTTTTTTAAATATTTTGAGGAATATATCTATAGTGTTTTCCATAATGGCTAAACTAATTTACATTTCTATGAACATTATGCAAGGGCTCCCTTCTCTCCACATCCTCTCCAATACTTATTTTTTGTCTTTTTAATATTAATAATAGCCATCCTAATAGATGTGAGGCGATATTTCATTGTGGTTTTCATTTGCGTTTTCCTGATGATTAATGACAGTAAGGACATTTTCTTACACCTGTTGGCCATTTGTATGTCTTCTTATGAAAAATGTATATTTAGGCCTTTTGCTCATTTTTTTAATCAGGTTATTTTGTTTTTCACTATTGAGTTGTATGAATTTCTTATATACTTTGTATATTAACCCTTTCTCAGATAATATGGTTTGTTAATATTTTCTCCTATTCCATAGGTTGCCTTTTCATTTTGTTGATTGCTTCTTTTGCTGTGCAGAAATTTTTAATTTGATATAGTTTCAGTTGTCCATTTTTTATTTTCTTGCCATATTTTTGTGTCATATCCAAAAGAAATCATTGCCAAGACCAAAGTCGACAAGATGTTTTTCTTATATTTGTCTTCGAAGAGTTACATGGTTTCAGATCTTACATTTCAGTCTTTAATCCATTTCAAGCTAGTTTTTGTGTATGGTATAAGATAATAGTCCACTTTAATTCTTCTGCATGTGCATATTCAGTTTCCTTATGTCTTTTATTGAACAGATAATCATTCTCCCATTATGTTTCTTGGTGTCTTTGCCAAATATTAGTTGACCATGTATTAGCAGGTTTATTTTTGTGTTCTTTCTTCTGTTCCATTGGTCTATGTCTATTTTTATGGCTGTGCCATATTGTTTTTATTATTATAACTTTGTAATACAGTAAACTGTTAGAACTAATAAATACTCAATGAAGTTGCAAGTTAAAAAATCAAAATACAAAAATCAGTTGCATTTCTATACACTAACAATGAATTATCTGACATTAAACTAAAATAATCTCATTAATGACAGTATGAAAAAGAATGACATACATAGGAATAAATGTAACCAAGGAGGTGAAAGATCTGTACACTGAAATCTGTGAGACTTTGATTAAAGAAATTGAAGAAGACAAAAACAAATGGAAAAATACTGCTTGCTTGTGGATTGAAAGAATTACTATTGCTAAAATGTCTATACTACACAAAGTGATCTACAGATTCAGTGTGATCCCTATTGAAATTCCAGTGGCATTTTTCACTGATCAAACAAAAAATCTGAAAATTCGTATGGATACACAAAAGATCCCAAAAGAGCCACAGCAATCTTGAAAATGAAGAACGGAGCTGGAGGCATCACACCCCCTGATTTCAAACTATATTATAAAGCAATATTAATTGGAACATTTTCTTCTTTTATTAAACACATTTAAGAACTAATGCTTTACAAAGTGTTACAACATAGAGATGGTAGCATGTGCGGGTTAAGAACTTGTGTTCCTGGGAGCTATACTACTATCTCTGTTCAAACCTTGGGTCAGTCAGTTACTAGGTATACAACCTAGGGAAGGTAGCTAAACTTACTGCACTCCAGGTCCCAGCTTAAAACAGTGATTATAGTAGTAAATATATCATATAAGGTACCTGAGGAAAATTTAAACAATTAATGTGTATATATAAACATTTAGATTTATTTGCTGTATAATAGCTTGATTTAAATATTAGCTCTCTACTATCATTGTTATTATATGAATGCCTATAAGGTAATATAAAATTGATATAGACTTGCTTAATTTTAAGATAAGGATTCTTCTGTTTCATTGCCCCAACTTTTTTCATCCTAGTGGTTCTTCCCTTCTCCTCCCCTTTCCCTTCCCCTCCCCTTTCCCTTCTCCTCCTCCTCCTCCTCCTTCTTCTCTTTCTCCTTCTTTCTCCTTCTTCTTCCTACTCCTCTTCTTCCTCCTTCTTCTTCATATTTCTTTTTAATATTTTTCATATTTCTTTTCTTTCATTTTTCTTTTCTTTTTTTCTTTTCTTTTCTCTTTTCTTTCTTTCTTTCTTTTTTTTTTTTTTTGCAACAGAGTCTTGCTCTGTCTCCAGACTACAGTGTCGTGGCGTCATCGTCAGCCTAGCTCACTACAATGTCAAATTCCTGGTCTCAAGTGACCCTCCTGCTTCAGTCTCCCAAGTAGCTTGGACTATAGGCAAGCACCGCCATACCTATAGCTAATTTTTTCTATTTTTAGTAGAGACGGGGTCTCTCTTTTGGCTCCAACTCCTAACCTCAACCAATCCACCCGCCTCGACCTCCTGGAGTGCTAGGATTATAGGCCTGAACCACTGTGCCAGGCTGAGTTTTCATATTTCTGTCTTTGTTTAGAGGAAGGCATTACCCTATAAAATTTTGTCCCATATTCAACACATGTCACCTGCCTACTGTCATAAGCTTTAGCTCTAGAAGTCAGAGTATCATGGAATAGTATATATTTTTAAAACTCTGACTTTTGTTGAGAAATTAAAAGATTTGAGATTTAGAAAAAAAACAATGGGTTGCATGTCACCAGTTTCTGCATATCCCCATTGTCTGATTCCAATGCACAGACACATTCCAAAGATGGAGAGACTCAGAAGTGCTAGATATATCTGTCATCTTGCCTTCCAGAGATCTCCCCTCACAGGAGCCCCCTTCCCAGGAAGCACAGGCACTGTATCATTGCTAGGACACTAGAAGATGTTCTTGTGAAAAAATAGGACTAGAAATCTGAGCTAAGATCTTCCAAGATGTCATTCAGATGATCTATATTTTTTTATTATTATTTTCTCTCAAGCTCATATTGACCAAACTCCATTTTTAAAGAGACAATGGATAGGAGAGGAAGCCAAAGATATATAATAAATGTTTAGCATTTAAAACAGTATCTTTCAAATTGTCCAAGGAAAGAATATGGAAGAAAGGAATTTATTGGTACATCATTCAGGAAAACAAAGCATGAAGTGAGCATGAATAGAGCAAAGACAGGCCCAATAACCAAAGAGAGCCAGAGGTTAATCCCTTCAGCTCTGTATCATTAGAAAATAAGGGTTTTCCAATGCTTATCAAACTTCTAATATCTTAAGTATATCTTTCCTTTTGAATAGTTTGAAAGAATAAAATTAACATTTAGTTTTCTACATTAAAGACCTGACGTGCAATGTCAATATATAAGGATAAGACTCATTTATTTTTTATGCACTTGTTTACCAACATGGTTTATTGAAAGCTGTTCAACAAAATAGAAGCACAGCAAATTTTATTTATACTTTTGTCATACAAAAAATTGCACAGATATATAATGCACTACTCATCTTTTCTTAGTGTACTGAAATTTCAAAGTCATTTCATCATTATAAAGTATAATCTTTGAAACCTTACTGAATATTATTTTGAGTATTAGTATACATCTCCAGAAGGAATTCCTTAAGTTCAGGAAATGTCAAACTTTAACTTACAAATAACAATTATTCTAATCTCTGTCTATTCCCCATAGGCTCCTGTTAAAATGTTTTCTTCATACTGCTACTTTTTGAGATATGTTAAGTAAAAAATTATAAGCATTTAATTTCTGGGAGGGGGGGAACCCAACGAAATATGAATAAAAACTACATATAATCCTTTTCTACTTTGGAAGAGCTTTAAAAGCTCAGTTTTGTACTATGAAGCTGATTTGCAGCAAAATACCAACAGTGGGTGCATTTTTTTTTCATTTTTAATATTAGAACAAATTTTAAAAAGAGACATTCATCTACAGGCAAGCAGCCTGTGTGTAGAAATCAATCTAAATGTCCAGGTCAAAACTGTATTTTTGAAAAGGCATTATGCAGCAGAATTTCTAATGGCATGAATATTCTCTCTTTAGATGCCATGAATACAAAAATACCCCTGCCATTTAGACCAGGAGCAATCCAGGTGCTCGAACTGAATTGTGTATGATTACTAGCTTTCTTCAAATCTCTCCATGCTTTATTTAAAAGGAAAATAGTTTCCTAAAAGAAAATATCTGAGTAATTTTATTTTTCTAAAATTTATTCAGGATGACTTTAATGAGAAAGAAAAGAGTGATTTTTTTTTTTTTAGCATCTGTGAAATACTTTTCCACATTGTTTATTGGACTTTTGTTTGTTTACAGTGTAAAAATTTCAAGAAAGTTAGTCACCCTACAGTTAACCTAGTGGTAAAATTATCACTGGCTGATATGTATTAAATTATTATTGTGAGACCAAGATTAAGCGTGATATACAAGCATAGGCCTTGTTCTAGAAGTTTTTTGTTTTGATTTTTGAATTATTTACTTTACAAATGAAATTTTGTACATTAAATTTTGATGATTTTGTGAACTCTAGGTTTTATCAATTACCACCAAATATCTCTGAAGTTATTACATTTAGATTATTGTTTATTGTACCATGTCTACCATATCTTTAAAAATGTATAGTCATTTGACATGTTACCACTATCTGATCCACAAATAAATCTTGCATTATGTAGTTAAGTTCTCCAGATTTTATTAAAATGGATACATTTCCTTAACTGACTTCTGAATAGTCATATGGACATAAAATTGAATATTATTTGTTTAAAATGGCTGCTTCTATTGCTTAACAATCAGTGAAAAGTTTTGATAAAGTACTCATATTAGGTGTGCTTATGTCATAACTAAAATGGACATAACTCTTCTGTTAATGCTATCTCCTCCAGCCAGCCTCAGAATTATGCCTATTTTTTCCTTACCTCTGTATATAATTATTCACCAAGTTTTCAAATTCTGAACTTAAAAAAGAAGTCCTCGGGCAGGGCACAGTGGCTCTTGCCTGTAAATCCTAGCACTTTCGGAGACCAAAGCGGGAGGACTAAATGAGCTCAGGCGTTAGAGACCAGCCTGAAGAAGAGCAAGACACCCATTTCTACTGAAATTAGAAAAATTAGCTGGGCGTTGTGGCACATGCCTGTAGTCTCAGCTACTCAAGAGGCTGAGGCAGGAGGATTGCTTGAGCCCAGGAATTTGAGGGTGGCAGTGAGGCAATGAGCCATGATGACGTGACTGCACTCTACCAGGGGCAACAGAGCAAGACTTTGTCTCAAAACAAACAAACAAACAAAAAAAAAAAACAGAAGTAGAAATCCTCAAAGGATGTACCTTAGCAAAACTTTTTAGATTTACTACTAACATTTTATTCATAGATTAATTTTGGATAACTCATGATTCATACACATTTTTTTTAAATGTTAAACTCAGAAGTTGTATGACAAAGTTTAGAGTGTATCATAAACACAAAATTTTAAAGACCACTGTTCTTGGTTTCTGTTTTAATCATTAATTACCTAAACCACTGAAGAAAAATATACTAAATTTCCTGCTAATGCTTTGAAATCTCTTGATTCTAGCAAGAATCTTTATGGAACTGAGAAAACTGGTTTTTTCCCGTCAATTAGCAAACATCTGATGGCATTCTGTTGCCTACAGAAATTTGAGTCTATTTAAAAATGCCATTCCACTGTCTATTCCATGCAACGACCCTAGTGTGGATCTGATGGTGATTTTAAAAGTGGACAGAAGTATATTGCTTTCCCTAAGAGATCACTCCTCTAGATATCTAGGCAAGATTATTACAGAAAAAAATTCAAAACATGGAAACAAACATGAGGATAACCTCGTGTCTTGCATGTTACATCTTTTTTTTTTTAGCAGAATCATGCAGAAGTACTTAATAATTCAGGATAATATACCTGAATTTGATCTCATTTCTTGATATTTCTTTAAACCCCCAAATAAGTTATATGTTAATCTGTAAATTTCTATCTGCTAGAAAAGATAAACAAAATGTTACAGATTTTAGGCCCTATAAAATAGTACAAAATTTTGTATCTGTTAGCAAATTTATTTCAGCATTTCTTTGGTTGACTATGTAGATCTCTATTCCTCAAATTCTTCATTAAATCAACTTTACCTTTCTGGTTCCATCATTAATGAATGTGTTGAATGACATTATTGAAACTTTTATTCTATATTTGATAGGAGCCATGCTTTTAATTCTTTAAAAATTATTTAAATATAATAAAAGTTTTATACTTCTAATAACTGCTAATAGTGCCTGCTCAGGTATAATAACAGAAGGAGACATTCTGGAACTACTCTGTATGAGGTAAATCTCTTGAAAGAACACGAATTTAATGTTAGTCTTTAAAAAACTCTGTATGTGGACACAAGAAAAATATCCCTCATTCAAATATCCAATTGTTTATCTCAGATTATTAAACATCCTTTCACTATCCAAAAATGAATATAAATTTTTTAATCTATCAACAAAACAATATTTGTAATCATTGACTTCTATTTAACCTAGAAACATTTAGTAATCTAATGATGAATATTTTCTTCTTTTGGGAGTTCAAAATAAATTTTATAATATGGCTTTTCATGTTTCCCTGATAATATAAATATTCTTTATAAGCCCACTAATTTCTACCAGAGCAAATATTAATTACAACACAAAGAAAGTGAGACATAAACTTAGGATAAAGAAACAAATGTTTTACTGATCATGCCTGCTTAATGCTTTCGATGATATTTTTTGAAAATATAATTGGAGAAATTTCAAATAAAGTAGTCATTAAAGTAAACGGGACTAATTCCTCTATTGCAATGTCTCATATACTGTGCTTCTGACAATTAGGGAAAACGAAAACTGTTGCTCTCTGTAACTATTTTTATGTTGGCTCCAATTGTCAAGACTTGTCTGAGTCATTTCTAGGCATTCCTGTTTTAAATGTCTGTGGTATGTAGCAGCTGTTGTTGTTAAACTTACATTTTTTATAGCTTTATTTTAGAGTTTGTGATTCTTCAAGTAAAGTCTCAGTAAAAGTGTTTTCTGCAAAACATTATTTTCCAGAAGCATCAGATATTTGATCACAGGAAATTGTCAGAGAGGATTTGGAGCTATAGGTTTAGGATATTTTTCAAAATTATACTCTGGTTTTTATGGCCAAGAATAAATTTATTCCTTTTATTTTCTGTGAGGAAAACCATTAAAGTACAAACACTTATACAAACAACTTATTTTCTAAAATGTTTTCAAAATTTCTCAAAAACTATGTTTCTTTCATATATGAAAAGAATATAATGATGGATATTTAGTGACACACAGGAACAAATATGAATGCATATCTGCAAATATGTTTTCATTTTTTTGTTCACTTCCTTTTCTAAATGTCCCTTTATTCTATGATAACAAAAGGATTGCATTTGGTGCTATGACTTGCTATTAAGAAGTATTGACATACCAGTGATGCTCATTGCTATCAACCTCTGACATGCCAAAATGTTGCCCTTACAATAACCTTCAAAAAAACATTGAAGGATATTTAAAAGTGATTTGGGAACCAATATTTTTAAATAAATATTTTTAATTTTGGATTCCCCAGCTATCTCTCCTCTACTCACTTCTTTACCCACCACAGTCAGGGTCCTGAGAATATCTGAGTATAAAGGAAGTTGCAGCCAATGCAACATATTTATTCTTTGAGAATTTGCCCTGAATTGTTTTCTTTGTCCCTTTGCTAGAGTCAGGGAAGATATTGAAGGCAATAAAGAAATTCACGTTCTCTTTCTCTACCTCTCTCCTAAATCCACATCTTAAAGTCAGCCATAACGAACACATTTCCTATATCCTCAGTTCTGGGCTTCATTGTGCTCTCTGAACCACTTTAGTGATTTATTATTATTATTAAATGTAAAATGCATAACATAAATCAAATGAGAGAGAGAAAAAAATAGAGTAAAAAGTGGCAGAGCTTTCAACTCTTAGAAGTCTACTTTAAAAATCTACTTTAAAAAGCTAAAGCTTAATCCAAAACATAGATTTAAAAAGAATACTTTTATATATACATATATATACACATATACACACACATACACACACACATATGGCTTAGACTGTGCTAATTATTTCATGTCCCTGAGTCATGATACCCAAAATGTCTTGTCCTAGAATACTGCTCACCTTGTTTCATTTTCCTCTATGCAATGGCTCTTGTCCTTTCCTTCCATTAAGCCTTTAATCTCACTCTATATTTTACCCCACTGAATGACCTTGAAATTCATCAGCCTCCCCAACTCCACAGAATTTGTGTTTAGGGCAATATTACAGTGGAGAATCTTCTTTAAAATAAATAGATCATTTTGAAATGAATTCTTACCCACAAATCAATGGGGTAAGAAGGTTTTTTTCAAAGGTTTTTTCTTTGATCAATATGGATTTTCAGAAAACAAGATTGCTTAAAATGGAGCAATATATAAATTAATGATTTGACATCTGACACATTTAGAAATGGATATAAATTTTAAGACAAAAGTGCATAAACCTTCCTTACAAAAATTTTATAAGATTTTTTTCCTTATTTCTGGCCTTAAGTACTATCCCAAATCATTGTTAAATAATAAGTTATATGGCTATTGCCATTAACTTTGTTAGCACTAACTTTCTACAGAAACAAGCAATTGACTTTACATCCACAGCCACCATCTGCATCTTACTTAACATTATCTTAGTGACTTTCTTCTCCACACAGAAAATTTCAATAAATTCGCATAACTTGCCTTGCTTATATTATTCATTCCAAAAACAGAAGGGTTGGAGGTGACCTGAAAAAAGTGGATGTCACAAAAAAAAATCTCTGAAAAATTTCAACAAATATTTTATGTTCAGTCTGACTGAGAGAGATATTTACTCTGCTACATGAATTGCAAAGCACTCTTTTCAAAGGTTTGAACTTAAAGATTCAATAAGACATTTTTGGCTTAATATCAGCATTTCTGAAAACAGGGAATATCACTTTCCCCTCCAAAAGAGTATATTAGGAAGAACATTAGTTGGAGACCTAGTGCCCCTTTTAGCTAATATGACAATATTGACACTCCATTTGACTGCTTTACACAAAGTGTTTGCCTATTCCTACCAAGATACCCTGCCAGCTAAGAATTGTTTGCACTTTTCATCAATATAATCTCTCCCTTTGATGGTTTATTGATGGTTGCATACTTTTTTTATCCTTTGAAGGTCAGATATCTGGTGAGCTATAACTGTAGCTGGTTGATTATGAGTGTCACAGCAGTTAGTTAGGTATCAATCTCTCTTTGGTCCTGGACCTGTGAATATCCTAGTCACTTACACTGGCTTTGCGATGTCTGTCTCACTGACTGCTCTGGCTGTGACTACTAGTTTGTGTACTTTAGAGCCTCTTACTGCTTCAATCCCTCTTGAATTCTCTGTCATGTTCTATCCCACATGTACACGGTGTCCACTTGATAATTTAATCAACAAACAGCTGCGGAAAAACTTCATGGACCAAAAGTGTTTTTGTGATAGGTTGTTGCTTATAATGATGTACAAAGTCTAGGGTGATTTTCTAAACAGATTTCTTGGCAATAGTATTTGCCTGGTAGGTACTTCTTATGTGACTGGACTTTAAAGCACTTCCTGGGCACATAAAGAACTAATTTTTCTGCTCTTTCATAGCTGAAAGTAACTGATGCTTTCATGTCCAAAACATAAACATTTTGGTTGAGACTAAAATCAGATTCTGGGGCACATAGCTATGGAGGACAAGTATATTTGAAAGCAATATCAGCAATGTCTATTCTTATTATTCTTATGCTGCAAGCCTATCATCTTGGGTTGAAAGCATATCAAAGATATGATTCTTAGATAGAACTCAAGGACACAAACAATGAAATAACTGGGAAATTTATAGGTGATAATCATGATGTGTTAGAATTTCAAGTTCTTCCAACTTCTTTTTCTCTTACTGTAGTATTGAGAAACAATGTAAAAGGTGGTTGGTGACGGTGCTAATCAAACTTGTAGCTAATGCCAGACCATCAGAGAGGAATGAATTAAAACATAGAGAAAAAACAAAGCTGACATAGTAATAGCTGGCTAATATCAACACAGTCAGATAAATGTGAATAATCTTAGATTTTATTTAGTAAGTCCAGTGGAAATTGAAGAAGATTAAAAGTGGCTCCCTACATCTGACCAGAGTGTGTTTCTTATGAGTGAAAGACACAAAGTCATGGATTTGCAACCCACAAATGAATGTTTGAACTGTTGTCTCTCTGTCTTCTAGAGCTGCGTTTGATTCAGGCACTTATCTATTCTCTTAAACATATTCATCTAAAACGTACTCAGGGCTGGACGTTGTGATAAATTGAGAGAATCAAGTGGATGAGAGGTCACGATTGAGTGTTTATGACAGAAATGGGCACATACAATAAAGGTGATAAATACTATAACTGAGATGAGGGTAAGTACTGGGAGATCACAGAGGAGAAAGGAGCCATTCCTTTTCTTGGAAAATTAAGGATGGCCTCAAGCTGAGGAAATTAATGAGTTATGTTTTAGTGGATGTGTTTGAGTGTTCATATGGAGAGAAACTGACAGAAGAATAGAGTTAGGAGTTTTATGTAATTTTTGTATAATACACGTGATAGAATGTGGCAGGGATAAGAGAAAACCTTGGGATATAAAGATTCTCATATGTCATTTAGATTATTTAAATGGAATCCTGACTTGTGATAAAAGTAATTATTAAAATTTGTACTAAAATATATACTTTAATAGAACAATAATGTTGTAAACATTTTGTAGAAAATGAAACATGAATAAATATATTGAAATATAATAAGTCTTAAACATGATTAAACAAATGCAAATTCCGAGTGGTCACTAAAATATATCCTAAAATCAAAGTTTTTAAGGTTTTTCCTTAAATATTACCTGCTCAGAGAAGCTCCCCTTGTCCTGTTGAACAGCAGTAAACCACATCTTCCTATCCATTTAAACTGCTTTATTATTTTTTTTCCTTTAGAGCATTTATGCAGAACATAATTACCTCTAGTTCTCCATTCTATTTTATTGTATTTGTTTATTGCTTTTTCTGCTCCCAGAAGCTCCATGAGAACTTTAGTCTTTTATTCACCACTGTACCCTAACTGCCAGAATGGTGCCTGACGAATTATAAGCACTCCAAAAATGTTTGTTGGATGAATAAATCACAAATAGAAATTGTGACAAGATACTTCTTACTCATGAAAATGACAGTGATTAAAAAGTATAATGACATCAACTGTTCATGTAAAATATGTGCTATAATAAAACAATTAATGAGGGTTTAATTTGAAATATGTTTTAGATTTAAATTTTACTATATCTGTCAAAGTTAAGATGTACAACCCCCTTAAGAATATTTCTTTAGATATATTTGTACAAGTGGTTTAGAAAAGTCAAAATCCTACAAATTTACTTATTTATTCATTTTTTTCGAGATAAGGTCTTGCTCTTTCACCCTGCTAGAGTGTAGGGATGGAGTGATCATAGCTCACTGTAGCTTCCAATTTCTGGGGTAGCTCACATGATCCTCCTTCCTCAGCCTCCTGAGTAGGTGGGAGTGCAGGTGCACACCTCCACATCCAGCTAAGTTTTAAATTTGTTTTGGAGATGGGGTCTCATTATGTTTCCAAGGATAGTCTTAGCCTCAGGTGATCCTCCCTCCTCTGCCTCCCCAAATTGCTGGGATTATGGGCATAAACCACCAAAGTATCATTGAAGTATCAAGATACAGCTAAAATACCCATCAGTATAGAGTGAGAAACATAAATTAGAGTATATCCTTTAAATAAAAGAATATTGGGAAGCCACTAAAATAAGATAGATAAAAATAAAGCATAGATAATAATTGTAATAATATTTTTATTGAAAAATAACATGTGCTGTATAGTATCACTGAAAAATGTAATGTACGTTATATGATTGTTGGAGTACAAAATGTTGACGTTTCATAACTAAAACAGTTTCTATTTCATTAAGTGATGTGCCCACATATATCACATGTGGGCCAGACAACATACAAATATGACATAAGAACCCAACCTGGAAGCAACTTTGGCAGCTGCAGCTTCTTTATGTTTTACCTGTGCTTTAGGATTACTAGAATTGTTGAAATTATTTGAAAATCTTTATACTGGGTAAGATCTCTGATTCTAGTGAGTCTGATTTGACAATATAATCCTTTCTGTAATCTCATGTGCATATTTACGTACACATAGTTATGTATGTATGTATTATTTGAGAGAGAGAGAGAGAGAGAAAGAGAGAGAGAGAGAGAGAGAGAGTGCTTACAATATCTTTAGAAGGATTTATGGAAAATTCCTAAAAGGGATTATCTCTAGGGAGTTTGAGGAGGAATTTCAATTGTGAGAAACTTTTTCTTTCGCCTTTACTATTGCATTTTAAGTGTTTAATGGGCTTAAATTGAATTAGCAGCGATAATAAAAATAACAGCAAAACTAAAGACAATTAAATATATTCTGAAGCAACTATATACAAGGCAAAGTAAAAATTTTTAAACAGTGTAATTAAATTTGCATTTTAGAAAAAAATATTTTGGAACTGGCAAGCACAGATCAGACAGGTGAGAGCATGTTAATATCAACACTATTAAATAAGGGTTCAATAATCCAGGTGTGATATGAGAAGAAACACAATTTAAGTACTATAAGAGATATACAAGAAATAGACCTACTGAGTTTGAAAAGAAAGATGCTAACTGGCTGGATATGGAGAATGAGAATGAGGAAAATACTACAAATGAGTATTAAGTTTTTTAGATTGACAGGCAAAGAGAATAATTTAGTAATTCAGCAAAATGCAAGATTTAGGATAGTCCTATCAGTTGCCTGAGGAAGAGGGAAATCTCCCAGAAATAAAATTAGAACAGAACAGTGTCACTTCCAAGATGAATCTACTGGGCAAAGAAGATACAGTCAAGCTGATCATGTTCAGAAGCTTTCTATGGGAAGATCAAAGGTAATTAAAATGACATAAATACTAGGGTAAATTAGAGAAAGAGACATTGAACTCACAAACTTGGTGAAGCAAAGCTTCTCCTTAAACAGCCTCTTTTCAGTGCTCAAATTTTGATATTTTTATTACTAAAACTACTACTACTACTACTGTTAATAATAACATTAATATGGTTATTTTTATAGTCAGTAATTTTCTACACCTTTTATCATATGCTATGTATAAATTATGTTATTGTTATTATTAACATCATCATATATAGATAGAAACCTGAAATTACACAAGAATATGGAGCCAATGTAGCAAAATCACTAAGTGGTTGAGCTAGATTTGAAGCTTAATCAATTTAAATCATCATCCCACACCCTTAAGCCTTGTGCTCATGATGGCTTTGGAATTCAGGGACATTTTGGATGCCCTTGGATGACACTGAAACATTTCTGTCATCTTCATGTTATAAGGATAGGCCATTTGGGAATATTCAGACACTGAATCAGGACTCTTTCAGAATCTCATTCAGATCTAAGCTCAAAATACTGGATTACTAAAGTGGATGCCATTATTGTTATTCCAAAACTTCATTCTTAATTCCATTAATTCAAGGTTCAGATGGATTCAAGAAACCTCATAGCAAAGAGCATTTATGATAAGGGCAATGTAACAAGTAATAAAATAATTTAATGGGACAGTGAGATAGGAAATAATGCTAATAGTAATACAGAGAAGTCTAGGTTGTACTTGCTAATGAGAGAAATAGAATACCGCATTATGTTTGTCAATATTCCACTTTCTGAGCTAATATGAGAATATGTCCTTACTTTGTCTTGCTCTGATTTCATTGTTCCAATGTCAGCTCACATTTCCTATCTTGGTACTCATGAGTTTGTCTTATTCTGTCTCATTTTCATTTGCCTAGAATTGCCTTTGAGTCATATTTATTGACAATAATTAATCTGGGGTATGAATAAGGTGACAGTAAACTGTCCAGGAGATTTTTATATATCAGAGATTACTGATTGAGGACGCTTTGTGTATAGGGAGGGAGAAAGCTCTGAATTCAGTAAAGTTACTCTATCATTGAATCTAGTAAAGATACCTGTCCCCCTACTAATAACTAAAAGGAATTAATTTCCCATTTATAGTATAGCAAGAAAAAGTGGCTTTATGTGCAGAGTATGTTTTGTTCCATGTAATACTAATATTATTTTAATTACATTATGGACCATTAGCTAAGGAGTCTTTTTGAGTTTAAGAGTTTCAGATTAATGGAAATAAAAATAAATCTATAAATCCTGTCCTGGTAGAGCTTACAACATTAACAGATATATTTTAAAATGGATTCGGTGATTAACCTGAACTTACAAAATACAGCAAAGTTTTCCGATCTGCAGAAATTTTAATTTATACATTTGCTTCAGGAACCATCTGAGGTAAACAACCTAGCAATAGACTCTGAGTGTAGGGTGTCCCAAGTTCTCACCATAACATGACGGCAGCATCTCAATATTCATAATGAATGATATGATTTTCAGTAATACACTGAAGAAGATTATTTTGATAGCTATGAACTTCATCAGGAAAATTTTATCAAGTATTTTATTCATTCAGTTTAGAATTATGAGTTGACACTCTAGGTGAGTCAAAATACAGAAGAGCACATGACATTATTGCAGAATGAAAGGTTATGTTTTATTTAGAAAAGCCCCAATGAACTCAAATGTAATGGTGTCAAAACTGAAAGAAAATTACCCTATTAGAGTGATTTATGATAATTACAGCAATTAAATTGTTTTTAAATGAGGCTGTTGGGGGTTCATAGTCAGTGTCTTTTCTAATTTTAGAGATTTATGAAGGAGAAAATTAATGTAGCAAGTGAAGAATCAAAATTTCCTACATATGTCTCAGGTTTCCCACGTATATACAAATTTGGGAGTGGAAAATTTGTACAAGAGTGAAATATTTTTAGATTTCAAAAAAGATCAAAAATAAGATAATGATTGCTTTATTTAAGGATATGTATAAGTCAAGTGACTTTTATGCATGGAAATTTTCTATCTTCTCTGCCTAAGTTTGAATAACAGCCATCTCAACCAATCTCAATGAAGAAAGACAGACAGACATTGGCATATTATTTAAAAAACACATTGTGTTTTATCTTGGAAAGCATGTGAAATTAAAAAAAAAGACAGGTGTATTATTGTCCCCACTGTGTGTGTGTGTGTGTGTGTGTGTGTGTGTGTGTGTGTGTGTGTATAACTGAAAGATCTATGAATTTGAGATATTTTGATAAGATTGACATTAAAAAGCAGTTTTTATTAACTTGATATATTTAGAAAAGCAGAGGTACCTTTGGAATCTTTGAATATCATTTTTTGAAAAAGCATCACAAAATCTTAAATCTGAGATTTGAAATGAAATTTTTGCTAAAATAATAATTTTCTAGTTGTTGGTGGGAATTAAATATTGATGATGCTAACTGAGATAGACACCAAACACAATAACACACCCATTAGTTTCTAACTTCACTCTTATGAAAAGATATACCATTATTCTTCAATTGATAGGCTATTTTATTTCTTATGAAAGGTGAAAAATATAAAGACAAAACAAAACAGGAAACTAAACAAACAACATTTCTGCTTTTAAATATTCAGTTTTTCAAGATTTTATCCACTCTTTTTAATCTTTTCTATCAACATCAAATTGCACATCCTAAAATAATGCAATAGCTTAGTAACTTGCATCTTTGCCTCATGTCACTTTCTCCTTAATCCATCCTCAATATGGCTTTCCAAATAATTTTTCTGAAATGATATTTGGAGTATATTAGTTTCATGGTTAAGTAATTTAAAAATTCTTATTGCTGATAGAATAAAACTAAACTTTTTGCATGGATTAATTGTTTTTTAATGAACGAATCAACGTCTGCTTACTTCACTATTTTCACCTCTTGCCATTAGTGATTTTCAATTAATGGTTCCCATACTCCCTAGTACTTTGTTACCCACCCTTATACTGTCTTTCCTATTTTGAGGTCCTGCTTATTCTTCAGGGTCTTCCTTTTCAACTCCTTTAATATCCCTGTTTCAGTTATCAACTCCTCTTGTGATAACACAGCACGTTTTTTGTTGTTTTCTTTCAAGGTTGTTTTTTTTTTCCAGGTATAATAGAACTTCACATTTCTAAAGGGTTTTACAGCTGTCTCTCTCCCCATGTAGTTTGAGTACTCGTCAAGGTCAATGATTGTGATTTCTCTCATCACTGTGTTACTATTAGGTGGCATAATGATTGGCTTTAATAGGTGTTTAATAAATGTGAAATGAATTAATTAATCTTCACTGGTAGCACACTTAAACTCTCTTGCTAAAGTCTTATAAAATCATTGCCTCCTAAACTTATATAAAATTAAAAAAAAAACTTTAATAAATGTCAAAATATATTTTATGTAATTATTTGTATTGCAATTAAAAAATTGGCTGCCTTTTGTTACATTATGTTTTGGTAACATTCTCATAAGTCACCAGGGAAAACAACAAAAATAAAAATACATTCATCCCTATGTTGCAAAGCTGTTCATCTTTATTACTATTTTCTATTTGAAAACATACATTTTTTTATAATAAGAAGAGGAATACATGAAATTGGCCAGACATTTCCAATATGGACAATATAATTTGAAATAAAATTATACTTTTTCCTCTCTTCAAACTTTTTTTGCATTACCTGAGAGTAGCAAAAAAATCTACATTTCCATTTCCTATTTGCAGTTATTCATCTAATATCAAATATTACACATATATATGTTTGTTAATTTATCATTCTCAATCTGATATGCATTCTTCCTGAGATGCAAAATGAGAAATTTAAGTAAATATTAGAACATTTATAGTTTATTCTTAGCAATTGTTATTTTTGTACCCTCTATTATTTTCAATATGCACAAATTTACAAATACCACTAATGATACAAAACTACAAAAATTTTAGTCACTGTTAAAATAATTAGTGCAATTGGTTCTGTAGAGAAAGTATATGATCCTTAATTATTAAACTTGTACCTTCTAAAAGAAGGTGTTCATGGTATACATATATCACATTTTACTAATCCACTCATGTATTTATGGGCATTTGGGTTGTTTCCACATCTTTGCAATTGTGAATTGTGCTGCTATAAACATTCAGGTGCAGGTGTCTTTTTTATAGAATGATTTTTGTTCTTTTGGGTAGATGCCCAATAATGAGATATAAGAAATAATGGTGACATAGAATCTCTTTTGTTCTCCTGGAGAGAGTTGGAACCCATTCTATTAAGTGAAGTATCCCAAGAATGGAAAAATAAGCACCACAGGTACTCACCAGCAAATTGGTTTCCCTGATCATCACCTAAGTGCACATTTGGAAATAACACCAATTGGGTGTCGGACATATGTGGGGGGTGGGGGGAATGGATGGGTGTATACCCACATAATGAGTGCGATGCGCACTGTCTGGGGAATGGAAATGCTTGAAGCTCTGACTCGGGGGGATGGGGGGACATGGGCAATATACAAAACCTGAACTTTTGTACCCCCATAACAAGCTGAAATAAAAAAAAATTAAAAAAAGGTGTTCTAATATATACTCTATTTTCATATTTAAATGGTCAAAATTTTTCTATATTTTAACTTGTTTCATACTTGGACAACATTTCTTTTTTTGTACTTTCTTGTTGCAATTGTGTTTCTTCCCTGAAGTGAGTATGTGTATGGATGTATATGTTTGTTTGTGTCTATTTTTTTCATATTGAGCGATAAAACCTTTTCTCAACATCCCACTTGTTTGCCACTTTATCTCACTCACAATAGAGAATTGACCTGGATTGATCTAACATGAGGATGTTGCATAAGTCCATCAACTATGGTAGACAAAGCTTTCAGTGCCAAACACAGCAAGGTAACTTTGGACACAGTTCGATTTTCCATACTTTTCTTCCAGCTGCTCAGTGAGTCACCTCTTATAAGAATGGTCTTGGGAATCCTTTTTCCAGGAATTGAAGTGAACACTTTCTTGCATATTATTCAGTTCTCTACTTGTGGAAGTTCTCTGGTTTGGCTATCCCTAGAAGTACACTGGTAAAACCTAAATCTGGCCGGGTAAATTTGCCTAGGTTATGCAATGAATGGGAAGTTACCCTGAAATGCACCTGCACTCCTCTGAGTTCTAGGTTAATGTCAGGGACAAATAAAATGTGTTCCCTTGAATTTCTTTTGAGAATCTTAAGAATAAGAGAATAAGTTGGAGATGATCAAATTTGGGTACATAATCTTCTCATTTATCCAGCAACCAACAAATATCTTTCTGAATTCCATTTTGTCAAATTATAACATATCTTGTACATATGAAATACATTTAGCCACCACTCTAACTGCCATAGCAATTTGTATTCATTTTGAAAAAATACTTTTACTTTGCAAGTCTCATTTGGTGTCATTATTTTCTGACATAAAACATTATTGGAAACACATTTTAGGTATAACATACATCTGTCAGAGAAAATAGAAGAAAAGTGTGTATATAGAGTTATATACAGGTATAAAAACATATATGTATATTGTATTAATAAAGGAGACTTCAATAAATGCAAGCTAAAAAGATTGACAGATTTGAAGAAATGTGGATCTCAGAGAATACCAGTAAAGCGAACAAAAGAAACTGGAGGAAGACAGAATAATTATAACACAAAATCCTCTGCTAATTATATTTCTACCATTACAGCTTACCTTAACTTTAATATCTTTTATTCCTCTACTCACTTTGGAAAATCAAGAATCTTGAAATTTTGATTTAAGAATTCAAGTACTAAATTAGATAGGAGATAGAAATAAAATGGGTTTTGAAACAAAACAAAATGCTATCCAATATTATAAAGACTTTTATCCCCTCTTATTGATGATACCACAGTTTTCCAAAACTAACACCAACCCTTTTAATCAGAAGTGAATAAAGTACATGTCTATATATGCATGTGTGTTTGCTTTTCTGTGTGTGTTAAATACAAGTGTCATTTGCCTTGAATAGGGAAAATAGATAAAAAATAATCATCAGGAGATGCAAATCAAAACGACAATGAGATATCACCTTGCACCTGTTAAAATAGTTATTATAAAAAAAGATAACAAGTATTGGTGAGTTTGTGGTGAAACTGGAACCCTATACGCTCTTGGTGGGAATGTAAAATGGTGCAGCTGCTATGGAAAAAAGTATGGAGGTTCTTCAAAAACATTAAAGTAAAACCACTATGATACAGAAATTCTACTTTTGAGTGTATATCCAAAATATTGAATTCAGTAGCTTTTTTTTTTTTTGAGACACTAGCATGTTCTATCACCCAGGCTAGAATGCAGTAGCATGATCATAGCTCACTGTAACCTTGAACTTCTAGACTCAAGCAATCCTACTGCCTGAGACTCCTTAGTAGCTGGGACTACAGGTGTGCGCCACTACATCCGGCTAATTTTTTTTTTTTTTTGTAAAGACAGGGTCTAATTACTTTGCCCAGGTTGGTCTTGAATTCCCCACCTCAAGCAATCTTCCCACCTTGGCCTCCAAAAGTGCTGAGATGACAGGTGTGAGCCACTTGCTCAGCCAAAA